>NC_057359.1:6003000-6621500 GCF_016509475.1 Prionailurus bengalensis
CAAATAAATTAATAGCTTTTGGTACGTTAGGAAGTTCTCAACCCCAGGGTTAGTCTGTAGAAGCCTACCTTGCAGAATCAAAGATAACACTGTCATGATATATGCTTGAAAAAGGCTTAACGTGTTATCTTGACAGATAAACTGCATCATTCAGGCCAGTTAATAAAGCTCCCTATGATGGATGACATCAGTTCAGAAGCACGGTAACCTGAAGTCATGATCGGGTGGTGAGAGAAGAGTTCAAAGTAGTTTTGTGGGAGGTGGTAAGTGAATTGTTTGTGGATGAAAAAAATCAAGTCACTTGAAGAAGGTTGTGCCTAGAGGACAATGGAGCCAGCTACCCAGAACACTTGAAGAGAACCCCCACTTCCGCTGAACCTTATGTGTTTCCCACGTATTTATAAACGTGGGTGGGGAGAGGGTGAGGCGGAATCTCCCTGACGCAGTAGATTCTAACTCGAAGGGTTCTAACGTAGGAACCAAGGTTAAGTTTTATCGAATGATCCACACTCTGATGAGTATCTCTACAAGAAAAAAATGTATTCTTTTCACCTCTAAAAATGTTTGAGGTGCAACAAACCACAAATGGTTTATTTTCAAAGCTCAAAGTGTAAGTTGAAAACGAAGCTTTATTTCTGATGCAGTTGTGTGTCCGAAGATGCTATGAAAGGAGAACAAAAACTTTCATTTTCCCCAGTAGGTTCCATTTACTGATCTATGTGTCCCCCGAACTTTGAGCTCTGCCCCCAATACTCAGAACAGGAAATGGCAGAAGTAAGGGAAAAGGAAGCCAATGAGTCATAAAGAATTCAGGCCAGGACAGCAGACTCAGGACACAAAGGTCACTCCACGTCACTGGGAGACTGAGTGCTGAGGGACAGAATCTCTATTCTTAATACCCTTAGGATTTTCCTCAGTCTCCCCAAAAACCTAAATCTACCTTTTTTCCCCCTTAAAGTCATTTTGCTAACACCTATCTATCTCCTGCTTACACTGCTTCTGTCTGTAGCCGCGGGGGGACTGAGAGCGCCACCCTCTTGGCAGGTGTGCTCGTGCCTAACACCACACCCGGTACATCTGATCCACATTCTAGAAAGCAGAGTAAATCATCTATAAATGAAACAGCCTTTAAAATCCTCTCTGCCAAAGCATAAGAGACTCTTAAAAACTGAGAACAAACTGAGGGTTGATGGGGGGTGGGGGGGTGGGTGATGGGTATTGAGGAGGGCCCCTTTTGGGATGAGCACTGGGTGTTGTATGGAAACCAATCTGACAATAAACTTCATATATTGTAAAATAAAATAATAAAATAAAATAATAAAATAAAAATAAAATAAAATAAAATAAAATAAAATAAAATAAAATAAAATAAAATAAAATAAAATCCTCTCTGTTGATATCCCTAGCATATTTTGTGAAGCCTATTTTTTTTCCAAAGAGTTATTAGCCAGGTTAACTATGAAACCACCATTTCAGAACAGTGGATGATAACGATTCATGCGCCTTTCAGAAAAAAATGTCTGTATCACACAACGTACTGGGTGTAAAAATAAATGGCAGTCCAAGAAGGAATGTACCCTAAAAGCACAAGGATGCTGTTGTCGTTTTAATTTCACACTATTTGTGCTCCATTTGTCAACCAACAACTTTCAAAGTTTTTAAAATCTGTAGATAGGAAAACTATTATTTAAAAACACACACACACACACACACACACACACACACACACACACAAGAAAAGCACCATCTCTACCACCAGCCACTAACTGAACTGCTGACAAGTGTGCACGTGTGTTAAGTGAAAGGAAAAACATATTTAACACTGAATCTTCTGATCAGGAGACCAACAAGTACAAGGTAGAATGCCTAAATAAACAACAAGTCCAGCGGTCTAGATGAGGAACAGACAGAGACAGAATTACTTGGAGCTCATTTGATGACCTCTAAGCTGTCTAAGAAGAATACAAAGTATAAATCACATAAACAACGTCACTTTGATAGAGGCTGTGGGCACTTATTCCAGAGAAGAGCGTATGTTGGAGAGGGAATTAAACAGGTACCCATGTTTCTTCAGGGAATCATTACTCATGGCTAAAAGCCCGGGAGGTAAAGCATTACGTTATATGAACACCATAAACTGCCACACCAAAATTCCCCCATATGCTGCACTGACTCATTTGGCTAGAGGGCCAGCCAACAAAGTTCAGGGCAAATCATAACAAAACACTGCCAAACAGGCACATTCTAGATCTTGGTTCAAGGTCAACAGTATATGATTCAAGATTTAATACCTAGAGGTGTTAAAATAAGTTAGATTGTTACTTTAATTTTATATTATGGTAAAGTTTAAGTCTGACACTACTCTGCTGTGTGACCTTGGGCAAGTCACCTAACTTCTCTGAGCCTCAGTTTCTTCATGTATAAAATCCAGTTGGACTACACAATCTCTAAGGTCCTTCCAGCTCTAAAAATTCTATGAGTCTATTACAACTTAATTGTTTTTGTGACTAGAACTCTGACATTATTTTTATTAGTTTTAAGTAACAAAAAACCAAGAACTGGGTAAAGCTGAAGTCCATCTTTCTGAATATTTTAGATAGCTAACAAAATGACAAAAGAATCTTCCTAGTACCTACTTTGTCTAAAGTGGTAAAATCAGTGTATGTGCTACTAATATGGGATAATTCATAGATAGCTAAGAATCACAGAATCACTGAATTTTTGAGCTGGAAGGAAATTCAATTTTTGTTATTTATTGCCTGACGGATTTTTGAGTTCCAGACCTACCTTCTTTGATCCTCTGCTCTACTTGGCTCTCTGGCAACACAGACCTGGCTAGGCAGAACTGGCATTGATGCTAGGTCAGTGTAGAATGAATAGTTCAAAGTATGGGGAAATGAAAATAGCAGAGAAATGGCTATAAGAGAGAAGGGAGCAGTGGAAAATTTTAGTCAAGGAAGTAGCTGATGCAGTTTTATTTTATAATTGTTACTAATTATAAAATGGTACACACGCTGTTTGATTTTATGAATTTATTAATGTAAGTTAAACACATTCTCTTTTAGTGTGTACCACAGGCTAGTGCAGGAGACATTCCTTCAATGCCTCATACCATGACCACTCTTCTGTCTCTCATTATCTCCACTCAAAGTCAACTGCAAATACCACGGGAACTGAACAAGCTACGAGAGTAGAAGTACAGAATGGAGAAGGAGCACAAAGAACTGTGGAAATAGCACCTGACTAAAGGAAGCTGATCCAAGAGTCACTGTTGATGTACTGAAGACACTTTGGTATCAGAAGGGGGAAAGAAAACATTCGGGACTTACAAAATTGTGTAGCAAGTTTCTTTCAAGAGACTCCAACTTATTGATTTACTCAAATTAATTTTATTTGGTGTCAAAATTCAGAATTAATTTCCATGTTAAATCCCCGCTTATCAGAATTATTCAAAGAAACTGCTAATTTAAAAGTTATACCAGAATAAGTAATTTGGAACGAGATTTATGTGATAATACTATTATTGATAATAAGGTTCTAGAGTGTGAATGGAAGTCTGCAATTTGGGTTCCAAGTCAGGCAGTTAACCCAGACATGTACTCATCAGGACTACAGGTCAGCTGCACAGGGTCCTAATGGACACTGTCCCTTTCCATGAAATCACTACACTTTTGCCTATGCAAATCTGCAGAGCTGAATTTACACCAAAAAAGAAAATAAAAAGGCTGACAGTTGTATAAAGTTTTGCTCCTTCAGAGGGCAAAGCACACATTTGCAGTCTGGGGAACTGTTAGCTGCTCGTGGGCTCAACACAGTGGGGACCACGCTACATCAGTGGCAAGAAAAGAAGACGACAAGACAGAAAAGCAGAAGAGAGATGTGACAGTCAAAAAGGTAAAAAAGCTTCTCAATTTTCCAAAGGAACAGAAGAAATTTAACTCTGCTCCAGGTGCTACCTTAGCAAGGACTATGTCAACAGTAACTGAAGACTTACCTGCACCACATGCCAATGCCGATGTCCAAGCAAAGTGCTTAAACCCTGAGACTCTACACCGCTATCTGCAAAGGGGCTCTTGGCCCCAGCAGCCTTATGCTCAGGGTGCGCCGAGGAACCCCTGGCGTGCTGGGTTTGTGAGGCCTCTCCACAGTTCAAGTACAATCGATCCTCCCCCTGAAGCAGCACTTGCTCCTGGTTACTCTGGATGAGGGAGAAGGGAAGAAGACGGTAAAGGAGGAAAGCCAATAAAAACACCTCTGTATCAGGTAAAGGAAAACACGTTAATACATTGATTTAGTCTTATCCTAGGAAATGTGCCATGCTTCTCAATGCAGATTTTACTCACTGAGGACACAACTACGTAATGATCTCATGCACTGTTATATTCAAAGGGAACAGGTAACAGTTTCATGATTACTTCCCAGTGTAAACAAAGTCTGTGCTACAGTCTGTTTTATTATGTAGACCCCAGAATATGACCTGGTTTACAACTGCTACACGGTAGTGTCCTTTATTACTGCTCCAAAATGGCAATGCTAGGAGGGATTTTCCAAATGAAAAGTGAACATAACTACTCATTATATACAAACAAGTTTCACATAAAATATCTCATGAATGGTGGCAAGAAAATGTATCTGGTCAAACAGTTTGTGGGTATATGTTCACCATGTGCCCATATGGCAAGAAGAAGGTGATTACGAATGGGGATAACTGGATGCTGAACGGTTGTAGCCCAAGGGAAGAGTAGCCCAAGTCTGTGGTCCTGGTTCAGAACAATTAATTCAATAATCACTTGGGTAAATGCTTGGTTAGTGCCAAGGACTGTGCCGGGTTCTGACAATATTTAGACAAATAAGGTAATTTCTACTCTTGGTGATTATGCCCTGGTTTTCCATCAGAAGGCCAGTACTCTCAAATGTGGGCCTATTATTCACTGACTACTCCATCAGACAGAACTGCACCTCAGCCTCTCAGCTTTCCATGGCAGTCCAGATGTGGTTTTCACAGAAAACTCATAAAATTTGCCTTTAAATTATAAAATGGGATGGGGGAGGGGAGGAAGAATTACTCTGTTCCTGTTTTTCTGGGGATCTTTGTTCTGCAACTACAGTAATGAAATCTCAGATCCAGACTACTGTCATATTCTTTCTCAATGTACTATAATTGTAAATTTCGTTTAGAAACTGGTTGTACCGAATGTTTAAAAACCCATTAGTGGCAGATATCAACGTATGCACTTCTAACATGTAACATATACTATTATTATACATTAACAACATAGAATATGTTATTTCAGATTAATAAAACATGAGGAGTTCATATTATAATTTGGGGCAGTGTTTCCCAAAGCAGGTTTCTAGGCATATTTTCTTCAAAGTGTTCTTGAAAATTCATAGTTAAATTGGCTTGGGAAACATTCTTTTTCGTATACCGACTCTGGGATTTTCATGATGCACATTTCACATTGAGAGCCTACAATAAGAAATCTCTGTAGTTTTAAGTCTTTATTTCACTCACATGATGACAGACTTTCCCTTATCCTAACTGCTATTGCTATTTCTTAAAAACTGTGCCTTATGGAGCACACTTTGGGAATTTCTAGTCAAATAAAGACTAAATTACATTACTCAAGTAAATCTGCATACATTGCTTTCCCTCAAATTGCTTATGATCCTATTTTTAAAAAATCAAAAAACAAAAGCTGCTCAGAAGTAAAATTTGTGTGTAAGTTATTAAAAAGAAACATAAGAATCACAAAAACTATATACTGAAGAAGATAATACACCAATTTTAGAAGAAGAATCTTGACAGTCTACTTTGAAAGCCACTAAAATAAACGGTTTTAACTGAAAAAACTTACCATACAAGGGTTTACAGTGAGTACACTCTTGATAAACTGAAATAGCAGAATGCCAGGCTGTTTAACTACACTCTTGGAGTCAGACTCAATTTCAGTACTTTGAGCACCAAATCCGCTGATTACCCAGAGGTGATAGCCTTCTGCACCCCAGCTCTTGGAGAGAAGAAGGGGGAAGAAAAATCAAGACAATAAAAAGTTTCTTATCCTTTCTTAACTTCAAATGTTCAAATCCTGAAATAACCAATAACAGCATTAGTAATGACTTCCAAAGGTTGGAAAAACTATGAGAAACAACACAGACAGGAATCCTACCCACACCTGCTACATCTTGGCTCTCTCCAATGGAAACCACCACTGCTGCTCTCTACCTGGAAGACTGAAAACACTGGATACCAATCTTAGCTCCAAATCCTGAGAAATGCCTACTGCTCTTTATAACTTCTCCAATAACTTAACTGCTTCTCAAATACAAAGAAATTCCTGGCACAGCAAGATCCATGTGACCCAGCTGAAACTTGACAAAGAAGCACCCAAAACAGACGCATCTTGTACAGAGCAAGCAACACTGGATAGGAAGCTTCCCATTAAAGCCTAGTGGCCATTCTGCTGTATGACCTTGGCCAAGATACTTGGTCTTCTCAGGGTATAAGTTTCTTCCTCTATAAAAGGAGAAGGTTCAAATAAACTCCCCAGGACCAATCAATTTTAATATTCTGTAACTATATCCCAAGATAGTTTTTTAGTTTTTTGTTTTGGGGATTAGTGAATCACAATCTACAAGGTCAAGAATATAGTAGGGGGACAATACATTGTTGCTTAATTTCAAAAGTTTAATAGAAGTTTTCCTCTTCCACAGTAAGAGCTGAACAGCTAACTAAAATGCTTAGATTCCTAGTGTGTGATTAAAATTTCAATTTAGTGAGGCTAAACACTGGCTGGTGCATGCCATTCAGAAGCACTGATGGGCAGTCACCGACATCATTTGTTCAAGAACTATTTTAAAATATGGAGTGGAGAGAGACAGTAAATGGGGTCCTTGATGGTAAAAGACCGGGAACCACTACTCAAGGCAACCATGGTGGTTTTAACTTTTCAAGAAGCCCGAAATCAAAAATGCCTTCCTCTGTGGAGCGAGAGAGAAAGGCAGTGAATATGCCTCACAGCCACTAATTTCACAGAGATGGTACCCAGAAGGGCTACATCACAAAATGTGCTTATGTAAAGATAAGAGTTACACCTCACTGCTTTCTACGGAAACTCTTGAAAATATGTAGCAAATAAAAATATGGTTACAACAGGGACTTTAATGCTCTTGACAGACATCTGCGAAAAGTTTTAAAAATATGTTCAAAAAATGTCCAAATCCTACAGGAAAACCACCCAATGAGCATTTCACTTCATGTTAGAAGAAAAGAGGCCATGAGAAGTGGGTGCTAGTGAGTCACATAAGAATTGAGGCTTTGGAAAGGCAAAAACCTGATTTGAATATCACTACGTTCACAAAGATGACAGGGGCTTGCTAGACATATGTAAGCAAAACCAAGTATTTAAAATCGGGCAGCCTGGTTCTAAAAAATACTTTTACAAAGTAAGAACTCTCCAAGAAGAGCCTGCTGAGATTAAAACAGCTTTGTAATTTTATAAGGCCAAGAGGAGGGAAAAAAAGGAATTAGAAAAATCCAAGTTTTTCACACTACAGTAATATTTTATAGACAGTACTCACCATAGAGTTGATCTTAAGGGGATCTTTTTTGGTACCATCAGACCTATAACTGAAACAGAACAGAAACTCAAAAAGAATCTTCTATTACATATAATATTTGGCTTTAGTTTTTTTAAAACTAAAATTTATTTTGTATTTTGTTCCTTTAAAATAGAAATACATAATAATGCCTGAAATATTAGAGTGCTGGTTAATACACCAAGGTATATCACCGGGACACAATCTTTCAGGTCCTGAATAGCTTCATGACAAGGTCAGGCAATTTGTGAAGGTGTATTCATTTTGTCAGGACTAAGGTTCAAAAAGTATCACATGGTGCGGGAAGAGATAACCCACTGGGTTAACTAACCTACATCAACCCAAAAGGATAGTGATTTTCCATTTCCTACTAGTTACTTATGTCCATGGCTTACTGCTCTTACAGGATCATTAGATACCTGAAGGCAAAACTAGAACGGATTCATCCTGGAACCCAACATGCTATCACATACACAATAGGGGTTCAACAAACAAATGCATTTTTACTGAATGAACGAGTTTTAAAAGAATGGATGTTTAGACAATCAGTACGTTCTGACAAATTAATTCTGAACCTTACATACTGTTTTGGGGTTAAGAGTCAAATATGGAAGAAAGGTAGCTGCGTGACACAACATTTCTGTGTGTGTGTATCTTCTGGAGTTGCTTTATCTAAAACTTGTCTTTGACTCACGCAAAGTCTCCTCCGAGTGTACAAATCAGCTGGGCTCCAAACACACTCCATAAAGATAGGCCTCCATTTTCCCAGGTCACTATTACAACACTATTGTCAGGAGACCATCTGACCAATTTAACAGCTCCTGTTTTGTTCCAAATATCTGTTAAGAAATTGTGAAAAGTAACAATTAACAAAATTAACAATATCTGTTAAGAAATTGTGAAAGATTCCTTCAGAAACACTCAGTAATTTTTCCAAGTTGAAATGAACAGAAAGACATGTCTGTTTCAAATAATGAGACGAATCCTACTCATTTAAGGTCACTTAAAATAAGTAAGGCCAGTAGCCTTGACCTGATCCAAGCAGAACAAACTTAAGCGCCACATACTTTAAAAGAGGGGAGAGCCGTCTGGGGCCACTATTAGCTTGAATAACTACAACTGTGTAGTTTTCAAGTCTTTGGCTTTGGGCAATTCAGTTCCTGTAAAATGGAGGCAGTATTTCCCTTGAACAATTCAAAACTGAAGGTCAAAGTACCCTGCAAAGTATAAGGTGTTTTAAGATGTAAAATAGCGCGGTACCACTATCTTCATGATCCACTAGCAGTATCAGAGGGATCCAAGTTAAAATAAATTGAGGTTTAATCTTATATTAGGATTAGGTAGTTAATTCCGGCTTGAGTACTCCAGGTGTTGATATCTTCTTTTAACTAATAATTGTTCTTTCAATCCAATCTATAATTTCACTGCGCAGTGAAGTCCAAGTTTCCTTACTGTAGTTAAATGAAACATGCTAGTGTTTCCCATCAGTAATCCAAAACCAGCTATAGTATCATTTTAAAATTAAAATTCTTTTCATTTGCAGCATTAACGCATTTTTGCTATAAAACGGTAGATCTGCTACCAAGGTGGGGGGGGGGGGTCGGGGCGGGGCATACAGATTTTAGCCTATAGAGAAGAGGCTTGGTTAACAGAGAGGATGCCATTCTGCCTGTATTTGAATCCTCACATTAGCAATCCCCACCATAATGAATAACCATGTTACTTGTGCAGATGAAAAATAAATGGGAATATACAGAAGAAGCATCTTATTAGTATACTTTACAACAGGGGAGAAGTTTAAAACCAAACCAAGAAGAATCAAACTGAAGTTTACTAAATGAAAGCAATTCCATGTGCAAGAGAAAAAATATGAGTATTTACAATCATAAAAGGATGTTAATGTTGACTGAAAAGGATAGGTTATGAACAGTATTCCTATTACCCCACATAAAATATATACACATAGGCATATAATAGGCATACCTATTTTCCAAGCATTATACACATATTAATCATACAAATACTAAAATCTAGCTGCAGAGACCTAGAACAATACATTAATGGTGGCTGCCTAATCTTCAGGTGGCAGGATTACAGGAAATTTATCGAGCTGGTAACCTACAATGAACATAGATCATGATCATCTGCATAATGAGAGAAATATTAAGAAAGTAATCCAGAGACATTCTGTTACAGAGTTAAACTTCCAAAAAAGAGTCAGCCGCAGAAGCCAAAAGAAAAGAGAAACCCTAAAAAGAGACTGGTTAGTAGCTGGGGTAAGAGGAAAGGGTCAGAAGCAGGGCGGGGAGAAAGGTTGAAAATATAGAGAAGGATGGAATGAGACCAGCAATGATGAGAGGGTTGGGGTTCCCATCCTATAGAAAGACAAAGAAGGGGTCAGACGTCAGCATCAGTCTGAGAGTCAGAACTGACCCCTGAAGCTACAGCTTGTGAACCTCAGCCACTGGAGCCGGAAGGAAACAAGGAAGCTGGTCTCTGCTCAAGATGCAGGAGGGTCCAGTCTCCCAAAGTCTTACTTAAGCAGGTTGATAGACTAAGGTTATTTAATTCAAGTCTGTAGGTAACCAATGGGAGAGACTGCATTAAAAGCACCTGAGAAAACAGAAAAATCGAAGAACTCAATACAGTGTTGTCCTATGGAAGCAGGCAGGAGCACTTCCTGTAGTGATGGAAATGTTCATATTTTCTTGGTCTAGCATGTAGCCTCTTGCTACAGGTGGCTACTGAACGTTTAAATGTGACAATGTAACTGAAGAAATAGATTTTTTAATTTAAATTTTTAAATTAATTTTTTAAATTTTAATTTTTTTCAAGATTTTTAAAAATATTTATTTTTGAGAAAGAGAGAGGGAGGATGTAAGAGGGGGAGGGGCAGAGAGAGAGACACACACACAGAGGATCCGAAGCAGGCTCTGCACTGACAGCAGTGAGCCCGATGAGGGGCTGAAACTCACAAACTCCAAGATCATGACCTGAGCCCAAGTCACTCAACTGACTGAGCCACCCAGGTGCCCCAAATTTTAATTTTTTAATAAAAACAGCCACACGTGGCTGGAAGCTACTGGGCAGGAAAACTTAAGTATGGATAAAAAGGATACAGAGGTAAAAGGGCCAGAAGCCACAATCAAAATACACATCACCCTGCTCTTGCAGGTTGTAAATCTATCTTTAGAGAAAAAATACATGCAAGCCTTTAAAGGCTATCTGATAAGAAAGATAACAAGTTACAGAGCAAATTTCTATTTCTGACAGTATAGCAAATTAGACACCTTAAATGACTCTCCACACTGAAACAACTACAAAATTAAATAGAGTAAACACCTCAAAACAACTGAAAATACTGGGAGGTGAGCGTATCAAGTTATTTTGCCCTGAATTTTTCCGCCAAACCCAAAAGACCCTGACTTCCACTTCTGATGACTCAAAGCATATGGCGGACAGGAGATAAAGCTTAGAGCCTGGCCAAGGCAGGGCATCTAAGAGAAGATATCTACATGATGGGAGGGGCCGCAGGGGCGACATTCCCAGTACAAGGAAGAAAGAGCAGCTACCATGTGGAAGGTAAAGAAACAGCAAGGGACACTTTCACGTTTGTCCATGAGCGGAAAATAAAGATTCTTCCTCTGAGAATCTGCAATCACAAGTCAGTCCTCTGATGTATAATTTGTGCAACTTGAATGGGTCCAGAAAAATTTCAAACAGAGAATATAATGCTAAGGGTTCCAGACTGATGTAGTCCTCCCAGGTAATCGGCCATGAACACATACAAATCCTCTCTGCAAAAACTCAAATTCAATTTAGGTCGCAAAGCATTCAAACAATTAGGTTTGAAGAAAATTAACCAGCTCTCAATCAAAAATCCTAAAATATATAAACAAACTAATAAAAGCCCAAAGAACTAAGGCAGTAGAAACAAACTCAAAGGTTTCAGATACTGAGATTAACAAAGAATACAAAAACCATTTTTTTTTACTATCTAAAGAAATAAGAGAACATTGAAACCAGGGGGCAGAATGCATACAGATTAGAAAAGAGCTAAGTAAACCCTCTGGAAATAAAAAAGACAATATTTAAAGCAGACACATTAAGTAGACTATTAAGCATAAATGAAAAGAGAATTACTGTACTCAAAGATAGGTATGGAAAATTTTTATAGAATTCAATCCAGAGAAACAAAAAAAGAAATGAAAAATATTAAAAGGCAGGTTAAGAAACATGTAAAAAAAAAAAAGTGCAATGTAAGTCTGATTAAATTCCCAGAAAAAGAGATTAAAGAGGCAATATTTACAGAGATAGTGGTTTCCAGAACAGTTGAATCCTCAGATCCAGCACGCCTGAATCTCAAGCAAGATTTTAAAAAAAAAATGAAAAGAATTTAGAAAATTCTTCACCTTCCCAACAGTGAAACCACCTCAGAGACAAAGAGAAAATCTTAAAAGTATCTACAGGGAAAAAAGCCAATCTCCTGAAAAGGAACTACAACTGGACCAGAGACTTCCTAATAGCAACAGTGAAACCAAATAGAGAAAAAAGCCAATCTCCTGAAAAGGAACTACAACTGGACCAGAGACTTCCTAATAGCAACAGTGAAACCAAATAGGGAAAAAAGCCAATCTCCTGAAAAGGAACTACAACTGGACCAGAGACTTCCTAATAGCAACAGTGAAACCAAATGGTACTCGAACTTCAATGTACATAGACACAGTAACTGTCAATCCAAAACTGTGTAACAAATTAAACCATAATTAAATTACAAGGGCAAAATACATTTTCAGGCAAAAGAAAAAATTGGGTTTATCATCACGAAGTTTTTAAGGAAATTCCAAAGGACGTACTACAGGCAGAAAATGGTCTCAAATTGAAGGTATGAGATCTTGTAAGAAATGATGGGCAAAAATATTGATATACATGTGGGTAGCACTAAATCAACATTAACAGTTACATATTTTAATGTTTCCTGAGATTTTGACATCAGATACCTTAGCTTCCTCCTTGAGGCTAATCAGATTTTTATTATCAGATTACATTTAGATGGGTGCCTCAATTTTTTTGACATTTTTTTTTCTGATCCAAACATCAGAGAAGTTTGTACAGTTATATAACAATTACTCTTAACATGGGAGCATATCTAAATCTGGGAGAGGAACAGAACACAGTTTGGAAAAAGGCTCCCAATTACTAATGGGAGCACAGTATCAAATCATGAGACATGTAGTCATGAGATTCTACTGCCTGTTAAATACAATCCTGCAAAGGAGACTGGCTTAAAAACATATTGCTTTGTTCATCACATTTGTTAACTATGTGCCTCTCAATAAACAGAACTAGCGTGGTGCAAAGAGACAGATATATCCTACACTTCTACACTGAGCCTAGTAGAAACAAAGAACCGTACACTAATAAGTTCAATAAAGCATTATCAATAACAAGATGTTATGATATGCAAACTATATCGGGGCACAAGAGGGAATGGTATTCTATCTAGTTCAGAAAGAAATTTCACTTGAGCTGTATCTTCAAAGACCAACATATTCCCTCCATAGAGAAATATGGGACATTTCAGGTACAGAGAACAATATGAGACAAAGGCTGACTGACTCTCAAGAATCTGTAGGTAGTCTGGTAAAGTGGAAGCCTGCAGTTCCGAGCCTATGGGCAGGGTACCCCAGTACTCCAGAGTACTGCAGAAAACTCACAGGGGGTTACATGAGATCATCTTCCAGAGAAAATACAGTGCTAGACATAGGATCTGTTGTACATGATGTGAACTATTAGATCCAGGTAGTTCACAGCTGCAACATTAGATTGTGCTGCATTTACTTTGATGATGTTACATCTTCGTGAAGATGGCTTTTTAGGAGTTGCTGCAGAAAAAGTGTCATGTGAAAATCAATGTGGAACAGGAATTATGGGTGAACATACCCGATCTCATTCCAAGGTTTGAGAAATTGTATAGTGTCCAATAGGCACAGACATCCTATTAGTAAAAATCAATGATTTTTTTAAGATTTATTTTTGAGAGAGAGAGCAAGGACGAGCGAGAGCAAGCATGCACACACAAGTGGGGGAGGCAGAGAGAGAGGGAGAGAGAGAGAATCCCAAGCAGGCTCCATGTTGTCAGTGCAGAGCCCGACGAGGGGCTCAATTTCATGAACTGTGAGATCAAGACCTAGGACAAAATCAAGAGTCGGATATTTAACTGAATGAACCACCCAGGCACCCCAAAAACAGTGTTGAAGATTAACAATAAAATACTATTTTTCTTTCCGTTTATGAGCATTATTTTTTGAAAATGCTACTAGGGTTTAGACCTAACAACTTTATAAACAGAACTTTTGGTATTTCTTTTAACATAGAGTTACTGTGGTAAAATTATGGAGACACAAAGGGCAGAGGAAACCAAGAAATAATGCCAGAAGTATTTGGCAGAAGACCTTACATGCCACATATGGGGTAGATACTGATGAGGAGTTCATCAAATATCTGTTTCCATACTCAAGCTCTCCATTGCCCACTTCTGCCTAAAGGCTTGGAAAACCCTAAGGTAGCTAATGTGACATAATTATAGCCGATTAAACAAAAACTTTTTTAATGTTTATTTATTTTTGAGAGAGAGAGAGACTGAGTGTAAGCCGGGGAGGGGCAGGCAGAGAGGGAGCCACAGAATCCGAAGCAGGCTCCAGGCTCTGAGCTGTCAGCACAGAGCCTGATGTGGGGCTTACACCCACAAACTGAGACCATAACCTGAGCAGAAGTGGGATGCTTAGCCGACTGAGCTACCCAGGAACCCCTAATTATAGCCAATTAGATGTGAAGATAGCTGGAGCAGGTAGGAGAGGAAAATGCTCCTAAGAAAGCTTTCGCTTTCCTGATCAAAAAACAAATATGCCGTTTCCTCCTTTCTCCTTGAATCAAACGCAGCAATAATGTCAGGAGCTCAGAAGCTGCATGCGACCATGGAGGAAAGGCCAGATGAAGGCCAGAAGCAGCTAAACTTTGGATTTCTTCCTATTAGAGAAAATAAATCTTATTTAAGCCACAGTAAGTTGGGTTTTCTGTTAGGTTCAGTCCAAAGTATTTCCAATGACAAAGACTTTAGACTTAATCCTACAGGCTCCACAAGGGGTTCAGAAAGAGACTGTTTTATTTACTGCAGTGTACCTACCATTTAGAACACTGCCTGGCCTACAGTGGGTATTCAATCGGTATCTGCTGAATGAATACATTGAATTGGAAGGCATAAAACAACAAAGGCAATGAAATCAGGTAAGAGACTAGAGCAAAGTCCAGAGAAGGATTATACAGGGTAAAGTACCCTTAGGAGCCTCCCTAGCTACACAGAAGTCCCTGGGCCACACAGAAACTGTTACACGGTTGAACACTATCTGAACGATAGCATGCATTATTTAAGTTTGCAATCGCTACACATACCATTACCTGTACGTTAAAAATTAAAAATAAGAAGGAAAATAAAAAGGACTCACCGGGATATTGTTTTGCTGTTAGCTCTAGTTTATGAGACAGCAGCATAGCTCCAGTGGTGTTATCTATTGTATAAACCTGTACAGAACCACTGTGAAAAATAAGCAAGCTTTTAATGAAAAAAGATAAATACAAATATAGAAAGCATTACTATGGAATGATTATGTTCTGCTGGTAAGAGTGTAAACTAGACTAAAACCATTTTGTAAATAATTTACAGTCTCATAAATCTGAACAAACGTGTGTTTGTAATCCAGTAAATTTTCCCTCTAAACATAGCCCAGAAATATCCTTGTCCATGTTATCAAGAGGCATGCTCAATGTTCATGACAGCATTGTGTATAAAGGCAAAGAAATGGAAACAGTCTGAATGTCCAGCAAGAGAAAAGAAGCATACACTGGAGTATTCTCATAGAAGAGTATAGCACACAGCACTGACGTGCGTTAAAATAGATAGCGGACACATACATGTTGGTATAATTGTTTCTATACAGTGAAAAACATTCAAAACACAGTACACACATCTGTGGTAAAAATGCAACAAAAAGCTAATGGACACACACACTCTACTGGTAGAGAAGGGGGGTATTAAAGAAGAGGAAGAAACGGGACCTACTGGTCCTCAAAATGTGCTATTCCTCATGCTGACAGCAATTTATACAGATTTTTATTTTATTATTTTTATATACTATATCATTTTTTGTACCTACACACACGATGTATGTTCTTTCATGTACATGGTATACATAATGATTTCATTTATGAAATCCTTACAAGGATCAAATTTACAAAGGGCCAGAAACCAAAGCTAAAACTTTGTATATTATTTCTAAGCTACATTTCAAGACTGACCTACAATCATCATAAAACAATACCATTTTTGCTTATGAAACTATTTTCAGATCAAAAATTTAACACAAATGTTGGTTTTAAAATACTGTTAAATCTAAGGCTGCTTTTGCACAAATTAGGACGATACAGGTACATGACTGCCAGAATGTTCTGGCACTTATGCGTGCTCTTTTGCGGTACAAGTCAGATGGTCTCCACAGCAGTTCTGATCCATATCCAGCCAGGTCAACTCTTCCCAAGGATTAGGACTGGGACGAAACAAAACACCTGCTGCAACAGGTCGCTTGGAGTTACCCACAGCTCATTGATGCTGTGTGTTTTTGGTTTTTTTTTAATGTTTATTTTTGAGACAGAGCATGAGTGGGGAGGGGCAGAGAGAGAGAGGGAGACACAGAATCTGAAACAGGCTCCAGGCTCTGAGCTGTCAGCACAGAGCCTGACACGGGCCTCGAACCCACAAACTGCGAGATCGTGACCTGAGCCGAAGACGGATGCTTAACCGACTGGGCCACCCAGTCACCCCTGATGCTGTGTTTTTAAATCTCTTTTTCTGTTTCACTGGATCATTTCTCTTGCTGTGTTTTTACGTTTATTATTATTTACTTCAGCAATGTCTGATGTGGATCTTTTTTCTGTTTTCCATGTTTAATACTCAAGAGAGACCCTCTCCAGCTCTCTGGAGTTCCCTCTTCGTGCCACTCTGTCACCTGTGCCTGTCTGTCCTGAGTCTTAGCTGCTCTGGTCTCTCCAGATTCTCACTTCCTCATAATTCAACTCAGGGAATCTGCCAGGATCTGTCTTGGTCTCAGGCTGCAGCCTGGAAATGCAAAGCAATTAAAGCTGAGGCATTTATAGAGTTTTCTTATTTGTTTCTCATCTTTCAGGGATCAGTGTCCACTGGTGCTCGATGTCTCAAATTCATACTGCCATAATGTTTCATATTTTTGTCCACTTTTCCCTCCATATGGGAGAGAAAATCTGATCTGTTATTCCGTCTTAGTCAGAAGTCAAATGTCTGTAAATAGGTATCTTTCCAGACTACCTGCCCAATTCGACGCTTTGCTGAAAGATAGCATTAGGTAGCTAGCAGGTGTTTACTTCTTTTTGCTTTGCATTTGAAACTATCATGTGGTAACTTTGGGTTGCTGAGCTCTAACAAGTCAGTGAGGAGAGTCCAAATATTTCTACAAGAAACTGGTGTTAAGCCAACACTTACAGAATGACAATTGACCTTTTTATGTATTCTATAAAGCCTCTATTGTTTAAATTATTTTTATTTCCATTTCTCATTAAACCATTATAAGAGAGAGATTTTTTTCATGTGTAAGACACTACTCACTGACCTCCAAGCAAAAATGATACCTCTATAATAGAGATACGGCTCTTACACAAGTGACCAAATTTAGTATCATTAATACTGGGACAACTTAACGTTACTGATCCATGGTGCCACGGTAAGTACATGACATCACATATGACAATGTTTACCCAGCATCTAGTCAAACCTTTAAACATAAAGGTAACAGTAAGGCTGTAAGACTGATCCCCTGCAAGCTGACATCCTAAAAGTTAGCTTCTTACACAACTTAAAGGATACCAGCTACAGTTTAGTGTTCAGGACAATTAATCCTGGTTAGGACTGGAGGGTCAGAGCTAGAAGCCACTATTACGTCACACAGCTACAATCACAAAACTTTCAACCCCAACCCATGATCACACGAAGGAAAAGGAAAAGGAAAAGGAAAAGGAAAAGGAAAAGGAAAAGGAAAAGGAAAAGGAAAAGGAAAAGGAAAAGGAAAAGGAAAAGGAAAAGGAAAAGGAAAAGGAAAAGGAAAAGGAAAAGGAAAAGGAAAAGGAAAAAGGAAAAAGGAAAAAGGAAAAAGGAAAAAGGAAAAAGGAAAAAGGAAAAAGGAAAAAGGAAAAGGAAAAGGAAAAGGAAAAGGAAAAGGAAAAGGAAAAGGAAAAGAAAAGAAAAGAAAAAAGCTGGTACTCTCCCAACTGATGGAAAAGTAAGATGACTGGAAGGCTGAAGGCTGAGATTCCACCTCCATGACCCTGGTGAGGGGATCCTCTCATGGATCCTAACACCGGGCCGCGGCAGAGCCACCAGCGCTAGCCCTGACTGCGGCCAAAATGGAGGCACGCTAGCCACCACCCTGTCCATGCTGATGCACCAGCCCTCTTATCATCTGACAGCACTGGCTTCAAAGTTTCAAGCATTATAGGTTTAAAGGAACTAAATGAATACCATTATGAGGAAACAATGAGACACATTTAGAATATAGAACATTGTATAAACAACCAGCCTGGACTCTTAAAAAAGTTAATGTCATGAACATAAAAACAGTGTGTGGGTTGTTACAGGCAAAAGGCCACTAAAGGGAAATAATAACTAAATACTGATTGACTCTGGTGAAAATAAGGAGCCACAGAAGAAATTCTGGTGACAAATGGGTTAATTTGAAGATGAACTGAGTATTAGTTCTTATCTGGGATTTATCATTAATTTTAAATTATAAATTCTCATTAATTTTCTCATGACAAAAATATTGAGTTTATATAAGAAAATGTCCTCTCTTTTTTGGAAACCAAGAAACAATGTAAATGTCCATTAACAGCAAATCAGATAAATTAGGATACATTCATACACTAGAACACTATAAATCAATCAAAAATGATTTCAGCCACTGGCAAACAGCATGGATGAATTTCACAAAGCTGACTGAAAGAAGCAAGACCCAACACACAGAATATGATTCTATTCCTATAAAGTTCAAAACCAGGTAAAACTAAATTACGCTCTTTGGGAACGCATGCATGGGTGGGAAGCTATAAAGCCTAAGGAAATGATCATCACAAAAGACAAAAAACTGATTACCTTTAAGTGTGTTGGGGAGGAGATGGGAGTTATGATTTAGGAAGTCACAGGGTGGGACTTCCCACCTTGCAAAACTATTTCTTGACCCAGTTGTGAACAGATGGGTGTTTGCATTACAATTATATTTGCAAAACTGAATGTTTGGATTATGCACTCTCCTACAAGTATGTTTTTATTTTACAATATGTAAAAAAGGTTATTATGAACCTTAAGCCAGTAAGTTTGACAGGGATATGAACGAAACCAATTCCCAGAAAAACAGAACTTGCCAAAGTGACAGGAATACGTAGAAAATCTAAACCTTCTTAAATCTACTTTTAAAACTGGATTAAATCAGTAATCCAAAAAATTCCCACAAAAAAAATTGTAAGCTCAAACAGCTTCATTGACAAATTCAACCAAACATTCAAAGATAAACAGAGAAAGAGGGGAACCAGTCCTCAACTTGTTTTATAACATAAGCATAACCTTGGTTAATAAGGAAAGGAAAAATTACAGGCAAAATGTACCAATAAACAGATTTAAAAATTCTAAACAAAATGTGACCAAATCAAATCCGTGAATATGGAGAAAAAAAAAGAGTACTCTTCCTTCTTAAACTAAGCTTAATTTACTTTTAGTCTACATTTATCTCTTCAATGAGAAGCAGTGCTGAGAACTCACCACTTTACAGATTGAGAGTGTAAAGAAGGTGATGATTTATAATGTGCATTATTTACACTTAAGAAAAATACTGTGATACTCAACTTGATGTACCTAGAGATAATACTAGATGTATGTTCTACAGACCCACCAAACTTCACTTTGAAGTTAAAAAAAAGGCTAAAAAAGCACTACACATATTGTAAAGTATTCCTTATTAAGTAAGGATCCAATATAAGCTTTTTACTTGAGCTAAAATATAAGTTTGAGAAAGTCAGGTACCTTAGTGTTTTCCATCATATCTCGAGCGCTTAGAATTGTGCCTCGTGCATGGGAGACACACAGACACTTGTTGAATGAATAATCTGTATTTAATTTTACGTCTAAAACCTACATTATTGGAATTAAAACAAGAAACTGATATCAGGTATGAGCTGTAAATGTGCTCATTAACTAAGTCACATCCACAAATTCAAAGGCAACATCAACACTGATGTCTTAAAAAGAAAGGATTATTTCAAAAAAAGAAAAATATCTTCTTGATCCTCTTTTAAACAATCAAGAACAAAATTAAATTTTGGCTGATTCAATCTTTTTAACTTATAACTCAATTTCCTACCACTGGAGAAAAGCTCATCTTTACAAATTAAAACATTCAATATCTGAAATCTGCTCTTTAGATTTGTTTACTTCAATCTAATAAAATACCTCCAGATTTTATATTACAGCTGATTCCTAAACTATGATAGGCATGACGAGGTTTACAAGTGCATGCACAACATTTTATGCTTCAAAATATATATTAAAAAAAATTTAAAGACCCATTATTTTTGCCAACAACTCTTAAAATGAAGAGGACTCTATCAATTACCTTGCACAACCAAACGCCATGAGTCGGTACTTGTTATTTACTGCTACACAAGTTCCGTCAACAACATCTTGTGGCCAAACTCCATGGAGCTGCTGTAATAAAGAAAAATAACGAAGGTTTTAAAAGTGCTGTCCAAATATACTGTAATCAGTATAATTCTCCTTCAGGAAACATACAGTTCCATAAGGCTTGGCTTGATCTGGTTTCACAGGAAAATATCCCATCAGGACTACCATCTGAATTTTCTCCCTTAAAGTATCAACTTCATTCAATAGTTCAATAAATATTCCCATTTGATCTCAGCCCAGTGCTAGCTTATCTACTCATAAAACACTAAAAAATGGACAATCTGCAAACCCAAACTAAAAGAAGATGACTTTCCTGTTAGAAAGTAAACCTCTTACAGCAGAAACTGAGTCTAACTTGCCCCCTACTATCATCCTCACCACGCAGCACACAGTGTTTAACTTCTCCCTTGGCGGCAAAGAGTAAATTTATTTGGTCTAAGCTTTAGAAGGAATTAGTGATTTTCCAGTGCCCACTATTCTCTATTATCCCTTTGTTTTACAGTACGGCACGTCACCTGGTATGGCTAACAGCGTGGTACCTGGCAGTCTGACCCAACATCTCAGGTCTACTGTTCACTTGCTGAGACCATTATCTGACCTTTCCAAGCCTCAGTTTTCTCATCTGTAAGTTACTTATCTCTTAGAGTGTTTTGAGGATTAAATGAGAACATACATCTACGTAAATTACTTAATACAATGGCTAACATTCAACAAGTTAAGCATTCAATCAATGAATAAATTATTAAGCTTAAATGCTATTTTATTTACTTTGAATATAGAAACAATAGATCCAGCTCCATTGTATGTTTTTATTTGTCAAATCAAGGATGTCTTAGATTATAAATTCTAAGGCTAAGGTCATCGTGACTATTAGTTTAGTAAGCACAAAAAAACCCAGCACACTACAATATAGCACTCATTTCTGGATGATCCCAACAGTAAACATTAGAAAATCCAATATAATTATAGCTCTGTGTAAAACAGAACACTATAAATTTTATTTAATTCCCAAATGAGCTATATAATCCACTATTTAAACACGGCATTATGTGCTTTCTTTTTCATAGGAATTTTATTTTTCATTTTTAATAATAAGACTACAAACTATTTTAGATGACAAAAAAAGTGTAAAGATAGCACTGAGCATTATTTCTGCGGACCACCACTCAGACTGAAATTAATTCACTGATTTCTCTAACAAATATTTTCCAGCACTCTTCACCAAGCACTGCTCTAGGTGCTAAGGATATGGCAGGTATTCAAATACACCAAAACCCTTGTCTGTATCCCTGCCTTATATGTTAGGAAGCTGTCAAGTTAAAAAAATTGTATAGTATATTGGAGGTTGGTAAATGCTATAGAAAAAAACAGTGAAGCAATTACAGGGAGTATAGGAAAAGGATATAATATTAAACAGTTTTTCCCATGAAGGTACATTTAGAGGAAAGTAGCGAAGGAGATATATACCAGGTACAAAGGCCCTATCACAGTGGCATTTCTGGCATGTTCAAAGAACATGAAACAAGCCTAAGCAGATGGAGTAGAATGGGGTAAGGAGAAGTAACAGACGAGGTAAAAGGGGTAAAAGGAGACCAGATTTATGGGGCTTTGAAAGCCACTACAAAAACTTCTTGGGTTTTTTCTCCCTTATATATGGGGAGTCACTGGGGGGAGGGGGGCGGGTCTTTAATTTTTTTTTAACTTTTCCATTATAATTACTCAATTATATTAGAGAAGAATACACAAAACCAAAATTGTACATCTCAATAATATCATAAAGTAAACACTTGTGGAATTAGCTAGCAGTCAGGCCAAGAATTACCAGTATCTAAAAATCCAACAGTGACCCTCCCAATCAATATCCCCTCACACACTACTACAAAAGTAACCGGTATCCAGACTTAAAAGGTAATCCCTTCCTTCTTTTTTTTAGACCAATAATATTTAAGAACATGCATCCATACAAACTCTAATTTAGAATGGCCTATGTTTTTATTTTCCTTTAATTTTACACAAAATAAAATCATAGCACACATTCCTTTGTGCCTAGCTGCTTTCACTCAGTGCGTCTGTGAGACCCATCCACATCACCACACACAGCTCTGCTGTTCACGCTCACCATAGCCTCAAACACCAGGCTTAGCTCACTGGGCCTATGCCTCCGTCACCCGATCAATCTTTACAGTCTCAGGCACATTTAAAAGTATTTTTCCTCCAGCTTTTCTAGTTGTCTTCGGCAGGTTTTGTCCTAATTATCTAAACCTACTGAAGGGTTCTGAGCAGAGGAGTGACATAATCTGACATATTTTAAGACATCTGTTAAATGCATCAAAAAATGTCAAACAATTTTTACAAAGCACTTAAATAATGCCTAACATAAACATGTCATCAGTGTATTTCCTAATTACCAGTAATACACATATGTATTCTTCTCCTGTAATTTGTATTTTCTAACTTATTTAATAATGTCCATCTGCTTTTCATTATTTTTTAAATTCTTAATTTATTGGAAAATTTTCTTTAACCAAATACTAAGAAAATTAGTAAAAGCTGATCATCAGAAATGAGTTACTTCTTCAGTTCTAGGATTTTTGTTTTCAATAAAAAACATTTAAATCCCAAACATAATTTACAAATATACCTTGTAAAAAAATTATTCTCCAAAAGCTTATTTTTATTCTTCTATATTGACATGTTACCACAAACGTACTGTTTAGTACTTCATTATTTGAGTAGAGATGATAGTGGAAAACAGTTTTAGGAATATTAAAGCTGACATTGTAGGAAGTAATATGCCCTTAAAAACTTAAAATCTTTTTCGGTCAAAGAGAGCAGACTGAATATCTAGCTTCTCTGACTCTTAAATCCCCAACTTTATAACAGCAAAGATTTTTTTCAAAAAGCACAAACTTACAAGGAAAAAGAATGGGTGAGGAGGTAGAATCATTAAGTTTTAGAAGCTACGAAGCACATGGATGAGTAGAATCCTTAACTTAGAGAAACAGCTAAATTTACACTGTAGGGCACACAGAAGGCCTGGGGATTGAGATTTCTCAGAAAGACTGAACCACAAGCAGTGGGACTGGTTCACAGCCTGTAGAAGCACCAGCTGGGCAGTCCCACAGTACCTTCCCAAACTCAACAGCTAAGAAATATCCCACCTTCACTCCAACAGAAAAATGGAGATTTTTTTCTTTGGAGAAAAACGAAACAAAAAACAACCCTAGTGGTTTCTGGACCACACTGAAAACATGGGTAAGTGAATATGGACCCTCTAATTTAACACGTCTATAACTTAAATCCAAGACTACTGGGATGGCCAGGTACGTATTCTCTGGAAAGGACTGCAGACTCTCTTCCAATGAGCACCAGATACAGAGAGGGGAGGGAAGGAAACAATCCAGTCAGCTCACCCTATGAAGATAAGGGTCAACCAAACCCAGCAAAACCCACAGCTTTCAGTGAGTCCAAATTTTTATTTTGGGTCTCTGTCACTGCAACCAAATTCATATATTAACTAAACATATATTAATTAACCATAAACTATGGAAAGAGCTCTTTCAAATAAAGGCATTAAGGAAATCCTCAGGATGATGGACAGCCCCAAAATACAACTGTGTTAAAGGTATAGTGAGCCAGCAGCCCAGTTTGGAGCAAGCCAGAAGGTTCCAAGAGAAATTACTTCAAAGAAGATGAAACAAACAGAACGTCTAATGTGCCTGAAGGAATTAAGAGGATATTTACACAACCAGCAGACAGTCTAGGGTTGAGTTACTGGTAAGTACATAAAAAGTAAATAAACATAAAGAATAATTATTAATTCCCAGTGGGAGGGAAACCTGCAGGAAAGAAAAAATAATCACAGCATCCATGGCTCAGGTACTAACAGGTTTTATATAGCAGTAACAATATAAACAATGAATAGTAATCTAATTAAAATCAAAATAACTGTATTAGGAAGACAGGAAGAATATATGAGTGCAGTAGGAACAGAGAAGCAAATGAACTTTTTCTACAGAAGGAGTCAATAAACCAGCTAAAAACTAAAAATTAAATACTCAGAGCTGTGGAGATAAACCGCAAAATAACCAGTAAAGAAAAATAAAGTCATTGTCTCTGAGAATAGAAATTGAGTGTGAAGAGTGCAAGAAAGAGGGAAGGAACTATCATTTTTCTTCAACACATCTAATAGAATTGTCTACTTATATTATTTTTAAGTATAATATATGTATCATTTTGATTTACAAATTAGTTAACATAACCCTAAAATATTAAATAAGGGAAGTGGCAGTGGGATTTAATAACAAAAACTAAAACTGGTAAATGCAAAATAGAGAAAATAAACACTCCAAAGTAAGTCATACCTCTGCAGTAAATCTACTTGACACTGGAGTAATAAATCCAATTTTACCATCGTTAAACACAACAGCAAATCCATCAAGTGTGGCACAGTATTCCATGTCTCTGATGTGCACATCTGCAAAACCCAGGAATGAACCTGCTGATGAAAACATAAGTACATGAAATACGAATATAAATACAGTAAATAACTCCCTCACATTTCTCTTTGCAAACCCTATAAGGACAGTTAAAAGGGCAAAAATAATGACCTAACAACACCAAACCATTAAACTATTCCTTCCTACACACACACACACACACACACACTCACTCTCTCTCTCTCTCTCACTCTCTCTCTCTCTCCCCACCCCCTTGCATAATTCATTCCAAAGGAAAAAAATCACTGCCCATCCATAAAAATATCTAACCAGATTATATCAAAAATAAACACCTGGCTCCACCTCATGCAGAAAGTATACCTACCTCTAGACGACTGCAGATCTACTGAAAAGGGTACTGTGCAAAGATTAATAGCTTTCCTTCCGTTTGTCATTCCTTCCCAGTGAATAAGATGAAGAAGTCCATCAGAAGTAGCAACGAGGAGATCCTCCAGCATGGACTGCAAACTATAGGGAAGTAAGCAATTTAGAATCAATGAACTTTAGGAGAGCACACTGGGAAAGCAAGGAGTATGAATGTAATGGCTCTGGAGAATGTTCATATACAGTGGATCATGAAACCACTTACAAAACTGTCATTTATCTACAATTTAGGTATCTAGTAGCTTCATCTTTGTATAATTTAATCTAGAACCCGAAATTCTGGATGAAATACAAGACTATGTGCAGCCACAGTCATGAACTGATCAACTTGGTTAAAACTAGAAATACTCAAACAGTAAATTCAAAGATGAAAGACGATAAATGACAAGAAAGGACAAAGGCAAAGAAACCATAAAAAGAACAACTTATGACAGGCTGACAGTCTGGAGCCATAAAGTACAGAGGTAGTAATCCTCTAGCCTTGGCCACCAGAACCTTCCCCAGTGATGGAAATGTGTTATCAAACATGGTAAGCAGCAGCTACATGTAGTGACTGCATACCTCAAATATGGCTACTGTGACAGAAGAACGTATTTCTTAACTTTGCTCCCTTTGAACTAACTGAAATTCAAGGAACTTCATTTGACTAGAGGATACTTTACTGGAGCTCACAGTTCTGGGTATTGTTGAGCCTCATGTTGTTCATTCATACAAGTATTTATAAAGCCCATGCTCCACGACAGGTGCCATGTTCTGTGCTGGCGATTCTGGGGTGAAAACAATAGTTTCTCCTTTCAGAAGACCTCTCAGTTGACTTAAGTGAGAATTATGGAGTATGATCTCCACACTATTTACAAAGAGATTTAACATTTACTTACCTAATGGAAAATAAATGCCCACTTTGCTCACTCTTATGTGCCCAGCCCCTAAGGCAGTGCTAGTTATGTATGGCACGCAATGTTTGTGGGAGGAGGAAAAAGGGGAGAAAAGGAGAGAGGAAAAGGGAATCCAAGAATAACATTGCAAAGGCACTGGCATAGAGGAAGAAAGAGAACCAGGGGAACCAGAGGAAATTGATATAAAAAAGCCAAGGGAATAGATGGATGGAAAAAGTACTTAAGAGTATCAAATGCTACAAAAAACGCAAATGTAAGAAAGAAATGAAAAAGTTAAAAATGTGGTGTCCATAATATATACTCCCTATTATATTAATACTATTAAAATTCTTTTCATACTTAAGAAGAGTATATTTCAGAAATATTTTAATCCATAATGGTGGGAGAGATGTTTTTAATGTTTTAATTCTTAAATAAACCTTCAATCCTTTAAAAGCTGAGCTCAAGGACTCATTCACCAAGAATTTCAGACAATGAAGAACTGTTTTCTTCCCAACTACAAAAATATTAAAAAGAGAAGAACATTCGTAATCAACTGAGTTTACAGAAAGTTCACTTTTTGAAATACTATATATTCTTCCCTTTCAAATTTGTAATTTAGTGCAACATTTGCATGTAGCATGGAATAAGTAGAGAATAAAAACTTTAGGTTTTACATCTGCCACTACATGTCAACAGAAGCAATTTAGTGGACTAGTCACTAGCTTACCAGTGATTTTCATTCAGCAGGAGTCAGCCTAGGTTTTTTCCAACTATATCCTCCCTCTCCCCTGTTCCTATTTCCCTAGAAGAATCACTGCATATGACAGTTAGGAGCAAGACCAAGGTCACCCTGCAGGAATTTAACCACCTACTAGGCAAAACTCAGCACTCTTCTGACAAAGTTAACAGAATTCAGAATCTCTACTTTGTCATCCCCAGCGCTAGGACAAAAATGACCAGATGTGTGGGGACAGGAAAACGTGACCCAGAGTCAAGAGAAAAATCAATCAATATAAATAGACTTGGTCAATCCTGATGTTGGAATTAAAAGATAATGACTTTACAATAACTATGGTAAATATGACAAAGAATCCACAGGAAAAGATAGATCCTCCTCATTCAACTGAAGTAAATAAACTCATTAAAACAAAGGCTGAGGTCAGTTGTTAAAATACGGAGTACTTCCCTAAAGTTAGTAAATAGGCCTTGCTCCACACCACACAACTATGTGCCCACTGACTGCTAGTGTTACAAAGATCTAACAATTAAAGATTGATTCCTGGAATAAGGGGATATCAGGATTCTTTACCAATAATCACTGTGACAGGTCTTTTCATGCTGCACTGGTTTTTAAGTAGTTTGAAACATCACTCCTGGGTATAAATACACACAAAATATACATAAATATACTCTAAGTTATGTCCTCAGAGAGCCTCTCCAATCATTGACTTCATGGGCTTTTTAACAGCTAACTGATATGCCCAAGGTGCCTCTCCGTCTCCTCCCCACCCCACCCCTTAATTTAGGACCTTAGAAGAATAGTATCATCTTGAAAGCAGATGGGGCACCTAGGTGGTTCAGTCGGTTAAGTGTCTGACTCTTGATTTTTGGCTCAGGTCACGATCCCAGGGTTGTGGGACAGAGCCTCGCGTCGGGCTCTGTGCTGAGCATGGAGCCTGCTTGGGATTCTCTCTCTCCCTCTCCACCCTTCCCCCACTCAGGTGTGCACTCTCTCTCTCAAAATAAATAAAATTAAATTTAAAAAAATCTAAAACATAGATTAGCATTTCTGATTAATCAAATATTCTTAATGGGACATATATCATTCATAATCAGCAATTCTCAAATATGTAAATATATTTAATACCTAACAAATATTAAATACTATATACTAAATACAGCTTTCCTAAGTACCTGGAATAGAGGAAAATAAGGAATAAACTGTGGTATTTACTAATATTTATTACCTGCTATTAGTTAGAAACAGACTAAGGGTTTAATTACAGATCATATCAGTACTTTTCACCTTCTAAACATTCTCTATCCTCAATAACACACATTGGACGTTTACCATTAATCCTATTCTTTCTTCAAGCAAAAATTAAAAGATGGCATATTTGCCATATTATGCCTACAAGCAGAAGTTTTAACTATTATCTCTAATTTCACAGGATTTCTATTTTTGGTGGTGAGCAGGAAGATAGTTGGTTACAAAGTCCAAATACTGTGTCTTCTCCCTCAATGCAAAATCACATAGGATATCCAATCACATTTCCAACAAGTATGCATTACAGGTGCTAATAATAATACTGCTCTGAAAAGCAATTATTTTTCTGAAGTTTCAAGATAAACCTTAGAGATTTCCTATCACCTAAATTTGTAGTGTGTATTGAAAACTAGCACCTGACTAAAACAAACAAAACCACTTAGCACCTGACAAGTTAAACTTGTACAAGATGACAGGATTTCTTTTTTTAAAGCCTCTTTTTCTATCCCATCCCCATGATCCATATGGTCTGCCGTTGGATATAGGTAGAGAGCCATATCTGTACAGGTCCATCTAGCTTGTACCCAGAGACATTCCAAATTCCTTACGTCGCAAGTTACATTCTTAAAAAGAATCTCTGTACTGAAATAACATCTGAGGTCAAGAGTACCTTTCTGACCAAGGTGATCATAACTTAAACTCAATCCTTTGTAACCCGGATCACACTGATGCAAATAACAAGAATAAAACAACATTCTTTTTCTCTGAAGAAAATACATAAAAAGATGGACTAAACACAGCAAGACAATAGCCAGCCACTTGCATACAATTTTATTTTTTTAATGTATACCAGTATCTGTACTGTATTCTA
Source organism: Prionailurus bengalensis (assembly GCF_016509475.1). Classification (NCBI taxonomy): domain Eukaryota; kingdom Metazoa; phylum Chordata; class Mammalia; order Carnivora; family Felidae; genus Prionailurus; species Prionailurus bengalensis. The sequence continues at coordinate 6,032,033 of NC_057359.1, forward strand.
ACAAAACTAATGGTGAAAATAGCCTTTTATTAGAACTGTGACTGAGAAGAATTGAAAAACATTGGTATTACATTTATATAGTTCAATATATTCGTATTTTCTTATACATTTTTCAAGAACAATACATATTTTAACACTACCAGCTCCCTTTTAAAAACAAATATTGAGGTGCCTGGGTGGCTCAGTCGGTTAAGCATCAGACTTTGTTTGGCTCAGGTCATGATCTCGTGGTTTGTGAGTTCGAGCCCCGCTTTGGGCTCTGTGCTGACAGCTCGGAGCCTGGAACCTGCTTGGGATTCTGTGTCTCCCTCTCTCCCTGCCCCGCCTCCACTCACGCTCTCTGTCTCTCAAAAATAAATAAACGTTAAAAACAAATATTAGCATTATTATAGAGTACACCTTGCTTTTTTCACCCAACAACACATTTGGGAAGTTTCTTCAGTAAAGAGTGCCCTCATTGTTTCTACACATGCATACTGTTCCCACTGTGCAGAAGGTAAGAAAAGCTTTTTAACCAGCTCCCTACTGATTGACATTTAGGTGGTTTTTGATCTTTTGCTATTATAAACAATGAAAAACCCTGTAAGCATGTCATCTGAATTACTATATTTGTATGAGTAATTCCTAACAATAGACATGCTGCACAAAGACCATGAGCTTATGTAACTTTGATAGACACTGCTTAATTAATTTCCATAAATACTGTAGAAATTTATACTCCCACCACCAATGTATAATATTGTTCATATCCCTGATCTCCCCCCCAAACAGTATTTTACCTAACTGTTCATATGTGTAAGTCACTTATTTACTCTCCTAAAGGAGATTATGTAATATATTAACTGAAATGTAGACAACGAAAAGAAATTGTTTATATTCTGTGTCCATTTGTTCTACTGTCTTTTTCTTGCTGTAAGAAGTCTTCACATACTGTAAAAATTGGACTTTGTGGTATTCACTGGAAGTATATTTCCTTGTTTTCATTGTTTATGTTTTCCTCTGATCATACTTATGGTTGGTTTTTTCCCCCAGTTTTTTTTAACTTTTATATAATCTAATTTATCAATATTTTTCATAAGAAATTATTTGCAGACATTTTGACAAGAAGATTTTAATGACTCCTAACAAAATGAATTTTGAATTACAATACTTCTTTCGCTAATATTTCTTATCATTTTTTAAAGCAAATCTTATTAGAGATAAGGACTACTGGCCATTTTGATGCAGAGAAGGCTGGAATATCACCGTTATAATTTCATAATTGCATATGTCTGGGCACAATAACAGCAAAAGGTTCTTGAAGGCCAGTTTCAACTCTGAATTCAGTTAAAAAGAACTCTTTGTTAAAAAAGAAACAAAAAATACCATTATAGTGAAAACTTTATGTTAAAAAATGTACTTTTAACAAGACCCACACATCAGACAACTAGAATGTCAAATATGAATTAAGGAAATAAGGCCAAATTACACATACACTTATATTTTCTGCCATGGATATAAAATAATTTTTTATATTTTGGTAATTCTGGCCTTAACACAAAACCTTTATTCATACTTAGATCAGAAAGCTTAACTTTCTTCCAAGTGCATAAATATTTTCCAAAAACTTAAGAGAAGGTATTAGAAACAAAGCCACTTTCTCTTTTCCTCAACTTCTATGATTTTTATCAGTATCAAGTAACTATGCTGTATCATTCAAACAATTCTAGATCTTACCAAAAAAGATAAATTTCTGAAAAAAATTATAGTTGGTATACTCAATTTATGGGCTTTATATATTTAATAAATAACTGAAGTATAATAATGTACCACCTAGGGGTTAATCAAGCATTTAGAGCTAAAAAAAAAATTATTCTCAGTGAAAAAAATGAAATAAACTTTCTTACTGATCATGTGATTGATCAACTACATTGTATACTGTCATCACAAAACGCTAAATTTAACCAAGGTACTATACCTCATGATGGGTGCTTGCAAATCCAGTATTTTCTTCATTTCTAAATTTAATGCTGGAGCACACTGTTCTTCCTTAAAATGGGGTGTCCCCTTCATTTGTGGACTTCCTCTAAAAAAAAAATACAAATATACAGGATTAAAGAGAAAGATATGAATTCTCCTCCACTCTGTGACTCATCTGTACCCAATCAGAGTAAACACAATCAAACTTACAAATCAGGCATTAATCCCTGAAGTTCTCAAATGAAAAATGGACTTCAATTCCATTGTAGCAGAGTAAGCAGTTAGACAAAGGGGTTCAACCAATGTAACTAGTGTTGGGGAGAAGAGCAAAGAATCTTAAGGAAAAAAACAAAGCAAATTCTCAAGAGAACCAATAGACATTTTTAAATGACTGATGGCCCTTTCCGAGGTGGGCGACTTTGGGAGATAGACAACGTTTCTACCTACTGCATGTCCAAAGGGATCCAAATCCTCACCTCATCTTACCTTATGCCACACAATATCCTCGTTCCTCTATCCCTTGGGTTATGTATCAGAATTAAGGTCAATTCAGGGATGCGACAGGAAATGTTTCACATAAAACTTGGTAATAAATGGCAAAATGGCTACACCTGGTAGCTCCCTGCTACACGAGAGGTGACTAGATCAATGGCAACATAATTGAGCCGCCACACACGACCCCGCAAAAGGACCACACGATAGTTCTGGGATCTTTATCTCTGCATGCATGGGACCATTCTTTCTCAATTCCTGTGCTGGGATTTAATAGCTGTCTCTTCTCTTGCTACCAGCTATCACTTACCCTTGGCAACAATGAACCTGCCATTTCTCCCCCTTCAGTCACCTACACTATTAAAATTATGTGTAAACAGTCTAACATTCAACAGCTTTTAAGGTTCCTGGCTTGGTGAAAATTGATACTTTTTCTGCTTTCTGGTTTTAAGTTATTTTCCGTATGGAAGCTTGGCGGTACTTCACCCTGGTCTGTGACTGCCATGACCTGGAATATCTGACTCCTTGTGTACGTCTGAATGGCTAAACTGGTTAATGTTACACCACACCGGTTCAGATTTAATTAACATGCTTGCTGTGACAGCTACTAAGAAAGACACCATGAGTTATTAGTTTACAGAACTCCTATCTGGACTGCTAATCACACACACACACACACACACACACACACACACACACACACACACTATAATGCATCTCCTGAGACATTCTCCACATATATCTAATTTTAAAGTTATTTTTCAAAGTACTACATACACACCATTTAAACCAATAGTGCTAGAAAGCTTATGACAAAGGGGAAAAAACAGGTTTTTTTTGTTTTTGTTTTTTTGTGAGGACACAACCAGCTTCAGTTTTTAGCTATTACCTTCTTCTAATTACCTGGATGTTTTCCCACAATACATTCACGCTGCTTCAGCATTATTTAGACATTATCTACTAACTTCCCATTCTTATTCTCCATTTTTCCCCATCCTCCTAAGTACACAAAAATGTTTTCATTACGATGATTAAATAATTTTTACTTCTGGGTCAAGAAGTATTCAGTTCTATGTAAGTATTAACTTAAATAGCTTGTTAATTTTCCTGACGTGAACTTTACTGCATACTTTCATTTACTTGGTTTTCTTTAAACTTATACCTAAGTTTTCTCAGACTCCTTAACAGCTTTGACAAAAACAACCCTCAATATAGTCTTCTATGTGGCCAAACCTGTCACAATAACCTATTATTTCCTCCCCCCGCCCCACATCTCTCCTGGTGCCCAATTGCCCTAGTGACTAAGTCTATTGCAAAGTATCATCCTGATAATTTCCTTTGTCATCATCCTGATGACTTCTTTGCTTCTTTCCTATGAGCCTTTATTTTTTTTTTATTCCTCTTACTGGGGTTACATATTCTTGTGGGTTCCTGGAAAGGTGTTATGTGGAGGAACTCAGCAATTCTCATGTCCAATATGTCTTTGACACTTGAATGGGTATTTGGGTAGAAATTTTTAGGCTGCATATCGCAACACAAGATGACGCACATGCAAAGCAATTTATTACATCAAATGACTGTTACAATCAAAATATGTATCACAAGAAAAAAATATTATGCAGCCCCCCACCCCCCCAAAAAAAGGAAAGGTGGAAGAACTCTCTAGACTCCTTGGAACGATCTCCGGGGTCTGTTGTTAAGTGAGAAAAATCAAGGTGCACAACAATGTATATAATCTGCTACATTCATATGACAGGGAAGGAAATAACAAATGTTCATACACATGTGCTAAATTTAAAAATGAAAGAAGAGCCAAAAGTAAAATGAAAATGGTTATCTACGGGGGAAGACAGAATACAGGGTAAAGAATGCCACATTTTTTTAAACTTTGGGACATGAAAATATTTTATGTAATAAACCAAATTAAAATTAAAATCAACAATAACCAATCTCTAAAAACAGAAAAGAAACGAACCTAACTGTACATCAAGCTAGCAGCACAAATAAGAATTATTTCAAGTAACTTTGAAACACAGTAGTTTGTGCATCCTTAATGGGAAACTTCCTACGGACAAAAATCAAATTGTATTCAGTAATAATACTGTTATAATAATAGTGGTTATTATTTTGGAGTCACTCTGTATACAAAAGGATAAATCAAGTAAGTGATTATGTTTACATTATTAGGAACCAAGATTATCAATAAGAGAAAATATACAAATATAAAACTAGAGAAGTGAAACTGTAACTTTTAAAACTTTAAAAAATTTTAAAGCTTTTAAAAACTTTTAACTTCTATCTTAATCTTTAATTTGAATTAACGATATCAGTATTAACTCACAGTATCTTTTCTTCTTTCTAAAATTTACTTTTTATCTCTGTGCACTAAAAAGTCCTAAAAGCAAGTATAACCAATAACAATCAGCATCAAGTCAGTCTTCAAAATATTATTTTGCACAGAAAGAAGTCAAAGGTCTTTGGAGAGTTGACTTACTCCAAGACAGGGGCAAAGAATTGCTAAGATGAGCCTTGGATCTGACAAGCAAGGATGCCATTTAAATAACACCATTTTTATGGGCTCTCTGACAGGCTAACGATGTGACAATCTGATCAAAAAGAATGACTGCAATTGGTTAAAACTCAAAAATGTAAAAACCCCTGCATTTACAACAATACTAAAAGCACTCATTAGTTGGTTGTGTCTGGAAGTTCTTAGGACACAACTGGTTACTATAAGAAAAGGGAAAGAATCAACCATCTATTCTTTCTTCTTGTAGACTGTATTTCAGGGTAAACATCAAATAGATAATGAAATAAAGTTTTTCTTTATATAATGACAGCTACAGAATGCAGCACAAATGGTAGAGTTTTTTAAAAATCACAATTTTGGGGGTGTCTGGGTGGCTCAGCTGGTTAAGCGTCCGACTTCAGCTCAGGTCATGATCTCATGGGTCATGATTCTAGCCCCACACCGGGCTCTGTGCTGACAGCTCAGAGCCTGGAGCCTGCTTCAGATTCAGTGTCTCCCCCTCTCTCTGTCGCTCCCGCGCTTGTGCACTATCTCTCTCAAATATAAATAAACATTAAAAAAAATTTTTTTAATCACAATTTTGTGATCCCTATCAAAATAACAGATGCAGGGAACAAAATTAATAAGTGCATACACCAGGGGACAGGTAAAAAGTACAAACTTAACACATATCCACCAAATGCAATAGATCCTGGTTTGAACAAATTCCTAAAAAGACAGCTCTGCATTAAAATGGAGACTGATATTAATAAATTACTAATTTTGTTAGATATAATAGTATTACAGCTTTGTTTCTTTAAAATGTCTACTTGTTGCTGATAAAACTATTTGAGGTTGAAATGATACAGTATCTGAAATATGCTCCAAAATACTCAAAGCATACATAAGTATGATAACCTGAGAGATATTGATAACTTGTGAATGTGGGAGATAGGTTCAGAGTTTACCATTAGACTGTTATAGTGACAAATTCCTTAACAAGAGCTCAAATGGATTTATTTCTTTCAGCATTTTAAAGGCTTTCTGCCAATGTTTTTTAGACTCTAACGTGTGGTTGTCAAGTTCAATGACATTCTTATTCAAAGACTATTTTTGATCTGTTTTTCCCCATCAGGAAGTTCTTAGGAGTGTCCTTCCTTTGATTTCCAGGGAGTTATAAAATTTGAGAACAGTGTACTTTTTTAACAAGTATGTGGACTTATCATTGTTTGCACCAAACAAGCTACTAACAAACAGTCTTTAGTTTAGGTCTGGGAAATTTACATGTTTTGTTTCCTTAACATACTAATAAGATTCTCCACTTCTGTCTTCTCTTTCTGGAGCTCCTACAAGATTAGATACTGGACCTCATATGAACCTCTAATTCTCCTTTCTTCCCCTCTCACCTGGAGAGCTCCTCAACCGTTTCTTCCAATGCTTCACTGAATTTGAAATTTCTGCTTTTGAAATTTCATCCCAGAAACACTGTCACCCACCTCCCCTTTTTTCTTGCACACCAGTTTTCTTCTTCTTTTTTTTTTTTTTTTCAATGTTTATTTATTTTTGGGACAGAGAGAGACAGAGCATGAACGGGGGAGGGGCAGAGAGAGAGGGAGACACAGAATCGGAAACAGGCTCCAGGCTCCGAGCCATCAGCCCAGAGCCCGACGCGGGGCTCGAACTCCCGGACCGCGAGATCGTGACCTGGCTGAAGTCAGGCGCTTAACCGACTGCGCCACCCAGGCGCCCCTAGTTTTCTTCTTTTAATTAGATTACATCTGTCTGAGGTTGCGAATTTTCATTTCCTCAAAGCGTTTTTGTTCCCTATTGTCTATTTCCTTTTAGTTTCCTTTTTTCTGTTGTGTCTCTCTCTTTTAGACTGGAAGCTCTAAGATGCCTAACAATTCCTAGGTGTGTCCATTATGTGTTCAACAGGTTAACAAGAAAAATTACAAGCTCTAATTACAAGCTCTGTGTGTTCAAGTTGGGCTTTTCAACTGGTAGAGGCCAGCTGGCATTTTTGTTGAGATCTTCAAATATCAGGGCCTTTTCGGTCATCTTTCTGGAGTGATTTAATTTTCCCAGGAAGGATCCCTCAATGCCGCCTGGGGTATCAAGCATAGAAGCTCGAAGTCTAAAGCCAAGCAGGGGACAAAGGCTCACCATCCTAACGTTCAGTGTGACAACTTTCATTTAATCCCCATCTTTAGTTTAGGAGCTCACCCTTGCCCTACTCTGTATCTGGAATCCCTCTGGCTTATCAGACAATATACTTCCCGTCACTTGTGATGCGGAAACATAAAATTCGTCACTCCTTATTCAATTTTTTAAAACAACCCCCCTGTTCATGGCCCCTGGTTCACTCCTATATTCTATGGTACTACTACATCTAATTCCTGGGTCTTTCCACGGTTTTGAAGATCAAACAAGTTGTTTTTCTTTTTCTTCTATTTTTTTTTAAATTGAAGTTTAGTTGTTACACAATGTTTCATTAGTTTCAGGTGTACAAGAGTGATTCAATAAGTCTATATATTATGCTATGCACACCCCAAGTGTGGCTACCATCTGTCACCAAACGATGCTATCACAATGCCACTTATTATATTCCCAGGCTCTAAGTTTTATCTCTGTGACTTACTCATTCCATAACTGGAAGCCTGTTCCTGCCACTCCCCTTCCCCCATTTTGCCTATCCCCTCAACAGCACCCCCATTTGGTAACCATTAGTTCGTTCTCTGTATTTATGGGACTCAAACAAGCTGCTTCTTATCAGTATTATGTAACTAACCTTGGGCTCTTGGGTTTCATATTCTTCCTTAGTCATTTATTCTTTCTCATCCAATCGTTAGCTCAAGGGTTAAAGATGCCTCTAACTTTCATTAAAGATAAAAACTGCACTTCAACTCGTTATTTTGTTGGTTATTTGCAAAAGAAAGGTTGAAAAAACCTTACTACCATCTTCAAATTGGAAGCCCTCTATTTTCCTTTATGCAAATACTCTCATTTATTAGAGAGCTGAAGTATTATAAGAACTTTAAAGCAAATTTAAGTAAATCCTGAGCCTTCAATGACTCCCATTATAAAATTAGAGATACATTTCACACAGAAGTTTCTATGTGTTCTTCAAAATTAAGTAAAAAGTGTTAAAAATTATATTAATAAAAAAACTAAATTTCTGATAAAAAAATACTATTACTTGTAGTTCAACAATAATTTGAGTGTGCAGTATCAGACTTTTGGAAGGGAATCATAGAAGATGAAGCTGGAACAATAAAACTAGATGATATAGAGCACTGAATGTCAGGAAAAATAGCAATAAATGGAGCATTTACTATGCATGAGTGTACAAAATGTTCTGCACACATTATCTCAAATGCCACATGTTAATAATCCTTTGAGACAGGCATCATTTTTCCCCTTTTCCCAGAAAAGAAACTAAAGCTTTTGCTCATGGTCACAGAGCTGGTAAGTAAAGGAGTGAGCCTGTAGCTTCAATTCCAGATCCTAGGACACTGACAACTACTAGAGAATTAAGGAGACTAACAATAACCTTTGCAGAAAAAAATATGAGAATGGATGCTAAAGAATGGACTGGGGATGGAGTGGGGAGAGGGAATGGAATCTGTAGATTAATTAGGAGACTGTCAGTAAGAGTACACAAGGAATGGGGTGTCTGGTGGCTCAATCAGTTAAGCGTCTGACTTCGGCTCAGGTCATGATCTCACGGTTTGTGGGTTCGAGTCCCACGTGAGGCTCTGTGCTGACAGCTTGGAGCCTGCTTCAGATTCTGTGTCTCCCTCTCTCTCTGCCCCTCCCCTATTTGCACTCTGCCTCTCTCTCAAAAATAAATAAACAGTAAAAAAATTAAAAAAGAAAAGGACACAAGGAAGGACTTGGGACAGTGGCAGCAGAAATGTCTTTTCAGACAGCTTTATCATAGCCTTTTTGAAAAGGAGATAATAAAAGCATACTGAGAACTGTCATCTCTGCTTAGTAATAGAGGCTTGTCAGAGACAGGTACAACTGCATTGTACACATTCCTGGTTGGCATTCAAGCTACTGAGAAATATTATATTCTTCGTTCCTGGGCACTTAAAATTAGGTATGGTCATGTGATTGACTTTGGCCTGTAAACCACAAGGGGGAGTTACTCGTGCACTTCTAGGCAGACACTTTAAGTGCCAAAATTGGTACGCAATGCTATTTTATCCTCTACCACAGGGACATGGCCTATGTCAATGCATAGAGTATACTACATCAAATAACTAATAGACTGTGGTCCACTAAAACTCAGCAAATTAACAGTCTATGATCATTGTTCATATGTGACTTTATTAAATGTATAGTCTGAGAAGGAGAAAGAGAAAAGAACAAAGAAAACGGAGCACAGTTTAAGAGACTTGTGGAACACTACCATGCATAAAAACATGTACAGTGAGAGTCCCAAAGGCAAGGCAAGAGAAGGAAGTAGAAAAAATAACAAATAACGGTTGAAAATGTCCCTAATCTGATAAAGACATAAATCTAACCATCCACGTAAGGTCAGAAAATTCCAAATAGAATTTTAAAAGATCCATACCATGATACATTATATTCAAACTACCGAAAGACAAAGAGTCTTGAGAGCTGCAGGAAAAGTGACACATCATATACAACAAGGGATCCTCAGTAAGATTAGCAGCCAATTTCTCATCAAAAACCATGGAGGCCAGAGGCAGTGGGATGACATATCTCAAGTGCCGAAAGAAAAAATGTCAACCAGGAATTCTATACCCAGAAAAATTATCCTTCAAAAATAAAGGAGAAATTAAGAGATTTCCAAACCAATGAAAGTTAAGAGAATTTGTTGCAAGTAGACCTTAACTACCAGAACCCCTAAAAGGAGTCCTTTGTGAAGAAACAGAAAGACAATAGAGAATAATCCAGTCTTACAAAGAAACAAAAGAAAAATGATAAAGGTAGCTACACAAGTAAATATAAAGCCAGCAGTGCTATATTTTTGGTTCAAAAATCCACCTTTTTACCTGTGTGATTTAAAAGACTAATACCTAAAATAGTAATTATAAAGCTATATGTTGGGCACATAATGTATGAAGATGTAATGTGTCACAATAAGAACATAAAAAGGGAGGGACAGATATGTACAGGAACATACTTTTTATATACTATTGAAGCTCAATTGTTTTTTAATGCATTCAGGTTGTTGTGAGTATAAGATGTTAAATGCACTCCTCAAGGCAACCACTAAGAAAATAACATACAGAAAATGAAATGAGAAAGGAATCAGAATGGTACATCACAAAAAATCAAACACAAAAGAAGGCGTTAATGGAAGAACTGAGGGACAAAAAGATATGACACACAGAAAACTAACAGCAAAATGGCAGAAGTCCTTCTTTATCAGTAATCACTTCAAATATCACTCAATTAAACACTCCAATTAAAGGCAAACACTGTCAGAATGGATTTTTTAAAAATATGATTCCATTTCAAATCAAAGTTTTCTATAAGAGACTTACTTTAGATCCAAAGACCCTGAAAGGATGGAAAGAGATCTTCCATACAAACAGCAATTAAACACAGCAAGGTGTTAATAAGAAGACAAAGGACATTACAGACAATCCTCAACTTAAAATGACTTGACTTACATTTTTCCAACTTTACAATGATGTGGAAGTGCCACGCATTCAGTAGAAACCTTACTTCAAATCTGATCTTTCTCCAGGCTAGAGATACAATATGATAATCTTGTGATGTTGGACAGAGGCAGGAAGCACAGCTCCCAATCAGCCAGGAGATCCCAAGGGTAAACAACTGATACACTTAACAAAAATTCTGTACCTGGGGAACCTGGGTGGCTCAGTCAGTTAAGCAACAGACTCTGGATTTTGGCTCAGGTCGTAATCTTGCAGTTGTGAGATCAATTCCCGCCTGAGTATGCAGCCTGCTTAGGATTCTCTCCTTCCCTCTCTCTCTGTTCCTTTCCACTTGTGCTCTCTCTCTCTCTCAAAATAAATAAACTTAAAAAAAAAAAATCCTGTACCTGTACAACCATTCTGCTTTTCACTTTCAGTACAGTATTCGATAAATTACATGAGCTATTCGACACTTTATTATAAAATATGCTCTCTGTTACATGATTTTGCCCAACTGTAGGCTAATGTAAGTGTTCTGAGCACATTTAAGATAGGATGAGCTAAACTTTGATGTTTGGTAAACTAAATGCATTTCCAACTTAATATTTTCAATTTGCAATGGATTTACTGGGGTAAAACCCCATTTAGGTCAAGGAAGATCTGTACATGTAATAAAAATGTCAATTCAGCCAGAAGAGTACCACAATTACAAACAGATACACCACAAATATACGAAGCAAATAATGGCCAAACTGAAGGGAGAAACAATTCTATCATAACAGCAGCTGGGAATTTCAATATCCTACTTCCATCATCGAGAGAACCAGACAGAAGTTCAGAAGGGAAAGAAAGAATCTAAACACTATACACCATTTAGACCTAAAATAAATACGAATACTCCACCCAGCAGCAGCACAATACATGTTCTTTCTCAAATGCACAGGAACATTCTCCAGGACAGAACATCTTTCTGGACAGAAAAATATCTCCGTAAATTTCAAAAGACTGAAATCATACAAAGTATCTTATCTCACTACAATTTAGTAAAAGTAGACATCAATCATAAAAGGCAAACTAGAAAATTCACAAATGTGGAAATTAAACATCGCTTAACCAACAGGTCAGAGAAAACCCAAAAGGAAATTAGAAAATACTTTGAGACTGATGAAAATGAAGACACAACATCATGGGATAAAGTAAATGCAGCGCTTATAGGAAGATTTACAGCTAAAATGCTTACACTGAAGAGGAAAAAAGATCTCGAATCTATAACCTAATTTTACACCTTAAGAAACTAGAAAAAGGAGCAAACTAAACTCAAAACCAACAGAAAGAAGGAGATAATAAAGACTGGATATGAACAAAATAGAGAACAGAGAAAAAAAAAATCAATGAAAGCAAATTAGTTCTTCAGAAACTAATAAAGTTGAAAAAACTAAGAAAAAAAAGATGACTTATTACTAAAATCAGAAGTTAAGGTGGGGACATTACTACTGGATTTGGAGAAATAAAACAGATTACAAGAGAATCCACATATTTAGTGAACTTAAATCCCCTACTTCTCTGGACATAATATCCAGTAGAGGCAGATTATGTTTAATAATTCAGAAGGCAGCCTAGATAACAATAACAACTGCAACTTACTAAGAACACGCTAACTTGTTTTTCTCATTTTATACACACAAAAGCATAAAAAGGGACTTGAAAAGCAGCTTTTCCAAAGTGACTGTGAAAAGGAGAGACTAGATACAACCCAGGTATCTCTAATTTATAAATGGATTCTCTTCTCTACATCTCTAAACTGCTGTATCTTTACCTCAAGTAGTAACATCAAGTCCAGTATCATTAAAAAAAGTAGGAAAAATGAAATCAAGCCCATTCCAGAGTTTTGTTTTACTACCATATTTTTCATTAATTAAAAGTACAGTTTCTCAGCTCTCCATTCTAATGAATGTAAGGCATTCTTGTCAACAAGCAGCCCCCATGGGGCAATAAAACCTCCATAGGGTAGGTCAACTATTAATCAAACTTCCCACAGCCTTGAGGAAGCAGACTCCCATCAAACTGACGAAAATCAAAACTCAAACTACAGTACTCAGAAATAGGTCATAAAAATTACAAAGGATGTCTTAAAAGAAAAAAAAATGCCTCTAATTTATGTCAACTGTGCTTTGGAGGGCTAAACAAGGTGACACAGAAAACTGTCACCACACAATTAAATTCAGCAGGCATTTACTGCAACAGCCTCTGCTGTGTAGGAGATCTCAAATACATTCAAGGCCAGCTGAAGAAAATACTAATGTGGTAGATAACCGAATGGATCTGGGAGGTGGAGAGGATGGACAGGACCTTCAGGAGTACAGCTGATCATGCAGGATCTCTCCTGTCAAGGTAACTAACCTAAGTCTGTGCTTTCCTCACAAGTATAGCTCGAGTCCTGCAAGCAAAACTTCCCCTGACAACCTAGCACATTCCTCTAGCTGCTAGTACCACTTTGGGGAATCATTCGTTCACTTGGCATCTGCTTTTTATCACCATTACCTTTGAACAGTTCTCTCTTCATGAGCAGCTTATCCCTCCTTAGCACCCTATACAAATAGGAGGCATATAATAAATGTTTGATAATGATAATGAAGATCTCATTCCAGATTTTCAAATCTTTTTTCCTCTGATTTTAGTAAGGTATAACTGGCATAGAACACTATGATATTAAGAGATAAAACATGATTTGATATATATATATATATATTATAAAATGATTACCACAACATTAGTTAACAACCATCACTTTGTGATGAGAACTTGTAAGACCTACTTCCTTAGCAACTCGATTTTTTGAATCTTAAAATGATTCTGGAACGTGCTATGCTTAATCTAGGGACTTCTGGCAATTCTAGGTGGTGAATTCTGGCACCAAGAGGCTCTGGTTCTCCAATTAGTTACAGAAAGGCTTAGAAAGGTTTCTTTCCTCAAACTCCATGCCTCGTATTTGATCATTTGTAGTCAACACAATTGTTTACTAGAGTATCAACAATGAAAGTGTTTCTGGGTGAAATAATGATTATCTTGGATGTGCTATAACACACTCCAGTGAAAAAAGATGGGAAACTGTTCAAGCTGACTGATGGGCACACAGGCGGCCAGTTTATTATTATACCAATAGAGTAACTAACTAGTACCAAAGTAGCCCTCCAGAAACAACAAAACCCTGGCCAAAATTTATGCAACAACTATAGTCAGACACTTGTGAATGGGCAGCACAGGACTGTGATCCTGACTGAAGAAAAACAAAGTTTTCTGATAGAAGTCACTTTTCAGACTACCATGTAGGACGGGAGAACCCAAACATAGTTTAGCACTCTCAGTACGTTGAGGAAAAAAAGATTAAAGTTCAGGAAACTATAAGTGACCATTTGTGGAGGAGTATCAGAGGCCGAAGATACAGAGAAAGAGCTCTAGAAACCTTCCAGGTTCCCCTGGAGTCTGCATGAATACTAAGCTGTGTGTACATACATGGTGAGACCCCACAATGCCCGCCAAAGAATAACTGGCAGGGTTTTAAGCTATGAAGTTCATACAGGGCTGGGAGACATTCCAGTTCTGACCACCCAGGGAGAATACACCTTGTTCAGGACCAGATCATTCAATAGAGAGCTCAGAAGGGCTCAGCTAGCCTACAGTAAAGGTTGAACCCACCCTAAAATCATACAAACAGACTTCAAACAGTTCAAGGCGATCTACAATTTAACAGCCACTCAAAACACAAAATCTCAACATTCCTTAAGGAAAAGAAAACTCAGACACTCGATAATGTTGCACAGTTTCCATCATCTGATCTAAAATCAACAGACATGTGATACGACCCAGCAATTCTACTCCCAGGAATTTATTTACTCGGGAGATATAAAGCTATAACTGCAGGGTAAACTGGGAATGGAAACTAAAAAGAAGCAGACAAGGTTCACAATTTCACTTTTCATTGTTTTTTGTTGTTTTTTTTTTTTTTAAGCACGATGGGATTGTACATGAGGGATCAGCTATTTATTGGGTATGAGGGAGGACAGGAGAGTTGAGAGAAAAGCTTTATATGATATTATGTTTGACTTGAGCTTCTAAACGAGGTGATACAGTTTTGATAAGTAAAACACGTAGTCAGGGAGGCGCACCAAGAAAATAGCGAATGAACAGACATTACATAGGAATTGGGATTTCAGTGGACTAAAGGTAGGTGTGGCCAATAGGGGAGTAGTTTTCAGTGCCCAGAATTTATACAGTTACATCGCCATCAATGTTATAAGTGTTCATGCAGTTATGATGTAAGCTAACACATAAAATATATAAAGTTCAATACATACGTACATTTACAGAATATATACATACTGAAATCAAATGACACATGTAATATTTTGAGAAGATCAAAGGGAATAAAAAATATTAGGATAACTAACATACTTTTCAAGTTTATAAAATTAATTTAGAACAAGGTACACTGTTAGAAAGAATACTCTAATTCTACAAAACTTGAAGGGAAAAAAGTAGATAAAGTTGATTTTCCCGAAAACACTAAAATTTTATTAGTAAAATGTTGGGGGAAACTTTCACATCTGTAATCCAGACCTTTTCTCCTCTAAATGTGATATAATTTCAGTAAAATTTCTGTCCCTTAAATGTTACAGGATTTTTGAAAGAGCAGGTCATGTTTAAATTAGAAAATGTGAACCTCGGGGCACCTGGATGGCTCAGTCAGTTAAGCATCCGACTCTGGCTCAGGTCCTGAGCTCAGAGTTCATGAGTTCGAGCCCCACATGGGTCTCTGTGCTGACAGCTTGGAGCCTGGAGCCCCCTTCGAATTCTGTGTCTCCCTCTCTCCCTCTGCCCCTCCCCCGCTCTCAAAAATAAACTTAAAAAAAATTTTTTTTAAAAGAAAGAAAATGAGAACTTTGAAGAGCTATTCCCTACTTGCTTCCCACCTGACACTACTTCTTTACGTCAGCTGGTAAAAAGTCTGAAATCTAATAAACTATGTTGGGGGTGAGGAAAAGGAAACCAGAGGTTGAGTTTTAATAGTTGTTTTGGAGGTTTTTTCCGGTGAAGATAATCTGTATATCTTTAATATAATTAAATTTACTGAATTTTAGAATATATATATATATTTTTTAAATAAAACTTTGTCCTCAGGAAGGCTGGTCTCTGACAAAAAAGGTTGACAGAGTGGAAAGACAGAATAAAAGAAAAAAATCTCTACTCTCAACAAAGTATACATTATGATGACACATTTAAATGATTTTCATTATGATAAAATTAAATATGATTCACAGCTTTAAGATCCACTAAACTCATATTTAAACATAAACAAATGAACACATTCATTCCAGCGAAACATAAGTTATTTCTGATTTCTCCCTGGCACAGTTTCTTCCATTACTTTCAATGCCAGTTCCAAGATATGGAAGAAAAAGCCAAGATGACCTTTAGTGGACAAGTCCATCCACTGGTCTGTATAGCTCACATGAAAGGACATTTTAATACGGAATGAAATGTACAAAGGCACAAAAGATATAAGAGGTGAAACTTATCAATCAAAGAAATAAATGACCTCTGAGGATAAAGAGTCATGTGATAAGGATGCCACCACTGTTGAAAGTGGACTCCCAACATCGACAGGAAGAATGCTGGACACACTAGGTGGAAACTACAAAAGATGATGGGGATATCTGACCTGTTCTCAGCTGCAGCATAATGGAAAAAGACATGCAGTCTAAGGTTAAGATGCTGTCACACAATACAGAGAAGCGGAGATACTCTAGAAAAACTCATGTGATGAACTCATAAAATTTACAGAAGAGAAACAAGGGATAACAGTGTTTCTATAACCGAACAGAATACAACTAACTACTGGCCTCAATTACACTGCCTCTATTCTTTACTATTACATATATAAACCACTCCAGATCCTTTGTCCTATTTTTGACTCCCTACTCCTCAAATAAACCCCAAACTAACAGATGACTAGATGGGCATAAATAAGGTTGAGGCAGTAAAGTACTGGTCATTAAGAGTAATACACTATTGGGGCACCTGGGTGGCTCAGTCGGTCCAGCATCTGACTTCATTTTTGGCTCAGGTCATAATCTCATGCATTTGTGGATTCGAGCCCCGCGTTGGGCTCCACACTGACAGTGCAGAGCCTGCTTGGGTTTATCTCTGCCCTCCCCCCAACAGTGTCAATAAATAAACTAAAAAAAAAAAAAAAAAAAAAAAGAGTAATACACTATAAGCTAAACACTTACGTCTGAATCATGGCCATGCCACTTACTAGTGACTATCGACTGGTCAGTTACTTACCCTCTCTGTGCTGCGGT
This sequence comes from Prionailurus bengalensis, assembly GCF_016509475.1. Classification (NCBI taxonomy): domain Eukaryota; kingdom Metazoa; phylum Chordata; class Mammalia; order Carnivora; family Felidae; genus Prionailurus; species Prionailurus bengalensis. Next base: position 6,048,991 of record NC_057359.1, read on the forward strand.
AATTGTACCTAACTACCTCAACAGGGTTGTTACAAGGATTAAATTAGTTAGAAAAAGTGCTTCGAATATTGTCTTGACAGAGCTTACAATGGCACAGATGGCGATGATGATACACTGTCAAAACTAAACATTTTTTTTAAACTCTCCTCAGATCCATGTATGAATCACTTTCCAAGTTTTAAAAACATGAACTCCTATATTCCTCCCAACAAACTGAAGAAACAAATATTCTTATTCCCATTTTATAAATAGGTTCTACAGAAAATCTAAGAAACTAACCAGGGTACAGTAGCCTGGCACTAAAATATACAAGGAGATTCTAATTTGCTCTGCAAAACTGTTTCCCTATAAGATATTTTGTTGGATTTTATATAGCAATTACTAGAAGTTAAACTGGGAAAGTACATTATCAAGTCAAATATTAAAAAACTAAAAATCACTTAACATATACATATAAAATATGATTTACACATTAAATCACTTTTTATATATTTATTCGGACAGAATCACTTAAAATATTAGAAACACAGTAAAAATGTGGTGAAGGAAAAAGTATTTAAAAATAGTATTAACAGCAGCAGCTGTCCTTTATTAATTTTCCCACAAACTAGGCAGTTACGTGAGCACTTAATACACATCTCATGTAATCCTATGAAATAATCATTGCGGTTGTCCACTGTACAGATGAGGAAACTCTGGTTTGGAAGGTATTAAGTAATTTGACAGAAGTTACACAGCTGAAAAGAGGAGTGGACGCCCAATGCCAGGTCTACAGGACGCCAAAACCTCGCCCTTTGACTAAGGCAATGCACTCCTCATGCCACTAGGGCAGGACACACTCTCCCGAGCCACAGAGTGAAACCCATGATGGTCAAGACAGTGGAAGAAAGCCCACACTTTTAAAACACACAATGTATTTTATTTAGTCCTCTAGGCTATATACTGTCAAATGCAGCAAAGTTCACGCACTATCAGAACTACTACTTAGTTAAGGGGCGTCCTCTACAGTCTTAAAATCAGAAGGTAAGCAACTCTTTTTAAATCCTCTGCAACACCAAGTGAGTCTCAAAACACTATTCCAAATCACTGTAAACATATGAAATCGTGGTAGTGACTTGAAATAATGGAAATGGTATTTTTCATTGTGTCGACAGATGTTATCTCCCTACCCTGCCCATCTATACTAGTATAAATCAAGTAATTATAGGAGCATGTCTACATCAAGCAAGAAAATGGGTTTAAATGTGCTAGTTCAAAATGCACAAGTAAATGAAATTAAAGACACTAATTACAACAGTTCTTCAAAAGGCTCACAAAATTATCACTTAGAATGAAAAAGTAAGTTTTATATTACCCATAAAACTGCATTTAAAATTTCTAAATACATCCTATCAAAATATCCATAACACGTTAAACAGTAGTACAATTTATATACCGAAAGAGTTTTTGCATTAAAATTTTTTATTGAAAAAATCAAATTAAATTCCATCATTTAAAGAATTTCTGTACTTTACAAAAGATTTCCAAAAGTCAACTTACACCTCAACTAATACTATAGTACAAAAATAGGTGGCTTATGGAATCAGAAAACATAGATAGTTCCTTAAAATCTATGCTAAAGAGGGGCGCCTGGGTGGCGCAGTCGGTTAAGCGTCCGACTTCAGCCAGGTCACGATCTCGCGGTCCGTGAGTTCGAGCCCCGCGTCAGGCTCTGTGCTGACGGCTCAGAGCCTGGAGCCTGTTTCCGATTCTGTGTCTCCCTCTCTCTCTGCCCCTCCCCCGTTCATGCTCTGTCTCTCTCTGTCCCAAAAATAAATAAACGTTGAAAAAAAAAAATTAAAAAAAATAAAAAATAAAATAAAATCTATGCTAAAGGGATCTGAGTTACATTCTACATGGCCTACATTTCCCTTTCCCAAAGTGTATTCTCAAGAATTTTAACCAGTATTGAGCAACTTTCATAACACAATTTTTTAAATAAAATTTTGCATCGTTTATACATTTTTCAAATACATTGACACTCTTAAACCATAATGAATATACTGTATGTAAATAAAAAATCCTGGAAAATTCAAAAGCTGAAAGAAGCTGAAAACTCACTAAAGTTCTACCATTTAGGAGCAATTACTATACACATATATTGCTCTAGCTTTTTTTAAGATAATTTTTGTTTTGTTTTGCAAAGTTGCAGTCACATTACATGTATAATTTTATGTGACTCGTTTCTCTACTCAGCATAATATGATCAGGTTCTCAAGTTTATAAATGTTTTGAAATATTACATTTAATGATTATATATTATTTGAGAAGAATGTACCACAGTTAACTTCCATACCAAAATTCTCTATTATCACACTTTTGTGTAGATCTACTATCAGAAGCTTGTAAGAACACATTTTACTATTCCTCTACTGGCAGAGCAGTAATTTTTAAAAAAACAAAAACTACCTTTACATATTAAAACTGTATGTTTCTAAAAGATTTGTTTTTAATGTTTTGAGTTACTAGTATTTAGTTTGAGCTACTAATTAACACAAGTTTCTTTTGTGTTTGTTAGTTATATTTCCTCTTATTACTTTTACCCATTTATCTTTTGAAATCTTTGGGTTTCTTAGCAATTTGTCTCCTTAAAATATAAGATATATTTTATACATAAAATTACATAAAATATAGTATTTTATGAAAATATAAAGATAGAAAGCCTCAGCCCTATTTACTGAAAAAACTTCCTCCAGTTTGTTACTTTTAACGCTGTTCTTTTTTTCCTGTTAATTTTGAGAAATTTAAACTTTCATATATTAAAATGTATTTTCTAATTTCTTATATACCTAATAAATTCTGGCCATCTCCTACCATCTAGAAGTGTGGTAAGTATTCACTTATATATTCATCCAGCTTTAATGGTTTGATCTTTTGCTTTAAAATTAGGATGTTCTTTTATTTCCAAAGTTATTTCAATAAAATGTTCTTTTATTTCAAAAGTAAAGCAAAAATTTTAAGGAAAAAAAATGCAAAACATACACAACAACATAGCTTAAAGATCAAGTTCTAACCAAGAGGTAACCCCTGCTTGGGGTACACTTTTTTTCTCTGCATGTATAAAACACTACAGGAGTTAAGTGTCAGTAACTTATATTGACATTTCATTTCTTTCCCTCCTGATGTTTTAGCTCCCCCCCTAACAAGGCCTGGAGAATGCTAGACTATATTAGTATTGATCCTGAATGTCCAAGAAGAGATACAGTACATTCACCCAAGATTCCCAAGTAACTAATTACTTAGTTACAGAATTCTTTATTCAAGTAATGATAGTTAGAGGAGACCTGGCAATTTTTGACATACTATTTTTAAAATACTGACTTGGCTTTATTTTATTCACTTCAGACAATGCAAAACTGGGATGTTTTTTATGAATATAAAGTATGCAAGTCAATTGTTAAAAGAATGAAAGACAACAAACTTACTTGGGATACACTGGTTCATAAAGGTACTTGTCCCCTCTTGTAGATGTAATATGAAAAAACAAGATGTAGCCATATGCAGTCTGAAAGATAAATTTTATTTGCCATGAATTAAAGGGTAAGGCTATGACTAAAACCTTGTATTTCATTTTTATATATTCTTACTTTGAAAACACTTCACTCTTGGGAACCCTCTTCTGAAGAGCTATAGTCTAACTATCCAATTAAAACAAAAAGACTTTAATACAACCCATCTTGTTTAACGTAACCCATGAAGAGTTTTTATAATATTTCATAGATGTCACTGAAATCAACAGTTCATACTATGTTGTAGACATTAATACTCTAAAATTAAATTCTACTACTCAATAGCAGATGATTATTTTGCAAAATATACAGACCTTTTTGAACTCAGCAACATGGCAACTAATTTTTCTAATTTTTAAAGCAACAATGTCACCAAATAACAACAGTAGAAAATCCTTCACTCAACTCAAAGTTTACACAACATAACTTCAAAATGACATATTTACTTATTTCAAAATCAATCGACTGGCTTCTGATTTGCTATAAAATATACCAAGACACAGAATAAAAACAGAGCAAATCTTCAGTTTCCAAATTTGAAGATCAGTTAATTTTTCTAAGTTAACAAAATGGTATTAAAATATAAATTGTATTAAAACATTGTCTGATTATGGCACACATCTGTGAATTGTGAAGCTCAAACAACCACTACACATTTAAGTATACAAAAATACTGCTTCTAACCAAACATTTTCAGGCCTGAGTAAAGCGGCAACTGCTTGGACCCAACTACTACATGCTAATACTGAACTTTTTTTTTTTTTTTTATGTTTTTATTTATTTTTGAAGGAGAGACAGCGAGAGAGAGACACAGCATGAGTGGGGGAGGAGCAGAGAGAGAGGGAGACACAGAATCCGAAGCAGGCTCCAGGCTCTGAGCCATTAGCAGAGCCCAATGCGAGGCTCAAACTCACGAACGGTGAGATCAAGCGGTGAGATCATGACCTGAGCTGAAGTTGGACGCTTAACTGACTCAGCCACCCAGGCGCCCCAATATTGAACTCTTTATCATTTTAGAAGCAGGTGGGCTTTTACCCAAAGTAGAACAAAGAAAACTGAAAAAAAAAATTATCCAAGTTTTTGAATTTTTTTCCAGTACTTGCTTCTGTTCTTCACTTAAAGGAACACCAGAGGAAAAACAATTTCTTCAGCAATGTGTTGTTTTATTTTTAAGCTATGAACTTTCCTATTTCATAATGTATACCAAAACTCTAGAGTTCAATATATTGGGACACAAAAGAAAAGAGGCTGAGATCATCCTAGTTCCTCATGGGCAATTTTACATTCTTCAAATGTGCAGAATATGGGATCAAAGGAAAACAGATTCAAATCAAACTACATCAGACATCATAACCCCCACACAGATCAGTAATTCTTTAAAATTTGTAAGCTCTACTACTACCTTATATGGGCTAGAAAAGTAAAATAATTTGGGTCTAGCACTGAGATGAATAACATGCAAATGCTGTCTGGAGTATCAGTCACTCAAGGTCAGAAGTTCAACATTTCAGAATATCAAATGCTAATAATATACTTGGAATTTTAACAAGTGCTTAGGAGACTATAATGCCAGGGGGAAATATAGCATCATTTGCAACAGCATTTAGAAAATTTTATACATGTGATATACTAGATGAAATTATAAATGGCTTGATTTACTCTTCTAGTATTCTGTATCAATCTTACTAAGTATCTATAGCTTCGCATGTATATTAAATACTATATAGTTCCAGATCTCACTGACCTTTTCTTTAACAGTCTTCCATTGAACAAGTTCTGCCTTTGAACAATCTAAAAAGTTCTGGTAATAAATGATCATCCTTAAAAAGTAGCATCTTCATTGTAAACTATACCCAATCTGTTATTATGCAGTATCATGATGGCCTTTCTCTTCCCACCTTCAAAATACTGCCAATGAGCATACTACAACTGCTTAATCTATAGGCAACAGTCCCAATATCTACTTACAGTACGGATACACATTCTCCCTCACTCTCACACACACACACACGTCTCTCTCTCTCTCTCTCTCTCTCTCTCTCTCTCTCTCTCTCACTCACACACACACACACACACACACACACACACACACGATACGCGAACTAATTTTTTCTAAGAAAACGAAAAGACAAAATAAAGAAACTCGGACTTCTCTTTCCTGGTATCATCCCATATCTTTTTTTTTTTTCTTCTTTCTCCAAGGCACACTACTGGATTCTGTGGTTGTCATTACAGAGGCCGAACAATTTTTGTAGGCAACGTGAATGGCAAGTCCTCAAGTCTCTTTCTTTAGTATACCCAGGAATAAGGGTCACAGATACATAAGAATAAAGGCTATCAAGAGGATAAAAGAAGTCAGTCACTACTTAAGTGGAGAATGGAACAGACTTGTCTCTAATAACGCCACTTAAAAGAACTGGAAACAATTTCAAAGGATATTAACAATGCATCAAAAATTCAGTCAGTATGAACATTCAGTCAGAGAAGTATCATCTTCTTTTTTCAATTGCAAACTGTAAATGGAGATTTGAAAAGCTCTGCAAACAACCTCAGATAATTCCACAGTTTAAGAGAAGAGTGTGAAATCTGGAGGTGGCAGTGTGGTTGATGCCATCACCATTATTAATTGCTTGTTTGTATTTTGCTTTGTCTGTCATTGCTTTGTTGGGCATTTGGGAAATTTCCCCTTGCTACTTACAATTAAAAATATTTTTTTTTAATTTTTTTTTTCAACGCTTTTTATTTATTTTTGGGACAGAGAGAGACAGAGCATGAACGGGGGAGGGGCAGAGAGAGAGGGAGACACAGAATCGGAAACAGGCTCCAGGCTCCGAGCCATCAGCCCAGAGCCTGACGCGGGGCTCAAACTCACGGACCGCGAGATCGTGACCTGGCTAAGTCGGACGCTTAACCGACTGCGCCACCCAGGCGCCCCAAAAATATTTTAAAGATTATTTTATGACTGCATGACATAAATAGAAGTTAATTTTATATTTTAAATCCAACTGCATCATGATACAAATCAACTGTTAGATACAACTAATGCTTCACCTGCAGGAAGCAATTCCAATACCTTCCTCTACTATCCAATGCCTCTACTGGACATGAATTCACCACATGCTTCAGAATTCAAGTCATTGTGCAATTCTTCCTTAGGACATACCATTTTTATCATGAAGAATAGGACAGATTCATGCATCTAGCTCCAATGATGCATCACAAAGATTTCTATGATAATTAAGAGATAAGGATCTGATGATTTTAGAGATGTATCTTCTATCCCAACATCTGTCATGTTAGGCTTCAAATAAGGCTGAACTAACAGAGTAGCACTTTTCAATTCTTTACACTGGTTTGTAAACATTGTTTACTGTTTTTAGATTAATTATACATGTTCAAATACATAAAACTAATCACCCAAATCCTACCACAAAGAATAATTACGTAACATTTCTGTATAATCTTTCAGACTCTATACATTCAGATACATGAATCTATTTAAATGGGAAATGATTAAAAACAGCTATATATATCAATCACACACACTCAAAAATCGGTGACGACTCTTTTGACATGAAGTCATCAAAAATTATCCCTAATACATACTTACTACCACACTTTTAATTAGAGCACTAATTAAATTAGAGCACTAATTAAAAAAAAAAAAGTCTTCTGCTTCCAACCAGGATGGTTTAAACTGAAGCCAATTTATGCTCTCATCTGAAAACAAAACAAAAACCTGGACAAAATAGAAGAATGGTTTTTGAAACACCAACATGAAGCGATGAAGGCCAGGGATCCCTGAGGGATGAAACACGGATAGAGGAGTCCTGTAATTGCCCCAGCTTACTCCCTTGGCAAAGTTTCCAGGGCACAGCAGTGAGAAGAGGAACTAAGGCAGAGCCTGGCAGACTCCCTGACTTGAGGAATGAAGCTGAGAGCCCAAGAGGAACAAGGCAAACAACGTATACAGAAGAGTACCAGACAGGAGAGAGCTGTGCACAGACAAAATCCAAGAGTACCACACACATGCATATGAGGAAACTACTCGAGGTAGGAGAGAACACAACCAAAAGGATTAGTCAGTAAAGAAAATGTGTATGGTGCTCAAACAGTCCTGAGAACAGTGCCTGTCCCACAGACTGAAGAACTCATAATTCACAGGGAAGAACATAATTCACAGACCGAAGAACTCATAATTCACAGGGAATTGACTAGAACACTCAGGGATGTGGTCCTCAGGTATTCCTGTGGCAATCCTAGAAAGGTATTCCCTTAGTAGTAGGGGATAATTACCTTTAGATTGAGCACTGTTCAAAACCTGCATTACGAAGCATAAAATAAGACACGGACATATACTGTCTCCAAGTAATCAATACTTCATCCCAGACCAAAACTTGATTTATAGGACCACAAAAATATCCAGCACATAACAAAGTAAAAAATCAAAGTCTGACGATCCAATCAAAGATTACCACATATTCAGATCAGCAGAAAAACAAGAGACACGATGAGAAGAAAAAACAACCAATCAAGAATGATCCAGAATTCAATTAAATGTGAGAATTAGTACAGAGGGGCATCAAAACAGTTATAACTATATTCCACATGTTCAAAAGGCTAGGGAATATAGAAACCATATTTGAGAGATAAAAAATAAAACATGAGACTAAAAATATACTGGATATGAATATAGAAACCATATGTGAGAGATAAAAACTAAAATATGAGGCTAAAAATATACTGGATATGACTAACTTGCAAGAAAAATTCACTGATCATAAAAGCATAGCAGTAAAGATTATCCAAATGAAACACAAATAAACCCAAAATAAAACTGAAAGAGCACTGGTGAACTGTGGGACAACTTCAAGTGGCCTAATCTACAAGTAAACAGAGTCCCCAAGGGTACGGGTAGAAGTCAGAAAAAGCAGTTGCATTTATTTAATCCAAATTTTATTTGTTTCAGTTACACTTCTTCAAAAAGTAACTCCATTTTCAACAAGAACAAGACCAATCTATGTTGTGGTTTTACCATATGCAAAAATCAAATATGCACAACAGATGTTCCTTGACCTCAGTAGAATTAAATTAGAAATTTGTAACAGATTTCTGGAAAACTCTCTAACATTTTGAAACTAAATAATTCATAGATCAAAGACATAAAAAGGAAACTTAAAAAACACAGTATACTAAAATTTATGGGATGTTGCCATAACGATACTTAAGGGAAAATTTTAGAGCTTTAAAAAGCTGTATTAGAAAAAAAGAAAAATCACAAATCAATGACATCAGCCTTTGCCTAAACTAGAAACAGATGAGCAAATGAAATTCAACTTAAAAAAAAAAAAAGGAAATAATAGAGATCAGAGTGGAAATCAATGAAATAGAAAACAAAAATAAACTCAATGAAACCAAATTTGGTGTTTTTTAAAAATAAGATCAGTGGGGAGCCTGGGTGGCGCAGTCGGTTAAGCGTCCGACTTCAGCCAGGTCACCATCTCGCGGTCCATGAGTTCGAGCCCCGCGTCAGGCTCTGGGCTGATGGCTCGGAGCCTGGAGCCTGTTTCCGATTCTGTGTCTCCCTCTCTCTCTGCCCCTCCCCCGTTCATGCTCTGTCTCTCTCTGTCCCCCAAAAAATAAATAAACGTTGAAAAAAAAAAAAATAAGATCATTAGGGGTGCCTGGGTGGCTCAGTCAGTTAAGCGTCTGACTCTTGATTTTGTCTTAGGTCATGATCTCACAGTCATGGGACTGAGCCCCACTTTGGGCTCTCTGCTGACAGCGCAGAACCTGCTTAAACATTCTCTCCACCTGCCCCCGACTTGCTCTCTTTCAAAAGAAATAAACATTAAGAAAAAATAAGATCATTAACACTTATACACCTCTAGTCATATTGGTCATGGGGGAAAAAAAAGATTACCACTATCAGAAATGAGAGAGGTGACATCACTACAGATTCTAGAGATATTAAAATAATGATGGAGTACAATGAAAAACTGTAATAAAAAATTTACAACTGTATGTCTATTTTATCAAATAGACAACTTCCTAGAAAGACACAAACTGCCAATACAAGCACCTTGCATAAGCCTACTATGTATTCAAGAAACTTAAATTTTAACTAAAATCCTTTTTGGCTCAGATAGTATCACTGGTGAATTCTACCAAATATTTAAGAAATAATAATTCAACACAAAACTTCTAGAAAACCAAAGAGGGACACTTCTCATCTCATTTTATAAGGCCAGCATTACCCTCATCCCAAAACTAAAGACATTATAAGAAAACAATCTAGTGACCAGCACCTCTTATTAATATAGATGTAAAACTTCTAAACAAAATTTTAGCACATTAAATCTAGCAATATGTTATCAGGAAAATACATCGTAAGTAAATGAGGTTTATTCAGAAATGCAAGGTTGATCTAACATTGAAAAAAATCATCAAATGTATTTTACCATATTAATAAACCAAAAAAGAAAAATAATAGTCTCAAATGCAGAAAAAGCATTAAACATCCTACAAAGCATCCTGATTAAAAACTGTCAGAAAATTCGCAAGAAAGGGAAAACTTCCACAACTTGATAAAGGAGATCTGCAAAATACCTATAATATCATTCTTAATAGTGAAAGACTGAATGTTTTTCTTCTGTTCAACACTGTAATGTACAATCTAATCAGTAAAATCAGGCAAGCAAAAGAAATAAAAGGTATCTAAATTAGAAAGGAAAAGGGAAAACTGTCCTTTGACATCATCATCTATGTAGAAAAATCTGATGGAATGTACCAAAAATGAACCAGAGTAAGTTGAACGTGACTGGAATACACAAGATCAATATACAAAAATCAACTGCATTTCTATATATGTAAAGAACCAGAAAATTAACATGTTTTCTCAATAGGATCAAAAATATGAAATACTCAAGAAAAAATCTACCAAAGATGTGAAACAGCTGTACACTGATAACAAAACACTGAAGTTAAAAATACCTAAATAAATGAAGAGATTTATCTTGTTTGTAGGTCAAAAGATTCACTAGTGCTATGATGAGAACTCTCTCCAAATGGGTCCACAGATTCAATGCAATCTCAATCAAAATCTCAGCAGGCACTTTCATCAAAACTGACAAGGTTATTCTGAAATTCATATGGAAATAGAAGGTCCTACAATGGTGAAAGCAACTTTGAAAACAAAGAACAAAGTTGGAAAATTAACACTGACCTCAAGAATTACTACAAACCTGAAGTAATCAAAATGATGCTGAATTAATACAAGGGCAGGCAAACAAACACATCACAGGATAGGAGCAAATACAGACAAAAACACAGATATATGTGGGCAACTTATTTTTGAAAAAGATGCAAAGAAAGGTAGTATAGAAGCAAGAACCTTTTCAACAAACTGCAAAAAATCAACTTGGATCCATATGTTGCACCATGTACAAAAATTAACTCAAAATACATCACAGACTTAAATCTAAAACCTAAATAATAAAACCTCTAGAAGAAGATACAAAAACAAGATATGAAGCATAAAATACAAAACTGATAAACTGGACTTCATCAAAATTAAGTACTTCATTCAAAAAACACTGTTAAGAGAGAAATTCTTTATACAGTATATACGTACTACAGGATGTGTACCCAAAATGCATTAAGAACTCTAGGACTCTGACAATAAAAGAGCAAAGAACCAAATCAATAAAATGAGCAAATGATCTGAATACACACTTTACCAAAGAAGACATACAAGGCCAATAAAAAGATGGTCAATATCATTTTTCATTAGAGAGATACAAATTAAACTTATAATGCACATCCGTGAGAATGGCTACAACTAAAAAATCATACCATACCATATACCATAGGTTGGCAAAGGGGAATGAGAACTCTCAACACGCTGCTGGCAAGAACATAAAACAATACAACTTCAAAAAAAGTGTGACATTTCCTTAGAAAGTTAAACATTCACCTACTTCATTATTTAGCCGTTCCACTTGAGTACTGACCCAAGATAAAAGGAAATACATGCCCATAAAGGTATTTGTACATACATGAATGTTCCTAAGAGCATTGCCTGTAATAGTCAAAAACTGAAAACAACTCAAATGCCCATCAAGAGATGAATGGTCAGTCAAACCAATGTGGCTTTTCTAGAGACAGAAAGCAAATCAGGGGTTGAAGGAAGGTGGATCACAGCATTAGGAGGGAATTACAAAAAGGTACAAGGAAACTTGTAGGAATGATGATCTGTTCACTATCTTAATTTAGTGATGGTTTCAAAATTTATCAAATTGTACACTTCAAACGCGCATTTACTGTAGGTAAACTGTACCTCGATAAAGCTATCCAGGAAAAAGAAATGAAAGTGATGGTTGGATTTGTAGCAGAAACTTTTGCTCTCTGGAAAAGCTTCCACCATCACATAAAAAGCTTCATGTAGCCTCCTGGAGAATAAGAGATCACAAAGGGAATCGAGGTGGACATTTCCAGTCCAGACAGGGACAGAAAGCATTTGGACCATTAGGCACCAGAGAGCGGCCAGTAAGTGCTGTGGTAGCCTATCAGTGACCACAGGGGAAACCAGGAGAACTTCTTGACTAAATACAGAGCAAGTCACAGAACACAAGTAAATAGATGGTTGTTTTAAAGCACTAAGGTCTGAGATAATGATTCAATAAATATTACATCAGAATAATAATCCGAACAAAAATAGTGTGGTTTAAGGAAAGGCTAAGAATATCAAGTTATGGAGGTGAGAGCAAATTTCAAAGATATCCAGCAGAGCTGCACCACAATCACTTCCAAACCAGAGTCTGGTCACACCAGCATGAAAGGAAAAAATGAGGGAAGTAGGTACTACGTGCAGGCCTGTGCTCCTCGGCAATATGCTCTATCTCAGAATACTGTGCTTTCAGCTGTTATTTGGGTACTCAATATATTAACATGGTGGAAGGGAAAAAGAAATCAAAATAAAACAAGGAATTCTAAGTTCAATTATTTTTCTCTTATTCACAAATAAGTAGATTCCAACTCATGTTACACTAACATCAATACATACTACATCCTAACATACACGCCATACACCCATTGAGCTGGGTATGAAGGGGAATAATACTGCAAGTAGCAGTGGAAACCAGTTTGGAACGGCAGGCTGGGGCCAGATCACAGTAGATCCTGAGTACTAGGCTAAACAGTTTGGAACACATTTTGAATGCAACGGGAAGCCACTGAAAGGTTTGAAAATAATATAAAAGCCTTGATTTGGAAGTAGCTATACATAATTAGGATGCACTTTAAGTGGAGAAAAAAGAATAGCTAGAAGTTTTAAGCTCTAGGCAATCTAGACAAGATATAAAAAGACCTGTACTAAGGTCATGGCAATGAGAATAAAGGGAAAATCATGGCAGCAAACTAAAGACAGGACTCAGCACCATCTTGGTGACTGGATGGGAATGCAGACTCACAGGACTCCAGTGTTTTTTCTTATTTTAAGTTGCAATAGAAATATTTACACATATGCTTAAACACACTGGTGCTCCTATCTGTCAGAGTCCCAAAGTTGAGACAGTACTTAAAATTGATTTCAATGCTCCCTACACCTGGCCATCTATTAATAGCCTAAAACTGAGGAAAATCTGAGGGATAATTATGGCCAGGTACCATGTCAACAAAAATGGTATTCTACTTTTGAGAGAGAAAATACTCTCCCAAAAATCCCTATAGAGCAATTCTTAAAATGGTAAAGGATTTTCTTTCCCACAGCCCATTGAAAAAGCCAGTGAGATTTCTTTTCAAGGTACCAGTTGATAAGGAGGTGACTATGATAGAGATGATGATACAGAAATAGAATGTTGTATTAACTGATGAGTGAGAGCACACGATGACAAAACTTGAGTAGGGAAGGTCAGGCAGTAAGAAAAATACACAGGGTGGCTGCTTTGGCCCTGGCTTAATTTGCAGAAAGAGAATTATGTTGTATTGCTCTAGACCATACAATTGCATATCCTTCCCTACACATTCTATCAATGACATTTTATAAAAGTAAGTTTCAAAGTATCTCCTAGATTCAGCTTCATTCCACAATAGCTAGTAGGATTAAACAATCATGCTAACAGTGAAAGGCAGTAAAGCAAAATTATTAAGACTCTAGAACTCTAGAACCAGGCCTCATGGCTTAGAATTCCATTACCAGAAATATGATCTTAGATATAGGATGTACCTCTGTAATCTTGGGCAGGTTACTTCATCTCTCCTAGTTTGTTCAGATTTATGATGGGAAAAAATATTATCTACCTTTAGTGCACTGTGATGAAGAATTGATTTTAAGAGACATAAAACACAACAGTGCATAGCCCACACTAGATATCCCCAAAACTTGCTACCATAATAACTCTGAACTTCAATAGTTAATTTATAATCAATGCATTTCATGTAAGAAGCCAATAAAATGTATAATGCATTCAAGGAAAAGGACCATCAAAATTACTAAAGCTTCAGAATCCAAAGTCTGGTTACCTAGAAAGTTCACTTACTCAATACCCATTGTATGACAGTATACAATTCCTTAACATTATTTTTAAGTTTATTTTGAGAGAGAGAGAGAGAGAGAGAGAGAGAGAGAGAGAGAGAGAGAGAACACGTGTGTATAAGTAGGGGAGGGGCAGAGAGAGAGAGAGACAGAGACAGAGACAGAGAGAAAGAGAAAATCCCAAGCAGGCTCCATGATGTCAGCAAGGAGCCCAAAGCGGAACTTGATTCCACGAACTGTGATATCATGACCTGAGCTAAAATCAAGAGTTGGGTACTCAACCAACTGAACCACTCAGGCACCTCTTAATATTACTTTTAAATGCACCTTGATAGATTATCTTTTAGTACATATGGTTATTTGCAAAAAGTGAATGCCTTACTGAACAGATCACAAAAGTATCAGTGGCCTTTCTCAACTAGTACCATATGACTAATGGTTCTCTCCATGTATTTCAGTCTACACTACAATGTCAGAAATGAAAATTAAAAATAACCTCTTTTGCAGGCAGAGGCAATCAAAAAATTGGACAACAGGTAGATATGGTTTAAGTTAGCTTCCGGGGGTGCCTGAGTGGCTCAGGTAGTTAAACGTCCAACTCTTGGTTTCAGCTCATGTCATTATCTCCGAGTTCATGAGTTTGAGCCCCACATCAGGCTCCGTGTTGATGGCAAGGAGCCTGCTTGGGATCCTCTCCAAGCTCCCACCCCTCCCTACTCGCGCTCTCTCTCAAAATAAATAAATAAGAACTTTAAAAAGGTAGCTTTCGGATTCTGTTAAAATGGAAAGACTGGGCCCACATTCCTAATCTCTCCTCCTCTTCTCAGAAGACAATTGCCAAAACGTGTGCTGGATGAGTGTGGAGAATGTCTGAGTCATCAAGATCTCTTGAATTCTCATGGGATAGAATATGTGGTAAGGGACCAAGCAAAGGGAAAGTTTTGCTTTGCCACTCCTTGAGGCACTGGGCCAACATCCAGGATTTCAAAGTTCTCTAAGTAACTTAAAAAGCAGAACCCCCTCCGAAAAAGGCTGAATGAACATGACTGCTCCTGGAAATAGACATTGACAGGGCTGTCCATGCAACTCTGACTTCAGTAGGCTTACAGTAGTGGCTGCAGTGGTGAATCGAATGGCTCCCACACTTCCTGGTCTGGAGAAGCTTTTAGCTTAGGGCCCTTCCACTCAGAGAAACCTCCTGAGAGTAGAGGAGACTCATCCCAAGCCTCAACAGAGCACAAGAGCTTATAAGCTTGTCTGCCTCTGCCAACTGCCATTTTAGCGACCATCTACCTGCTGGTCCACATTCTTAGAGACCCACATGAAAGCCTCACCTCTGTGGGTGACTAATGAAACACAACAAAAGTACCATTTCTACTGGAGGCTCAGTAACAAATGAAACAGCTAAAATATATGGATCCTACTGATGCGCCACACAGATGAGAGACAAGAATGCAAGCAAATTATAATAAGAAAAAATTAAGGGCTTTCAGGAGATACCATTAGAACATAAAGAACAAATAATAAAGAATAACCTTTATGGAAGCTAACTCTTTTATTCCAGAAGATCAAATGGAAATAATCCCATGACACAAAACATAAAGAGATAAAAATCATTATTGAAAGATAAGAGACTTGAAGAACAAACTCAAATTTATTCTTTAGAAAGTAATAGAAGAAAACTTCCCTAGCTGTAGAAATACTAGAGCTAAGATTCGGGTTTAATATGGGGGTGGGCAGGGGGGAGAGAGGGAGATGGTTTAATGAAAAAGGATCTATATCTACAGGTAACAAGCAGAAACAACTGAATTTCAATCATAAAGAGAAAAATCATACAGAGAAAAAGATCAGTTGCCTACAAAGGAGAGAGAATAGATTAGCACTAGACTTCTCACCAGTGACACTAGAAACCAGAAGGCCCTGGAACAGTATTACATGGCTAGAAAAAAAAAGAATCCCAAATCTAAGAATCCTACACCTAGATAGGAGATCCTTTACTATGGCTCAGAATAGAATGTTCAGATATTATTTACTTCATTTAATATGTGAATGCCTACCATGTCCTGAAAATGCTTTCGGCACTGGAGCTAGAGTGAAGAGAACAAGCAAACAGACATGGAATATTCTAGGTTTGAAAACTGGACAAACACAGGCAACCTGCAGAAACAGAACTGCAAAGGGCCAATTCATACATGAAAAGATGCTGAACCTCACTATCAAGGAAACAAGTGAAACCAACAAGACCATTTTTCATCAATCTAATTTAGACATAAATGCAGGAAAACAAAAATCTTATGAACACTTATGAGGAACTCTGGAACTGATACAATTTTGGTGAAAAATAATTTGGCAACATTTATTAAAAAGAATAAAGCTATATTCTTTGACCCGGCAATACTATATAGGGGAAACTGCCCTAAAGAAATAAATGTACCAATACAAAAAGGATATACGTATAAAATTACTGTAGCCCTGTCTGTACTTGCCAAAAATCCATCAAAAAGAGTTTAACAAAGTAAAGAAGAAACTTCCACACTATGAAGTATTACACAAATACTAAACTTAGTAAGCCAGAAGTATATATATTCCTCTGGAAGGACAATTGTAATATACTAAGTGGAAAAAAAAAAAAAAACTACAAAGTAATGTGTAAATTAAGGTCAAAATTTTGGAGAAAAATATGAAAAGTCTTAAACTTATTGATCAACTTAAAAATCCACTCATCTGAAGTTATAATCAAGTTACAGAGGCATGCTGAAGTGAGACAGAGTTCATGATATAATGATATATCAAAAAAGCAGATTACAAAACTGTATGATAGCTTTGTATAATGTTTTAGATAATCCTCTATTAAACTCACAGATTTATCAAATATGCCCCCCATCAACAAATGACATTAGCAGTCACTTATAGTAATATCACTTTGTATTTAAAAATAAATAAACTTCAATTAACTTTCAAATTCTAAATGCTATTAAATGTAAGAGTATTTGCAAATATCCATAAAAAAGATATAAAGATGTAAGTAAAATGTAGTAATTATCTCTGAATGGTAGAACTATTATTTTGTGTTTCTTAGGCTTTCTTCATCAAACATGTATCACCCTTATAACTTAAAAGTTAAAACTTAAAAAAAATCTAATTCTTAAAACCACAAAACTCCTAAAAGATAACATAAGAGAAAATCTAGATGAACTTGGGTTTGGCAATAATGTTTAGATACAACACCAAAGGCATGAAAAAAGAGAAGAGATAAGATGGATTTCATTAACGTTAAAAATGTATGCTCTACCAAAAGACCTGTCAGAAGAATTAAAACACAAGCTGCAAACTGGGACAAAGTATTTGCAAAAGACATTTGTCAGAAAGGACTGTTATTCAAAGTAGACAAACGACTCAAAACGTTCACGGGGTGCCTGGGTGGCTCAGTCAGTTAAGCATCCAGTGACTCCTGATCTCAGCTCAGGTCTTTAACTAAGAGTCATGAGTTCAAGCTCCACATTGGGTTCCACACTGGGCATGAAGCCCACTTAAAAAAACAAAAATGGGCCAAACACCTTAACAGACACGTCATCAAAAACATACAGATGACAAATAAGCATTCGAAAAGATGCCCCGCATCGTATGTCATCAGGAAAATGCAAATTAAAACAATGAGGTACCACCATACACCTATTAGAATAGCCAAAATCCAAAACATTACCACCACCCAATGAAGATACGGACCAACAGGAACTCTCATTCACTGTAGACAGGAATACAAAAGAGAACACTCACCATGTAAGGCAGTTTGTCAGTTTCTTTCAAAACTACACATACTTCTACCATGCAGTCCAGCAATCACACTTTTTGGTATTTACCCAAAGGAGCTGAAAACATAAATCCATATAGAAACCTGCAAACAGATGTTTATAGCAGTTTTATTCATAACTGCCAAAACCTGGATGCAACCAAGATGTTCTTCAGTAAGTGAATGGATAAAAAACTGTGCTATATCCAAACAAGAACATATTACTCAGTGCTACAGAGATAAGTTATGAAGCCAGGAAAAGACATGAAGAAACCTTAAATGCATATTACTAAGTGAAAGAAACGAATCTGAAAAAAAAACGATATACCATAGGATTCCAATTACAGGACATTCTGCAAAAGGCAAAATTGGGAAGACAATCAAAGAGATCACTACTTGCAAAGGGTTACAGGAAAAGGGATCATAGGTGGAGAAGAGATTTTTGAAGCACTGAAACTACCCTGTAGATACACTGGCAGATATACATCATTATGTGTTTGTCCAAACTCACAGAACATACAATACCAAGAATGTACCATAAATGTACACTATGGACTCTAGGTGATGATGATGTATGAATGTAAGTTCACCAATCATAAGAAATGTACCACCCTGGTGGGGGATGTTGATAATGGGGAGAGTTGTGCATGTGCTGGGGAAGGAAGTATAAAGGAAATCTCTATACCTTCCCCTCACTTTTGCTATGAACCTAAAAATACTCTGAAACAGAACATTTATTTTTCATAAACTCCATTTACGATCCTATATGTATTTTAAAATTCATAAGCTACAACATTAATTCATGTTCTAAATTATACAAATGGAGATGATAACTTAAATCACTTGGATCAGGTCAGTGTTTACTCAGTATACTTAATACAAGCCAGGGGCACCTCAGTGGCTCAGCAGGTTAAGCGTCACACTCTTGATTTCGGCTCAGGTCATGATCTCATGGCCACGAGATTGAGCCCCGCGTCAGGCTCTGTGCTGGGCATGGAGCCTGCTTGAGATTCTCTCCCTCTCCCCTCACCCTGCTTGCTTGCTCTCTCAAAAAATAAATAAATAAATAAATAAATAAATAAATAAATAAATAAATAAATAAATAAATAAAATTAATGCAAACCATACTATAACAGCTAAAATTACATTCATCATGATATTTCCACGAAGTTGCAGATAAAGACGGTAAGCTGGGGTGCGTGGCTAGCTCAGCTGGTGGAGCATGGGACTCTTGACCTTGCAATTCTGAGTTCAAGCCCTGTGTTGGGTGTAGAGATTAATTAAAAATAAAGTCTTAAAAAAAAAAAAGACTACAAGCAATAACTACATGAAATAAAAACTGGATTCTCAATAGCCAAAAAAATAATTGTTCTCCCTTCTCTTCTATATATGCATTTTATTCTCCAAACTGAAGACAGGAATTTCTTCTAACTTCTCTGTTTTCTTAGTACTTGGTAAAATGCAAAAAGTTAATAAACTAACATGAAATTATTTCTGCTCTAAAAATAAAGCTAATAGACTATTTTCTCTTTACTTGGATGTAGGGGCTGTCTCTAGTTATCTCTTCCTGGGTCCGGCATAAGTAGGGCAGGGGAATAGTGGCCCAGAGTATAAGAGCTCCATAAAGATGTTAGGGGGTACTGGCTATGGACTGGTTGGTCTGCAAATCAAAGGCATATTAAACAGGTGAATCCTTAAGATTCTCTAGAAATTGCCTGGCCTTGGGAGGGACAGTCCTTCCAGGGTCAGCAAGGCCTCAAGATGTTAAAGTATCATACGTACACAAATATAAAAAGGGTAATTAATGCAGAGAGAAAAATGATCATAAATTTTACTATTTAAAAATTCTAAATATAACAGTAGTGAAGAGTGAGCACCAATTTTCCACTAAAGAGAATGGAATTTTTCTTATGAGGATAACATTTTTGCTTAACTGGGGCTTAAAGTTAGTGTTCCCTATCATCAAAATCGATTGTAAAGTTTCTTCTATTAATGCTGTCCTGTAATGAGATCTTACATATTCATATTTGAAATGTCTTTTCATACAAGTAGTGATATCAATCCATGAGTACATGATTTTCATTGAATACAGTCAGTCATCAACTAGGTAAGTACACAAGTCTACCAGACTCTTCTGATGTTTGCCATTTAACATGTCAATACATGGTAGATTAATCATTTGCAATTGAAGGTAGGGTGAAAGCATTCTTCATTTGCACAATTAAATGGATTATGAAATGTGGACATCTCCTTTACAATTGCATCAAGTTCCACAATATGCTATTAGAACTCAGTATGAGCTCAGAAAACACACCTACTGCTAATTTTTGTTGGAAAAACAGGTCTTACTTTGTAACTTTTGACAGCAGTGGAAACACAAAAAAGCAGCCTGACATTGTGGTTCAAATAACATTAGTTGTCACCAAAATGACTTGACCATATGTAAATTGTAGATGTGACTGAATTCATGTGGAAACATTACTAAGTCTACAGCAAAAATTATCTACCAAATCATTCAGGGTCTAAGCGGTTCTTCATTCAGTGGTTAAGGTAGTTCTTCAAGTTCAAAAATTTTCAATCTCAGCCCAATGTAAAAAAAATTCACAATAAACCTTTACCACTGACTGCTCAGACATCAAAGACCCATGGAGTTTGGCAAGCGACGAATTCCAGCTTCTATTTCTAAAAACTTAAAATGGTTACAGGCATTAAACACTTCCATGTGTGCTAGTTTTATAAACTGCCCAACTAAGCCTTTTACCACTTCAGGTGTATTTTTGTCGCTATCAGTTAAAACACACCTTAGTGGACTCTACTTCACGTTGTACTGATTGGTGTTTTTGCAACTTCATAAAAACCTTTTCACCTAAAGTTCTCCCATACATGTTATTCACAGGGATTAATTCCTAATCATTTCACACTCTACACTGACTGCTCAAATACACTGAGCCGGACTGTTTGTTACATTTCTCAGTTCATCAAAAAACAGCTACACAGGCTCTGTGCTGATAGCTTAGAGCCTGGAGCCTGTTTCAGATTCTGTGTCTCCCTCTCTCTCCGCTCCTCCCCCACTCATGCTCTCTCTCTCTCCTTCAAAAATAAGTAAAAACATTAAAAAAATTAAAAAACAAACCAAAAAAAGCTACACATCAGGTTTTGTGCTGACAGCTCAGAGCCTGGAGCCTGCCTCAGATTCTGTGTCTCCCTCTCTCTCTGCCCCTCCCCTGCTTACACTCTCTCTCTCTCAAAAATAAAAAACATTAAAAAAATAAAAATTAAAAAAAAAAAAGAGCTAAACTTACTTTGGCTGTACCTTCATTTTCATTTTTGTGAAGATATGGTCTTAAATTTTCTAATTTTTCTATTAATTTCAATGAGTTGGGAATGCTATGATAAATACTATGTTGGATAATGTCAACTTTTATTGTATTTTTTTGGCTTTGCTATAGGGTCACTGCATAATTAAGACAATAATTTTCCATCTAATCCAGTAAACTAACCCACACTCCAATGTATTTTAATTTTTTAAATGTTTATTTATTTATTTATTTATTTTAATTTTTTTTTTTTTCAACGTTTATTTATTTTTGGGACAGAAGGAGACAGAGCATGAACGGGGGAGGGGCAGAGAGAGAGGGAGAAATAGAATCGGAAACAAGCTCCAGGCTCTGAGCCATCAGCCCAGAGCCCGACGCGGGGCTCGAACTCACGGACCGCGAGATCATGACCTGGCTGAAGTCGGACGCTTAACCGACTGCGCCACCCAGGCGCCCCTAAATGTTTATTTATTTTTGAGAGAGAGAGAGAGAGAGAGAGAGACAGAGCGTGAGCAGGCAAGGTTACAGAGAGAGAGGGAGACATAGAATCTGAAGCAGGCCCCAGGCTCTGAGCTGTCAGCACGGAGCCCGACGCGGGACTCAAACCCACAAACCATGAGACCATGATCTGAGTCAAAATCGGACGCTTAACCCAATGAGCCATCCAGGCACTCCCACTCCAATGTATTTTAAAAGCATGATATTCAAAACCTATTCTCCTCATGTTTTCTTCTTTTGACATGATAGGTATGCACTAGTAATAAAAATTACACAAAATGTCACTGTATGGCAACATGTGGCACTTGAAACACGTGATTTATAAAAGTGTTACTGTCATTTACAGTGTGCACTGAGCAAAAAAGAGATGAAGTGTCACATATGGTAGCTGTCAAGACTACCTGACTCAGCTATTGCAGCCTGAAAGCAGCCACAGAAATTATGTGAATAAATTAGCATTTTCATATTCCAGCAATACTTATGGACAATGAAATTTAAAATTCATTATCAATAATGGAAGATACACCTAGATAACAGCCACATTAGTGCAAGTAACTCAGAAAACAACCTGAATACTGGGAGAACAGATTTCCCACAGCTAATCATAGACAGGACACATCAAAAAGGGTAGGAGGGGCAGAGACTACATTGGGAACCAAACTCCCGGGGAGAGTAACCACAAATGGGAGAGACACCACAAGTATGGAGAAGGAAGAGAAGCAGACCTCACACCATGAACCTTAGGCACAGAAGACCTGCTCAAGGAAGAGGAGTGCCTATAACACCTGGTTTGGAAACCAGCAGGGCTTAACTCCAGGTACTTTAAAAAGCGGCTGACTTAGCTCTGGAAAAAGCGGAGGGCAACAGGAGACTGAGTCCCTGGCCTTAAAGAGCCAGCCTAACAAACAAGTTCAAGGATATACAGCACAGAAACAACAGTTTGAAAAGAGCTTGAAATGGACAGAGGCACATGTATTTACTAATCTCAGAACCTGTGCTGAAGGGTCAGGGATCTTTAGGAGACGTGTCCAAGAACAAAAGAGCTGGTGGACACCACTTCTCTACCCCCCCCCCCCCCCAGCTCAGATAACCTGCCACTTGGAGTCATCAGCCTGAACACACTCTACCTCTCTACCTACCTACTCGCCCAGGCCCAACCAACCCACTACAGCTCCTGACCAGACATGCCCGCACACAGTCCAGCAGGGACCAGCACTACTCTGAAGTGATGCCTGCTCTAGAGAGAGGGGGAAATAACCACACCCACCAGTGGGACTAGAGCCCCAGCAGACGCGTTGGGGCAGACATCTGTTTGACTTCAGGCCTTGCCCACAAAGGAAAGCCTCTGAGGGGCAAGGCAGGGAGAGCACCCCGAAGTTTGGTGCAAATGAAGATCCAGCAGACGGGCTGAGGACAGGTATCTGGTCTGACTGCTGGCACCACCCAACAAGCCCACGGCAGCCCCAGAATGGCCCTTTAACAGCACAGGGACCAAACCGTCCAGGGCACCTACAACGGGCAGCGTGGGCCACCGAGAGAGACTGGACTGAAGGCACACACGGCCCAGCCATGACAGCATGTCACCCCACAGAGGAAACACCTATGAAATGCCTGGTTCTGATCAACAGGGGACGCTGTGCTACAGGACACCACGAGGTCTTTTCTTCTTAAGGCCACTACTTTCAAGAGAAGGAGATGGAGGGGCACCTGCGTGGCTCAGTCGGTTGAGCGTCCAACTTCAGCTCAGATCATGATCTCATGGTTCAAGAGTTCGAGCCCGGCACTGGGCTCTGCGCTGTTAGCGCTTGGGATTCTGTCTCCCTCTCTCTCTGCCCCTAACCTGCTTGCTCTCTCTCTTGCAAAAAATAAAAATAAGCTTAAAAAAAAAGAATGGGTTCAAACTTAAGTGACTATCAACTTAATACAGACTATCATATGGACAAGATGCTACATCTGAATCTAATGGTAACTACAAATCAAAAACCTGTAACAGGCACACACAAAAATAAAGAGAAAGGAAACAAAGCATATCATTAAAGAAAGACATCAAACCACAAGAGAGCAAAAGAAAAACAGAAAAGAACAATAAAACAACCATAAAACAAGTAACAAATGGCAGTAAGTACATATCTATTGATAATTTATTTTACTTATTTATCTATTTATCTATCTATTTATTTATTGAGAGAGAGCGCGCGAGCACGCAGAGGACGGGCAGAGAGAGAGGGAAAGAGAATCCCAAGCAGGTTCTGCACTGTCAGCACAGAGCCCAATGTGGGGCTCAAACTCACATACTGTGAGATCACAACGTGAAACAAAATCAAGAGTCTGACGCTTAACCCACTGAGCCACTCTGGCACCCTGATAATGATTTTAAATGTAAATGGAGGGGCGCCTGGGTGGCGCAGTCGGTTAAGCGTCCGACTTCAGCCAGGTCACGATCTCGCGGTCCGGGAGTTCGAGCCCCGCGTCGGGCTCTGGGCTGATGGCTCAGAGCCTGGAGCCTGTTTCCGATTCTGTGTCTCCCTCTCTCTCTGCCCCTCCCCCGTTCATGCTCTGTCTCTCTCTGTCCCAAAAATAAATAAATGTTGAAATAAAAGTTACATTTACTCCACACTGTGGTTATTTAGGCCTGCAATAGCATTATGTTTAAAAATACAGTGTACATACCTTGATTTAAAAATACTTGACTGTTAAAAACAATGCCAACTATCATCTGAGCTTTCAGCAGCTAGAAATCTTTTTGCTGGGGATGGCTGCTGACTGGACAGGGTGGTGGGTGCGGAAAGTCAGGATGGCTGTGGCAAGTTCTTAAAATAAAACAACAGAATTTGCTGCATCAACTGACTCTTCCTTTCATGAAACTCTCTCTGCAGCATACAGTGCTGTTTGATAGCATTTTGCCCACAGAACTTCTTTCAAAATCGGAGTCAATCCTCCCAAACTCTGCTGCTGCTGCTCCATCAAGCTGGCTGATGAGATATTATAGATCCTTCATGGTCATTTCAACAGTCTTCACGGCACCCTCACCAGGAGTAGATTCCATCTCAGAAAACCACCTTCTTTGCTCATCCATGAACAGCAACTCCTCACCTGCTCACGTTTTATGACATGACACCAGTTCTGTCCCATCATCAGGCCCCACTTCTGACCCTAGTTCCCCTGCTGCATCAACTTCCTTCCCTCAAGTCTCGAACCCCTCCACGTCATCCAGAAAGACTGGAATCGACCTCTTCCAAATTCTTAATAATGCTGGTATTTGGAGCTTTCCCCATGAATCATGAATGTTCCCCATGGCATCTAGGACGGTGACTCCTTCCCGGAAGGTTTTCAATTTACTTTTCCCAGATCCATCAGAGGAACCACTATATATGGCAGCTAGAGCCTTAAGAAACGTTTTTCTTTAACAATAAGATTTGAAAGTCAGAATGACTCTTTGATCTGCAGAATGGATGTTTTGTAGGAGACAGGAGACAACATTAATCTCATTGTCCAACTGCATCAGAAATCTTGTGCAATCAGACGCACAGTGAATAAGTGACAATATTTTGAAATGAATCGTTTCCATCTCTGCGCAGGCCTCAACCGTGGGCTGAAAACACTCAGCGCACCAAGCAGTAAGCAGATGTGCCCCTCCCCACACTTCCACGTCGGGACGACGGCCTCCTTCCTCAAACCTCCCGAAACCACCTCCGCTCGCTTCAGACTCGTCCTCTGCAGGCTCCTCACCCCTCTCAGCCTTCACGGGACTGAAGAGTCAGGGCCTCGCTCTGGGTTAGGCTTCTCTGGGTTAGGCTTCTCGGAAGGGAAGGCTGCGGCCGGTTTCATCTTCTGTCCAGACCACTAAAACGTTCTCCGCATCAGCAAGAAAGCTCTTTGGTTTTCTTATCCGTTGTGTGTTCACGGGAGTAGCGCTTTTAATTTCCTTCGGGAGCTTTTCCTTCGCTTCCACAACTTGGCTGTTTAGCGTAAGAAGTCTCAGCTTTCAACATGCTTCCCTCACTAAGGGAATCGTTTCTAGCTTTCTTTTTAATCGTTTCTAGCTTTCAACTGAAAGTGAAAGGTGTGCAGCCCTTACTTTCAGCTGAACACTTAGAGACTACTGTAGGGCAACAAGCGGTCCTCATTTCCATATAGTTGTGTCTCTCATATAGGGAGGCCCAAGGAGACGGATCAGACAGGGAAAGAACAGGCCACCAGAGCAGTGAGCACACACCCAACATATTATTAAGTCTGCCATCTCATATGCACAGTTTATGGCACCCCAAAACGACCCTCAATAGTAACAAAAAGATCAATGATCACAAATCACTATAACAAACATAATAATGAAAAAGTTTGAAATATCGTGATAATTACCAAAATTGCCAAATAATCAATTTGTAAAAATGCAGTATCTGCAAAGCGCAATAAAGCAAAGTACACCAGAAGTTATGCCTGTAAATAGAATCTAAATACCTAATTTAATCCCTTCTTTGTGATATACACCATCTATATAACACTTAATTCCTAAGTGGTGACTCAGTGGCTTAGTCGGTTAAGCATCTAACTCTTGATTTTGGCTCAGGTCATGATCTCATGGTTCATGAGACAGAGTCCTATATTGGGCTCTGTGCTGGATTCACTCTCTCCTTCTCTGTGCCCTTCCCCTGCTTGCGTGCAAGTGCTCTCTTTCAAAATAAATAAATAAAAACTAAAAAAAAAAAAAAAAAAAAAATCACATCTTCAATACAACTTCATTTATTACAAAGAATAACAGTATCTACTTCAAACTGCTGATTTAAAATTAAATGAGATGATCCACGTATAATGGTTATCACAGTATTTACATAGGAGATGCTCAATAAAGATTAACCATATATATATATGATGGCTAATTCAGATTAGGTCACAATGACAGTCCAAGAGATGACAATGACAAAACATAGATTGAAAGGGTAAAATTAACCAGACCAAAGCACACTAATCGAACAGAGGAGAAATGCAAAAATAGATCGAAATGGATATGAAAATTTAGTTTGCCATAAAAACATAAAGGTTATCATTTTTGTGAGGCATCCTTAAAGATGGAGGACAGGCCTTTAAAACATAAATTTGGGAGTACTGTGTGAATAGAGATGAAAGTTTTAAAATTGTGGATTAAACTTCCAGGACAAAACAGGAAAGTAAGAAGACTAAAGACAAAAGAATAAGGTGTGCAGCCCTTACTTTCAGCTGAACACTTAGAGACTACTTAGGGTAACAAGCTGTCCTAATTTCCACATAGGTGTGTCTCAGGAAATAGGGAGGCCAATAGGGAGGCTTAATTTAGGGAAGGGAGGAAGCAGAAGAATCACAAAAAGACTTGTAAGAGTACCCTGAATAGAAGAATCGGTATAGCAATTCCTATCACAGAAGATAAATGCTAATGGGTGGGAAAGACCAAAATGGAAGTCATCTAAAAGAATCAAATTTAAATGCAAAGTAATGACTTCATAAAAATCACTATTGAAGTTGAAAATTCTACTTACTGACACAGCTATCATGGTACTATCTGGCCTCCATTCGGCTTGTTTGTAGAATCCAAACTGAGAAGATGATTTTTCAGGTTCCTTGTAGGTTACAATTAACACACTAGGCTGGAAGGAAAGAGATTTATTTTATTATTATCCCATAAAAATACATACAAAACAAATTTAAGATAACTTATCATGGAGCACTCTAAAAATACTTTAGTAACTCTAAATGTGTATAAAAGATAACAAAATTAAGTCATCAGCCCTAATTAGCCCAAATAAATCAACTAAAAAGAACCAAAAGAAAGACAATCTGAAAAGGACTACACACATTTAAGTTATTGAGTTGATTACTAATCACCTTCAAAAACAAAAAGAAACAGGCCCAGATGGGTTCACTGGTTAATTCTATCAAACATTTAGGAAATTACACAAATTCTCTACAATCTATTCCAGAAGACAGAAGCACAGAGAATACTTCCTAACTCTATAAGGTCAGAATTGGCCGAATAACTAAACCAAACAAAAATATTACAATAATGCAAAACAGCAGACCAAGATCTCTCATGAACACAGCTGAAAAATTATCAGCAAAACATTCGCAAATCTAATCTAACAGTGTTTAAAATGAATTCTACACAATGGTGCACCTGGGTGGCTCAGCCGGTTAAGCATTCGACTTTGGCTCAGGTCATGATCTCATGGTTCCTGAGTTGGAGGCCCATGTCGGGCTCTGTGCTGACAGCTCAGAGCCTGGAGCCTGTTTCAGATTCTGTGTCTCCCTCTCTCTCTGCCCCTCCCCCACTCACACTCTGTCTCTCTCAAACATAAATAAATATTGAAAAAAAATTTTTTTAATAAGAGAATTATATACTATAACCAAGTGAGATTTATTCCGGGTATGCGAGACTGGATCAATATGCAAAAATCAGGGCAACTGGGTGGCTCAGTCGGTTAAGCACCCACCTCTGGATTTCAGCTCAGATCTTTATCTCACAGTCATGAGATTAAACCCCTTGTTGGGCTCCATGCTGACATCACAGAGCCTGCTTGGGATTCTCTCTCTCCCTCTCTCTCTGCCTCTCCCCTGTTCATGAGTGCTCTCTTTCCCTCCCTCCCTCAAAATAAATAGACATTTTAAAAAATGCAAAAACTGGGCGCCTGGGTGGCTCAGTCAGTTAAGTGTCCAACTTCGGCTCAGGTCATGATCTTGCAGTCTGTGAGTTCGAGCCCCATGTCAGGCTCTGTGCTGACAGCTCAGAGCCTGGAGCCTGCTACAGATTCTGTGTGTGTGTGTGTGTGTGTGTGTGTGTGTGTGTGTGTCTCAGGAATAAACATTAAATATTTTTCAAAACAAATGCAAAAACCAATTAATGTAATCTATTTTTTTAATGTAATCTATTGCCTATCTACAGGCTAAAGAAGAAAAAACACATGAATGTACCAATATATTCAGGAAGAAAACTTGAGAAAATCCAGGACCCGCTCGTGATAAAATCTCTCAGTAAACTAAGACTAGGGGAACTTCTTCAATCTGACAAAGAATACCTACAAAGAACCTATAACTAATGTCATACTCACTGGTAAGAAACTACAAGCTTTCCTACTAAAATCCAGAACAAAGTAAAGGCACCTCCCTCTCACACTCTTTCTCAAAGTCACAATGGAAGTCCTTACTAATGTAGTAAGACAATAAAAGGAAATAAAAGATACACAGGTTGGGGTGGGGGGGGGGGAAGTACAACTTTCTTTATATATGACATGACTGCCTATATAGAAATCCAAAAGAACCAACAACAAATAACACAGAAATAATAATTATTAGTACGGTTACAGAATACAATGGTCATATACACATCAATTGCTTTTTCATACAACAGCAATGAACAAGTGGAATTCAAAATTAGAAACAAAATAGCATTTGTATTAGCAACCAAAAAAATTTATTTAGGCACAAATCTAATAGAATATGTATACAACCTATATGAGGAAAACTACAAAATTCTGATGAACAGATTTTTAAAAGAACTAAATAAATGGAGGGATATTCCAAGTTCATGGTTGGGAAGATCCAATATTGTCAAGATGTTAGTCCTTCACAACTTGAACTACAGATTCAATACAATCAAAATCAAAATCACAGCAAGTTATTTTAGAGACATCAACAGGCTGACTCTAAAGTTTACATGGACAAGCAAAAGACCAGAATGGTCAACTCAATACTGAAGGAGAAGAACTAAGCTGAACGACTTGATGCTACCCCAAGACTTACTAAAAAGATACAATAATAAGACAATGTGGTGCTAAACAAAGAATAGAAAATATTCTGTTCAATAGAACAGAATAGAAAGCACCAGACACACATTCACATAAATACAGTCAAGTCACATTCAACGAAGGGGCAAAGGAAATACAAAGGAGAACACATGGTCTTTTCATCAAATGGTGCTAGAATAACAGGATATCACTTTCCAGTAGTGTAAGAAGCCTCAAAGGGTCATCTTATACTTTTCCTGCTGTTGTCCTAGAAGCAGCCATTTTTCCAGGGACACCTGTTCCATTTTTATTAGAGAATAATATTTAAAAAACAAGATCTGGAAACAAGATGCTTGTTGTCAGTGGGGTATCATTGCTTCTACATCCTCACAGCAAACACAGTAGGTAACATACATACCTATACTAACCTATATATGAATAAACATGTTATGTCTATTTTTTTCTGTATACACGTATGTATATATTTGTAGACAGGAACATAGGAGTGCAATGAAGCACAATGTGGTTAGTTCTAGCCTTCTCCCTTACTTTTAACTTTTTTCTAGTCATCATCTCATTGAATTAATTTAGTTCTTTGTTAAATTCTACTGTATACTAGTTTGGAACTGCTAAGTATTTTCCTACAGTAAATAAATTTACCAACTAGAATACAGTTTTTATAGCTAGCTTCTTTTACTTTAGCCTTTGGAACATAGTGTTACATACACCATTCCCTTAAAACTTTTTTTTCATCCCTAAAAGCAAAATACAAATGTTTCCAAGAAGCTAGCAATATTCCAAATACATTAAAACTGTTAGACATCAGTTGTTTGTACTTCAAGTATCAATTAAAAGTTAAAAATCAGTACCTTGGGAGAAGTGACATCAGCAAGATGAGAGAGTAGGAAACCCTGGACTCTCCTTCACCCCACAAACACATAAATTCAGCAAAAAATTCAAACAAAAATTCCCTATGGCAAGAAATCTAGAAAGTAACTGAAAGGCACCTGAAGGCTAGATGAATACAGAATCAGACTCATCAAAACTGGTAGGGAGATTTGGGATGCCCAAACCCCTACACACACCAGAACACCTCCCCCCAACACAGTTTAAACCCTCCACCTCCAGCTTCTTCTTGGGAAGGGAAAGAGTCCTCAAGTCCAGTGCCCCAACTTTTCTGGGGGCTGTCCAAAGGGAGGGAAGAGGGTCTGTCTTGAGGCCGTGATGAAACCTGGCATAATCTAGCCACCAGGGAGGTCAGGAGAACAGAGACAGAGTTTGGTCCGGGAGTTGCCACAGCCCTTCCCCTGACTCAGCAAAGAGCAAGTGGATGAAAAACCAAAACGAAAGAAACAAACAACAACAACAACCAAAAAAACAACTTCCACCTTCTCCCTATGGACAGAAACAGTTGGATGGAGCTTACGGCAATCCAACTTTTCTGAAGGATGACTGGGGAATGGCTTCAGTCCACTTGTTACAGTGCACTGAGGGGATTCAGCATACCTAGACACTTGGGAAGCACAGAAAACAAAAGAAGCATGTTGGACTAGCATGAAGGTTTGAGAGGCCACCAGAATCTCTGGCCAGGGTGGACTGGGGGGACGGCAGTCTTTGAACATAGGAGACCATTCCACGAAGACTGGGAGAGGTGACTGTTTTGTCTAATGCACACACACCAACACAGAGCGTCAAGGAAGATGAAGAAACAAGTTAATGTGTTCCAAACAAAGGAAAGAAGATAAATCTCCAGACAGAGACCCTAATGAAACACAGCTCTATGATTTACCAGAAAAATAATTCAAAATAACCATCATAAAGATGCTCACTGAGACTGGAACAACAACAAATGAGCCAACTGAGGATTGCAACTAGCGACAGAAAATATACAAAAGTATCAAACAGAAATCATGAAGCTGAAGAAAATAACTGAAATAAAAATTCATGAGAGAGGCTCAACATAAAACTAAGTCAAGCAGAAGAAAGTATTAGCAAATTCTAATAAAGGTCACTGGAAATCATTCAATCACAAGACCAATAAGAAAAAAAATGAAAAAGAATGCAGAAAGCTTCAGGAACTTATGGGACACTAAAAACAGACCAATATATGCACAGCAGGAGAAAAGAAAGAAAAATTACCTGAAAGTTTATTCAAGAAAACAATGTCTGAAAAATTCCCAAATCTGAGGAAGGAAATGGACATACAGATCCAAGAAGCCCAAAGAAACCCAAAGAAGAGGAACTCAAAGAAATACACAAGGAGAAAAATTACAATCAAACTGTCAAAAGTAAAAGCAGTGAGAATGTTGAAAACACAAGAAAAAGGTAACCTGTCATGTATAAGAACCCCCATTAGACTATCAGTGGGTTTCTCAGCAGAAATCTTGCAGGCCAGAAGAATGTGGGATGATATACTCAAAAAGCTGAAAGAAAAAAGCTGCCAAGTAAGAATACTATATCCAGCAATAGTGTCCTTCAAAAATGAAGGACACGGGAGCCTGGGTGGCTCAAATGGTTAAGTGTCCAACTCTTGGTTTCGGCTTGGGTCATGATCTCACAGTTCATGGGATTGAGACGCACGTCAGGTTTTGTGCTGACAGCATGGAGTCTTCTTGGGATATTCTTTCTCTTTCTCTCTCTTCCCCCCCCCCCCCACCCCTCCCCACCCATGTGCACACTCTCTCTCTCAAAATAAACATTAAAAAAAAAAAAAATGAAGATAATATTTTTCCTAAACAAACAAAAGCTGAGGTAGTTTAACACCACTACACCTCCTTACCAGAAATCACTTTAGATTTAAGCACATACATAAGCTGAAAACGACAGGATAGAAGAAGATACTCCATGCAAATGGTAACCTTAAAGAGAGCACAGGAGACTACAGCTTACATCAGACAAAACTGACTTTAAGTCAAAGTGTCAAAAGGGGAAAAAGACACTGTACAATGATAAAAGAATAAATTCACCAGAAATACCTAATAATTATAAATAAACACATACACATACACACACACACACACACACACACACACACACACACAGTAGTATATTAGGTGTAACACCAGAGCATCTAAATAAAGCAAATATTTGCAAAAGTGAATAAGGAAGTAAACAGCAATAAAATAGGGTACTTCAATTTCTCACTTTCAGTAATAGAACACTGAGACAAAATCTATGAAGAAACTGAAGACTTGAACAACACTACAGATCAAATGAAGCTAACACATACATACAGAACTTTCTGCAAATAGAAGAATACACATTCTTCCTAAGTGTACACAGAACATTCACCAGAACAGATCACATGTTAGGTCTTGAAATCATACCAACTATCTTCTCTGACCACAATGGAATGAAACTAAATAGCAAAAAAAAAGGGGGGGGGGGATAAACACACTCTTAAACAACAAATGGGTCAAAGAAGAAATCAAAAAGGAAATTAGAAAACATTTTGAGGGGCACCACCTGGGTGGCTTAGTTGGATAAGCGTCCAACTTCAGTTCAGGTCATGATCTCATGGTTTGTGCATTCGAGCCACATGTCAGGCTCTGTGTTGACAGCTCAGAGCCTGGAGCCTGCTTCAGATTTGTCTCCCTTTCTCTCTGCCCCTCCCCTGCTCATGCTCTGTTTCTCTCTCAAAAATAAACAAACATTAAAAAATTTAAAAAGTATATATATAGAAACAAAACCTAAAGCACAACATGACAAAACTTATGGGATACAGCAAAAGCAGTACTAAGAAGTTTGTAAGCGATAAACGTCTACCTTAAAACAGAAGATCTAAAATCAACCTAATTTTAAATACCTCAAGGATCTAGAAGAACAAACTAAGTCCAAAATCTACAGAAGAAAATAATAAAGATTAGAGCAGAAATAAGTGAAATAGAGAACAGTAAAAAGAGGAAAAAGTGGGGCGCCTGGGTGGCGCAGTCGGTTAAGTGTCCGACTTCAGCCAGGTCACGATCTCGCAGTCCGTGGGTTCGAGCCCCGCGTCAGGCTCTGGGCTGATGTCTCAGAGCCTGGAGCCTGTTTCCGATTCTGTGTCTCCCTCTCTCTCTGCCCCTCCCCCGTTCATGCTCTGTCTCTCTCTGTCCCAAAAATAAATAAACGTTGAAAAAAAAAAAAAGAGGAAAAAGTAAGTTTTCTGAAGATAAAATTGACAAATCTTCAGCTAGACTAAGGTAAAAAAAAAAAAAAGCTCGAAATCAACTCAAAGAAATAAAAAAGGAGACATTACAACTGATAACACAAACATACAAAAGATCACAAAGATAACTACAAACAACTGTATGCCAGCTGTGGACAACATAGACAAAGTGGGAAAATTCCTAGAAATATACAACCTATCAAGACTGAATCATGAAAACCCAGAAAAGCTGAATAGACCTGCAACTAGTATGCAACCTCCCAACAAAGAAAAGTCCAGGACCTGATGGCTTCACTGTCAAATTCTGCCAAACATTTAACGAAAAATTAAATCCAATTCTTCTCAAACTACTGAATCAGCAAGAACACTTTCAAACTGATACAAAATACCAGATGAAGGCACTACTGGAAAAAAAAAAAAAATCCTAAGTCACTATCTCTGAATACAGATGCAAAAATACTCAGTGAAATACTTGAAAAGTGAATTCAACACCATAGTAAAAAAAAAATTATACACCACAAGTAAGTTTGACTTATTCTTGGGATGCAAGGATGGGTCAACATATAAAAATCAATTAATGTGACACACTGCATTGTTAAGAATAAAGGATAAAAAAACCCATAAAATCATCTCAATAAGTGAATAAGTATGTGACAAAATCCAACACTCTTTCAGAAGAAAAACTTGTAAACTACAAATAAAAATGCAAAGTACCTCAAACATTAATAAGGCCATGTAAGATCTGTAACTAAATCATACTGAACAGTGAAAAACTGGAAGATTCTCCTCTGAGATCAGGAACACGTCCAGGATGCCTACTCTTACCACCTCTATTCAACATAGTACTAGAAGTCGTAGCCAGAGGAATTAGGCAAGATAAATAAAAAACATCCACATCAGAAGGGAAGAAGTAAAACTCTCTTTGCAAACAATATCATCTTATATATAGAAAACACTAAAGATTCCCTTAAAAAGAAACTAAGAGCAGGATGCCTGGGTGGCTCAGTCAGTTAAGCATCCTACTCTTGGTTTCAGCTGGGGTCATGATCTCATGCTTTGTAGGACTGAGCCCCATGTTGGGCTCAGCACTCACCCCCTGCTTATGTGTGTGTGCATACACGTGTTCCCTCTCCCTCTCTCTCTCTCAAAAAAATTAAATAAACTTAAAAAAAAATAAACTAATAGCTAATAAAAGAATTCTCAGTCAAGTCTTAGGATACAGTATCAACATACAAAAATCAATTTCTATGAGCTATCTGAAAACAGAAATTAGGAAAACAATCTTATTTATTGTTAAATGTTAAAATGTCTCTGATACCTAAAGCAATCTCCAAATCAATGCAATCCCTATCAAAGTCAGAATAGCACTTTTTACTGAACTAGAAAAAATTCTAAACTTCATATGGAATCACAAAAACTCTAAAATTCACATGGAACCACAAATAGCCAAATCAATCATGAGAAAGAACCAAGCCAGTGGCATCGCACTTCTTGATTTCTAAATATACTACAAAACTACGTTAATCAAACAGTAAGGTACTGGCATAAAGACAAACATAGGGCAATGGGGGCGCCTGGGCGGCTCAGTCGTTTGGGCATCCAACTTCAGCTAAGGTCATGATCTTGCAGTTCATGAAGTCGAGCCAAAGGTAGGTCTCTGTGCTGACAGCTCAGAGCCTGGAGCCTGTTTCAGGTTCTGTGTCTCGCTCTCTCTCTGCCCTCCCCCGTTCATGTTCTGTCTCTCTCTGTCTCAAAAATAAATAAACGTTAAAAAAAAAAAAAAAAGATACAAGTTAGAATGAATGGTTTCCCTGTATTTATTTTTAATGATTTTGGTATCTTTGACCTGTTTACGTGAAAGATTTTTTTTTAATGCTGGCGACAAAGGAGACATTAACCAACTCAATCAGAAAATGAGATTTTAAAGAAGGTTTTGATTGTTATAATCAGCAATAATTGCCAACGGATTTAATAAATGTAAAAGTCAGAGTTGAACAGAGATAATATTTAATCACTAACTCAAAATCATAGTATGTTTTAGCATTTACTAATTTTTTATTTCTTAGTATTTCAATATAGATTTTATAAGCTGTTCAAATTTCTAAAAATGAGTACTTCTCTAATTTGGGAGTCAGATCACATACTAAACCTGAGGTTTTTACTCTGCTTGCACCTATATTAACATGGCTTATCAAACTACCTTTTTTGTTTTTTAAATTGTTTTTAATGTTTATTTTTGAGACAGTGCGAGTCGGGGAGGGGCAGAGAGAGGAGACATAGAACCTGAAGCAGGCTCCAGGCTTTGAGCTGCCAGCACAGAGCCTGACACGGGGCTCAAACCCACAAACCATGATATCATGAGTCAAAGTCGATTCTTCACCGACTGAGCCACCCAGGTGCCCCAAACTAAGTTTTTGTATCAAGCAGATAACAAATTGGTCTTAAGACTCCCCTCTCCTCTGATGACTGACATTTTGCACAGAGTGTGTTAGTAAGTACTACTTTAACTCTGTAAACAGCAGAAACCAACAAGTTTAAAGGTCTCCTAACTATTTGCTTTATTAAAAAAAAGAAAATCTAGGCAGCAATTTTAGTCCTAATGGCACTGCTTGTTTCTAAATACATGTATTCATAAAGAAGTCTACTAGGTACTTCCTTATAACCCATCACAATACAGAAAACAGGGTCCAGAGGTTTTGTGTGTGTGTGTGTGTGTGTGTGTGTGTGTGTGTGTGTGTGTGTGTGTGTGTTTTAAGTAGGCTTCATGCCCAGCACAGGACTTGAACTCACCACCCAGAGAACAAGACCTGGGCTGAGATCAAGAGTCGGACACATAACAGACTAAGCCACCCAGGCACCCAGGGGTCCCAAGATTATGCATGAATCTTTCTGTGTAAAATTTCATGCTATTAAAACAGATTAATAATTGTGTTATAACAACTAGTAGTCTGTTTTATATTCCTTGAGTATCCGTGAAGAATAACTAAATGTATAAATTCTCAGTAACCCACTACTTCAAATAGTTCCTTCCACAGACTGCTGATTTCAAACTGATTTTAATACCTAATATAAAGCATATATAATGTATAAAGGATAAAATGAACACTGACAAACCCATCATCCAGCTAAATGATTCACTATCCGTAATTTGAAGGCCCTGAGTTCCCTTGCCTAATAACATGCACCTGTAACTCTCCAAGATCTAATCGCTATCTTCAATTTTGTGATTATATCCCTGCTCCTCTGTAATTCATTCACTTTTGTACTGAATATACCACAACCTATTTATCTTCCTGTTAATAAAAACCGCTGAGCTTAG
Source organism: Prionailurus bengalensis (assembly GCF_016509475.1). NCBI lineage: Eukaryota > Metazoa > Chordata > Mammalia > Carnivora > Felidae > Prionailurus > Prionailurus bengalensis. The sequence goes on from NC_057359.1 coordinate 6,085,895, forward strand.
AAAAATAATTTATGAATTTTTTCTGATTAAAAAGAAAATGAATTCCAAAATGAGAAACACTGAGGGGAGGGTGTCTCTGTCCATACAAAGTCCAATTCAATGCACAGTATAAATTTAAAACTTGACAAATACAACCAGCACTGTTGCTATTAAACTAAGAGAAGTATGGTACATTTATGTTCTTGACAGAATTGCAAATCTATGATGTTCACAGGCTTTCCAGAACTTTTGGTTAATTTTTAAAGATTAATTATCATAGCTGTACCGGCGAATACATATCTGTAAAAGACTCCAGACTTATCTTTTAAATTTTATAGGACACTGTTTTCAAAATTAGTTCATTAGAGATTATGTAACTATTTAGGAAGTTCTGTGTTAGCTTCCTAGGGTTGCTGTTACAAATACCAAAAACCGGGTGGCTTAAAACAACAGAAACTTGAATCAAGGTGTCAGCAGGGCTTTGACAGCTAGAGAGGAAAGTCCTTCCTCACCTCTCCTACCCCTGTGTTTGCGACAACCCTTGGCTTGTAGGTCCATCACTCCAGTCACATGGTCAATCTTCTCCCTGTGTGTCTTCACACAGCCTTCCCTGTGTGCAGGTCTATTTTGTGTTCAAATATCCCCCTTTTATAAGGATGGTGTCATATCAGATTAGGGCCTACCCTAACAACCTCATTTTAACATGATCACTCTATAAAGACCTGATTTCTGGGTTAAGTGTCCGACGACTCTTGCTTTCCGCTCAGGTCAGGATCTCAGTTCGTGAGATTGAGCCCTGCATCAGGCTCTGTGCTGACAGCACAGAACCTGCTTGGGATTTTCTCTCTCCCTCTCTCTCTGCCCTCCCCTGCTGTCTTTCTCTCTCAAAATAAACTAACTTAAAAAAATTTTTTTTTAATTTAAAAAATTTAAAAAGACCGATTTCCAAATAAAGTCACATTCTGGTACTGAGGGATAGGATTTCAACACATCGTTTTGGGGGAACATGATTCAACCCATAACATTCTTTGTAAATGTTCCATAATAATTGAGAAGTGGGGTACTAAAAGCAAATAAAAACAACCTATGACTGTAGGTCATACTGTATGATCTCACAGCATTAGTACAGTATCTGCAATGAGAGAAACGTGGTTTTAATTTTTTTATGCTTATTTATTTTTTGAGAGAAAGCAAGCTGCGGACGGGCAGAGAAATCCTAAGCAGGCTCCACACTGTCAGCACAGAGCCCAACGCAGGGCTTGAATTCACAAACTGTGAGATCATGACCTGTGCGGAAACCAAGAGTCGGAAGCTAGGCTGGCTAAGCCACCCAGGCACCCTGAAAGAAATGTTTCTATCTACGCTATCCAATATAGTACACACTACTCACACATAACCACTCAGCACTTGAGATACAATTAGTGTAACATTTTATTTTACTTCTTTTTTTTCTTTTTGAGAGAGAGAAAGCGCAAGCAGGATAGAGGAGCAGGGGAGTGGGGGGAGAGGGGGAGAAGGAGGGGGGGGAGGAGGAGGGGGGAGGAGGAGGAGGGGGGGAGGAGGAGGGGGGAGGAGGAGGGGGGGAGGAGGAGGGGGGAGGAGGAGGGGGGAGGAGGAGGGGGGGAGGAGGAGGAGGGGGGAGGAGGAGGGGGGGAGGAGGAGGAGGGGGGGGAGGAGGAGAGGGGGGAGGGGGGAAGGAGGGGGGGAGGAGGAGAGGGGGGAGGAGGAGAGGGGGGAGGAGGAGAGGGGGGAGGGGGGGAAGGAGGGGGGGGAGAAGGAGAGGTGGGGAGAAGAAGGGCAGGGGAAGGAGAGGGGGGAGGAGGGGGGAGAAGGAGAGGGGGGAGAAGGAGGGAGGGGGGAGAAGAAGGGAGGGGGGAGAAGGAGGGAGGGGGGAGAAGGAGGGAGGGGGGAGGGGGAGGAAGAGGGAGGGGGGAGGAAGAGGGAGGGGGGAAGAAGAGGGAGGGGGAGGGAGAGGGAGGGGGAGGGGGAGAGGGCCCGACATGGGGCTCAATCCCACGACCATGGAATCATTACCTGAGCCAAAATCAAGAGTCCAACATTCCAAATAGGCGCCCCTATCTTACTTAATTCTTAATAAGTTAAAAACCGCAATAACTTGTGGCTACTGGTTTCCATACTGGATATACTGACATAGGGTCTGCAGAACCGGTGATTATTTAAAGGGCTGGAGACCAATTGTTTCAAAAATGCTGTATTAAAGTTCAACAAGTTTCTTCACTATAGAGTTTTAGCAAATTTTTAATGGCTGATGTACCCTGTAAATCTTTAATAGCATTCAGTATGTAATGCCTCCCAAGCTTATTTGATTAAGCAATTCATCTTTGCCCTAGGTTATCACACAGTATCAAGAATTCCTTATACCTGCCTTCAGGTAGTTCTATTCCATACTTTTCAAGTAGTTTAATTAATTAATTTATTTTTACTGTGTACTTACTTTTGGGGGGGGGGGGAGAGAAAGAAAAGAGAGAAAAGAGAGAAAAGAGAGAAAAGAGAGAAAGGAAGGAAGGAAGGAAGGAAGGAAGGAAGAGAGAGAGAGAGAGAGAGAGAGAGAGAGAGAGAGAGAGAGAGACAAAACATGAGCAGGGGAGGGGCAGACAGAGAAGGCGACACAGAATCCGAAGCAGGCTCCAGGCTCTGGGCTGTCGGCAGAGCCCGACGTGGGGCTCAAACTCACAAACTGTGAGATCGTGACCTGGGCCGAAGTCGGAGGCTTAACCAACGGAGGCACACAAGTGCCCCTCAAGTAGTTTTAGATATACAGTATGTGTGATAAGCTACATGTCATCACCATTATTTAAGTCTGTTTACTTTTCACAGTGTATACTTTACTGGTTTCGAGTACATATACAGAATTGTTCAATCATCATCACTATTCCAGAGCATTTTAAAAAATCATTCCAGTAAGAAATTCTGCCTATTAGCAGTCATTCTTCATTTTCTCCTTCTCCCAGCTCTAAGCAACCAATAATCTACTTTCTAACTCTATGTATTTGCCTATTCTGGAGATTTCATAGAAGCAAAATCAATCAGTATGTGGCTTTTCATGTCTGGCTTGCTTCACTTCACACAGTATGCTGGGGTTAATCCACACTGTAGCATGTACTGGTACTGCATCCCTTTTATGACTGAATGATCTTCCCTTGTGTGGACATACCACTTGTGTTTATCCATTCATCTGCTGATAGACACTTGGGCTGTTTCCACCTTTCAGGTCTTGCGATAAGCGTGGTGATGAGATGAGGTTCCTTTGTGTTGGAATAATTTTCTGTTTGAACACAATTACTTGGAAATGTTTGGTCATATGATAACTCCATGTTTAACTTTTTGAGGAACTATCAAAATTTCGCCCAGTAGCACCACCATTTTGTCTTCTTACCAGCAGTTCATGATGAAGGTTCTAATTTCTCTACATCCTTACCAACAATTGTTACTGTCTTTTTTATTGTAGCCATTTTAGTGGGTGTGAAGTGGTACCCTGTGCTTTTGATTAACATTTTTCCCTAATAACTAAATCCTGTTGAGTATCCTTTCATGAGTTTATTGGCCATCTGTAAATCGTCTTTAGAGAAATACCTATTCAAATCCATTGCCCGCCCCCTTTTTTTTTTAAACTGGGGTCACCAGCTTTTAAAGAGGCACGTGGGTGGCTCAGTTGGTTAAGCGTCTGGCTCTTGATTTCAGCTCAGGTCATGATCTCACAGTTTATGGGATGCAGCCCTGAGTCAGGCTCTGCACTGACAGCGTGGAGCCTGTCTGGGATTCTCTCTCTCTGCCCCTTCCCTGCTCATGCTCGCTCACTCACTCCTTCTCAAAATAAACAAACATAAAAAGATTCTGTTTCAGTAGCTGAAATGTTAAGTTGTTTACTGGAGTTCTTGTGTTTCTACAGGAAAACTCATTATACATGGTGATTAGGTTCCCCGGCCAGCTCAAAAAAGTCTATTCAGGACACATATCCTAACAAGGAATACAATATGGCGGCTAACGATATAGGCTCTCGCGTCTAAATGCAAGGTTCAAAAACTGGCTCAGCCACTTACTAGTTTTATAAGCTTGGACAAACTATTTAATTTCTCCTGTGCTTCAGTTTCTGCATCTTTAAAATAAATGTAATAGTACCTATCTCCTTGAATCTCACCACTGCAAAGATTAACAGCACAGCATTTGGCAGAGTGCCTGGCACTCAATAAGCACTACAAAAATATTATTTGTTGCTGTTTCCTTATTTTAATATCTCAGAATCATAGTAAAAAACACTGCTGCACAAAACTCCCAACTACTTCCTTGAGATAATTTATGCAAAATTCCTACTGAAGACACCAGTATGTCCCTGCTATAGCTCAGGCAATGACAACAAGATCTGCCCAACCCTGTGGCAGTATATAGCTTAGACCAAGGCAAACCACCGAACACCTGTGAGGAGAGAAGGGTAGCAGACATACTAATGTGCACAGGGGACTTTGTGCAGTGATGAACATGTTCTCAATCTTGACTGGAATAGTGGTTATATAAGGAAATACACCTGTCAGTTTCACTGTACATAAATTTTACCTAAAAAACGGAAATCCAAAAGAAATAAATAAGCCATCATTAAAGTATACGGAGAGCTGTTTACAAAGGCAGGAAAAATTACTAATAGATCTTAAGACGATTTTCACAAAAGATTTTCTGTTTAATTGTTGACAATCCACTAGATACTGTTCAAAGTAGGAACAGGGCACTTCTAGCAGTAACCTGCAGTTTCTTCTACTGATACTATGTCAGTAATGATGAGTAATTAATTTCAAGTTTCCAAATACCTCCATTTTCAAAATTTGATCTTCCTTCAGGGTAACAGCTAATAACTGCAGCCTGTGTCTCAACTTCAACACCAATGCTCTTGCCATTAAACTGAGATGATCGACCTCACATACAAGTGAAAGATGATAAACTGGCTGTCTTCTTTCTCTCCTATATAAAATAAATAATATTTGAGAAATATATGATTCCCATTTCCAAGCTCCTGAATTTAGGCTGCTGTCTCTCCCACCCTGTTACTATTCTTTTATCCTGTGGAAAATTACCTCAATTAACAAGTGCTCTTGAACGAAAACACCTTTATAGTTAATTTCATGAATACATCATCCATAAAGTATTCACACTAGGTATGCGCAACCTGAATCAAGCCTTTAAACATAACTTCTAGTTTACAAGAAATGTAGAGGATTCAGGAAAACATTAACAAATAGACAAATCCAGATCCAGAGGTTATCTGCAAGGAAAGTGGTCTAACCTACTAAAAATAAATCTATGTAACAGAAAATGAGACAGAGAGGAAAGACTGTTCTAGGCTAAGTGACTAAAGAGATATAACAACCCAATGGGATGCACGAACCTTGCATACAGCTGACCCCTGGACACAGCAGGGCTGGGTTGAAAATCCATAGCAGTTGAAAATCCACACAGAACTTTTGACTCTCCAAACACGTACTCACTAACAGACTACTGTTGACTAGAAGTCTTAGTGATTAACATAAACAGCTGATTAGCACACAACCTGTATATCGTATATATTATATACTGTATTCTTACAATAAAGTAAGCTAAGGAACATAAAACGCTATCAAGAAAACTGCAAAGAAAACACATTTACAGCACTGTAGTGTATTTATCAAAAAAAATCTGCAGATAAGCAGACCCACACAGTTCAAATCTGTGTTGATCAAGGGTCAAGTGTAATTCCTTGTTTTAAAATAAGAAAACGGGGTGGGTGCCTGGGTGGCTCAGTCGGTTAAGCGACCTGCTCTTGATTTCAGCTCAGGTCATGATCTCAGTTTCCTGAGTTCAAGCCTCGTGTCACACACTGCACTGACAGTGTGGAGCCTGCTTTGGATTCTCTCTCTCCTTCTCTCTCTGCCCTTTCCCTGCTTACATGTGCTCTCTCTCTCTAAAAATAAACATTAAAAATGAATGAATGAATGAATGAATGAATGAGGTATGCAAGTAATTTGAGGAATGAATATTAGGGGAAATTTCATATCAAACTCCATACTAGAAAATAGGAAGAATTATTAATTTTCATAGCATGGCTACATATGTGAATGTCATTTTTAGAAAGTGAACACTTTAGTATTTAAGTACCAGTGACATGTCTTGATGTCTGAAACTTTCAAATAGTTCACACAAACATACACACACACACACACACACGGACACACACACACACACGCAAATAAATAATGCAAAATGTTGACAATTGTTAACTCCATGTGGGAAGTACCCAGGTATTCTGCATGCTTTAAGATTTTTATAAAACTTGGGGCATCTGGGTGGCCCGGTTGGTTAAGAGTCCAACTTCAGCTCAGGTCATGATCTTGCCATTCCCGAGTCTGAGCCCCACGTTGGGTTCCGTAATGACAGTTCAGAACTTGGAGCTTGTTTTGGATACTGTGTCTCCCTCTCTCTCCCTGCCCACCCCTCTCTCTCAAAAATAAACATTAAAAAAAGATTTGTATAAGACTTTATAAAAGAAAATATATACAAAAAAAGATTTGTATGACTTTATAAAAGATTATTTTAAAGAAGCTAACAACATTTAAATTTCATGAATTAAATAAAGAAACCAGTATCAGTCAGTCTAGAGAAGCATTTCAATTAAGTACGATGTATGTACCCAATGGACATAAACAGAAGTGGAAATTTCTATACACAAATTTGATACAGAGCTGAAAGTAAGCAATCTCTATAATTTATCTCTATTTCCTAGCATACATTTAAGTGTCAACTCCAAGTCAGAAGACAAACAAACCTCAACAACACACCATGATGTCAATAATGAAGGCTCAAAGCTTTATACACCATATCACCTAGTAGGCACTTACTCAACAATCTTTCAATCTTAACAGAATTGTCTGAATCCTTAAGTCAGCTTCTGCTAAGATATCTTTCCTACAGACTGCTTCAAGTTTTATTGCTCCTATTTTATAGAAAAAGCCGTATGAAACAATCTCCAAACAATAAGCTTTGGCATCAAGTGTGGGTTTGAATCAGCTCTGCCACTTATTAAGTAATTTTCCTTAGATCACAAAATTACTTTATTTGAGCCTCACTTTTCCTATTTGGAAAAGAGAATTAAGACCAATCTCCTGAAGTTACTGTTAAGGGTTACAAGTACATACAGAAAACTTAAAGACTGACATTCAATATATACTCAATACTTTTTAGTTTCTTCTCTTTTAGTTTAAGGTCAATGTGACTTATATTTCATGTGACTGAGACTGAACAAGAACGAACAAAAATGTTATCACCTCTGTGCTTCAAAAACCTGTTCTACTGATGACGATGGCAGCAGAAGTGACAGCAGTGGATCTGGATGGTGAATGAGGTACTACAGTCATGGCAATGGCAAACAAGTGGGACCTAAAAACTACTCAATACTGTACTGCAAGTAACCAGACTGAAATATATTCTCTCCTTACCATCGTCCCTGTGGAGACAGACAGACAGACAGACAGACACACACACACACACACACACACACACACACACTGGAACCAAACAGTTCAGTCTCCCAAATGGCAAGAAGACAGCACAATCACATCAGCAATTACATCTGCAAAGGAAAACTAAACACTTATTTTTTCTAACTGTATGCCTGAAAACTATGACACAAATAGCCTCTGATCAGTTTTACCCCATTAAGACAAAAAAAAAAAAAATGTCTAGCCAAAGTGAAAACACAAGGACTTGCAACAACGGCAGAGTTAAGAGACTGACAAATCTTCTCCTGCAAAACAACCATACAACTGTCGAAACAACCGCTTCAAATATTTGGGAAAGGCAAACACAAATTTAAGGAACATTTATTCATGAAAAACCACTGAACGTCAGGTAAGAACAATGGAAACAGGTGATGTCTTGCCAGGACTGTTCCATTCTCTCCCCAAAGCCTTCCTGGTAGGCGGTAGTGCCCCCAGGATGGGGCTGTTAGTGAGCAAGCATCAACTTTGCCGCAGGAGGCAGACTGCCTTGATATGGAGCAGAGGGCAACACACCCTGCAGCGCAGTCGGTATAGGTAGCAAATTCCTTGGAGAGCTCACAGAGCTGCTAGCTCACAGGATGCCGCACATCCTTCAGCCAGCCTGAAATTTAACAGGGAAATCCCCAGAGAGGGGGAACAAAGTCCACCACACATCTTTGGTTGTGAAACAGTTTTCCTTCCTTATGAAGAGGAACAACCCTGAAGGACCCAAGCTCTACACTCATGCCTAACAGAAAGTCTGTGTATATATGCACAGATAAGAGCAAAGAAAGGCAGAGCTCCCCACACATCACTGGCTCACTGGGAGGCTGTTCCCCAGGAAGTCACAGAAAGGTCCGGCAGGAAGTCAAAGCTGGGACAGACACAAAAACATCCTGAACTTTGCAGGCACTTCCCAACACACATACAGATCAATCAACAGAGAACAGAGTTGTCTTACTGGCTCAAGATGTTTTATGCAAAAAGGGACAACCCCTAAAAAGCCATGATACAAATAAAAATAAAAAAATAAAGCAGAGGTTAGTCGCTGCAGAGTGCAGGGGAGATAAATTCTGCAGATTTAAGCGGGGCAAGTTACTAAAAAACAACACTAAAACAAAAAATTAGCAACAAAGACCCTGAGGAAACATAAATTCACTAAAATAGGCAATTATAGGGGCGCCTGGGTGGCTCAGTTGGTTAAGCGCCCGACTTCAGCTCAGGTAATGATCTCACAGTTCTTGAGTTTGAGCCCCACATCCAGGCTCTGGGCTGACAGCTCTGAGCCTGGAGCCTGCTTCAGATTCTGTCTCCCTCTCTCTCTGCTCCCCACCTCCAACTCGCTGTCTCTCTCTCTCTCTCTCAAAAATAAGTAAACATTAAAAAAAAATTGAAATAGCCAATTATAAGCAAAAAATTAGAAAACACACAAAATACAAAGACTTGAAAAGTCTGACCCAGTCTGATGGAAAGAGAAACTACTCCTGAGTGGGCCTAGAGTAGAACACAAAAAAAATTCAAAACAGTAATGATAAATATATTTTAAAAAAATAAAGGAAGATGTAACACCTCAATATGTGTGGATTCTCAATAAAGAAATAAATGCAATAAAAAGAACCAATTCTAGAAATTCTAGAATTTAAAAGTACAATAACCAAAATGAAAATTTAATTATATATACATATATACATACTCAAAGATTCGAGATGTCAGAAAAATTTTAAGAAAACATAAAAATAGTTCAATAAAATTATCAAATCTAAAAAACAGAAAAAAGTTTTTTGCTTGAAAAGAGCATCAAAGAGCTGTGGGACATCTAGTGCAGCAATGTATGTATAATGGAAAATTCCAGGAAATGATACAAATGATAAAAAAAAAAAAATTGAAGAAATAATGGCTGCAAATGCCCCAAGTCTGATGAAAGACACTAAGCCCCAGATTCACAATGCTCGACAAAACCTAACAGAGGTAAATACCTACACATGTACCTATGTACATACACCACAAACTACTGAAAGCCAGTAAGAAAATGTTGAAAAAACAAAAGTAAAATGATCACAAACAAGAAGACAGAAATATGACTAATCGCTCACTTCTCATCAGGAACAACGGAGGCCAGAAGGCAATGAAATGAAATACTTAAATGCTGAAACAAACAGAAAAAAACCTGTAAGCCATGAATTCCATATACAGCAAAATTATTCTTCAAAACTGCAGGCAAAGCAAAGACATTTCTAGATAAACAGAGATTGAAAAATGTGCTGCTAGCAAACCTGCCTTACAAAAATACTAAAAGATATCCCGGGGGGGGGGGGGGGGCGGATATCAAATGGCATGCAGAAGAAAGTTAACAAGCCTAAGACTGCTATACAAAAAAGCCCTGTCTCTAAAGCTGATCCTTGGCTGGCATCTGAAAATTTGGATTTGGGGAGGGCTCCTACCACCGCTTAACTGATTCTGGCTAAATGTGCCTACACTGTACAAAACACTTGTCTTATGCTGAAACACCTGTTTTCCTTCAGGGTATGTGCTAGAGTAGGTAGAAAGGTAGAAAGAACACACTGCACGTATGTTGTCACAATTTGATGCCGGAAGTAATAAGCACATCTTAAAGGACTACACTGAAAAAGGACTATTGAAAGCTTGCACCTCGTTCCTGGAGATTATCCCCAATAAGACTTTTACCTTTGGCTAATTTGCTCTGTATCCTTTTGTTGTAACAAATTATAGGCATGTAGGACTACATGATGAATACTGTGAGCCTTCCAGCATCACTGAACCAGGTGGTGGTTTGGGGCGGGGTGGGGGGGGAACTACTGACACAGATGGTAACTCAAATCCAAAAGAGCAAACACAGATAAAAGATCAAAAGACATGCTACATACATTAAGTAAGTATAAATATACATTTTTATCTTTTTTTCTTTTTAATTTCTCTAAAAAATACCAGGCTTTGGGATGCCTGGGTGGCTCAGTCGGTTGAGCATCCGACTTCGGCTCAGGTCATGATCTCACAGTTCATGAGTTCGAGCCCTGCATCAGGCTCTGTGCTGACAGCTCGGAGCCTGGAGCCTGCAGCCTGCTTCAGTTTCTGTGTCTCCCTCTCTCTCTGGCCTTCTCCTGCTTGCACTCTTGCTCTCAAAATTAAATAAATTTTTAAAAATTAGGCTTTATAGGGGCACCTGGGTGGCTCAGTCGGTTAAGCGGCCGACTTCGGCTCGGGTCATGATCTCGTGGTCTGTGAGTTCGAGCCCCGTGTCGGGTTCTGTGCTGACAGCTCAGAGCCTGAAGCCTGTTTCAGATTCTGTGTCTCCCTCTCTCTGACCCTCCCCTGTTCATGCTCTGTCTCTCTCTGTCTCAAAAATAAATAAACGTTAAAAAAATTTTTTTTTAAATAAATAAAAATTAGGCTTTATAAAGCAATAGTTTTAAAAAATACAACTGAACCTTAAATAATACAGGTTTGAACTGTGTAGGTCTACTTATATGAAGACCTTTTTCAGTAAATACAGTAATGCATCTTTTCTTCCTTGTAATTTTCTAAACATTTTTCCTCTAGCTTATCTTATTGTAAGAATACAATATATAATACACATAACCTATAAAATACGTGTTAACTGTTATCAGTAAGACTTCCCATCAATAGTAAGCTACTAGGGTTACGGGGAGGGAGAGGGATCAAAAGTATACATGGATTTGTGACTGCACAGGGAGTCAGTGTCCCCAGTTCCTGTTCTGTTCAAGGGTCAAGTTTATAAAAACATACTACACAACAATACCTCAAAGGATGGGATGGAGAACAGAACAACCAGACAGAAAATTAATAAGGAAACAACTTGAGAGAAGTTGAGAACTTGAACAACGCTATAAACTAACAGGACCTAAAAGACATACAGATCACTCCACACAACAGAAAAATATGCATTTTTGTCACGTGCACATGGACTATTCTCCAAGACAGACTACAGATTAGGCCACAAAACAAGTCTTACTAAACTTATCAAGATGGAAACAATCTACAGTATTTTTTCTGATCACAATGGAAGGAAACTAAAGATCACCAGCCAAGAGAAAACTGGAAACTCACAAATATGTGGAAATAAAGCAACACATTCTTAAACCACCAATGGGAAAGGAAAAAAAAAATCACAAGGGAAATCAGAAAACACCTTGAAATAAATGAAAACATAACCAAAATGTATGGGATGCAACAAAAGCAATGCAATGTGGGAAATGTACTACTGTAAATGGTTATATGAAGAAAGAAAAAGGTCTCAAATCAATCTTACTTTACATCTTATGGAAATACAAAAAACAAAAACAGAAAACAATTTAATCCAAAGCTGGAAGGAGGAAGTAAATAATAAAGACTGGAGAGAAATAAAATGAAGAATAGAAAAACAGAAAATCAAAGAAACCAAGAGTTGGGTCTTCAAAATGATCGACAAAATTGTGAAACCTTACCTAGGCTAAGAAAAAAAAAAAGACTCAAATAACTAAACTCAGAAATGAAAGAGAAGACACTATCAACAAAGGTATGCTGACAAGTTGGATAACCTAGGTGAAATGAACATATTCTTAAAAACGCACAACGAACCAAGACTGAATCATAAGAAAATAGAAATCTGAATAAATTTATAAGAAGCCTGAATCAGCAACTGAAAGCCTCCTAACAAAGAAAAGCTCAAGACCATATGGCTAGTGGAGTCTACCAACATTTAAAGGAAAGTTAACACCAACTTTCTTATTAAACTCTTCCAAATAAATTGGCAAGGCAACATTTACTAACTTATTCTATGAGACAATACTACCCTGATGCTAAAGACAAAAACACTACAAGAAAATTACATACAAGGCAATATTCCTAAAGAATACAGACGTAAAAATCCTCAACAAAACACTAGCAAACCAAATCCAATAGCATATTAAAGGAATTATAAACTATAACCAATGGGATTTATTCCTGGAATGCACAGATGGATCAACACATGAAAATCAAAGTAATATACCACATTAAGAGAAGAAAAACACATGACCATTTCCATGGACTCAGAAAAAGCACTTGACAAAACTCAACAGCTTTTCATGATCAGAACACTCAAAAAAACTACAAACAGAAGAAAATGACCTCAACCTAACAGAAGCCATGTATGAAAAATCTACAGCCAGTATCATACTCACAGCGAAAAACCAAAAATCTTTTCTTCTAAGGGCAGGAACAAGATAAAGATGCTCACTTTTACCACTTCCGTTCAGAACAGTATTGGAAGTCCTAATCAGAGCAGACAGCAAAAAAATAAAAGGGATCCAAATTGCTAAAGAATAAAAAAATTATCTCTGTTCTCAAATAACATGACTTTATGTGGAAAACCCTACAGAATTCACACAAAACTGTTTGCAGGAATAAACTCAGAAAATTTGAAGGTACAACATCAATACACAAAAATCAGCGGCATCTCTATGTAATAACGAACACCCAAAAATAAAATTAAGAAAACAATTCCAACTACAGTAGCACCAAAAGAAGATAGCATACTTAGGATTAAGCTTAACCAATGAAATGAAACACATACATTGAAAACCATGTTGCTGAAATAAATTAAAGAAGATGCAGATAAAATGAAAAAGACCTGTGTTCCTGGATTACAAGAGGATATTAAGAAGCCCATATTATTGAAGACAATCTACAGATTCAACACAAACCCTATCAAAATCTCAATACCACTCTGGGGGGCAGAAATATGAAAATTCTTCTTAAAATTAATACAGAATCTCAAGGAACCCAAATAGTCAAAACAATCTTGAAAAAGAGCAAAGTTGGAGGTCTCATGCTTTCTGATTCAAAACTTACTACAAAACTATGGAAACCAAAACATAGTACCATACTGGCGTAAAGACTGACATACACAACAAGAGAATACAAAAGACAGCCCAGGAATAAACTCTTGTATGTATGTATTGTTAAAAGATTTTTTTTATAAGGATGCCAAAAACACTCAGTAGAGGAAAATAGCCTTTTCCAACCAAAAGCACTGGAAAAACTGGATATCCACATGAAAAAATAAAATACCCCTATCTTACATCATATACAAAAACTCAAAATGGAGTACAGACCTAAAAATAAGAGGCAAAACTATAAAACTCTTTGAAGAAAACCCAAAATAAAAACTTTAAGACACTGAATTTGACAATATACTCAACATCCCTTGCTGTTGCATAAATGGAAATCAAAACCACAATGAGATATCATTTTGCATCTATCAGGATGGCTATAAACAAAAGAACAGGAAAGAACAAGTGTTGGTGAAAATGTGGAGAAACTGAAACCCTTGTGCATTGCTGGTGGGACTGTGAAATGATGCAGCCATTGTGAAAAAATGGTACAGCAACCATTCAAAAAAATTAAACACACAATTACCATATGATCCACATATTCCACTTTGGGGTATACACACAAAAGATCCAAAAACTGGGGCCTGAACACCAATGTTCCAGCAGCATTACTCAAAACAGCCAAAAAATGGAAGCAACCCAAGTGTCCACCAATGAATGAATAAACAAGATATTATATATACACACACTGGAGTATTTATCAGCCTAAAAAAAGCAGCAAATTTTGGTACATACTATAATATAAAAGAATCCTGAGAACATGCCAAGTGAAATAAGTTTATCACTAAAGGACAAATATTTTGTTTCCACAAGAGTAGTATTCACAGAGACGGGAAATAGAATGGGGGCTGCCAAGCAAAGCAACAAGGCAGAATTGGGGATTATTGTTTACTGGGTATGGAGTTTCAATTTGGGAAGATGAAAAATGTTCTGGAAATGGATGGTGATGGTTGCATAACAATGTGAATGCACTTAAAGCCACAGAACTAGGGGTACCTGGGTGGCTCAGCTGGTTAAGCATCCAACTTCAGCTCACGGCATGATCTCATGGTTCGTGAGTTCAAGCCCTGCATCAGGCTCTGCACTGTCGCTTAGGATTCTGTCTGCCCCTGTCCAGTGCATGCCTGTGTGCACACTCTCTCTCAAAATATATTTTAAAAAGCCAAAGAGCTATACATTTAAAAATTATTAAAAAGGTAAATTTGTTATGCACATTCTACCACATTAAAAAAAATGAAAGTAAATCCAGTTATAGATAAGTCACAAGGATAAAAGGTACAGCATAGGGAATACAGTCAATGATATTATAATAGGGTTTTATGGTAGCTACACCTGGGGTGAGCATAGGATACTGTATAGAAATGTTGAACCTCTGTGTTGTACACCGGAAACTAATGTAACGTTAACTATACTCAAAAAAATTTTTAGGAGGGCCAACAGGCACATGAAAAGATGTTCAACGTCGCTCCTCATCAGAGAAATACAAATCAAAACCACACTCAGATATCACCTCATGCCAGTCAGAGTGGCCAAAATGAACAAATCAGGAGACTATAGATGCTGGAGAGGATGTGGAGAAACGGGAACCCTCTTGCACTGTTGGTGGGAATGCAAATTGGTGCAGCCACTCTGGAAAACAGTGTGGAGGTTCCTCAAAAAATTAAAAATAGACCTACCCTATGACCCAGCAATAGCACTGCTAGGAATTTACTCAAGGGATACAGGAGTACTGATGCATAGGGGCACTTGTACCCCAATGTTTAGAGCAGCACTCTCAACAATAGCCAAATTATGGAAAGAGCCCAAATGTCCATCAACTGATGAATGGATAACGAAATTGTGGTTTATATACACAATGGAGTACTACGTGGCAATGAGAAAGAATGAAATATGGCCCTTTGTAGCAACATGGATGGAACTGGAGAGTGTTATGCTAAGTGAAATAAGCCATACTGAGAAAGACAGATACCATGTGGTTTCACTCTTATGTGGATCCTGAGAAACTTAACAGAAACCCATGGGGGAGGGGAAGGAAAAAAAAAAAAAGTTAGAGTGGAAGAGAGCCAAAGCATAAGAGACTCTTAAAAACTGAGAACAAACTGAGGGTTGATGGGGGGGGGGGGAGGGTGGGTGATGGGTATTGAGGAGGGCACCTTTTGGGATGAGCACTGGGTGTTGTATGGAAACCAATTTGACAATAAACTTCATAAAAAAATAAAATAAAATAAAATAAAATAAAATAAATTTTTAAAGGCATGAGAATAAAAAAAGAGGCTGAAAAAACTGCTGTATTTTACCAGAATTATATTAGTAACCCCAAATATACTATAAGAAGATACACATTGTAATCACTAGAGAAACTGTTAGTAAAATAATTCAAAAAAGTATAGTTAAGAAATCAGAGGCCGAGGGTGGCTCAATCAGTTAATCATCTGACTCTTGACATAGGCTCAGTTCATATGGTTTGTGAGATCGAGCCCCTGCTTGGGATCCTCCCTCTCTCTCAAAACAAATAAATAAACTTAAAAAAAAAAAAAAAAGGAGTAACAAAGGACATATTAAACAAAACACCAAAATGATATAAATCCAACCATATCAATAATTATATGTGGCTGGACTAAACACTCCAATCAAATGGCAGGGATTATCAGATTAGATTTGGGAAATAACAACAAAAAAGCAAAATCTAAATATATGCTGTCCATACAAGACATACTTCAGATTCAAAGATGTAATTATTTTGTGCAAGCAAAAGGGTAGCAAACAGTATGTCACACAAGTGGTAAACCATAAGAGAACTGTAGTGGCAATATTAATATACAGTAAAATACACTCTATGAAAACAAACATTAGTGGGGAGAGAACTCATGATTTAAACAAACACACACGCGTGCGCGCACATCAATGCAAAAGACAAATATGACCATTATAAATGTATACAAACCTAAGCAACACAGCCCAAAAATACATGAGCAAAAATCAAAAGCATTGAAAGAGAAAACAATTCAACCAGAGTTGGAGATTTCAATCTCTACTCTCAATAACTGATACTGCTAGACTGAACATTAACAAGGATACAGAAGACTTGAACCACGTCAACCAATTTAACCTACCATTTACAGAACTCTCTGCCAGTAACAGAATACATATTCTTTACAAGTACACATCAAAACATGTTCTAACACAAAGCATATGGTAACCCATAATAATCTTAAAGGAGTAAAATTATTCAAAGTAGAGTCCTCAACCACAATGGAATTAAGTTAGAACCAATAACAAAGAGTATGGGAAATCCTTAAATATTTGGAAATTAAACCACATGCTTCTAAATAATCCATGATCCAAAGAAATTATTTAATTTTAAAAATGATTAAACTTTAAGAACTGAATTGAGAACAAAATTTGATGCACATCAAATGCTATGGGGTGGAGGGTAGATGAATAGGTAGAGTAAAGGGATTTTCAGGACAAGGAAAACATTCTGCATGACATTACAATCACAGATATTTGCAAATATACATTTGTCTGAACCCAGAGAACCTACAACACCAAACCCAAAGAAAATAATTTAAAAATCAGTGCACAAATAAAAAAACAGGAAACACAAAATTAACAGACCAATAAAAGATCAGTAAAACCAGAAGTTGGCTCACTGAAAAGATCTACGAAATTGCTAAAATTTTACCTAAACCAATGAGGACAATCACTTAAGATTCCATCTTAATTTTAGGATGGATTTTTCTATTTCTAAAAAAAAAAAAAAAATACCATTGGGATTGCACTAAAGCTGTAGATTGCTGTGGGTAGTACTAGTATCTTAATCCGTGAACATGGGATGTCTTTTCATTTATTTGCATCTCTAATTTTTTTCAGCAATGGTTTTGTAGTTTTCAGCATATAAGTCTTTTGCCTCCTCAGTTAAGTTTAATTCTAATTATTTAATTTTTTTGATACCATTGTAAATAAAATGGTTTTCTCAATTTCACTTTTGGATATTCATTGTTATAGCATAGAAACGCAACTGATTTTTGCATGTTGATTTTGTGTCTTTCAATTTTGCTGAATTTATTATTTCTAACTATAAAAAACTATGAGAATAAAACAAGTTTTGGCAAGGTTGCAAAACAGCAATATACAAAAATCAATTTTACATCTATATACTTGTAATAATCTGAAAATGAAATTAACAATTACATTTATGAGAGCATCTTAAAACATAAATAAAAACACGTAGGAATAAATTTAACAAAAGTGAAAGACCTGTACACTGAAAACTCCAAAACGCTGC
Source organism: Prionailurus bengalensis (assembly GCF_016509475.1). Classification (NCBI taxonomy): domain Eukaryota; kingdom Metazoa; phylum Chordata; class Mammalia; order Carnivora; family Felidae; genus Prionailurus; species Prionailurus bengalensis. The sequence goes on from NC_057359.1 coordinate 6,103,573, forward strand.
TAAGAGAACATTTTTAAAACCTAAATAAATAGAAAGACACTGCATGTTCATAGACTGGAATATACTATACCAATGAGATGGCAATTCTCTCTGTTGATCTACAAACTTAGCGCAATCCCCTGAAAATCCTGGTCTTTGTTTTGGTTTGTTTTTTGTGTTTCGTTTTTATGAGTTTTTTCTTTTTCTTTTCTTTTTTTTTAGAAATTGACAAGATATTGGGGCGCCTGGGTGGCGCAGTCGGTTAAGCGTCCGACTTCAGCCAGGTCACGATCTCGCGGTCCGGGAGTTCGAGCCCCGCGTCAGGCTCTGGGCTGATGGCTCGGAGCCTGGAGCCTGTTTCCGATTCTGTGTCTCCCTCTCTCTCTGCCCCTCCCCCGTTCATGCTCTGTCTCTCTCTGTCTGAAAAATAAATAAACGTTGAAAAAAAAATTTTTTTTAAAGAAATTGACAAGATAATCCTAAAAGTTATACAGAAATGCAAAGGATCTAGAATAGGCAAGATAGGGGCGCCTGGGTGGCGCAGTCGGTTAAGCGTCCGACTTCAGCCAGGTCACGATCTCGCGGTCCGGGAGTTCGAGCCCCGCGTCAGGCTCTGGGCTGATGGCTCGGAGCCTGGAGCCTGTTTCCGATTCTGTGTCTCCCTCTCTCTCTCTGCCCCTCTCCCGTTCATGCTCTGTCTCTCTCTGTCCCAAAAATAAATAAACGTTGAAAAAAAAAAAAAAATAGAATAGGCAAGATAATTTTGAAAACAAAGTAGGGCTTTTGCCACCCAATTTCTAAATTTGCTATAAAGCTTCAGTGTGATGCTTGCATAATAGACATATCAATGAATGAAAACAACAGAAAATACAGAAATCACCCCTTACTGTTATAGTCAACTGATGCTTTTTTTTTTTTTAATTTTTTTTTCCAACGTTTATTTATTTTTGGGATAGAGAGAGACAGAGCATGAACGGGGGAGGGGCAGAGAGAGAGGGAGACACAGAATCGGAAACAAGCTCCAGGCTCTGAGCCATCAGCCCAGAGCCTGACGCGGGGCTCGAACTCACAGAGCGCGAGATCGTGACCTGGCTGAAGTCAGACGCTTAACCGATGCGCCACCCAGGTGCCCCTAGTCAACTGATGTTTGACAAAGGTGCCAATGCAATTCAACAGTGAAGAGTTTTTCGAACAAATTGTGCTAAGACAACCGGATATGTTTAGAAACAAAAAAAAACAACCTTGGTCTTTACAAAAAAATCAACTCAAAATTGGTAACAGACTTACATATAAGAGGTCAAATTATAAAACTTATAAAAGGAAACATAAGATGCTGTGACCTTGGATTGGCCAAAGGTTTTTCAAGATACAAAAAGCATGATTCACAGAAGAAAAAAAAGAAAAACAAACTAGACTTCATCAAAATTAAGCTTTTATTCTCCAAAAGACACCACTAAGAAACTGAAAATCCAAATTATATAAGGAACCCTTACAACTCAAGGTTGTTAGGTAAAAACATTCCAATTAAAAAAAAAAAAAAAGGAGGGCAGGGCGCCTGGGTGGCTCAGTGGGTTAAGCATCTGACTTCGGCTCAGGTCATGATCTCTCTGTATGCTCCAGCCCCTGCATCAGGCTCTGTGCTGACAGCTCAGAGCCCGGAGGCTGCTTCAGATTCTGTGTCTCTCTCTCTGCCCGTCCCCTGCTCACACTCTGTGTCTCAATAATAAATGAACATTAAAAAATTTTTTTTCTTAATTTAAAAAAAGGAGGGCAAAGGGTTTGAATAGATATTTCACCAAATATGGTATACAAATGGCTAATAAGCACATGAAAAGATGCCAAACACTGTCAGTCATTAGGAAAGTACAAATTAAAGTCACAATGAGATACCACTACAAACCCACTAAAATAGCGGTAATAAAAAGGAATTACAATAACCAAGTGTTGAGAAGGATGTGGAGAAACAGAAACCTTCATGCTTTGCTAGTGGGGATAATGTAAAATGCTACTTAACGCTACTGTGGAACAGTTTAGCAGTTTCCTAAAAAGCTAAACATCAGTGTACCAGATGACCTAGCAGTTCCATTCCTATCTCCCTATAAGAAATGATAATACGCATCCTTGCAAAGATATGCATACAGTTGTTTATAGCAGCATTATCCATAATGACCCCAAAAACAGAAACAACCAAATATCCATTAGCTGGTAAATGGATTTTTAAAATGTGGTATAAGCCACACAATGGAATAATATTTGGCTATAAAAAGGAGTACCACAAAAACATTATGCTAAGTAACAGCCAGACACAAGAGACTGCATGTTGTATGGTTTCCTTCACATGAAACTTCCAAAAGTCCAATCTACAGGGCCAAAAAGGCCAATGGTTCCCTGGGGCCGGAATATGAACACAAGTTAAATGCAAATGGGCATAATACTTCTTGGGGTTGCTATAAATATCCTAAAACTAGATTGTGATGATGTTTTACAACTCTATAAATTTACTAAAAGTCACTGTACCTTTACAAGACTTTTATACATCTCAATAAAGCTGTTAGAAAATTAAACCACAGCAAATTCTGCTGTACACCTACAATAATATTCAAATTTTCACATGTAAACTTATGTATGCTTTATTATGGATCTAAGGCAAATCACTTGGGGAGGCGGGTTTGGGATAGCAACTCAAAATGAAGCAATTAGAATGAACTTAAAAGAAGCCTAAGATACCTTGATTCCAACCAACTGACACTTGCTAGCAAATAAAATATTTTTAATTAAGTAACTGTCACTTTGTGGCAAGTGTGAATTCTAGACTGGTCTTAAATACTTTCAAATTTTAAGTTTATTCACTCTAATATGATATCTATATATGATACCTAATTTGATAAGTTGCATATTCAGCAGTAAACAGAATGCTTTAACGCAGTATTTCCTATATAGGTGACACTTTTTTAATCACAGGGTAAGAAAATAATTTTTCCAACTTTTCTTCAATCCTTTTGATTTAAAGAGGATATCTGTGACAGGTGCTACTGATCCTTTTTTGTGTGTTTATTTTTGAGAAAGAGACAGAGTGTGAGCAGGCGAGGGGCAGAGAGAGGGGGAGACACAGAATCTGAAGCAGACTCCAGGTTCTGACAGTGAGATCATGACCTAAGCCCAACTCAGATGCTTAAAGGACTGAGCCACCCAGGTGCCCCTGTCCTGTGCTGGTTTACTTCTAAACACCTCTCGCGTAGCTGCTAACTCCTCCTTTTAAGAAAAGGGCAAGAGCCTTTGGCAGGAACCTAAATTTTCGTAACATCGTTTTCATTCTATTCCCTCATACAGAAACACTGTATTTATCCAAGTGGTGCTGGCTTTCCATTTATAGTAAAGATATAAATTACTTTAAAAGAGAATTTCAAGTTTAAAAGTTAGATTGGAGAAGTACTATAAGGACAGGGCAAAACTCATGAATTAGGCATGTGAAGGACCTAAATTCAAGAAACGCTGCTTCCTATGATGTAAAGCACCTAGTCCACAAACTCAGAATGAATGTTTCCCTGTCATATGCATCAAATCAATGCTTAACAAGCATCCGAGATGGGTGAAATGTCCTTATTTAAATGTTTATACTGCTGTTTTATGGGACTTTCCTTTCCACAGGTCACTTCCAATATAAACACAGACTGGGAACCAGTTCAATTGGTTATGAGACCGCACAATAGTTTATGTTTTGGCAAACTACAGAGGACCCTTTGCCACATACCACTTCTTTCTTTTTCCCCTAGCTTTACTGAGATATAACTGACCTACAACACTGCATGAGTTTAAGATGTACAGGCTGTTTGATACACTTATATCTCACAAAATGATTACCACCGTAGTGTTAGCCAACACCTGCATCACATAGTTAGCACTTTTCTCATAGTGAGAACACTGAAGATCCACTATCTCAGCAACTTTCAGGTATATAATACAGTATCACGTACTACTGTCATTACATTAAATCCCCAGAACGTATTCACCTGACATCTGGAAGTTTGCACTCTTTGAACAACTCCCCTTTTTCCACACCTCCTAACCTCTGGTAACCACCATTCTAGTCTGTTTCTTTCTATGCATTCAGCTTTTTCAGATTCCATACGTAAGTGCCATCATACAGTATCTGCCTTTGGTTAACTTATTTTACTTAGGACAATGCCTTCAAGGTCCATCCATGTTGTTGCAAATGGCAAGATTATCTTTCTTTCTGGTGGCTGAGTAACATTCCATTGTGTATATATATCACATCTTCTTTATCCATTCATCCACTGACACACACTTAGGTTGACTTAGGTTGTTTTCATATCTTGGCTACTGTGAATAACAAGTACTACTTTTCTAATATAACCAAACTGTGTATAATAAAGTATTTAATTCACTTTCACCTAAATAACCCTATCTAAAATAACTTTTTCTAAATTTAACTTGTAATTTAATACTACCATTTTTTTAAACTACATGTCAACATTTTTAAATCTTCCACTTATTAAACCTTTAAAACATTCTGTGCTATGCATAGGATACCCTAAATTCATCAACTTAGTTTCAAAATACTTATTAGGGGCACCTGGGTGGCTCAGTTGGTTAAGTGTCCAACTCTTGACTTCAGCCCAGGTCATGATCTTATGGTTTGTGAGTTCAAGCCCTGCATCAGGCTTCTGCCCTGACAGACAAGACGCTGCTTGGGATTCTCTCCCTCTTCCTCTGCTCCTCCCCCACTAGTTCTCTCTCAAATAAGTAAACATTTAAAAAATAAAAATACTTATTAAGCATATGCTTTGTACAGGCATTATGTATAGTACAAAAGATCATTTCTGCCCTCCAGAAACTTACTATCTAAATGGATAAATAAAACGTGTGCAAAAACTTGCAAACATTAGTTCATCAAAAAAATGAACACATCTTGTTATGGTAAATAAAGAATGACTCAGAGAAAGCAGAATTTCATAGAAGCTAAAGGATGGATAATATTCTGACAGGCAGAGATGGGGCAAGTGATCATTCTAAGAGGGGAGTGTCTCTGATAACAAACTAGAAGTTTGAACTTCATTCTGTAGCCAACAGTGAACCCTAAAAGACTTCCAAGCAGTGAGTTTGTGAGAAAGGCTCTCCAGGGGCACCTGGGTGGCTCAGTCCGCTAAGTGTCTGACTCTTGGTTTCGGCTCAGGTCAGGATCCCACTTGTGAGATCAAACCCAGGCATCGGGCTCTGCGCTGACAGTGAGGAGCCTGCTTGGGATTCTCTCTCCCCCTCTCTCTGCCTCTCCACCACTCACAAGCTCTCTCAAAAATGAATTAAAAAAAATTTTTTTAATAAAAAAAAAAAGGCTCTCTGGAAGCAATCAGTGATAGAACAGAGTTGACAAGGTAGGAAATGGGAGAGTGGGAAAATACAGGTACAAATTAAATGGCCCTCCTGAGGTCCACAGTTAACCATATACCTAATCCTACAACTTGGCTTCTTTCAACACCTCCTCGTTCTCTCTTATTAGCATACACCAACAAGAACATAAGGTTGTAGTCAGGGTTACTCAAAAGACACACATTTTATTTCATAAGCCAAGTAAGTATCTATTTCAGCTTTTTTTTTTTTTTTTAGCAAACTTCACAGCAATAAATCACAAAATTTTCATTTTTATTAACACATTTAACATATTAATGCCTTTGCATAGAGTGTTTTGTTATGTATAACATGCCCCTTCATCCGTTTCCTATACTGCCTATTAATGCTATCTTTCACACAAGATGTTCAAAAATACTTCCAAAGATAGTTTACATATATAAATAATGACCCCAAAATTGACATAAAACTAACTTAAAATTACAGCATTTTAAGGTATCATTCTGTGGTTCACGTATGTAGGCTTTTGTATTCAGAGTTAAGCAGTGCATTAGAGGAATCATTCTGGGCCCTCTAGTACAGTTCAAAACACAACCTCACAAAACACCGTCGGTCATAAATCATAACATGGTTTAAACAGCAGCTTCAATCCCAAAGCTGAAACTAGTCCTTTTTCTTTTTTTAATGTTTTTAATGTTTATTTATTTATTTTGAGAGAGCATTTATTTTGAGAGCATGAGCAGGGGAGGAGCAGAGAGAGAGAGACACAGAATCTGAAACAGGCTCCAGGCTCCGAGCTGTCAGCACAGAGCCCGACGCAGGGCTCGAACTCACAAACCGTGAGATCATGACCTGGGCCGAAGTCGGAAGCCTAACCGATTGAGCCACTCTGGTGCCCCTCATGCAAACATTTTAAACCAATTCATTCTAAATTGAGTACTGATAGTTCCTCAATTTAGCTAGAGGTGTTTTCACTTTTAAAAGAAATTTGTTGGGGCGCCTGGGTGGCGCAGTCGGTTAAGCGTCCGACTTCAGCCAGGTCACGATCTCGCGGTCCGTGAGTTCAAGCCCCGCGTCAGGCTCTGGGCTGATGGCTCAGAGCCTGGAGCCTGTTTCCGATTCTGTGTCTCCCTCTCTCTCTGCCCCTCCCCCGTTCATGCTCTGTCTCTCTCTGTCCCAAAAATAAATAAAAAAACGTTGAAAAAAAAAAATTTTTAAAAAAAGAAATTTGTTAACCTAAATTGATTTTAACTTACATAGTTTCAGTAAGTTTAGAAATTAAAAAAACAAAGCAAAAAGAAAAAAAAAAGCTTTCAGACAGTGAAAAAAGGCATATTCCAAGAGGAGGAGACTGAAAGCAGGTCTGGCACCGGCTCCCCATTAACCCAGCCATCTAGTCACAGACCTTGAGAGCATCTGACCCAATACTTGATTCTTCAAGTGATGAAGCTGAAGCCAGAGACCAAGATTAACCATTCCTGGACCTACAGTAACATGCAGCCTCCACTAAGGCACCTCATTTCACCTCATATGCCCTAACCCCACACACGGGATGTTACTGGTAGCGACCCCAGGACTTCTGTAAGAAAGCAGCTAAGTGTAGGATGGAAGTTTAAAGGTAGGAGTCACTAGCAGCTTTAAATTCCGTGACTGCCTATTCTACATAGTGTCTAACTCCAAAGGCAAAAAAAGCAGGTGTTATTTTTCTTTTTTTATTTATGTTTGAGAGAGCGCAAGCGGGGGAGAGGCAAAGAGTGGGGGACAGAGGAGCTGAAGGGGTCTCTGTGCTGACAGAAGAGAGCAAGACGTGGGGCTCACGAACGGCGAGATCACGACCTGAGCCGAAGTCCGACGCTCAACTGACCAGCCACTCGGGCGCCCTAACAGATGTTCTTAACATCCCTAAGAAAACTGACGCACATTTTTGTTTCTTTCACAGAGCAATGAAGTAACCTGCAGGCTTCGGGTCCATTCATCCCTCGTAGTAAGTCTGGTACTGTCTAAACTTGTCTACCCTTTCAGGGACGGTTAAATTTGAGGCTGTTCCATCAAGGTGAAATTCATTCCAAATTCGGGAGACGAGTTAAAATTCAAGCTCTAATTATTTCTTCTGCATGAACTTTCAAGATGATTATATACACACAAGCAAATAAAAATTATTCCACTGGCAGACACACTGTAAGTGAGGTAGCATCTCATTTAAACACCCAGTGATATACAATGCCCGTGTTCAAAAAGGACATCAAGCACCAGACAGAAGAGTCACGCTGCCGGTTACATAACCACCTCTTTGGGTTTGATATTTACTTACAACGTACATCGGCCCAAACTCAACGGCGAACAGTTTCGCCTTACAGCCTATGACAGTCCTATAAAGAGGCTACCGGGGGCGCCTGGGTGGCTCAGTCGGTTAAGCATCCGACTTCAGCTCAGGTCACGATCTCACGGTTTGTGGGTTCGAGCCCCACGTCGGGCTCTGGGCTGATGGCTCAGAGCCTGGAGCCTGCTTCCGATTCTGTGTCTCCCTCTCTCTCTGCCCCTCCCCCGTTCATGCTCTGTCTCTCTCTGTCCCAAAAATAAATAAATAAACGTTGAAAAAAAAATTAAAAAAAAAAAAAAAAAAAGAAGCTACCGGAAACACCTAAGTCCCATCATCACTTTCACCAGGGCTGTGAGAGTAGACAGGACTTTTCAAGTATTCACAAGGCCAGCCAGACAGCTGAGGGTTTTAACTAACTTAACTAAAGCCAGTAACGCCACACGGATCTAATACAACCAAGGTCATCACCTATTTCCACGCGGTCAAGTCAGCTACCAAAAGACAAAAACTGCACTCTGACGTCGCTAAGTACTGCCTTCTTTGGGGGACAAGCCACCACCAACCAACATTTTTTTTTTTCCTTCTGTAGCTTTTAGAGCCTGACCGAAGAGCAGCGTTTGCGGAAAAAAGGGAGTAGCCCACCCACCACTTGAGTTCGGTGAAGTTCTTTTCTCTACCTACTCAGTGGTGACACAAGGAGAAAACAACAACAACAACAACAACAACAGCAGCAGCAGCAGGGCTCGCAGAAAGCACACACACAACTCAGGTTCGTGCTTTTCCCAAACCTCATGACTTCCAGGTGTTAAATGCCCGAGCGCGGCGCGGACACATCGGAGCTCAACTTCCGCTCCTGCCAACCTCCCCCTGCAATTCTCTACCGAGAGTCCCGGGCAGCGGCGAGGCGGGGAGGAGATGCTGGGGTGAAGCGACGCGTGGGACGAGCAGACCTTCGGTCAAAAACGAAGGAATGCTGGCTGCGGCTGCTCGAAGAAAGTTCTCCCAGGCCTGCCAAGTCTGGCACTGGGTGAAGCCCAACAGGCTCTCCCCAACTCCAGAACCACGGCCTTGAAAGCAGGGGCGGGCTGGGAGCGCACGGCGCCCAGACTGCTATTTGCGGAAAGTTTAAACAAATTTGCTCCTCGGGGAAGGGGGGAAGGGAGCGGAGGGCAAGTCCGGGCTCGGCCAGGGGAGCGCGCGGGGTCTGCGCGGCGCGCGGCCGCCGGTCCGACGCGGGGAGGCGCACGGCTTTTCGGCCGCCGCCGCCTCTGCCCCCCGAGCCCCGGCCGAACGGGGCCGAACGCGGGTCCGGCGCCGAGGGGCAGGGGCGCGGGACGCCGGGTGGAAGTTGAGGGCGGGACCGCGCCGGGACGCCGGGGAGGGAGCGGCGAGAGGCGGCGGGCGGCTCTACTTACGCGGCTGTACCAGATGCTGAGGCGGACCGGGGCCAGCACGGCGAAGAAAGTCCTCTGGGGGTCGGACTGGACGTGGATAGGCGCCTCGGCCGGGCTCCCCAGAGGGCACAGCAGCCTCTTGGGCCAGCCGCTCAGGAAATACATGGTCCGCGCGGAGCCGCCGACGCCGCGGCGCCCGGCGGCCCCCGGCCCCGTCCGTCACACTCAGCGGCCCGGGGCCGGACGCCCGCCTCCCACACCGCCACCGGCCGAGTCGGCGGCGTCGGCAGCGGCAGCTCGGAGCATCTGCCCGCTGGCCGGGCCGGGCCGGGCCGGGCCGACGCGAAGCGAAGCGACGAAGGAACCCTTGGGCTGACGGGGCCCAGTGTGGGGGAGGTAGGGGGAGGGAGAGTCGGGATGGAGAGGGGGCGGGAGGAGCGCGGAGGCCCGCCCCGGCCCGGCCCCACCCCTTCCTCGGGCCGCACGGGCGTCACCACGCCGCGCCGCGTGGGTCGGGCCGGGGAAGGCTTGCCGCGCGCACGCGCCTTGGAGACTTCTCCCTACTTCCCCCGCCCCGCCGTCGCTCTTCTTTCTGAAGCTCCGCCCCTATCTTCACGAGCGGCCGCCGCGCTGCGTCAACACGCATGCGCCTTTGCCCCCTTCTGGCCCCTCGGCACCTCCCACTTGCAATGTGCACCACGTTGTTGGGGCCGGGTGGGCGGGACTACCGCCTGAGACTCAGGGGAAAGTGGGCCGAACTGGGCGAGACCCAGTTGCGGGGTGACTCGAATCGCGGAACACGCCTCTCGCCCGGCCTCAAGCCAAATTTGACTCCCTTCGCGGATTGGTGAGGCTTGTGGGCCGGGCCTGGCGCTGCAACTCGGGGAAAAGGTGGGGGGAGATTTGCAGGGGAGCGATAGTCATGTGACCTTCCCTGCTGGCCAGGCAGCCCACCTACCCCAACAGTTCCCCGTGCTGGGCCGTGGGGTCCTTGGCCTAGTGAGCCGCTGTTGCGTGCCAGGCTCTGCAGTGAAAGCTGGCGGTGGAGTTCCTGCCCTCGTGGGGTTTACAGCCTAGAGGGGGCCTTTATTCGATCCGTGAATAAACCACCCGCCTTGAAAGTGCCTGAGCCACATCCTCTTTCCTTCGGGTTTCCAAATCTAGCGTGTAATTAAGAATTCAATTTGTATTCATCTATCCCTTTACCAACCACAATGTTAGACAAGGCAAGGCTGTCTCTTTTTTTGCACCCTTCGGTAGAGTATATGCCACAAAAGAATTGGACATAATTTTAGATCTGGGACGGGCCTTAGAGTCTCTCTAGTTGGATGTTTAACTTGTGGACCCCAGGGATCACCTTAACAACTGTTTCTTTTTGAGTACTGACCCAGTGGTTACCTCTGAATAGGAGGACGGCGTCAGTGGGGATGGAGTGTGTGTAGAGAAGGCGAAGGGTGGGGGGATCCAAAATAAAAGACTTCTCATTGTCTGCCCCTTTTGTTCACTTTTCATTTTTCCACATTTTTTAAATTAAAAAAATAAGTTAACCCAGGTTTAAAACAAATGTTGCATGAAAAAGTAACAAACAGCAAAGGAGGAAACAAAGTAACTTAATGCGTATCAGATGTAGCATTGTAGCTGGTATTCATAACAAAATATGTAACTTTTACAGAATTTTTTTAAACATTCACTGCATTCCCCAGAAGGTGATCAAAGAACCCAGGATTCCTCAAATCACAGTTGAAACTGCCGCACCACTCACTGGCCTCTTGTGGTCAGACTGTGTCTCCTTCCTGGCGTCCCCCCACCCCCACGTCCAGCACAGCAGCCTGGCACACACCAGGAATAGTAAACTCTGAAAATATGTGTCAAATGAAAATTGGATGAAACCCTGATCCAGCTGAACTACACCATTGGACAAAGAGACCCAGAGAAGTTTCTTGATTTACCAAAATAAAACTGTAGAAGAATAATACAGTTGCGTCATACTTTCATCTGACTTGTATTCGGTTATGCACTTGGCAGAGAAAGAGAGAAAATGAAAATAGGTTACAGTGCAGCAGTTACACGGGCAATTTTACTGAGAATGTATTCGTCCTAGCTCCCCTTCAGAGGTCTTTGTTCTGTGCCTTCTAAGTGAGAGCACCAACTTCCAAGTAATTTTCTTGCACTCTGTTTTTTTAAAGTTTTTAATGTTTATTTATTTTTCAGAGAGACAGAGTCAGAGCATGAGTGGGAGAGGGGCAGACACACACACACACACACACACACACACACACACACACAGAATCTGAAGCAGCCCCCAGGCTCTGAGCTGTCAGCACAGAGTCCGACATGGGGCTCAAACCCACCAACCATGAGATCATGACCTGAGCTGAAGTCGGACACTTAACGGACTGAGGCACCCACACAGCGCCCCCCCCCCTTTTTTTTTTAAATTTTTAATGTTTATTTTTGACACAGGCAGAGCATGCACTCGGTTTTAACTTGCTAACTTTAGAATCTAATTCCCTCGCTACACTCTTCTGTAGTATTTAAGGTTTACAAAACATTTTCAAATATATGACTTGATTTAGTTCCACAGCAAATCTTCAAGGTGGGTAATACTGGTGTGATGTTTATTCTTACTTTCTTAGTGAGGAAACAGGACCAGACTGATGGAGGATCCCAAAGTCACATGGCCTGAAAAGAGCCCTTCCTTCTGCAGACCCACTCAATCTTGAGACCGGATTGAATTGAAACGTGCTAGTGAAGGCAGTGAGGAGCTGGAGGGTGGGGTGATATGTCTGACTCTCCACAGTCCCTTACATGAGAGTTCCACATCGTGATAGAAACCTTATGGGCTGGATTTTCCAACTTTCAAATATCATATTCTAAGTTTACTTTGTAAAATACAAAAGCAATTCCATGCCATGGATCTTCCTCCTTGTAGCCTACCAACATCGCTCTCCAGTCAAACTTACTGAACTGTATTCTGAGTGAAGACTAAGCTGATAAATTAAAATTAACAGGTGCATGTTTTCAAACAGATTTGTTTTTATTGCAAGAAATAATGTGGGTAAGGGTGCACAGAAACAGAAGTACATTTATAAACTTGGGACTATAATGTGGTGCAGTTTTTCTAAAGTATAGTTGGTGGGCGCTTGGGTGGCTTAGTTGGTAAGTGTCCAACTCTCGATGTTGGCTCAAGGCATGCTCTCATGGCTTGTGGGTTCAAGCCCTGCACCAGCCTCTGCACGGACAGTGTGGAGCCTGCCTGGGATTCTGTCTCCTTTTCTCTCTGCCCCTCCCCTGCTTGCTTTCTGTATCTTTCTCAAAACAAATAAACCTAAAAAAAATTAAGTGTAGTTGGAATTACATTTAAAAATGGAGAGATCTTGGGGCACCTGCGTGACTCAGTCGGTAAATCATCTGACTCTTGATTTCAACTCAGGTCACAATGTAGCAATTCATGGATTCGAGCCCTGCATCGGGCTCTGTGCTGACAGCGCAGAGCCTGCTTGGGATTTTCTCTCTCCCTCTCTCTCTGCCCCTCCCCTGCTCTCTTTCTGTCTCAAAATAAGTTAATAAAACAAAAAAAAAATTTTAATTAAAAAAATGGAAAGATCCTTAAATTATGCATACTCTTGCCCCCAACTATTTCTATTCAATGGTTACTTTCCAAGGAAATAAACACTGGTATGTATAGAGTTTAGCTTTAAGAACGTACCCCACAAAGGTGTCACTAAGTGTCCCCAAAAAGACATTAATCACAGTTCTCTCTTAGAATGGAATATTTTGTAAAAATAAAAAAAAAGTGTGGTAAGAATATTTAATCATATAGAAGTATGTTTAGTATATATTATCCAGTAATGAAAGCAAATTAAGACAGAATGTAAAATCTCCCATGTTCATTGGGGTAGGGGTGGGAGGGAGTGTATGTGGGCCAAAGGAAAAAAAAAAAAATGAAGACCTGCACTAAAACATTGGTGTTTACCCCTGATTACAGGTGCTGCTTATGTTCTCTTTTGGGCTTTTTTTGGTATTTTCTACATTGTCTATCATGAACATGTGACTTTTGTAGTGAGAAAAAAAAGTTGTGTGAAACAGTTTACATTGCTAATGATGGACAATGGCCCTCAATGTCCAGCTTTCAGTAGGGCCTGAAATGCTGGCAGATCAAAGGGAGCAATGTAGTGGCACCTCAGGTGCAGTCCTGAGACTAGCAAGAGGGTCAGGACGAAAGGCCCTGTGTATTGCTCACATTCACAGACTTTGTGACGATGGCACAGCACCAGGACTGGATTGTGGTTGTGAATGCACTGCTCCCCATGTTTGGTGACCTCTATGAGAGCCTACGCAAATGTTCCCTGAAGAGGATACTGCTTTAGTTGCTGACTCTTGCATATGCTTTTAACATTCATCCTTTATTACGCTTTCACTATGGACAGCTGATGTATTTGCTTCTGGGCCGGACTCTTGATTATCACTTATCCTGTTCGGAAGATTGGTAATGAGTATCTGAGCAGAAATGATAATGGTGTCAGGAGTTGGCTTCTCAGTAGCCTGGGGGTGAGTGGAGAAAGTGCAAATATACATGAAACAAGGTTGACCGTGAGCCAATCATCTTTGAAACTAAGTGGTGGGTAACTGGGAACTCACTGAGGTGTTTGCTCTCCTTTTCCATACAGATGAAATTTGCAGTCATAAAAAGTATAAACATTTAAACTAAAAAGAGCATCTCAGTAACTTTGGTCACATGTGACTAACCAGTCACTTTGTCCCCTATCCTCCCAACAGTGTTGACTATTACTTGGAATCATTTCATTAACCATAAAGGCAGGATGGCTTATTATTAAAAGGCCTTCGTGGTTGTAAACAAGTCTGGGCTGAAGCATGAACACAAACTAGAAAATAAAGAGAGCCTATGTTTCCTAATCCAGCAAAATGGGAAGAGAGTCACTATTCTTGTCCTTAGCTTTGTGTTTTCTTTTTTTTTTTTTTCAATATATGAAATTTATTGTCAAATTGGTTTCCATACAACACCCAGTGCTCATCCCAAAAGGTGCCCTCCTCAATACCCATCACCCCACCCACCCCCCCCACCCACCCCCCCATCAACCCTCAGTTTGTTCTCAGTTTTTAAGAGTCTCTTATGCTTTGGCTCTCTCCCACTCTAACCTCTTTTTTTTTTTCCTTCCCCTCCCCCATGGGTTTCTGTTAAGTTTCTCAGGATCCACATAAGAGTGAAACCATATGGTATCTGTCTTTCTCTATATGGCTTATTTCACTTAGCATCACACTCTCCAGTTCCATTCACGTTGCTACAAAGGGCCATATTTCATTCTTTCTCATTGCCACGTAGTACTCCATTGTGTATATAAACCACAATTTCTTTATCCATTCATCAGTTGATGGACATTTAGGCTCTTTCCATAATTTGGCTATTGTTGAGAGTGCTGCTCTAAACATTGGGGTACAAGTGCCCCTATGCATCAGTACTCCTGTATCCCTTGAGTAAATTCCTAGCAGTGCTATTACTGGGTCATAGGGTAGGTCTATTTTTAATTTTTTGAGGAACCTCCACACTGTTTTCCAGAGTGGTTGCACCAGTTTGCATTCCCACCAACAGTGCAAGAGGGTTCCCGTTTCTCCACATCCTCTCCAGCATCTATAGTCTCCTGATTTGTTCATTTTGGCCACTCTGACTGGCATGAGGTGATATCTGAGTGTGGTTTTGATTTGTATTTCCCTGATGAGGAGTGACGTTGAGCATCTTTTCATGTGCCTGTTGGCCATCCGGATATCTTCTTTAGAGAAGTGTCTATTCATGTTTTCTGCCCATTTCTTCACTGGGTTATTTGTTTTTCGGGTGTGGAGTTTGGTGAGCTCTTTATAGATTTTGGATACTAGCCCTTTGTCTGATATGTCATTTGCAAATATCTTTTCCCATTCCGTTGGTTGCCTTTTAGTTTTGTTGGTTGTTTCCTTTGCTGTGCAGAAGCTTTTTATCTTCATGAGGTCCCAGTAGTTCATTTCTGCTTTTAATTCCCTTGCCTTTGGGGATGTGTCAAGTAAGAGATTGCTACAGCTGAGGTCAGAGAGGTCTTTTTCTGCTTTCTCCTCTAGGGTTTTGATGGTTTCCTGTCTCACATTCAGGTCCTTTATCCATTTTGAGTTTATTTTTGTGAATGGTGTGAGAGAGTGGTCTAGTTTCAATCTTCTGCATGTTGCTGTCCAGTTCTCCCAGCACCATTTGTTAGAGACTGTCTTTTTTCCATTGGATGTTCTTTCCTGCTTTGTCAAAGATTAGTTGGCCATACGTTTGTGGGTCTAGTTCTGGGGTTTCTATTCTATTCCATTGGTCTATGTGTCTGTTTTTGTGCCAATACCATGCTGTCTTGATGATTACAGCTTTGTAGTAGAGGCTAAAGTCTGGGATTGTGATGCTTCCTGCTTTGGTCTTCTTCTTCAAAATTACTTTGGCTATTCAGGGCCTTTTGTGGTTCCATATGAATTTTAGGATGGCTTGTCCTAGTTTTGAGAAGAATGCTCGTGCAATTTTGATTGGGATTGTATTGAATGTGTAGATAGCTTTAGGTAGTATTGACATTTTGACAATATTTATTCTTCCAATCCATGAGCACGGAATGTTTTTCCATTTCTTTATATCTTCTTCAATTTCCTTCATAAGCTTTCTATACTTTTCAGCATACAGCTCTTTTACATCTTTGGCTAGATTTATCCCTAGGTATTTTATGCCTCTTGGTGCAATTGTGAATGGGATCAGTTTCTTTATTTGTCTTTCTGTTGCTTCATTATTAGTGTATAAGAATGCAACTGATTTCTGTACATTGATTTTGTATCCTGCAACTTTGCTGAATTCATATATCAGTTCTATCAGACTTTTGGTGGAGTCTGTCGGGTTTTCCATGTATAATATCATGTCCTCTGCAAAAAGTGAAAGCTTGACTTCATCTTTGCCAATTTTGATGCCTTTGATTTCCTTTTGTTGTCTGATTGCTGATGCTAGAATTTCCAACACTATGTTAAACAACAGCGGTGAGAGTGGACATCCCTGTCACGTTCCTGATCTCAGGGAAATGTGTTTTCTTTATATATAAATTAAAAAAAATTGTTGGAGACAGACCTAATTTCACTTAAATTAGCCAACAATAACAATTGTTCTGTTTGACTATGTCTCAAAGAGTTTTCGCAGTATAAAAAATGCAATAGCTGAATTTTCTGTGTGCATTCTCTATTAAAATAGCTAGAGGAGTTGGAAACAGACATTGTTTAACATGAGAAAATAGAGTTTACTATAATTCTAATTAGGCCTCTCTCTCCTCTCTCTCTCTCTCCTTCTCCTTCTCCTTCTCCCTCTCTATTTAGACAAATACGTCTTCATTAATTTGGGCAAAAATTCACATTCGTTGTGTTAGCCCTTTATCATTCATGTTTATCAGGGAGATTAGAGTCAAATGTAATGCCCACTTGTAACACACCATTCTAGTGTCTAATAATTTTGACTCCTGGCCTATTCTCATCCATTATTCTTATATTTTCCATTAGGTTTAATCTGACAGTTTCAAGAATTATAAACCCCGGAGCACCTGGATGGCTAGTCAGTTATCTGTCTGACTTCAGCTCAGGTCATGATCTCACGGTTCGTGAGTTCAGGCCCCACATCAGGCTCTCTGCTGTCAGCACAGAGCCCACTTCAGATCTTCTGTCCCTCACTCTCTCTGCCCCTCCCCTGTTCTTTCTCCCTGTTTCTCTTTCTTCTCTCTCTCTTGGATAAGCATTAAAAAAAATTTTTTTTAAGTCCCTTTCTATTAAAAAAAAAAAGAATTATAAACGCCAAGTGAGTATGATTCTAGAAATCAGCAGGTTCCATGACGATGTTTTATCGAACTGAACCTTACCATTGACTATAAGATATCACTGTTTTGTAACAGTCCAAAATGTTATAAAAGGGCACCACTGTCATTTTTATTATCTTTCTGTATGGTTTATGTTATTTTATTGTGGTAAACACATAAGATGTACCATCTTTTTTTTTTTAATTTTTTTTTCAACATTTATTTATTTTTGGGACAGAGAGAGACAGAGCATGAATGGGGGAGGGGCAGAGAGAGAGGGAGACACAGAATCGGAAACAGGCTCCAGGCTCTGAGCCATCCGCCCAGAGCCCGACGCGGGGCTCGAACTCCTGGACCGCGAGATCGTGACCTGGCTGAAGTCGGACGCTTAACCGACTGCGCCACCCAGGCGCCCCCATAAGATGTACCATCTTAACCATTTTGAAGCATGCAGTTTACTAGCTTAAACACATTCATAATTGCGAAACACGTCACCAGAACATTTTCATCTTGCAAAAGTGAAATGTATTCATTAAACTGTAACTTCTCTTTTTCCCCTTCCCCTTATGAGCACCATTCTACTTTCTGTTTCTGTGAATTTGACTACTTCGAATGCCTCACACAGGTGGAAAACCATCCATTTTCATGGATGTGAGGTAACATCTCATTGTGGTTTTGACTTGCATTTCTCTGATGATGAGGGATATCGAACATCCTTTCACGTAATTGTTGGCTGTTTGTACATCGTCTCCGAAGAAATGCTATCATTACCTTTGATACTATATCACATTAGAATGTCTGCACTTAAACTCGAAGACTTGCTCTTGAGCTTTGAAATTTTGGAGGATGTAGTTTTGGATTCTCCATCAAGTTTGAACGTGGTTAGTCCTTACGCTCGAAGAATGGCACAACTCTTACAAGTATGGCCTCATAGAGTAGGCTTTAAATAGCATCCAGTCCAATTTCTAGACCCAACAGGAATATAAGTGGATTTCATAGAGTAATTTTATACATATTTCAAACACAGAAGTCATTTACAAAATGATTGAAGAATTAATATAAAAGGAACATATCTATGAAACTGAATATTCAATACACTTGATTATAAGTATTTGAAAGAGGAGCAGCTGCATGTTTTTAAAAGGAGAACTTAGAGGGACAGCCATCAAGTATTTGTGATAGTCATCTGTAGAAAGTATCATTATGACTGGGTTCTATTTTCCTTTGTATTATAAGCATTTTCTAATTTTTTCTCTCATAACCAGAAGAATAAGTGGGTTTTTTTTCTTTTTTTTTTTTAAGTATGTTTTTTTTTTAAGTATGTTCATTTGTTGTTGAGGAGATCAGTTTTCACAAAGTGTGGTCTGCTCATCGACTGCATCAAAATCACCTGGAGAATTTAAATGTGGATTCCTTGGCCAAGTCCCAGGCCAAGAGTTAGCATTTTTAACAAATACCCTGGTGGTTCTCATGCATTTTAATAAGGCTGACAAAGAGTTGATCAGGAGTAAAGTCGCTAAAGTGCCCCCCTTTTATACTCTCTTTATACATGTGCTAGAGTTTCCGAACCGCACCTGCCCGTTGTCCTCCCCGCACGGAAATAAGTCAGAAGGTACACTGGATTCCTGGTTGATGGAAGCACAATCCCTCCTCCAATCCCTCCTCCGGCAAGCCGGAGTTTTCTTGATTTCCTGATGGAAAGAGCTGTCTGAAGGACGCAGCAACCCTGCCATTGAAAGCAAATGAAGACTGTGGTTGGCGTGACCGGAGGTCATTCAGTAGCAACCATCAGGAGTGAGTCGATCCCACCGTGCTGATGGACTGTGTGGCTCATCCCGCTCACTTTCGTGCTGCAGTGCTGGCCCACTGAGCCCCCCTTAACTGTGCCCCATCCAGAGAATGAAGACAGTCATAGTACCTATCTACTCAGATTTTCACGTTTTTTAATGCTAGAAACCAAGAGTTCAGAGTACTCCATGCCTTAGAACAAAGGAGACCTTCCTAATGATGGCTTCTGTCTCACAAATAACAGTAACCATTATTTATTCAGCCCTTATTGTGTGCTAGAGACTGCTCGAAGCACTCTGCGTTAATTAATTTTTATCCTCTTAACAATCGTATGAGATAGAGAGCATCCCTGTTTCACAGACGAAAAAACTGAGGCTTCTAGAGAGACTCAAGGTTCACAGACTTGGGAAGCAATAGAGGCCAAAGTTGAGCTTATCAATTTCACTATATGGTCTCCTTCCACAGACTTGAGCTTATCAATTTCACTATATTGTCTCTTTCCACAGACTTGGGCTTATCAATTTCACTATACTGTCTCTTTCCACAGACTTATTTTCTCACTAACTAGATATACGTAGTAATTTATGTTCGGCTGACTTGCTAATTAAATTTTTTTTAATTCCTAAGAATATATATTTTTTTCTGGCTCAATGCTTCATGCAGAAAAATTGTTCTGCTAGGGCACCTGGGTGGCTCAGTCAATTGAGCACTTGACTCTTGGTTTTGGCTCAGGTCATGATCTCACGGTTTGTGGATTTGAGCCCCACATCAGGCTGCATGCTGCCAGTGTGGAGCCTGCTTGGGATTCTCTCTCCCCCTGCCCCCCACTCAAAATAAATAAATAAACTTTAAAAAAAAGAAAAGAAAGAAAAATTACTCTGCTAAGAAACTGAGTGAAATCAGCATTTTCACGTTCACGTGGAGGACAGCATCCTTTGTAGCTTAAGCAATAATGAAGACAAGAATGTATCCAAAGGGTCGTGGGGACTCTTGAAAATCAGCAGTGGAGGGAAGAGAGAGAAGAAGGAATCACATCACCCAGGTATGATGTCAGAGGCAATACATGAACCAGGAATTAACCATTTAATAACTGGATAGAATTTTAACACCATTAACCCACCCACCTCAGTTCCAAATTTGATTCACCAATGGAAGTCTCTCTCCCTTCCCAAGTCACTCCCTAAAAATGCCCAGCATAATGCACTGCAGGGTCTTACTCTCCTCCAAAGGTAGCTGTGCTCTTGCCTTGTGTGGCACTTCCTGCTGCTTCCCAGCATGTGAGGATCTCCTTCTGCAGGACTCTGAGAAGGGAGAACAGGGTTCCAGCGACTCCTCTCCACCTACACTTCCAAGGCCCCAAGAAACCTCCTTGTTGGTCATCTCAGGATTCTTCAATAGCAAAGAAGAAAATGGACAAGGATGGCGAGAGCTCCTTCCATGTTTTTACCCTAACCAGGTGGGGGAAGCACAGGGGCGTAGATCAGTAGATGAGCCTAGTGTATGGATTAGGAAAGGAAGTTGGCCATTGCCTGTGCACACTTTGCTGCAAAGGCCACCTCTTCCCATGATGTGGTGGATAAAAGCCAGTTTACCTGTTAATGTCTCTTAAAAGGCAGAGAGGAGTTATTCAGCTCTGTAGCCCAGGTCTATGGGCAAAACACTATTTGGCTAAAATGTGGCAGACATATTGGGATGCTTCAAGACTCCAGGGATGGGCATGGGTGCTGAGGTCCTCTAGAGATTATCTCAAAATATCCAATTTTTGCTCACATAGTTCCCTCTTGTGGCTAAAGTATTCACTAGAAGAAACATTTACTTAAGGCTTAATCACCCGCTATTAAAAACATTATATAACTGAGGTATAGTTGACATACAATGTTATATTAGTTTCAGGCGTACAATGCAGTGATTCAACAATTCTGTACATTATACTACACTCACCATGATGAGTATACTCCCCATCGGTCACCAAACAACATTATTACAATGTTGACTATCATCCTCATTCTCCTAATCTATAGGCTTGATAAAAATACTGGACATTTCTGGGTTACCGGGGTGGCTCAGTCTTGGGGCTGAGTTGTTGGACTTTTGATTTCAGCTCAGGTCATGATCTCACGGTTCATGGGTTCGAGCCCTCGTTGGGCTCTGCACTGACAGCGCAGAGGTTACTTGGGATTCTCTTTCCCCTCTCTCCCTGCCCCTCCCCCCCTCAAAATAAATACATACATTTTTAAAAAATGGACATTTCTAAGCTTCTTCATCATGAAAGCATACTAACAATTTCCTTATTCGTTTCCTATGATTACATCCTCAGCATTCTTTTCGAACATGTGGGCATTTCTATCTTGTTTTATAATTCCAGTTATCAATAATAGCATTTCTTGGGTTCTCTGACTTTTCATTACACTTTGGACAAATATAAGGTAAGAAAGAATGAAGCAAAAGAGAACTTCTGAAAGGAGGTCCACCCAACTGAGCAGTCAAGCAACCATCCAGTGTGTCAACGTCCAGTAATCCTCCAAAGTCTTCCTCTCTGTCTCGCAAAGACACTGTCACCTTTCTCCTTCCAACAATGCAGCACCATTTCTACCTGGGTTCTCTTCCTTCATAGACTCACCTTTATTCTTTGTCTTCATGTTGGTTCCCCCAGAAGCTGACTCTGAGACATAAATACACACACAAATAGTTTGGGTGGTGATGTCGGGAAATTCCAGCAGGGAAAGTAAGACATGGTAGGGAAGACGGCCAACAAAAGGAGTGTTTCCAAGCTTGTTGGCACCATGGGTAACAGGTGCTTAGTCCCTCTGAGGAATTCTGGGAAGCAGTGTGGGACCCGTGCCTCTGAGGTATTCTACCTGGGAAGTGAGGGAGCGAGAGAGTTATGCACCAACTCTTATCAGTCATCAGAGAGGGGCTGCTCCTGGGAGGTATTAAATCTCCACACACTGGGCTTCCACGCTCATGGTTGGATCTCCGGCTACTAGAAAAAGCCATTGCAAGGTGGTGCACCTGCTGGCGGTTGCTGAAGCCCCAAGGAGACATGGTCAGAGCACCAACAGCATCTGCTACACTGGTGCCTAAGATTCTAATCAAGCACAGTGAAACCCATTGTCAAAAGCCAGGGCTCACAGATGAGGGAAAAGGAACAAAGGCTTTGGAGGCAGACTGATTGTTTTCAAAATCTGGGTTCTTTTTTTGTTTTTGTTTTTAATTTTTTGAATGTTTATTTTTGAGAGAGAGTGAGAGAGAGAGAGTGAGAGAGAGAGAGAGAGAGAGAAAATGTGAGCATGGGAGGGGCAGAGAGACAGGTAGACACAGAATATAAAGCAGGCTCAGGCTTCGAGCTGTCAGCACAGAGTCCAATGCAGGGCTCGAACCCACGAATCGCGAGATCGTGACCTGAACTGCAGTCAGAGACTTAACCGACTGAGCCACCCAGGTGCCCCCAAAATCTGTGTTCTTAACCTCTCTAAACTTCAAAACTCCACAAAAGAGTGTTGTAGGGATTGAATTGTGTCACTCGTGTAAAAGTCCCCAATATTGTGATTGACAAAAGTACATATTCCCCCAAATGCTAGTTGTGAATATTTTTATTAACACCTGATTGCCTCACGGAGATCAATTGTCAGACACCACCTAAAAATGTTCTGCTTCAGGCACCTGCGTGACTCACCCGGTTAAGGGTCTGACTTAGGCTCAGGTCAGGGTCTCATGGTTCGTGAGTTTGAGCCCCACACGGGGCTCTGCACTGACAGCGTGGAACCTGCTTTGGATCCTCTGTCTCCCTCTCATTCTGCCCCTCCCCTGTTCATTTTCTCTCCCTCTCTCTCCCTCTCTCTCTCTCTCTCTCTCAAAAATAAATAAACATTAACAATAGTTTTTAATAGTATAAAAGTAAACATTAAAAAAATCTTTTAAAAATGTTCTGTTTGACCGGGTTGCCCAGCAGGGGACCCAGAAGTTTCTGTCTCTCTGCTGGCACAGCCTTTGCATTGGCATCAGTGAGAAGAACTGACAAAATGTCTGGGTATCACTCCAACTACTGTAATCTTGGAGACGTGGCCAGATGGAGCCCTGAATTACCATCAGAGTGGGGAGAGGGTGGTTTCAAGCTGAGGGGGCTCAATAGGTCACAGAAGAGTGGATAGATGTCCCAAGCAAGGTCTCTTTTGTGGTCTACCTTACACTCTCTGCACTATTTTCCTACCCAGACACCCAGTCTCTAATTTTTTTTTTTTTATGTTTATGAGAAAAAGAAAGGGAGGGAAGAGCTGGTATTTCTTATTCTCCAAAACAAGTTCCAACACAAAAAACATAACTGCCCTTTCAATAAGCAAGTATTTTTGGAATTCCTTAGTTCAAATGAAATTACATGGTTCACATGCTCAAGGCATTTTTTTTTTTTTCCAACTGTTTTTCCTCCCCAGTCAGCGGAGCCCAGACTTTTTGGAAAAGCTCAAACTTTCATTAAAGTTCAGCCATGCAGGATATAAAAGCTGGGTGGGTCCTGCTCAGATTTTTCTTTCTTGCCAAACATCTCCACCTAACTGACAGCAAGAACAGGTGTAGAAGGCCAAGGAGAGCCCTAGGAGGCCACGTAAAGACAACAACAAAAGCAGATTCTGAGGAAAAAAAATTTACGTTTTCTAAAAGGCAGAAAACACTAATTTTTTTAATTCTTTTTTTTTTTAATTTTTTTTTCAACGTTTATTTATTTTTGGGACAGAGAGAGACAGAGCATGAACGGGGGAGGGGCAGAGAGAGAGGGAGACACAGAATCGGAAACAGGCTCCAGGCTCTGAGCCATCAGCCCAGAGCCCGACGCGGGGCTCGAACTCACGGACCGCGAGATCGTGACCTGGCTGAAGTCGGACGCTTAACCGACTGCGCCACCCAGGCGCCCCACTAATTTTTTAATTCTTAAGACACTGAAATAAATATCTAGCAAGCTCCTTTCAGTACAATGCTGTATTACTCTAAATCGCTCATTGATCATGAAGATTATAATTGAAATTACAAATCTCAAAAAGTGTTCCACAATGAGTATTTACAGATCCTTGGTTTAAAAAAGTATTGCCTGCCTTAATTAAAAGAAACATTTCTGGGGCGCCTGGGTGGCGCAGTCGGTTAAGCGTCCGACTTCAGCCAGGTCACGATCTCGCGGTCCGTGAGTTCGAGCCCCGCGTCCGGCTCTGGGCTGACGGCTCAGAGCCTGGAGCCTGTTTCCGATTCTGCGTCTCCCTCTCTCTCTGCCCCTCCCCCGTTCATGCTCTGTTTCTCTCTGTCCCAAAAATAAATAAACGTTGAAAAATAAAAAAATAAACATTTCTTCCAAAGTTGGCACTGGAAGGAGAATGTTGATGTGGAGAACAGCTGGGCTGTAAACCCTCTAGATTCATCTTCCCCTTAGCCTGGGGGGGAAGGCATTGTTCTCTCCCCTAATACGGGCCTAAGCCAGAGCAGTCGGCTGGTTTGATTCCAAGAGCACTTCCCAATAAACTTCCTGTACCCTAATGTCTGTCTCAGAGTCGGCTTCCCCGAAAACCCAGTTTGTGGCAGGTACCCACAGGCCAGGGGCACATATCCAGACACCTTAACCCCTCAGGTCTAGACCCAAAAGAGTAAAGGGAGGGGCACTTGGGTGGCTCAGTCGGCGAAACATCTGACTCTTCGTTTCAGCTCAGGTCTTGATCTCAGTGTTCTGTGGGTTCAAGCCCCCCATTGGGCTCTGCACTGGCAGTACGAGCCTGCTTGGGATTCTCTCTCTATCCCTCTGCCCCTTCCTACTCGCACCGCCTCTGTCTTTCTCAAAATAAATAAATAAACTTAAAAAAAAAGGGAGTAAAAGAAGGAAAAGGTCATAGCAGCCTATTATTGTCTGTGTGTGAAATTATCTCAGCTCAGTTGATTGGTAGTGTTTTCCTCTTTGCAAAAGGAAGTTTGCCTGTCTCTCTTTCGAGGTCTCTGAATAATAACCGTATCAGAATATAACCCAATAGGTAGATTTATAAATATGTGGGTTGTGGGGGCATTTTATTGTAAACTGTCTTTTTTTAAAAGTGTTTATTTATTTTTGAAAGAGAGGGAACATGAGTGGGGGAGAGGCAGAGATAGAGGGGGACAGAGGATCTGAAGGGGGCTCTGTGCTGACAGCAGTGAGCTGGAAGCAGGCTCGAACTCATGAACCGTGAGATCGTGACCTGAGCCAAGGTCAGACGCTTAACCCACTGAGCCACGCAGGCGTCCCTGTTGTAAACTATCTTATTAGTAGTCAAAATAAATTATCAAAAAAGAATAGAGGTGACTTAAAAGAAATGAAAGAAGTATCAATATATCTCACTTTGTAAAAAACACATTCCTAGAAAAGCAGACTATGAATTACGTTTTGGTGAATTAAATTATATTTTAATGTCAGCAGGAGAACTCAACTGACAAATCGTTTGGCAGAGAAAAAATTGCAACTTTGAATCATTACCTTCCAATTCACTTTAGGAAACTGGATTTTCAGTCACTGAAATGATTTAAACTAAAGTATTTGTTATTCATGTCTCCTTTCATCAAAATATAAGTATTTGTAGGGGCACCTGGGCAGCTCAATTGGTTAATCATCTGATTCTTGATTTCAACTCAGGTCATGATCTTAAGGTCATGCGATCGAGCCCCATATTGGGCTCTGCACTGACAGCATTGAACTTGCTTGGGATTCTCTCTCTCCCTCTCTCTCTACCCCTTCCCTTCTTGCCCGCTTGTGCGCATTCTCTCTCTCTCTTTCACACACACACAAAAACCTGAACATAAAATGTATTAAAAAGAATATATATATATATAAATAGGACATAAACATAAACATAAAATGTATTAGAATATATATAAATGTATATATAAATATATATATAAATATATATATATAGGACATAAACATAAAATGTATTAAAAAGAATATATATATATATATATATATATATATATATATATATATATATATATAAAAATAGGAGCACCTGGGTGGCTCAGTCTGTTAAGTGTCCAGCTTCAGCTCAGGTCACAATCTCACAGTTTGTGAGTTAGAGCCCCGCGTCAGACTCTGTGCTGACAGCTCAGACCCTGGAGCCTGCTTCGGATTCTGTGTCTCCCTCTCTCTCTCTCTCTCTGCCCATCCCCCACTTGCGCTCTCTCTGTCTCTCACAAAAATAAACATATATATATATGTATATATATATATATATACATATATATATATGTTTGTAAACATGTGTAGAAGCATATGGGAATAACCCTGTTTAAAACTACATTAATTATAAAATAAAGCATCTGTTATTCAAAATATAAAACCATGGCAAAACACCTAATATAAAGTTGCATTCAACTCTAATTAATTACTCTCAGACCAATGATTTTAAAGACAGAGGAAGAAAAATTTGCATCAAATTATACATTGCTGTAATATTCTTGAGGAGATTATCCAAACACTCCCCCAGTACTGGGACTCTGTGTTATTACTATTGCCCACAATAAATGCATTGACAAGGACTTATTCTCTTAAATAATTTTAATTCTTTTGTTTTTCTTAATGTAGGCTCCACACCCAATGTAGGGCTTGAGCTCGTGACCCCAAGATCAAGAGTCACATGCTGCAGTGGCTGAGCCAGCCAGGAGCCCCAAAATAATTTGAATTGTAATGCTGTGTTTTAGCGGTGGATTTAAACTGCCTCCTAGATGAGTAGTTAAGAAGAGAGAAATGAAGGTTAGGAATTTACTATCCTCTTCCACCAAAGAGTGTTTTTGTTCCCCTTAGATTAGTAGTCACAGAGAAACCATGGATAATATGATGCCAGATTTGGATAGAGCATTGAGAACTTGGCCACAGCTCAAAGCCAGTAATTCATATTTAAATAAAATGAACATTTAGATGCAGTGCTCAGATTTAGTTAAGATTATATTATAAAGATCCAGGAGGAAATCAGTCCTGAGATCACATCTATTTGCAGTAGAATGAATAATTTCCTTTGGTGAATAATTATGTAAGTAGATCTGTTATTGCAAATCGACCTAAGCCTGCATAATGGTATCATCAGAGGCAAGAGGCACAAGTCCATGGGTCAGGGATGTCCCTTGGAGAGGAGGAATAGTATGTACCCCAATCCAAAACACTGACATGTACTCTTTTGGAAAGAGTTTCAGGGGATGCCTGGGTGACTCAGTCAATTAAGCATCCAACTTCAACTCAGGTCATGATCAGTTCATGGGTTTGAGCCCTGCATCAGGCTCTATGCTGACAGCTCAGAGCCTGGAGCCTGCTTCAGATTCTGTGCCTCCCTCTCTCTCTGCCCCTCCCCTGCGCACGCTCTGTTTCTCTCTCTCTCTCTTAAAAATAAACATTTAAAAAATTTTAGAAAAGAGTTTCAGATGCATAAGGATATTTCTTAAAAATAGGTTTCCAGAAAATTACTAGAACTGATAAACAAATTCAGTAAGGTTGCAGGATACAAAATCAAAATACAGAAATCTGTTGCATTTCTATACGCTAATAATGAAGTAGCAGAAAAAAAATTAAGAAAACAGTCCCATCCATAATTGCACCAAAAAGAAGAATATAGCTAGGAATAAACCAAGGACTACATTCTGAAAACTATAAAACATTGATGAAAGAAATCAAAGATGACACAAACAAGTGGAAAGATATTCCGTGCTCATGGATGGGGAGAAGAAATATTAAAATGTCCGTGCTCCCCAAAGCAACCTACAGAGTTAATGCAATTCCTATTAAAATATCAACAGCATTTTTCACAGAATTATAACAAAATGGGCAATTCTAAAGTTTCTATGGACCCACAAGAGAATCTCAAATAGCCAAAGCAATCTTGAAAAAGAAGAACAAAACTGGAGGCATCACAATCCCAGACTTCTAGACATACTACAAAGCTGTAGTAATCAAAACAGTATGGTACTGGCACAAAAATAGACACAGATCAATGGAACAGGATAGAGAACCCAGAATCAAACCCACACTTATATGTTCAATTAATTTTCAACAAAAGAGTCAAGAATATGCAATGGGAAAAAGCCTCTTCTACAAATGGTGTTGGGAAAACTGGACAGCTACTTGCAGAAGAATGAAACTGGCCTCTTTTATACACCATACACAAAAATTAACTCAAAATAAATTAAAGATCTAAGTGAGAGACCTTAAATCATAAAAATCCTAGAAGACAGCATGGGCAGTAATTTCTCTGACATTGACAAAATCAACATTTTTCTAGATACATCTCCTGAGGCAGGGGAAATAAAAGCAAAAATAAACCATTGGGGCTACACCAAAATAAAAAGCTTCTGCACAGCAAAGGAAACCATCAACACAATAAAAGGCAGCCTATGGAATGGGAGAAGATATTTACAAATGACATATCTGATAAGGAGGCAGAATACAAAATAGATAAAGGGGCAGAAGACATGAACAGACATTTCTCCAAAGAAGACATCCAGATGGCCAAGAGACACATGAAAAGATGTTCAACATCACTTATCATCAGGGAAATGCAAATCAAAACCATAATGATACATCACTTTACAACTGTCAGGATGGCCAAAATCAACAACACAAGAAACAGGTGTTGGCGAGGAGGTGGTGAAAGGGGAACCCTCTTGCCCTGTTAATGGGAATGCTAACTGGTGTAGCCACTGTAGAAAATAGTATGGAGGTTTCTTTAAAAAATTACAAATAGGGGGACCTGGGTGGCTCAGCCGATGAAGCATACGACTCTTGATTTCAGCTCAGGTCATGATCTCACAGTTCGTGAGCTCAAACCCCACATCAGTGGCAGCGCCTGCTTGGGATTCTCTCTCTCCCTCTCTCTCTCTGCCCCTCCCCTGCTTGCTCTCTCTCTTTTAAAAAAGTAAATGAATAAACATTAACACAAACCTTAAAAAATTGCAAATAGAATTCCCATCTGATCCAGTAATTCAACTCTTGGGTATTTATCCAAAGAATACAAAACACTAATTCAGAAAGATATATGCACCCATATGTTTACTGAAGTATTATTAACAACCAAATTATGGAAGCAACCCAAGTATCCATGGACTGATGAATGGATAAAGAAGATGTGGCATATGTATAGAGTGGAATATTACTCAGCCATAAAAAGAATGAAATCTGGCCATTTGCAACAACATGGATGGAGCTACAGAGTATAAAACTAAGTGAAGTCAGTCAGAGAAAGACAAATATCACATGATTTCACTCATGTGGAATTTGTGAAACAAACAACAAACAAACAAACAAACAAACAAACAAACAAAAGAGACAAACCAAAAAACAGATTCTTAACTGTAGAGAACTGATGGTTGCCAGTGGGGAGGTGGGTAAGGGGATGGGTGAAATAGGTGATGGGGATTAAAAGAATTATCATGGGGTGTCTGGGTGGCTCAGTTGGTTAAGTGTCCAACTCTTGATTTTACTTTAGGTCATGATCTTGCAGTTCAGGAGTTTGAGCCCCGTGTGGGGTTCTGTGCTGATAGCATGGGGTGTGCTTGGGATTCTTTCTCTTTCTTCCTCTCTCTCTGTCCTTCCCCCCACCTCAAAATAAATAAACTTTTTATTATTTTTTTAACGTTTTTTTTTTTTTAATTTATTTTTGAGACAAGAGAGACAGAGCAGGAGCAGCGGAGAGGCAGAGAGAGAGGGAGACACAGAATCCGAAGCAGGCTCCAGGCTCTGAACTGTCAGCACAGAGCCCGACGCGGGGCTGGAACTCACTGACTATGAGATCATGACCTGAGCTGAAGTCGGATGCTTAACCGACTGAGCCACCCAGGCGCCCCTAAGTAAACTTTTTTAAAAAGGAGTACAATTATCGTGATGAGCACTGAGTAATGTATAGAATTGTTGAATCACTATATTGTACACCTAAAACTAATATAACGTATGTATATACCGGAATTAAATAAATGTATATATATGTATATATGGGTTTCTCGGTTACAAGTCACTTCACTTCTCTAAGCCTCTTAGACGTGTCACGTGAAAAGACAAGAGACACCGCGCGCCCAAAACAAAAGGTGCAGGTGAAGAAGCAGCCATATTTCTACACTGAGGAGGTCTGTGCAGACCCATAGCCTCTCCCACTCCTTTAGGACCTGCTTCAGGTTCTCCAACTCTTGGGTCAGGTGTGTGTTTAACTCCGTGATGAACACACTAAAGGTGTGGAAGTGGTGAGAGACGAATGCAGATTCCGGTGCGTCCTTGGGGCTTCCAGTTTGTCCTGGCTTCCCCCGCTCACATCCCCACTACCCATTCCGGGGATTTTAGCTCCAGCAAGAAACACAGAATGACAGCCTCGCATAGACAGTGCAACCAGCTTTTATACTGCATACAATCAAATCCCTCTAATAAACCCATTACAGTGTTTCTTTCTATAGTGGCTCAGCTGGTTTGAACAAACCTGGACTGATACATTTGGGTTAGAATGTTTTTGTTCTTATTTTTTACTGTTACAAAAAGTGCCACTGTCGACACTCAGGTCTGTGCCTCCTGGTTCACTTGGGCAAGAATTCCCCTACGGTAGGTACCTAAGAGTGCATATCGCTGGATTGTTGGGTATTTGAATGTTCGACTTTACGAGATAATGCGAAGTTCCATTTTAGAGCATTTGTGCCAATTTATATACTCACACCGGCATTGCTTAGGAGCTGCCCTTGATACAAGTCTTCGCAATGACTTTGTGGAGTAGTATTTCTTAATTTTAGCCCATCTGGAGAGTATAATATGGTTTCTGACTGTCATCTTAATTAACATTTATGGAATTATTAGTGAGGGTGGAGAATATAATTTTATGTTTCTATTCCCTATATTTTCTCTTCGGCAAAATGACGACCCATGACTTTTACCCATGTTCTGTGGCATTGTGGGATGTTTAACTATTGATATACAGAGGGAGTTCTTTATATATGATGGGAACAAGTGCTTTAGGGTCAGATGCACCGGTGTGCTGGAGCTGGTTTGGCCAAGAGCAATTTTGTGCATTTCCATCTCTTCCTCACTCTGTATTTCGTGACATCACATTGGTAGCTTGAAAGTGGCCTTGATGGGATTATTTGCTCCACGGAAATCATCCAACCCTACAAGTCATGGACAGCTAGCTTTTAAACATTGATTGGCACACCACTGATTATACATGTTGCAAATATCTGCTATTGGTTTGTGGCTTGTCTACAGATTCTTTTGTGGGGTCTTTTGAAGAAATGAAATCCTTAATTTTGAATGTCTTAAAATATGATAGGGTGAGTCCTTCTACCTTATTCTTCTCTAAGAGTCTTTGTTATTTTATATTTTGATCTTTGTTCATCTATACAAGTTTTAGAATCAGCTTATCAGTTTGAGGAGGAAACCATTAGGATTTGGAATTAAATTACATTGAATATATAGATCAGAATGGGGAGGACTGACAGAGTTCTTCCTATTGAAGACCCCTCACCATTTATTTATTTATTTGAGAGAGAGAGAGAGACCATGCGTGCAAGCAGGGGAGGTGCAGAGAGAGAGGGAGAGGCAGAGAGAGAATCTTAAGTAGGCTCCACACTCACTCAGCACAGAGCCCAATGTGGGCTCGATCCCACACCCTTGGGATCATGACTTGAGCCGAAATCAAGGGTCAGATGCTTAACCAACTGAGCCACCCAGGTGCCCCACCATTTATTTCTGTAAAAGGTCTTCTCTGATGTTATTTGAATAGGGTTTTAGAATTTATTCCATGCAGGTCTTATACTACTTTCTCATTAGATGTAGCTAATTTTTTTTATTCTTATTGCAAACTGTGTTTTCCCCCAAAATTATATCTCTGTTTGTTGCCAATGTTTAGAAATAATATCTGAGGGGTGCCTGGCTGGCTCCATCAGTAAAGCATGAGGCTCTTGATCTCGGGGTCATGAGTTCAATCCCCACGTTGGGAGTAGAGTTTACTTTAAAAAAAATAAATTAAATAAAAAAAGAAATTATATATGATTGAGTGTATTGGTCTTCTATTCAACCATGTACTGAGCTCTGTTATTTCCAATCATTTGCCTTTAGATCCTTTGGGACTTCCTATGTAGACAATTATATCTTTATAAATAAAGATTACTCCAATACATCTACCTTTTACTGCCTTTTCCCATTAATTATTTTTAATGTTTATTTTTGAGAGAGACAGAGAGAGAGAGAGAGAGAGAGAGAGAGAATGTGGGCAGGGGAGGGGCAGAGAGAAAGGGAGACAGAGAATGTAAAGCGGGTTCCACACTGTCAGCACACAGCCTGATGCGGGGCTCAAACCCATGAACTGTGAGATCATGGCCTGAGCAGAAGTAGAACACTCAGCTGGCTGAGCCACCCAGGCACCCCATGCTTTCTCCCATCTTTGAGTTTTGTTACTTCTTTTTCCTGTCTTACTGCACTTGTTAGGAAATCCAGTATAATCCTGAATAGAAGCAAATGGGCTTCTTCATCTTCTTCCTGATTTTTTAGCGACTGCTTCTCTTTTTTTCAACACTAGTATTGTTTGTTGCATCTTTTGAGATGACTGTGTGTTTTTCCCCTTTAATTTGTTAATGTACTGAATTATAATTGTATATTCTCTAGTGTTTAACTACCCTTTCATTTCTGAAAAAAAAAAAACAGTGTGTTTATGATGTATTGTGTTTTTAAAATAAACTCCTTGGTTTGTTTTATTGGCATTTTATTTGAATTTTATAGCTATGCTTTTGGTTGGGATTGGTCCCTGATGTTTCTTTATTGTACTGTCCTTACTTAATCTTGACACCAAGGTTACATTAATCTCAGAAAATCAGCTGTGTCGTATTCCCTCTTTTTCTGTTGAGACAGTTTTAACGATTGGAGTGATATCTTCCTTAAAAACCTGTTGTACGTCATCTGTGAAAACATGTGAACATAATATTTCCTTTCTGGGAAGACTTTAATATATTGATTATGCTTCTTCAATAGCTAAAAGGCAATTTGGGTTCTCTATTTTTGAGTAAGTTTTGATGTTATATTTTTTTAGGAATTTGTCCATTTTACTTAAATTTTCAAATGTTTGACCTCAATGCACACGATTAAAAAAATGTCTGCCTTACCTCCGGTTATGTGCCTTCCACCCCAGTGTTGCTTGTTCTTTCTCTTTTTTTTCTTGTTCCATCTCAGCAGAGATTTCCCTATAAGACAGAATTTGTACTTTATTAACTCTCTCTTTTGCCTCTTTGTTTACTTTTTTTAAACATTTATTTATTTTTGAGAAGACAGAGACAGAGCACAAGGGGGAGGGGCAGAGACGGAGACTCAGAATCCAGAGCAGGCTCTAGGCTCTGAGCTGTCAGCGCAGAGCGTGACGTGGGGTTCGAACCCACAAACCATGAGATCATGATCTCAGCCAAAGTCAGACGCTCAACTGACCGAGCCACCCAGGTGCCCCGCATCTTTGTTAACTTTTTGCATGAACTTCTATTTTTGTCTTTACTATGTACTTCCTTCTACTTTTTTTTTTCCCCTATTGGTCTTTTCGTAATTTCTTAAGTTGAACACATAGCTAACTAACTCTCAACTTTCTTCTTTTCTACAATTAGCATTTAAATTAATAAACTTCCTTCCAAGGACAACTTTAGCTGTATCCTACAGGACACGGTAGGTAGTATTTTCATTATCATTCAGTTTTTAGTGTTTTTACATTTCTATGATCCTTTGTTCTTTAACACATGAGTTATTTATAAGTGTGTTTCAATTATTTTCAAACATGTGGGGAATTTTACAAAATTATCTTTTGTTATTTGGCTGACCCACACCCATCGGGTGTAGTATGCTTTCCTACAGGCAGGCAGTCATTCTTAACAGGTGCTTGTGTGTCCTTGTAAAGATACTCAATGCATTTGCAATCATAGATCAAGACATATGTCTTCTTTTGTAAAGAGGCACAATGTGAGCATTCTATAACGTTGGATTGGATCTTTTTTCCTATTTAATGGTATACCTTAGAACGGTTCTTCTGCGCCTCTATAGATATACCTCTTTTTTTCTGACGGCTCAAGATAACACTGCATAGGTGTTCTGTAACTACTTTACCAGTCCTCTCTCAGGACACATTGCAGTTACTTTCCATCTTCTGCTGTGTGTACAATGTTGCAATGAGGGTTCCTTCGCAGGCATTTTTATCCCTATGTATGATTAGGTGCATAGGATGAATCCCTAGGAGTCGAATCACTGGCTCAAACAGAATGCATTTTGACACATGTTGCCACATTGTTCCTAAAGCCGGTGCACCAATTTATATTCTCATCATATAATTGAGTGCTCATTTTCCTCGCAGAAACACCAGACGGTTTGCTTATTCTCAATCTGATGAGCAAAAAGAATACTCTGTCATCGCATTAATTTTTCTATTAAGGAAAAAAGATCACAAAAGTTGTTTTAAAAATCTTTGGGAGTTCAGAGGAGGAAGCAGGGACTCCCAGCCCTGTGTGCCCATTACAACCACTGGGGATCTTTGTTTTTTTAAGTTTATTTATTTTGAGAGAGACAGAGCAAGTGGGGGAGGGGCAGAGAGCGAGAGGGACAAAAAGAGAAAATCCCAAGCAGCCTTCGTGCTGCCAGTGCATAGCCCAATATGGGACTCGAACCCATGAAGCTTGGAGATCATGACCTGAGCCGAAACCAAGGGTAGGGCACTCAACCAACTGAGCCACCCAGGTGCCCCAAAACCGCTGTGGATCTTAAAACCAAAACTAAACCCGAAAATCAATGCCTGAGTCTCCGCCCAATTAAGTTAGAATCTAAGACTAGGAGATTCACTGCAGTAAGGACATATGAGCAGGGTGGTGGCAAAGCTGAAACGTGGGCTTATGGAAGATTGACAGTCTTAGATCGTGTGCTGCTTACCTCTAAGTTTATGTAATGATTTGAAATACAGGACAATATCATAACTACTTAGTGCAAAACTGAATTTAAGTGAATTTCCACTATCTCTTTAGAGGAAAACACAACAAATATTCTGTGTCTCAAAATGATTATTCTCTACCGTTAGGGGATAAGATCATTCACCAAGTGGGTATGATTCACAGTGAAAACGGCTCACGCACGCCAGTGTTGTTGGAGCCCAGAGCCTGGCTCGCGATAGAATTCCCCTAAAATGAGACTGTGCTGAGGACAGTGAGGCATCGCTTTGCCACTAGATGGGGCTATGGGTTGTGATTTCAAAGAACTAAGTAGCGTTTGAAAGGGAGAGGCTTAGAAACCTTCTCTAATCCTCGCTTCATGTTTTTTCTTTTTTTTTTTTAATGTTTCTTTATTTTAGAGAGAGAGAAAGAAAGAGAGAGAGAGGGAGACAGAGCATGAGTGGGGGACGGGCAGAGAGAGAGGGAGACACAGAATCCGAAGCAGGCTCCAGGCTCTGAGCCATCAGCACAGAGCCCAGTGCAGGGCTGGTAACCACCAACCGTGAGATCATGACCTGAGCTGAAGCCAGAAGCTTAAACGACTGAGCCACCCAAGCGCCACGTCTCGCTTCATGTTTTATTTTTCTCTCTCTGGGTTCAGGTGACCACTTACTTCTGTTGTCCCTTGGGGCCTAGGCATGGTAATGGTTCCCCTCTGTAGCTGGCCCAGGGGTGGGCACATCACATCCTCTGTTGGGTGCCTTAGCCCTGTCACACCTTTGTAGATCATTCTTTGTTAAACCCCCTTTGATTACACCTGTTGAGTGCGCTGTGTATTTCCTGATGGCTTTCCTAACTGTTAAAGGTTCCCTCCTGACGTCTCTCTTGGCCATCCATCCAGTGCTCCTGAAGCAGCTAATTCTATAGGTTTCCTGTATGTTTGCCTGTACAAATATAAAGATATATATATTCCTATCACCCCTATTTGTTCAAATTGTGGCATTTTATATACCCAGCTGTGTACCATGGTCTGTGTGTGTGTAAAACAATCTATTCTAGAAATCACTCTATAGCAGTACATAGAGATCTACCTCACCTCCTTTTTTATGACTGCTTTATATTCCATTTTATGGGTGTACAATCATTTTTTTAATCCAGTTTCCTATCAAGAGATATTTAGGTTGTTTCCAGCTATCTGCTATTACAAGCATTGCTATAAGGAATAAACTTGTATATGGGTCATTTCTCCTTCTTTTATGTATGAGGAAAATGAAACAGAAAGAGATTAAGTGAATTGCCCAAGGTTAATTCTGGGCAGAGTCCATATCATCGCACTCACTAGTTAGCAGGATGAGACCGCAGTGAATTTGCACAATGGAATCGGAACTTTGCTTAGTGTCCCCTCACCTCGCCCCCCAATTTACTACATATTTCAACCCTTATGCTTTCATTCCCAGGAGAGTGGTTACAAGAATGGATTCTAGAGCCCCCATCCAGGGGATGTTTCCTGCTACATTGCTAACTGGCTGCGTGACCTTGAACAACTCAGCCTCCCAATATCTGTTTTCTCACTTATAAAATACTTCCTGCCTCATGGTGCTGGGAAAAACATTTAGTATTTGGAGCAGCGCCTGGCACACAGAAAGAGCTATGTGAGCACTGGTTCTATGAGTGGTGTTATTAGCGTTCAAGTACAACATGAGAGAGCTAACTCATTGTGTCTCATCAATAGGTCACCTTCAAAACTGAGATCACCCGAGATGATCAGATTGCTTCTTTTTTTTTTTTTTTGCATTTATTTATTTTTGAGAGACAGAGTGAGACAGAGCATGAGTGGAGGAGGGTCAGAGAGAGAGGGAGACACAGAATCCTAAGCAGGCTCCCGGCTCTGAGCTGTTAGCACAGAGCCTGACGAGGGGCTCGAACCCACGAACCACGAGATCATGACCTGAGCCAAAGTCGGATACTCAATCGACTGAGCCACCCAGGTGCTGCTCAGATTGCTTCTTAAGAGCAGATGTGGATAAAGAAAGATTGTGGATAAATAAATATTAGGGAACTGGGGACCTGAAATGGATCCTAAAAGAGAAAGGGGTTTCTAAAGATAACTTTGCCCACTTCGCAATTTCGTTTTGATTTTCCTGCTCACATTGACTTAAAACAAGTCTATCTGCCTTCTGGACAACCTCCCCGAGTATCTTGCAGTTTCCAAACCAGACTTACTGTTCACAAGCCCTCCACTGTCCGCCACCCTTTACCAATAAACCAGCCCCCGTCTTCCTCTTGCTGTCCCACAGCACATTTAAATGAGTCAATTAAAAAAAAATCTCAGATTCATCTTGACTGCTGCCTTTCGCATCCTTCATGGCAAATTTGTTAGCAAGCCCTCTAAATTTTTTCTTAATATTTCAACTTCATTCCCAGCCATCTCTCTCTCTATCTCCTCTGAGACCAACCTTAAATTAGACTCTTATTATTTCTATGCGCCACTAACCCTAACCCTAACCTAGTTCTAATCCTTAATTCATGAAAGTTATAATCTGGAGAAAGTCAGACATTAAGCACATGAGGATATGAGATTACCTGAGATGACCAGATCACTTCTTAAGAGCTGACGTGGGAGTGCCTGGGTGGCTCAGTCGGTTGAGCTTCCAACTTCAGCTCAGGTCATGAACTCATGGTTTGTGAGTTCGAGCCCCACATCAGGCTCTGGAGCCTGCTTCGGATTCTATGTGTGTGTGTCTCTCTCTGCCCCTCCCCTGCTTGTACTCTGTCTGTCTCTCTCTCTCAAAAATAAATAAACATTACAAAAAAAAAAAGCAGATGTGGATGAAGAAAGATGGGCAAAATATTAGGGAACTGGGGACCTGAAATGGATCCTAAAAGAGAAAGGGGTTTCAAAGTTTACTTCCAATAACTGGTTATCTAAAATAACACAGATAACTGGTTGAGGATAACGGGGATGTTGTTTTCTGCTCTAGCCTCCCATGAAAGGAAGAGCAGAAACCTAGGCTTTCTGTTTTGGGGCTCAGGGCTTCCTAGCCTCAGGGTCACATTTTTGCCCTTGCTTTAGAAAGTCTCTGGGATGATAAGAACTGGAGATGGGAGGTGAAGAGGAAAAGAGGTGGCCTGGCCCTAAGGAGGAGGGAGAATGGACGAGACTGGCATGAATAGGGAGCTAGGGGCAACAGGCCTGTGGCAGGCTCTGTAAGCGTTGGGGATCTGCCTGCCCTTTCACACAGGGCTCCAGTGCAAGGGGATGTCTGTGATGGCCTGCTCTGAGCACTGGGACCCCAAAAGCAGTGGCAAGAATCCCTTGTGGCAGACCTGTGACCAAGAGAGAACCTGTGTGGGGGCCTACCTGCACCCTGCCAAGGGTAATAGAGCCCAACAGATGCCCAAGGACCAGCCAGCGATGGGGAGTAAGTGGCACCACAGCTAAGAGACCAACGTCTGGCCTCTCCTCCATTTTCACTGCACTGGGTAGACCCTAGGGCCCTAGAATGAGCCATTTTGGGGTTGAGGTGGTAACTGAGATTTCCTCTGTGCAAGACAATCAAGTGCCGACTTGACGTCATGAGCCCTATTCCATGAGCCGTTTCTAGAAGGCCAGAGAGGCAAAATAATTTCTGTTCTTTTCTTTCGTAAAATAAAATAAGTCCAAAAGGCTGTGTGTGTTTATACACATATATATATTATACAAATTATATAGTTATACAAATTATATATATTTATATAATATATATGTTTACATTTATGTGTATATATATATATA
Source organism: Prionailurus bengalensis (assembly GCF_016509475.1). Lineage (NCBI taxonomy): Eukaryota > Metazoa > Chordata > Mammalia > Carnivora > Felidae > Prionailurus > Prionailurus bengalensis. Next base: position 6,141,934 of record NC_057359.1, read on the forward strand.
TATATATACTATACTTATTTATTTTGAGACAGAGAGTGTGAGTGGGGGAGGGGCAAAGAGAGAGGGGCGGGGGGACACAGAATCTGAAGCAGGCTCTGTGCTAACAGCAAAGAGCACAATGTGGGGCTTGAACCCACAAACTGTGAGATCGTGACCTGAGCCGAAGTCAGACGCTTAACTGACGGAGCCACCCAGATGCCTTCAGGAAATATGTATTTTTAAAGCCACAAATGAGTTGTGTTCTCATGAATGTGCCTCGAGTCCCCCATGGGGCTCAGTCTCCTTATCTGTAAAATGTGGGGGATGATGTTGAACCTCCATCCCAGCTCTGCTATCTCAAGGTTTTGTGTTGTCTCATCCACACACACCGACTCAAACATAACTGGTGCTTAAATCAAAGTTTGAAGTTTGCAGTTTCAGTACTCAGTTTCAAGGCAATTGCAAATCACAGAGCAAGAAATTTAGCAGCCTACTATGAGGCATCCAAAGGAGATACATCACTTCAGATTTCTTTTGAGAACCAGGTAAAGAAGCTGAGAAAGAAGAGGTAAGTAAGAAGGAAAAATGCTATGGATGCTCAGAAGAAACGTCTTAGAAGTAACAAAATATCCAGAGTTAATCTTTCTTTCAAGAGGATACATGTGAATTGCCTATTAAATAATGTGTTTGGTTTCTCTATTTTCCTGAATGGATTTTTCTTTTTTCTCTTTTCTTTTCTTTTTCTTATTTTCCCCTTTTCTTCTTTCTTTTCCTTCCTTCCTTCCTTCCTTCTTTCCTTCCTTCTGTGTGTGTGTGTGTGTGTGTGCACACACCTGTGTCAACCTTAAAAGATATCTTAGTATCTAAGAAGGTGCTTTCTGCTTTCATCCAAAATGTGAAGACAGTACACAAGTGTGTCCAAATCTTTCTAATCTGTTTTAGAACAAAAAGTCACGTTACAGATCAGGAAATTTGCACTGTCATTCAGTGACAGTGTAATGATCAACGGTCACATACTGTGTTAATGTTTGAATTTCACGTTTAACACTTCTGGATTATTGCACTTACACAATTCCCCCAGTCCCCAGAGTTAAGAACATAGCCTGCATCTGATTCACTTAATGAATATATGAACAAAGCTTTTCATATGCTGATTTTCTCTATGGCTTTTGAAAAGCTATAGTAGGATACTAGGAAGATTGTGCTGGTTGGTGGCATTTGGAGGGACCTTTCCTTTTTGAACTCTTTTATGATTTCCAAATTTTTGCAAAATGACATGTAATTTTTAAAATAATAACATATGCAACCTGGCTGACTTTTTTAGGGAAAAAAAGAGACATTAACTAGTCTGCATTCCTTCTAGAAATGACACAGGGAATAAGTACATGAAGTCAGCATTTTTTATTGTCTTAAAAACAGGAAACTTTGTTTTTATTCAATTCTTGCCTCAAGTACAGCCGGTAGATTCTTAGGCAGTTATCAGTGTTAAGTCTCATGATGGTGATATATCAGAAAGGCCATATCTCTTTAATTTTGGGGGTGATTACACATCATCTGATCATTAAGTTCATCCTAGATAACAAGACCAGAAAGTCCCTTAGGTGAAAAATTATGGCCCAAAATGCTGCCCATGCACTTTCTGATTGCCACACTAGCTGGAGGCAAGGAGATCCAGGATTAAATTCTGGTAAGAGATAAGTGGGGATTTAGATATCTTACCCTTCTTTCCCTTCTGTGTGTGTGTGTGTGTGTGTGTGTGTGTGTTTAATTTATTTAGGTTTTATTTTGAATAACATTTTATCCTGAAGTCACATGATAACATGCAGCTCTCAAGACTCTCAGTTCCCCTTACTGCAAAACCACGCTTACATGTTCAGAAACCGCCTTTAACGAGAAGAAGATGCTATAAGAAGGTAGAGTCCAGGTTGGGTTTCTGCAGGGTATTGGTATGTTGCTCAGAGGAATCTCTTTTAGAGTTGCAGGGTGAAATTCTGGATATGCTGGCTGAGGATTGTTAGAACCTCGGTTGTTTATTTCATCATCAATAGCAGCTGTAAACTCCCTGCAACTCCAGCACCTACCTCATTTCCCAGGGCATCTCACCATCCCAGGAAGAGAGAGGGTGTCTGAGGCCGAGCCCCAACTCCAGGAAGCTTACAGTCTTGTCAAAGCCACACTCACAGGGAAACAACTGAGGAGCTCTCCCACACCAGATCACACGAGCCCCACCTACAAGACTGCACGGAGAGGCCCCTTCGTCTGGGCCAGGCCTTTGTCCACAAAAACCAGGCCCTTAGCTATCAGGGGAGCCTCGCGTTCACAATCTAGCACATTCTGCTTGGTTTCTGAGTTGAGCCCCCTAGGTGAATTCATAGTTTTGCCATCAACTCTTCTCGTTCCCAGGATGTCCTTTCTGCTGTAGAAACCGCTGCTTTCAATAACCTCTAAAGCTCATGACCAAATGATATCTTCAGAGTCCCCCTCATCTTCCCCTAGATCTGAAAAGACATGGCAATTGGGCACTGACTGTGGGCAGCCTATTTCTTTGCTCATTCTGATAAGCTTTCTACAGTGGCCTTTACATCTCTTTTCACTAATATTTATTATAATCCTTATAGTAAAATGGGGGCTTGGAGGACCTGGCCTTTCTAGCAGCATGTGAGCAAATCCCAGATCTCTCTCTCCTTCTCTCTCTCTCTCTCTCAAAAGAGAGAGAGAGAGGTGGGGGGAGGGAGGGAGGGAGGGAGCAAGTGAGTGAGGGGCAGAGAGAGAGAGGTGGGGGAGAGAGGGAGAGGGAGAGGGAGAGGAAGAGGGAGGGAGGGAGAGAGAGAGAGAGAGAGAGAGAGAGAGAGAGAGAGAGAAGCGGGGCTCACCCAAAGCAGGGCTTGTGTTTTACCTGATACGGGCCTTGAGCTTACCCAATGCGGGCCTCAAGCTCACCCGATGTGGGACCCGAATTCACGAATTGTGAGACCATGACCTGAGCCAAAATTAGATGCTTAATGGACTGAGCCACCCAGGTGCCTGCAAACCCCAGATCTGTTGCTCATAGTTTAGTTGATTTCCTATCAGAACCAAATGAAATTACCGTCTGCACATTCCTCTCTGTAGTAGCCCTGCATTTCTTTCTCTCATCTCTCAACAAACATTTCACTCAATACAGTGCAGTGACAGGCACTGGGCTAGGAGATAGAATTGGAAACATGAATGAGATCCTGCGCCTGGTAGAAAAGACAATCGGCCCCTATGGCACCTTTATGTGATTTGGAAAAAGTCACCCCTTCCTCCTGGTGGGGGCAGCTCTGTGCCAGTGCTCAGGAATAATAAGTGGAGAACAGAATGGACTTCAGCCTCCTCTTGCCTCCTTGGTTAAGGACACTTGTGTGGGGCATAACCTGAGCAACCTTAGGGTACAGACCAGGAAATGTAAATAGCATATTATGTGTGATGAGCACAGAGGAGAGAGGACCTGAATGCCTGGGAGGTTGGGGAATTGGGAGGGTTCCATGGAAGATGTTACATGTGAGCTGAGACATGAAGGAGCTCATCCAGTGAAGGGGGGTGAAGGGCAGAGAGATGTACAAAGCCACACAGGTTTGAAGAGCATGCCGTATCTGGGGCTCTGCAAGTCGTTGATGATGTCCAGAGTGTCCAGCAGGTGCATGGGTGTGGAGATGGCTTGATAAGTATTGAAGCTGGAAGACACTTAGAGCAATGATCTAGGACCTAAACTCTAGGTCCTTGCTACTCAAAGTCTGGTTCCCCTCAGGGTAGCTTTGGCATCACCAGACAAATTGTTAGAAGTGTGGAATCCTGGGTCCCACCCAAGACCTACTGAATCAGGAACTGCATTTTATCAAGCTCTTAGAGAAGGAGGGTTTCAAGATGGCTGCATTGGAAGATCCTGTGCTCCTCTCTTTTCCCTCTGAAAGTGACTTCTCCCCACAACAAAGGATAAAAGGACAACATCAAAATGGATGGAGGGACAGCATATGATCTTGGCGAAAAAATACCATCCCCAGTGTGGGGACATACAACAGGGAGGGATCAAGAACATTCCATCCAAAAGCAGCAGAATTCACATTCTTTTTTTAAAAAAAAAAATTTTTTTTTTCAACGTTTATTTATTTTTGGGACAGAGAGAGACAGAGCATGAACGGGCGAGGGGCAGAGAGAGAGGGAGACACAGAATCCGAAGCAGGCTCCAGGCTCTGAGCCATCAGCCCAGAGCCTGACGCGGGGCTCGAACCCACGGACCGCAAGATCGTGACCTGGCTGAAGTCGGACGCTTAACCGACTGCGCCACCCAGGCGCCCCTCACATTCTTAAGTACACACAGTACCATCTCCAGGATCGATGACCTGTTCAGCAAAACAAAACAAATCTCAATAGATTCCAGACGATTGAAATCATATCAAGCATCTTTTCTGACCACAATGATTTGAAACTAGACATCAATTACAAGAAGAAAACTGGAAAAGTCACAAATACAAGGAGATTAAACAACATACTAATGAACAAGCATTGGAGAAATCAAAGAAATCAAAGGAGAAATTAAAAAATACCCAGAGATAAATGAAAACAGAAAAATGACATACTAAAATCTATGGGATACAGCAAAAGAGTTTCTAAGAGGGAAGTTCACTGTGATACAGGCTTATCTCAAGAAACAAGAAAAATCTCAAACAAACAATCTAACTTTATACTTAAAGGAACTAGAAAAAGAAGAACAAATGAAATCCAAAGTTAGTAGAAGGAAGGGAATAGTAAAGATCAGAGTGGAAATCAATGCAATAGAGACTAAAAAGATAATAGAAAAGGTCAGCAAATTAAGAGCTGGTGCTTTGAAAAGATAAACTTGACAAAAGTCTTTAGCTAGACTAACCAAGAGAAGAGAGAGAGAGGGCTCAAATAAAATCAGAAATGAAAAAGGAGTTACAACTGATACCACAGAAATATAAAGGATTACAATAGCCTTCTATGAACAATTATACATCAACACATTGGACAGCCTAGAAGGGAGAAATTCCTAGAAACATACAATCTTTCAAGACTGAATTAGGAAGAAGTAGAAAATTTGAAGAGACTGATTACTAGAAAGGAGATTGAATCAGTGATCACACAAAAGTCCAGGACAAGACAGCTTCACTGGTGAATTCTACCAAATATTCAAAGAACATTTAATACCTACCCTTCTCAAAATCATCCAAAAAACTTCAGGGGAGGGAATGCTCTTAAACTCATTTTATGAGGCCAGCATTGCCCTGACATCAAAAACAGACAAGGCCACCACAAAAAATAAAAAAGAAAGAAAATTACAAGACAGCTGATGAACATAGGTGCAAAATCCTCAACAAGATACAAGCAAACAGAATTCAACAATACATTAAAAGGATTCTACACCATGATCACGTGGGATTTACTCCAGGTATGCAAGGATGTTTCAGCATTTGCAAACCAATGGACATGATACACCACATTAACAAAATCAAATATAAAAATCCTATGGTAATCTTAGTAGATGCAGAAAGCGTACTTGGCAAAATTCAACATCCACTTAGGATTAAAAACATTCAACAAATGTTTTTTGTTGGTAGCTCAACATAATAAAGGCTTTATATGACAAACCCACAGGTAGCATCACACTCAATAGTGAAAAGCTGAAAGCTTTTCCTCTAAGATCAGGAACAAGACAAGGATGCCTGCCATCCTCACTTTTATTCAGCATAGTATTGGAAGTCCTAGATACATCAGTTAGGCAACAAAAAGAAATAAAAGGCATCCAAATTGGAAGGGAGGAGTAAAACTGTCACTATTTGCAGACGACATGATGCTATATGTAGAAAAGTCTAGAGACTCTAACAACAACAACAAAAATGTCAGAACTAGTAAGATGAGTTCAGTAAAGTTGCAGAATACAAAACTAATAATAAAAATTATTGTGTTTCTATACGTTAACAACAAAATAAAAGAGAAATCAAGAAAACAATCTCAAAATTGCGTCAAAAAGATTAAAATATCTAGGACTCAATTTAACCAAGGACGTGAAAGGCTTGTACGCTGAAAACTAGAAGACGGTCATGAACGAAGTTGAGGAAGACACTAACGGAAAGATATTCCATGGTCATAGACTGGAAGAATTAATACTGTGAAAATGTCCATACTACCCAAAGCAACCGACAGATTGAATGCAATCCCTATCAAAATTCTGATATCATTTTTCCCAGAACTAGAAGGAATGATTCCAAAATATGTGTGGAACCACAAAAAAACCCTGAATAGCCAAATCAATATTGAGAAAGAACAACACAGTCAGAGGCATCACACTCCTGGATTTCAAACTATACTACAAAGCTATAATAATCAACACAATGTGGTACTGGCATGAGAACAGACACATAGATCAATGGAACAGAATAGAGAACCCAGAAGTAAGCCCATGCATATATGGCAATTAATTTATGACAAAGGAGGCAAGAATATACACTAGGAAAAGTAGAGTCTCTTCAATAAATAGTGTTGGGGAAACTAAACAGCTACATTCAAAAGAATGAAACTGGAAAACTTAGGCTGTAAGCTCCATGACATTGATCTTACTGATTTTTTTTTTTTTTTGGATCTGACTCCAATGGGAAGACAAAAAACGCAAAAATAAACAAATGTAACTGCATCAAACTAAAAAGCTCCTGTACGTTGAGGGAAACCATCAATAAAACAAAAAGGCAACCTACTGAATGGGAGAAAATACTCACTCAACGTATATCCAATAAGAGGTTGATATCTAAAGTATACAAAGAACTCATACAAATCAATAGCAAAAACCCATACAACCTGATTAAAAAAAAAAAGGCAGAGCATCTGAATAGGCATTTTTCCAAAGCAGACATACAGATGGCCAGCATCTGGCCTTTTCATGAAAGATGCTCAACATCAGGGAAATGAAAATCAAAACCACAATGAGATATCATTTTACATCTATCAGAATGGCTAAAATTAAAAATACAAGAAATAACAAGGGTTGGTGAGGATGTGGAGAAAAAGGAACCTTCCTACATTGTTGGTGGGTAAATCGGTGCAGCCCCTATGGAAAGCAATATTGAATTTCCTCAAAAAAATTAAAAATAGAGCTACCATATGACCCAGCAATTCCACTTCTGGGTATCTATCTGAAGCAAGCAGAAACACTAATTCAAAAAGATATGTGCCCCCTTATGTTCATTGCAGCATTATTTACAATGGCCAAGATACGGAAACAATGTAAGGGTCCGTAGATAGATGAATGGATAAAGAAGGTGCATATGTACACCCCCCCATCCCCCCCCCACGAATATTACTCAGCCATAGAAAGAATGAAATCTTGTCATTTGGGACAACATGGAGAGATGTAGTCATAAGTCAGACAAGAAAGACAAATACCACATGATTTCACTTTTATATGTAATTTTGAAAACAAAATAAGCAAAACCAAACCAAACTCAGACTCACAGACACAGAGAACAGGTTGCATGGTGTCAGACGGAGGGGGGTTTTGGTGGGGCAAAATGGGTGAAATGGATCAAACAGTACAAACTTCCAGTTATGAAATTCATACGTCTTGGGGATATAATGTATAGCCTGGGGCATAGAGTTAATAACCCTGTATCAACTTTGGATGGTGACAGATGGTAACTACGCTAAGGAAGGAGATCATTTGCAACATATACAAATGTCAAACTACCGTGTGGTACCCCTGAAAGTAATATAATATTGTATGTCAAGTATACTTCACTAATGATATAAAAAAGCCCCCCCCCCACCCCAGTGGTGCATGTGCACATTAAAGTCTGAGTAGCTCTGGTTTTAGGAAGAGTGACAAGAGTAAGGGTTTGCTTTGAAGGCATATTCTCTAGATATTATGAAATGTGGAGTTTCCCTTCACACTGTCACAAATCTACCATCAGCAGATTTCACCATCAGGGTGCCTCAGTGATATTAAGTATGATTCATCATTGTGGAAAACAGGGACATGAATTTAATTTGCACATGAGCACCAGCAAACTGAAACAGAAGGAAGAGAATGCAGACTTCTCCCCTCCCCTTTTCCTTTTTCATCTTGCCAATGAGGCTTGCTTTATCTTGAGCCTTTGCCTGGGAGGTGCGGAAATGTGTGCCTAAGTCTAGCCAGCACTGAGGCTGGAAAGATGAACCGACCCAGAAGCCTTCAGCCTGGAGATGGTGTCTGCACCATCCTGGATCAGCTGGAAAAAATGGAAATAACTCTAAAAAGATCCTAGAGGGGTGCCTGGGTGGCTCAGTCGGTTGAGCATCCGACTCGCACCTCGTGAGTTCAGGCCCTGTGTCGGGCTCTGTGCTGACAGCTCGGAGCCTGGAGCCTGCTCCGGATTCTGTGTCTCCCTCTCTCTCTGCCCCTAACCCACTCGCATTCTGTCTCTGCCTCTCTCAAAAATAAATAAACATTAAAAAAATTAAAAATAAATACAAATAAATAAATAGATGCTAGGAAGAAAGTAAGGCGAGGGTTATCTCTACCCAGCCTCCCTCATGTCTTCTTTTTTTCCCTTTGCCCATTCATTCATGCAACCGTTCAATTATTGACCATAGATATTAAGCACCTACTGTTTGCCAGGGACTGATATCTTCATATTCCTAGTAACTACAGAGCTTTCTACACACTTCCAGATCGCCCAAGAGATCCTTTACCAAAGCTTCTACAAGCTGCTGTCTTTCCTATGCTAGACTCTCCCTCCAGCCCCAGGTGGCTCATGGCGACAGTAGGAACAATGGAAGCTGGCAGGCTCTGAGGTTTCTGTTCTATGCTCTGCTCTCTGTGTATGGGCTTCTCTAATTCTTTTTCTCCAAAAAGAATCCTGAGGGGGAAAACATCCAGGTACAAACGGAGTTTCGGCATCTGCAGCAGGCTATTTCTGTACTTGACTGAGGGATTAGCTCTGGGTTTTGTGTGTTTTAGCCACTGAAGTCAGAATGGGGTGAACGAGGAACAATGAACGAATTTCCCTCAAAAGAAGGGCGGGTTGAAGAGCAAGTCTGAGGTGCACAGAAGGGACCTTTGGGGAGGGGAAGCAAAAGAGAAGTAACGCTTTCTCCCCAACCTGTTTCTGGGAAGTCAGCATAGAAACCCCTTGAGGGTCATCATGGTATCATCACCCTGTGGTAGAAAAGCGTGTGACCACAAAACAGAGATGGCAAAGGAGAGGTATACTGGGTGGTACGGGGGTATCTGCTTTGACTTTTAAATCTAATTGTACGATAGGACTGCAGAAAGGCCACTTTGGACGCTTACCATGCGCTGGTACTCTGCTCTGTCTACCTCCTTCCCACTGGTTATATGGTTCCTCTAACGCTGCGGGTGCAGGCTAGGAAAAGGGGAAGGCAGGGGGAGAGACATGCAAATATCAGGGTCCTAGCCTCCAGCCTCCACACGCAAATTTCATCTTCGAGATGGAAAGTAACGGCCGTGCTCAGTTCTATACCAATCACTGGAAAGAAAATATCATCTAGCTCTCTTCACCTCTCTTCTCTCCTTCAGAACGTCTGTAGTAACTGAAGATTGCTTTAAGCAGACCCTGGGTTGCTTGAGTTAAAACAGAAAAAGAAAAAAAAAGGAAGAAAAAAGGCAAAAAGCGAAAGAGGAAAATATAACCTGCAATTAATAGGCAGCTCAGAAGCAACCAGGGTAAGGCTGTTGTAAATGAACATGAGGCAATATGGGGTGCTTCTCAGAGTGGGGTCCGTGTGTTTGTGCGCATCCACAGATGGTTACGGGCCTGCAAAGGCCGTGTGGCCAGTGCGTTCCGAGAGGGAGGGCTGTGAATGATCAAACTGTGGGACGTTTACACACAAACGTGGTTTTGCTTGGCATGTAGGATAGGTTTTCAGCCTCAACTGTTCGGGCTACACGTGTAGAACAACCCGTGTTTGAAACAAGGGGTTTGTATCAACCTTCCAGGCACCTGCTTGAGTGCCTGGGACAGACAGATGCGGTCCCTTCACTCCTCTAGCCCATTTTGCTGGTGATCTGCCTGAAACTGCCGTTTGCCACTTTTTTTTTTCCTTTGTGACTGTTGTCTGAGTAAGGGGAAGTGTCTTGAACCTGAGTCCCCGGAGCTCAGATTCTGTTACAACCGGAAGTGAGTGTCTCTGAGCGATAACCACGTATATGCGCTTGGAAGTGGTAAGCATTTCTCCCAGGACATTTTACTTCTTCATTGTGTTTGGTTTAGACTCACTCTAAAATACATTTTCCTTTGTGGTTTGTGTAAAAAAAATTTGGAGGTAGCTAAACATGCACTTGGGCCCCAGGCTCTTCCCTACTTACCAGTTACGTTACTTGGGACATAGGATTTTCAGCTTTTTGTTTCTCATCAGAAAAATGAGGATAATCCTACCTATCGTGCTAAATTGCCCTAAGGGATTAAATGAGATAATTTATGCAGAACAGCCCACACAGTGGTTAGCACAACAGACCTCCTTCTGTGTCCACTTCTTTACTTTCACTCGGGCACCAGGTCCCAAGAGAAGCATGGATGGAAGAGACCCATGGATGGTAGGTATGGAAGGGAAAGAGAGGGACGGAAGGAAATAGGCTTGGGTTGACAATCTCCAGTCCATTCAGGTCAGCTAGCTCGGGACACTTGTATCCCAGCATGTGAAATAATTTGCATTTAAAAATTTTTTTGAAATGTGTACTTATTTTTGAGAGAGAGAGGGAGAGAGAGACAGAGCACGAGCAGGGGAGGGTAGAGAGAGAGAGGGAGACACAGAATCCAAAGCAGGCTCCAGGCTCTGAGCTGTCAGCACAGAGCCTGATGTGGGGCTTGAGCTCGCGAACTGTGAGATCATGACCTGAGCTGAAGTCAGATGCCTAATGACTGAGCCACCAAGGCGTCCCAATAACTTGCATTTAATAATATTAATATGAATAAAATAATATTAATATCAACAAAATAATATTGTAATCTTATTTGAGTCAGTGGAGAGTGAGTTGTTCTGGCTTGAGATCTGGAAATGTGCCCAGTGGCCTGGTATCATGGAAGTGTGCCCAGTAATCATTCAAGACACCCACAAGGACAAATGTGCCATGGAGATAGTCAGCCTTTAAAGGGTCACACTTCTAATTAATGCCCAAATCACTCTGAGCTTTATCCTCTCCTGTGACTGCAAGAAAGCTGGTCTCTGGTTTCTCCTCCTCAAGGATTTCTGGTAATTCCCAAGGAATGCTTACTTCGGCCAACTATCTGGGGCCCCAATGGTGGTGCATCTTGTAATTCCCCACAAGAGAGAACAGACTGTAACACATAACATAACTTTACTGAAGGAGATGTGAGAATAATAGAGAGAAATAATAATGCAGAAAAGTAAAATACTAAACTGGGCCCTCCAAAACTTGTACCCTTGCCTCATAGGAAATGTTTTCCCCCTCAGTCCCCATCTTACTGCCGTTAACGAAGCCTTGCTTCCCAGACCCCCAGAAAATCCAGGGGTCACAGTTGTACTACAGCAAAGACAACATTTTCACATAGTCAGTGTGTTTATGTTCAATGTCTTCTGTGGATGCAGCAGGTGACGGATAAATATTTGTTAAATGAGTGAATGAATGAATGAAAGACCAAATGGTCTCAACCTTCCCCATTCCAGTTAGGATCTTGGTTGAATATTTATGTGATAAAAACTAATTATTAAGGGTTTTTTTTCCCTCATGGAATCATCAATCTGAAAGGTAAATTTTAAAGTTTCTTTCTAGAAAAAGAAATCTGGTGACTTGGAAATAACAACTTCTCTCCACCTCCACATCCCAATGTCCTATTTGTAGCAATTAAGATTTCATGAAAATATTTGCCCCCAGTTTAAGCTGAGGTACCTCATGACACAGGGCACTTTCTGTTAAGAGCATTATTTCCTGAAAATCCCAGGATTTTCACTTCTGCGTGAAGGCTGGCTGAGCTGACTCTGTTGTCCCACAATACAGTTTTTAAGACAAATTATTCTACTAATGGCTAATCATCCATTAAGCTTTGGCTATTTGGCTACATACTAACTGGGGTGGGTACATTGCTATGTTATCCTTAATCCTCTCAATAATGCTGCTGGGTAAGACTGCTGATTTCACATGTGAGGAGAGCGAGGGTCAGAGAACGAGTGACCTGTCCATGGTTACCTAGCTGGTCAGTGGCAGAGCTGGCTTCAACTCAAGCCTGCATCTATAGGTCTCAAGTCAGGTTGGAAAAGGTCATATAAACTCAACTGGGAAATTATATGAAATTACCCCCTATTTCCCCCTTTCCCCATGATATTCTGCTATGCATCCCTCATGGTTGTGTTATCTCTGCAGAAGGAAGCCATTGTTACTGATGGACAGTGTTTAATTATCCTCCAGTGTTTTGGGGTAAAAGTCTGCTTTTACAGCATGCTGCTGCTGTTATCTGGAGCCTCTGTCTGAGGCTCCAAAAGAAATTCACTGAGGAATTCTAGCTCTTCAGCCCTACCAGTATTGCCCAGGGGGACTCCATACTTATGGAAATGATTGCCTGAAAACAACAACAAAAAAACTACAGAAAAATTCATGGCCCCACCACTTGACTGAGAGATTCTGTTTGACATCTCTCCAGTCCTTCCAGGATCACTGTCTTCCTCCTTGGGTGTAGTGCTTTCCATTGACCAAATTAGTGGTTTCTGGCCACTCCTCCAGTCACTAAAGGGTTGGCATCATCACCCGGGTAAAGGTCCTGCCATGGGTTGTCCAACCACACATACCCCAGCTGCTTTTCCCATTTCAGTCATCTTGTGACATCTGTTCTTTTTATACAGAATATAACTATGTCAAAGGTTAGAGCGAAGATCAAAGATCAAACCTGACTTGTTTGATCTATCAGCCCCTTGTGGACAGAGAAGTTGTTTTACGATCTCTGTATCCCCAGTGCCTAGTATAGTGCTACTAAACTGGTGGTAAAATAAATGAAAACGTGTGGTTTTCCCGTGACTGCATCTTCCAAGGATAGCCTTGGACCCGACTTCCCTAAAAACGGCCCTTTCGCCCAAGTCTTAGTATATATTGACCTGGTTGAGTCAATCAGTAGCTCCTAAGGAGCTTCTTAAAGTGTAAAAGTGCTTTGAGGCCTAAAGGAAACTCTCTATCAAAGTGAGTGTTGAGGAGAAATGCAGGTGGTGTTCATACAGGGGGAAAGGTGGGGTCCTCCCAGTATCCCTCTTAATACACCAGATGCAACCACTTACTTTGCCTATAGTGACGGATCCTATCTGGATCCAATTCTCTGAGGCGGTATGAATCCTAGTTATTGACTTAAAACCAAGCCCAGAATTTCACATGGGCTCTTCTCTAATCCTGGCATTGGCCACCAGGTAAAAGGCAGATCTTTGCTACCCTTTACCTAGTTTCTCATCCTGTGTGATTAGCCTCACTCTGTTTACTTAGATACAAAAAGCATTGAAGACAGGATGTTTGGGTTTAAGAACAGTTTCGGGGAAAAGATAATAGTACTGAGAAAGGAATATGGCAAGTTGACATCCTTCTCAGGGAACCGTACCAGTGAAGTGTGGAAACCTGACTTGTTTGATGATCTATTATTAGAATATCTTGAGGACTTGTTTCAGTTGGCAGAGGAAAGTTTGTTCGTTTGAGGATAAGATCTTGAGAGTCATGCTCAGAATGAAAGATTCCTGTCTCTGGTATCGCTGTGAAACATAAGTAAAGTTCCACTCCAGAGCCACACGCATCGTAGATGGGGTAGAGTTCAAACCCATTTCCTACCACCACTGCTCCACAGCCTTCTGACCTAAAAGAAGTTGAGTGACTAGTTGGAAATGTTATGGGGTCTTCGGATAAGAAGGAGACCTTATAAGTTTACCTCCCAAGGGAAGAATACCTTGTAGAGCATCCTGGAAAATGGTAGTCCCAGGATGTGTGAATACTTCCAAGAACCAGGAGATGAACCTTTGAGGAGTAGCTCTAGCTGTTGTTGAGTTCTCGCCAGTTCTGAGCCAAACTCTACTTCAGTGGAACTTGTACCCATTGAACGTGGCTTTCACGTCTTCCCTTAATAATTCTTCTCCGGGAGAAATACACCCAACTCCTTTAGGTATTCCTAATCTACGTTGGTTTTCCTGTGACTGCATCTTCCACGGATAGTCCTGGACCTGACTTCCCTAAAAGTGGCCCTTTCTCCCAAGTCTTAGTATATATTGACCTGGTTGAGTCAATCAGTAGCTCCCAAGGAGCTTCTTAAAGTGTAAAAGTGCTTTGAGACCTAAAGGAAATTCCACCAATGGAGCTGGGTTCCTCACTCCAGGTCTCTTCCCATTTATCAATGTCCCAGTTAATAAGTAGGGCCTAGAATAGGACAAAATACTCTAGATGCAGGCTGGTTCAGATGTACAAGTTACAGCAAAACTATCTGTTCCCAGTTCCTAACAATATCCTACTATCAGATGTGCTAAAGCTCTTAGCTTTTTAGCGACTAGATTTCAATTTGGCCTGCATTTGTAATTATGACAGATTTGTAGTTTACGAGTATGATGTCACTCATCATTTTACATTAAGTCCCTACAACTTTTTCATATTCACTACTGACAAGCCAGGCTTCTTCTGTTTTTGGTGTTCACACACCTAGAAGCAAACACTTTACATTCTATCTCCTTGGTCTTGACTCTGTCAATCTTAAATTATTTAATTTTTAAATTTTTATTAATTTTTTTAACGCTTACTTTTGAGAGAGAGACAGGATGAGAGCAGGGGAGGGGCAAAGAGAGGGGGAGACACAGAATCTGAAGCAGGCTCCACGCTCCAAGCTGTCAGCACAGAGCCCAGCTCGGGGCTCGAACTCATGAGCTGGGAGGTCATGTCCTGAGCCAAAGTCAGATGCTCAACCGACTGAGCCACCCAGTAGATCCAATGTGGGATTTTAAATTAGAAAACTCTCACTTACCTAGCTGACTATTCTCCCTGCTTTATTAGTCTTCAGATATTACAGGTTCATCTTCTATGTCCATATGCAAGTCGCTGATAGAAGTAAACAAACAAACAAAAAGGACAATTTTTAAATAGATGCTTTGTCAGTCTGACTTCTTCTCCCAACCGTATTGTATACACACATATAAATGCAGCTCTTTGTATGTGCTGTGATAAAAATCAAGATATTCTGTGTTTACAGCATCTCCTTGAGCTACCAAACTGGTATCTCTACTTAGAAAGAAATGGGTACATTGGGCAAGTTACTTTACTTCTCTAAACCTGATCTGCCTGATCAGTAAAATGAGACTGTTGGCACTATTTCCTTTACTAGTTGTCAGTAACGCTCAGCTAGCCATTTGACAATGCTCTGCAAAGTTTAACGTGCCACAGAAATGAAAACGATGTTGTAACTACTGTTGAGTGCAGTGGGTTGGGCTTCGTTGGTTTCCTCTTGTCTTATTTATTTATTTATTTATTTGGGAGGGAGAGAGAGAGAGAGAGAGAGAGAGACAGAGAGAGAGAGCCAGGGACAGGGCAGAGGGAGAGAGAGAGAGCATCTTAAGCAGGCTCCCTGTTCAGCACAGAGCCAGACAGGGTTCAGTCTCATGACCCTGAGATCATGAGCTGAGCTGAAATTTAGAGTCAGGTGCCCAGCCAAGCGAGCCACGCAGGCTCCCCGTTTCCTTCTTAAACCTGTCTGCCATGCCTGATGGCCATCAGTTCCTGACAAAACACTGTGACTGGATTTTTCCCTGACACCGGACTCTGATTCATACTCAGATTATGTGTCATTTGTTTCTTCTTGTTGCCACTTGCAGTTTCTGACCTGCAGGGCTTGCTGCGCAAGGCCCCATTCCCATGTGACCATTCCAACTCTGGACAGACTGACTCCTCAGCTCCGTGCCCCACTGTCAACACCCAGGAGCATGGAGTTTGTGAGAAGAATGACCAAAGAACTGAATGAATGATGAATGAGGGCCACCTTCATACCCATCTCTGTTCTTTTGCGTATGGCTTTGGTCTCTTGTGGACAGACAGACAGACAGAAAGATAAGTACATGGACAGAGAAACAGATGGACAGATGGCTAGACAGGTAGATAGACAGACTGACAGAGAGGCAGATCCAATGAAATACCATATGCAAAAGCAAGTTTTAAATGTGCTTGTACTTTCTGCCCTCGTTCAGGGCTGATTTCCAACAGATGCTGGTATGGTTGCAGCTTTGTCTTGGACAGAACTAGATAGAAAATAGTCCTTGTCCCAAGCAGGCGGAGTGCCCCCCCCCCCCACCATCCTGGCCATCTCCTGAGACTTGCTGCTTCTCCAGGACCTCCAGAAATCCCCCTTTGTCCCCACTTAACAACCAAACGGGTAACTCTTGGCTCAGCAAGGAGCTTCCAGAAAGCTTCTCCAGCCTTTGGACCAGTGTCGGTTCTGACTGGCCAGTGCCACTGCTGGGTAGGTTGGTGAAGTTTTTGAGCATCAGTCCTGCCCCCATTACTGCTCTACCTGCTCCCTACCCATCACTAAAAATCTTCCAGGAGTAGGACAGTTGTCCTTCCCTTTGCTTCTCCCTCCCGCGGGGGCCCCCACCCACCCTGAGTTCCTTGGAGTCTTATGGTTTGTTTCCTCTCATCAGACACTTAACTGTATGTGGCCTTGCTTCTTCGACAACTTTCCCCATGTGTGGTTTCCCGTGTGGATTTATCCAGCTCTCTAAAAATCCCTTAAAGTGCAGGGTATCTAATAAAGACTTTGTAGCCCTCACATCTCCCACAGTGCTGACTGGGGGTCTTAGCCTCAGCCTAGAATCCGATAGATCCCAGGGACTAGACCAGCTGCCTTACCCCAAACAGCTCTGAAAGGGAGGGGATGCTGTTGGGGTGATCCAATGGCTACCCGGTCCCACTGATGAACACTCAGAAAAGTGGAGCTCTGCCAACCTGGGCTTGAACTTTTCATTTTGCCTCTTGTCAGGGCGGGGGCGGGGGCGGGGCGGGTGGGGAGGCGGCGGTTATAGATGAAGTCTGTCGGCTGGCATTTCCCCAAACAGCTTCCAAATGTTACATTCCAGCATTTAGTCCCCCCTGTGCTTTCCTTATCTTCATTTTTAGAACACTCAAAAAATTTTTGTGTTTTGGAAAGACCCCTCTTGCTCCCCACCCTTGAATTGCCTGCTTCAGGAGGGTGGTTTCTGAGGTCAACTCCCCAGAGGACTATGTGGAGGAGATGAGAGGGGCTCATCTGCCACATTCGTGTCACATGCCCGGTCACAGCCCAGTCATGTGCTGTGTGCAAGGCTGATTCGACACTTAATTAAGCAGGGCAGGATGCTGGTGACCTGCACACCTTCTCTTAGTAAACTTTCCTTTTAGTTTCTGTTTAGAGTCTCTTTAAAACACGGGTGAAAGTTTGCACATGACATAAGGGAAAAGACGTGGGCTGTGCATATAAAACTTTTGCCAAAAATACCATTATATTTGGCATTCGTGGGGCCTTTGGATTTTGCAATTAGACACTGAAATTCTAAACTTTCAAAGTATTTTTAAAAAGTCTTTTTGAAATCTAAATTAAAACACTGAGTTTATTTTTTTTTTCAGGTTAAAGATGTTGGGTGTTTTTTAAATTTTTTTAAATTAAAAAAAATTTTTTATTAAATTTTTTTAACGTTTATTTATTTTTGAGACAGAGAGAGACAGAGCATGAACGGGGGAGGGTCAGAGAGAGAGGGAGACACAGAATCTGGAGCAGGCTCCAGGCTCTGAGCAGTCAGCACAGAGCCCGACGCGGGGCTCGAACTGATGGACCGTTGAGATCGTGACCTGAGCCGAAGTTGGACGCTTAACCGACTGAGCCACCCAGGCGCCCCTGTTGGGTGTTTTTTTTTAATTTTAATTTTAAATTTTTATTTATTTTGAGAGAGCTAGAGAGCAAGCAGGGGAGGGACAGAGAGGAGGAGACAGAATCCCATCAGCACAGAGCCTGGCACTGGTCTCAAACCCACAAACCGCAAGATTGTGACCTGAGCCGAAATCCAGAGTCGGACGCTCAACCGATGGAGCCCCCCGGCTGCCCCTAAATGTATTTTTTAAAATCTTTCAAGACTCTAAAGAAAATAAAAACTGACCATAATCTCATCACATTGGCAGAGACCGTCTGGTTGATACATAATATTCATTAGTTTCAGGTGTACAACATCGTGATTTGATATTTATGCACATTATGAAACTGATCACCGTGATCAGCAACCATCTGCCACCACACAAAATTATTACAATATTATTGACAACACTCCCTATGCTGTGATGCCGCGACTTATTTATAACTGGAAGTTTATACCCCTTACTCCCCCTCACTCAGTTTGCTTTCCCCGCCCTTCCCCTCTGGCAGTTACCAGTTTGTTCTCTGCATCTAAGAGTCTGTTTCTGTTTTGTCCCGTTTGTTCATTTGTTCTGTTTTGTTTGAATTCCACATAAAAGCAAAATCACAGTAATACTCAAAATTTCTGAAAGAAATGACAGACATTCATTTCCTAATAGCACTTACACTGTCAGAAGGACCACCGCTATGCTATTGCTGGATATTAAAGTGTTTCAGTCATCAATCAGCTTTCTAGAGCTCTGGTTTCCGTGTCAGAATATATACAAATATATGTATATATATTAATATGAATGCTAATATTCTATTTTTCCAATTTTTGTGTATGTGCTCGCAAAGTGAACATGTAAGATAATGCTGTGCAACAGTGCTGTGCGTTACCAAAAAATCTTATAAAATAGAGAAAAGAGGGAAATTACACACAAGTCCACTACTTCAGCAAAGCCCTGTTAATATTTTGGTATGCTTCTCTCCAGCCTTTTGTTTTATTCGCACTTTTTTAAAAATTTTGTTTGTAATGTTTATTTTTCTGAGAGAGAGAGAGACAGACAGACAGAGTGAGAGCAAGGAAGGGCAGAGAGAGAGGGAGACACAGAACCCGAAGCAGGCTCCAGGCTCCGAGCTGTCAGCACAGAGCCTGATGTGAGGCTCGAACCCATGACCCGTGAGATCATGACCTGAGCTGAAGTTGGACGCTTACCCAACTGAGTCCCCCCAGGCACCCTATTCTCACATTTTTTTCTTATTTATTTGTTATTTATTTATCTACTTGGACTTGGCATTGCAACAGAAAGAAAACCGTTACTGTGACCACCCACATCATTGTTGCAGTTTGTCTCTCTCTTTACTTTACTAATTATCCTTAAGTGTCCAGGGCTTGTCTGGCATGTTAGATAATGAGAAATGGCTGTCATGTTAGTGAGCTTAGGTTTGAGTCCTGGTTCTACTGACTGTGTGAGCTTGGGAAAATTATTAAGGAAATTTGTCTCAATTTTCTCATGTGAACCATGAAGAGAACGCCCTTCTTACCTATCACATTGTTAAGCATGAAGAGATAACAGACGTAAATTGAGTGACATAGTGATGGGCTCAGGCTGGGTAGGTGCTTAATACATTTTTTGAAATTATTTTTTCAATTTAAAATGATATCATAACAGGGGCGCCTGGGTGGCTCAGTCGGTTAAGCGTCCGACTTCAGCCAGGTCACGATCTCGCGGTCCGTGAGTTCGAGCCCCGCGTCAGGCTCTGGCTGATGGCTCAGAGCCTGGAGCCTGCTTCCGATTCTGTGTCTCCCTCTCTCTCTGCCCCTTCCCCATTCATGCTCTGTCTCTCTCTGTCCCAAAAATAAATAAACGTTAAAAAAAATTTTTTTAAATAAAAAAAATTATATCATAATTATTTTTCCATATAATCTTTTTAACTGTCATTTTATGATAGATAGTATTCTGCAAAACAAATAAAATTCCTATGACTAACTCACTTCCACTTTGTTTGACAGGTTATTTCCACTTTGGGGCCATGTAGATAATACTGTAATTAATACTTTTTTTTTTTTTCAATATAAAAACATGTTTTGCTTCAGTCTATGGATTTCCTTTAGAAAAATCCTTGGAATGGTATTTTTGGGTGAAAGTATAAACCTTGACATGGTTCTTGCTACATATCCAAGCATAGTTTTTGAGTTCACTTTTTTTAACTTGAGTAACTGAGGATAGGGTTTTGTACTTTGATATTTTCTTTTTAATTTTTTTTTTAAATGTGTTTATTTTGAGAGAGAGATAGCGAGCAAGGGGGCAGGGGCAGAGAGAGAGGGAGACAGAATCTCAAGCAGGCTCTCCGCTGTCAGCACAGAGCCAGATGCAGCTCGAACCCATGAACTGCACGATTGTGACCTGAGCTGTGACCTGAGCTGGAGACGCTTAACTGACTGAGCCACCCGGGTGCCTCTGTACCTTGCGATTTTCATTCAATGTTATGGCAAAGCTTTTTTTTTTTTTTAATTGTACATTTATATTGGCAGCGAATGTCTCCATGTCTCTGGCTTTTTCTATCTTTTGGATTATTTCAGATTTATAGATTTATAAAAGTACACTTACTTGAATAAATGGTATGCAGTATGGCCTGTAATCTATAGACAAATCACCATCCAAAAAAATCATATTGATACGTGACCACTAACAGTTTATGAGTCTACCAATTTAACAACATATTTTGGAGCAATATGTATTATGGTTAAAAAGCATTTGTTGGGGCACCTGGGTGGCTCAGGCGGTTAAGGATCTGACTCCTGATTTCAGCTCAGGTCATGATTTCAAGGGCGTGAGACTGAGCCCCGCATCGGGGCCCAGTGAGGAGCCTGCTTAACACTCTCTCTCTTTCCCTCTCTCTCTCTAAAAAAAACAAAAAACAAAAAACAAAAAAAGCATTTGCCAATGTTATGACTGAAAAGGCCTCCTTAAGTTTTGTTTTGATTTAAACTTTAAATTACCTATAAGTTGAACGTTTCATCTGCTGACTTTTAGCAAGGGGAATTGAGACACTGGGAAGCTGCCTGATTTGACCAGCAGCCTGAATAAAAATTATGTATCTATCTATCTATCTATCTATCTATCTATCTATATTCAGGCCAATTATATTTCTGCTTGATGTGTGCAACTCCTAATACTTGGCATGAGTTGCTTCCTCTCCACTTCTTGAGCTGTTCTGTTTTACCGTGGAGTTCTATTTTTACAGGACAAACGGAACTGAGCAGGAAACTTGTTCTTGGAGTTATTTCCCCTAAGAAGAGCCTGCTGTTGAGAATACAGAGTCGTGTTTGACAACGGAGTCAGCAAAAAGGAAGCGGAGGAAGAGATGGTGGAGAGAATCTGGATCCTGCTGGCATCATCAGACCCCTGTGCCCACCTGCACCTTTGGCTGCTTGGTTGTATAAGCCAATGCGTTCTGGGTTTTTTTTGCTTTGTTTTGTTTTTAATTTAAGCCCATTTGCTTCAGGTTTTCTTTTTTTTTTTTTAATTTTTTTTAATGTTTATTTGTTTTTGAGACAGAGAGAGACAGAGCATGAACAGGGGAGGGTCAGAGAGAGGGAGACACAGAATCTGGAGCAGGCTCCAGGCTCTGAGCTGTCAGCATAGAGCCCGATGTGGGGCTCGAACTCACGGACCTCGAGATCATGACCTGAGCTGAAGTCAGACGCTTAACTGACTGAGCCACCCAGGCGCCCCTTCAGGTTTTCTTTCAATTCAAACCAAGTGATGCAAATGATACAAGTTCTATGAAATGCATTTAAAAATAGATTGATTTTTGTCCTATGCTCGTGGCCAGAGCAGTTCCCAATTGCTACTTTCTTGTCCGATTAATCAATAAATATATAATAGGCCCTTGTTACATGGTCAAATGCCACAAAGTTTAAGAAAGTTCCTTGTGCTACAATCTAACTGGAATCCATCGTCTCTGTATTTTCCTCTCTCAGGGAATGTATCTCCATTTATCCAGATAAGTTTTGATTCAGGAACTGGTTAGTTGTTTACCTCCTGTTCTCAGTTCCAAGCCTACCTTCCTCTATTCTGTTCTGCCAGGTTGGGGCAGGGATTCAGCAAACCTCAGGCACCAGCTTCCCCTGCCAGCTGGCTTCCTGTGAAGTTCCAAGAGACGGGAAACCCCAGGGGACCGGAATATCAGAGGCAAAGAATTCCTTCCTGTTTCCAGTTCCTGCATTTGTCACTTCTGTGATGGCGGAAAGCAGAAAGTTAGCTGCTGTTGGCAGTTCCAAGATTTGGGTTTCTTTGGTATCTACTTTGTGCTCTTTCTGTCTTCCTATATCTTTATTACCAATTCCCAATATTAAACCCACTGCACTTTCCTGCCTGGACCCTGGCTGATAGAGGACCTGATACTGGGAATCATCTTAGGGAACAGGCTCTCAAAAACAAGATTCTGAGATTTATTTGCTTTGAACTCAGAGCTGAACTCTTTGCCAATGGAAAGTGGGAGCGGGTAATCTATGGCATGTGATGGCGTTATGATTCATTAAATTATCCTCTATCCTCGCTGGGTTGGAGTGCCAGCAGGAGGCAGGGTTTTGGAGACACATTAACTGCTGCCTAACACTGGTAAAGATGATTCCGAGGAATGCGAGGTGAGCCGGCTGCTTCCGACTGCACTATGGTGCTTGCAGGATGGAAATAAACAACAAGCTTTCAGCTCAAATCATCTCTAAGGAATCAGAGGGCTTCTAAGTCTGCCCTAAAAATATCTCTTATTCCTTATAGTTATAGGACAGACATGTTTAGAAAATCAGACCCAAACGAAACATTCACAGATGGGCCACGTCTCACATGCGAGAGTGGAGGTGGTCATTTAGGAGGAATCGACTCTGACACGAGGAACAGGAACCTTTGGGTGGGCTTGGATGAAGCTGAAAATCTGGACCTCCCCCTCCCCCCAAGTGTCACTGAGCTTCCCTTGATAGTGGACGAAGCCTCTCATTTCCTATTTGATAATACCAGCCTTCCTTTGCTTGAAAACCTGTAGTAAGCACGTCTGAGGCAGTTGCCTTTGCATGGGGATCCCTAATCTCTTAAAACCCCACTGCTCCCAATGCCCATGGCCTTCAGGCTTTTATCTAGAGTCAGATCCCAGCATATTCAGGGAGAGAAGGGCAGAGTCTGGCTCTGGAGGAAAAGGCTTTACTCCAAAAGAATCACAAGGTTTTGTTAAATTCATGCTAGAAGAAACCCAATATAGGTAGAGATGGATTCTAAGGGTATCCGATCAAGGAGAACACAATACAACATTGGGTTGGGGCCAAACTTAGGTAGCCCTGATATAATACACTTTCCATAGGTTTTTGGACTTAATGCTACTGTAGATTGCTTCAGCAATAGCCCCAGGGAATCATGCCATTTTGTGTATCAGGCCCTCGTGTAATTCCTTCCACATTGATTTTGGCTTAGCTATTTCACTTGCTTTTGGCCAATGAGACGTTAGCAAGTGTGATACAGACGGGAACCTAAAAAGCACTTGCACATTGGGGTCTGCCCTCTCTTTGCTCCTTTTGGACTCGCTTCCATGTTGAAAGAGCACAGACAAATCTGCTGAAGACACACGGCCCAACCGACAGCCAGCACCAACTCCAAGTCATGTGAACAAGGTCACCTAAGACCAGCATCCTTCAAATAATCTGTCAACTGACCACAAACGCACAAGGGAGCCCAGCTGATGCCATGGAAAGCAGAAATGAGTTGCCCCAGCCGAGCCCAGCCTAAGTTGCTAATCTACAGAATCATAAATACATAAATGATAAACATAAGCCCTAAGTTTTGTTATACAGCAAAAGCAAGCAGAGACAAATGTATTAGTTTGAGCAGCTGGAAGTGGTGTGTTTACTAAGTTGGTTGGCTGACCCCTGTGGACAACAATGATGCAAGTTGATAGAATTTCTATGGAATAATGGGCAGAAACGATCCTAAAGGCTTAAGGAGGTAGGAATAATGGGACAATTTGTCATGTGTAACCTGTGCATCTTTCCTCCCCTTGAAAGGGCCCAAGGGATATTCCCTTCACTAAAGCATTGAGAAATGCATTAGTGAGGGAGCCCCACAACCTTGGGTGCCACCAGACGGCTGTTTTCTGTAGGACAAAGATGATGATAGGAAATGCTACCACGGATATGGACTTCCTGACTTCAATGAGATGATAAGATCCCAGAAGAGCAATCGGATTTTTTTACTTACAGGAAATCTTTAGTAGTGGCTGGCCCTAAGAATTAAGTAGTTGTCCGGCCTACCAAAGCATGGCTTGATCTATAGAATAGAAATCTGGCTTGAGTTTTCACAACTGAGAATCACAGCTTCTTCCCCAAATTCTTAGAAAGGACCCCGCAACAATGCCATGGGTACTGTAGATCTTCTTCCAAGCTATCCCCAAGGGGACTTGAAGTCATTCCTGAAGGTGTCTGTGCACTGGGGGAAGTGGAAATACCCAGGCTTTTCAGGGATTCCTGAACGCTGCTCTGCAATGACACAAATCTTTAGGAACCCCAAATGTCACCTGTGGTCCACTAGTCAAAGGAGAGGCTTATAGTGGTCAGGTGATGAACAGAGTTTGTGCCTAATCACATCTCATTGTGATCTGTGACTCAAGCACCCATTAAAAGTGATCATTAGGAGGACTAATCAACAATATAGGTGTAAGCTTGTGGTACAATGACAAATTTGAAAAGAGGATGGAAAATTACAACTCTCGCTGAGATCGCATACATGTCTGGACAAGGACCAAATACAAACAGCAAAAATGAAAATACTTGTGCTGAGATGATGACATCATAGGTGGTTTTTGCTTGTTTGGCATTTCTCAGTTCCTCAAACTCTCCCGAATACTATTTTTGTTCCCTTTGTAAAAGGTACTTTTTTTTTTTTTTAAAGACTTAGTGTTCATTCGGCTCTTTTGTTTCAAGGATTGCCTTTACATACTTTTAGCCAATCCTATTAATGTCATAAAAAGTAAGGATGTCACGAGTGGCCATTTTCTTCAATATTATGAGGAGTCTCAGAGCCAATCATGCACGAGGCATCTATTCCAAGCAACAGACTGCAGGACTGACAAACCCCTCCTCCCCCCTTGCCCTCCAGGAGCTTAGAGTCTAAGGAGAAGATGTAACATGTGCTCAAATCCTCATGATTCAAAACTGAGAAAGATAAGCTGCTAACCTAAGACTCGGCTCTAGATAATGTACACATTTGGATACTTCATAGATCAGCAGGTGCCCTGAACTCCATGGCCCCAGTACACAGACCAAATTTCACATGGTTAACCTGCCGTTGCCGCATGCAGTTACCCTGGACACGCACGGAAGGGGTTCCACGGCGTTTCTAAAGTGCCAACCATCAAAGGCCTTGACTCGTGAGTGTCACTGTGTGACAGACATGGAACCAAGTCACTGAAAGGTTAAGTTTAAAGTCACAGAGAGGGCCGGGAAAGGAGCCCTAGTTTGGGACTTTGACCATTATGGATACCCATCTGAAATCTTTGCAGGTACAGCATACTAGCGTGCTAAATTTTTCTAATGTATGCCATTGGTTTCTGAGGTTAAGAAAACAGAACTTTTTAAAGATGTAGTTTAAAACAAAATCATCCAACATGGTGCCATGGCAGGTTAAAACAAATGCTTTGTGATTCAGACCTCACAAAATACTCAACGGCTTCTCTCCACGATTTGTAGCCGCCCACTGTGTACTTAAATGCTTTCTGTTAATTAAACAACTCAGATGTCAAGATTCCAGTAAGCCACATAACTTGTCAATTATGGCTTGACTGTGTGTAAACTCTAATGGTCTCAAAAGGCTTTTCCAGTATACCCAGAGGAAACAGTGGAGAAAATAACTCTATTGGCAATTCGTCCTTTCCTATAACTGAAAATTTCCATTCATCTCCGCTTCTGGAAATCACTTTGGAAACTTAGGGGGGAAACTCCCTTTGTGTTGAGTCTGGCAGCAAGAACGAAGTGCAGAGCACTCACTGGGGTCTCGGGTCCGGGGCGGTCATTTTCTAAAGTGCGGTAGTGCTTGCTTAGGGTCACAGGCTGCAGGGGTGAGTGCCTGGATGTGGGGAGGGCGGACTGCCTGACGTGCTCTGAGCACACCATGGCCAGGCGCTGCCCGCTCTCTTGGTGATCTCCTCTTCAGTGCTGGAGCTACAAAGGCATTGGACAAGTGCAAACAACGAGCTCTGCAGGCCAGAGGATTCCTGTTCAGAGTCCAGAACATTCTCGAGGACGTCCCATCTGGTCACCCCAGCTCCTGAAAACACAGGTTCAAATCTGGGGAGACAAGTCCACAAATAGGAAAATCACTTTGCTGATTAGAGAAGAGATAACCTCTCAAAAACAGACTGGAGTGAGAAACGGCTGTGGGGGAAGAGCTCATCTATCTGGAGGCAGCAGAGTTCAAGACCTTTGTGTTTCCCCCCTCCACCATGGTCCTCATCCACGTCTTCAGCCTCTCTCTCCAGACCTGTTGCAAGAGGCCTCTCCCCTCTGTTCTCAGGCGTGCAGTCGGCCCAGTGACACTGGAGCACAGTTGGCGGGGCTCCCCGTTCAAAGCCTTTTGTAGCTCCGCACGGAGCCAGATATGTCTGTTGGCTCCTGCAGACGCATTCTCCACCCTGCTCTACCCTGCTCAGGTCACCGGAGGGTGACCTTGGACTGCTCACTGGGCTCTCTTTCCCCCCCCCCCCCCCCCCCCCCCCCCGGCTTGCATGCCATGCTTTCCCTCAGACTAGGGGATAAAGAAGGCTGTAACATAGTAGCATAGTGAGGTTTCAGCAACCTCCCAGACAGGCTGCAGGCGCATCTGGCCTAGCTCTGATTTGCTTTGGTCAATGAGATGTGGATGGAAACCTGAAAAACACATGCATGGTAGGGTTTGCCTTCTCTTTGCTCTTTTTGGACCCGGTTCCATGTTGAAAAGAGCACAGACAAACCTGCTGAAGACACACGGCCCAACCGACTGCCAGCAGCAACTCCAAGACATATGAATGAGGCCACCTAAGACCAGCATCCCCCAAACAATCTGTCAACTGACCACAAATGCACGGGGGAGCCCAGCGGATGCCATGCAAAGCCTTGCAGGTGGCCTTCTCCTATTGCTGTTCTCACCAGCACTCTGGTAACTATGCCTTCCCCTGGGGCGCCTGGGTGGCTGAGTCGGTTGAGCGTCCTCCGACTTCAGCTCAGGTCATCATCTCGCGGTCTGTGAGTTTGAACCCCACGTCAGGCTCTGTGCTGACAGCTCGGAGCCTGGAGCCTGCTTTGGATTCTGTGTCTCCCTCTCTCTCTGCCCCTCCCCCGCTCATGCTCTGTTTCTCTCTCTCTCTCTCTCTCTCTCTCTCTCTCTGTCAAAAATAAATAAACATTAAAAAAAAATTTAACTATGCCTTCCCCCGTCCCCTCTAGGCCTAGGGGTGCTCAGCTCTCCCCTGCTCTTGCCAGTTTCAGGTAGCTCAACCTCCCCACCGCCCCCTTCCTGCCTTTGCAGCTAGTAAGCTTGCCTCAGTCACCCCTTCTGAGTGTGGCCTCTGTTTCCTGCTGAGACCTGAGGCATGCATGCCTAAGGAGCAACATCTAACCTCCTTTGCCTGGAATTCCTGGCTCACAGCAGGGCCCCCAACCAGCTTCCCTCTGGTCTCACACCTAGATTTTTCCAGGCTGGGATCACACGCCTTTTCCTACAGATGTGATGTCCCCCTGCCTCTGCCATTCCCCCTGTGTCCCCTTTATCTAGAATAGTCTGTTATTCGCATGTTTGCCTGGTGCAAATGTCACCTCCTCCATGAAGCCTTCCCTCTTCCCTGATTGTCCCCGGCCTAAAGTGATACTTTCTCCATCTCTGAATTTTCATGTATTATTTGTACTTCTTGTAATGCCACAGGGAACTAAAATACAAAATACACAGACTTCTCACACAATTAAAAACTCACAAGCCCAGGGGCACCTGGGGGGCTCAGTCAGTTAAGCGTCCGACTCTGGATTTTGCCCAGGTCATGATCTCATGGTTCATGAGTTCAAGCCTCACAGCCGGCTCTGTGCTGACAGTATGGAGCCTACTTGAGACTCTCTCTCCCTCTCTCTCTGCCACTCCTCTGCTTGCACTCTCTCTTTCTCTCAAAAATAAATAAATAAATAAACATTTTTTTTTAAAACCCTCACAAACCAGGTGAGTGAGGAGGTTACTTTCTCTTCTCCTCTTCCAGCCCCCACCCGCCTCCCTGGAACAGCTGTGCTCTACATGGAAGGAAGCTGGATGTGGGGTGGGCATTTCTGGGGATTCTGAGGATAGGTACATAAGGTGGGCTTTGGGATAAAGTGATAGTTTGAGCGCTTCATGATTTTCCAAATATGTTCCAAGAAGCACAATGTACCTTAGAGGCCTTTGCAGGGACCTAAGGCAGGGTGTATATACCCCTCAGTCTGGTTTCACCACTGTTTTAACATGCTTTTGTGAGATAATTGAAAAAATATATATATATACCGGTCTCTGCCCGGGGCTCCTGGCACAGAACTCCTAAAGCACTTGTAATTTTCTAAATGATAAGAGCATTGGGAACATCTTTGTTCTAATATTTGGTCTTGGACTTCACTTCCTGACAGAGTTCCTAAATCCCTTGAAATTTCCTGGATGACAGCAGTGTCTTTTGTTGTAATGAAGTGAATCTTGATGAGCTCCTGGATGGGGACAGGTCACCAAGAAGACTAAGCTATGGTGAGAAGCTTGGAATTTTCAGTCCCACCCCTCACCCCAACCCCATTCTCCAGAGAGGGGAGAAGGGCTAAAGATGGGGTTAATGATTGGTCATGCCTATGTGATAAAGCCTCCATAAAAATCCCTGAAGTAGGGCTTCCAGGGGCTTCTCTGTTGTGGAGCACAAGTTGGTACTGGGAGAGTGGCACACACACAGAGTGTGGACGCCCCCACATATCTTGCCATATGCATTTCTTCTATCAGATGTTCACTGTATTGTTTATAACCCATTATGGTAGGTTGGTAAACAGTAAGCAAACTGTTTTCCTTGCTTCTGGGAATTGCTCTATCAAATTCACCGAACCTGAGGAGGGGATGGTGGGAACCTCAGATTATTTATAGCTGATTGGTCAGAAGCAGAGGTGACAGCCTGGGCTGGCCATTGGCATCTGAAGTAGGGGGTGGAGGGTGGGGAGGGCAGTCTTGTGGGACTGAGCCCTTAACGGGTGGGATCTCATGCCATCCCTGGCAACATAGGGTCAGACTTGAGTTAAATCGTAGGACACCAAGCTGGTATCCCAGAGAACTTCCTGGTGGGGAAAAAGCCCCATGCATTCACGACAGAAGTGTGCATATTAGTGACAGTAAAGGAGATCCAGAGGAGGAGGACTCAAGTTTCTCCACTCAGTATGTACAGGTGTTCTAATGTTTCCTTTATGAAAGGGTTATAATGGGAAGAAAAGAAAGAAAAGATTGGAAACCAATGCACAGAGAAGGCACCTGCACCATGGCGGCATGTGGAGGCTATGGTCAGTTCTTAGGTGGAAGTTCCTAAGGGGAAGACAAGAGACTCAGGCAAAACAAAACAAACACAGATTTGATCAACTGCTAGGCGGTATACAGAAATCTGGCTTCTTTTCATTTTAGCCCAAATTATACCAATGAAAACAGTGTTTTGAGTACCTTATCTCCAACTCTTGATTGTAAGAATCTTGGAATACTAATGTTGTGCCTCATTCACCCTTACGACCTCCACACAGCCTACCTGACACAGAGTCTTGCAAATAGACACTTAGTGCATATTTCAGAGTGAATGAATTAATGAGTAGCACTATACTGGGAATCACAAGACCTTTTATTTTTCTGTTATTATTTCACTCCAGAAAGTTATGTAACATCCCTTAGTCCAAATCTTGCCATTTGTAAAATGAGGAAGTCAGGTTACGTGGTTTGTAATCTCTAACAAACCATGTCATGATGACTAGGATAACTTTTTTTAAAAAGGAAACATGATATAGATCTATGGGATCAGAATCCACTCCTGAAGCTATTCTGGTTGATAGCTCAGTGGCCTGCACAAGATCAAGAAGCCATGGTCCCAAGCCTGATCTCTCACATCCTTGGAGTATGGATCCACTCCTTGTAGGCTCACTAGGTTAAGAAGCTCTGAAAAGCAACTAAGACATTGGTATGTGTCCTTGAAACAGGGTGTAGCATTCCTCTCCCTAAAGTTGACAAGGACCCCATGGAGAGTTCTGTATATGCATTTGTTATATAGGATACGAAGAGGTGATATATACAGTGAGAGGTGAGGATAGAGACAGAGATTATCCTTCATCTAACAAGCACCCCTGGGTACTTAAAAGTGATACATTGGGACATTTTATTTTTTTATTTTTCTTATTTTAATGTCTATTTATTTTGAGAGAGAGAGTAAGAGAGAAAGCATGCGCCCGTGAGCAGGAGAGGGGCAGAAAGAGATGGAGAGAGAGAATCCCAAGCAGGCTCTGTGCTGAAGGCAGAGCCCAATGCAGGGCTTGATCCCACAACCACGAGATCATGACCTGAGCCAAAACCAAGAGTTGGACACCTAACCGACTGAACCACCCAGGTGCCCCAACATTGGAACATTTTAAAATGTATTCAAGTACAAAGAAAACTCAGAAAATATAAAAGAAGAAAACAATACAAGTTTCCAGAATATAATGATTATGGGCATTTAAATATTTTTCTTCACTTCTTTGGGAGAAGAGTGTGACGGTATATTAAAAACATTTTTTAAATAAAGCATTAATGATATAGTAAGTGTATTTTTATATCTTACTCTTCTTTTCTTTTTGTTATATAGAAAGCCTTTCCCCATATTATCACTCCTCCGAAGCAGAACTGTAAGTGACAATATATAGTGTATTGAGTTGAGGTTCCAGGATTTCCCTGTTGAATCAGTCAGGATAGACTTGATTATGCCGCAGTAACAAACAACCCCCAAATCTCTATTATTTAAATCAAATAGTAAACAAAGCTTCCCTGTCCACTGAGGGTCAGCAAGGGGCTGACCATTATTTGTAGTGACTCAGAGACCCATGCTGATGTAGCAACACTACCCCAAATGTTGCTAGTTTCCACACCAGATGGAAAAAGAATACAGCAAAGCACAAGCTAGGCCTTACATCTTCTACCCAGAAGTCACACATCACTTAAGCTTATATTTAGTTGACCAAAACAAATCACATGACCACACCTAACAACAAATTAAGGGCAGAGAAGTGCAATCCTATTACATCACACAAAAGCAAGAGATCCAGGAAATATGTGAAATAACACTAATGACCACCACATCCACCATGGAGAAGGATGGTAATGAGCTCTTTGGCCACATTTAGTTTGATCTGAGTCTTTTGATCCTGTAATAAAGTTAAGGCCTTGAAAGCCCATCTGGGGAGGCTGAGAAGTCTGGATTTTCACAAGAATAAGAATAGGCAACACCTTTCCCAGAGTTGCCTAAAAAGTTCAAGGCAGAGCTATGGAGTGGAAAATCAAGCCCTGTGCAGCTGATGCCTGAGCTTCTGAGCCCTGCTGGGCATTCTCACATTAATCAGGTCTCGCTTCAATCTCTGGTCAGTGAAGCAAAACCACCAAGCCCATCCCTTCTTAAGTGGGAAGGGAGACTGTTTATCTGTATCAAAGTCTTGTCAGAACTATGTGTGACAAATATGCTCAGGGCAAGTCCCAGGACTCTAGCTACCGAGGTGATGTGACTAAGAACAGGAGGGTCAGGATGACTCCTGGACAGTCTAGAACTTGACTGTCCCCACGTGGGTGGTTTGGGGGTGAGGCAGAGCTGGGATGGCAGAGGATAGAGGTGGGAGATCGAGAGCTCTGAGCTGCCTGGACCAAGCTCTTCCCCGAGGGGCTCTGTCCTCAGACTTTATGGAGCTGAGATAGGAGTTGGGGGTAGCGTTAGAGTATTTAGCACAAGATCAAGTACATTCACTGTGAGAGAAGGCACAGAGCCATGGAGAACTTCTGGGGCACCAAACATTTTCTGTAGGGCCAGGTTGTAAAGTATTTAGACTTTATGGGAAATATAGGCTTTGAGGCAGTTACTCAACTCTGCCATCAGAGGCAGGGGGCAAGGGTGTGAACATTGGGAATGATACGGAAACAGTGAGCACAGCTGTGCTTCAATAGTATTTTGCTTACAAAAACAGGAGGCAATTTGGCCCCCTGGCTACAGTTCACCTAATCCTTAAAAAGGAGTTGATAGGGGCGCCTGGGTGGCGCAGTCGGTTAAGCGTCCGACTTCAGCCAGGTCACGATCTCGCGGTCCGTGAGTTCGAGCCCCGCGTCAGGCTCTGGGCTGATGGCTCAGAGCCTGGAGCCTGTTTCCGATTCTGTGTCTCCCTCTCTCTCTGCCCCTCCCCCATTCATGCTCTGTCTCTCTCTGTCCCAAAAATAAATAAACGTTGAAAAAAAAATTAAAAAAAAAGGAGTTGATATATGTTAGTGGATAATAGAATGTTAACGTTGGTTGGCCAGCATTTCATAGGTGCCTACTGAAACTACGATGCATCCCAGGATGTGATGGGCTCTTAAAGGAAGAAGGCACTGCACCTGCTTCTTAGAGATTTATAACTTGGTCCTCTGGGAACCGTGGATCCTATTGCCTGTAAGCTTTTTATCTAGCATAACTGTTATAATTAATACATTTATTTTCTTTTGATAAATATGTGACATATAGGACATTTATGTTTATGACCTGGTCCTGTGAGCCCAATTTTACTATACCCAATACTGTTTTCTTCAGATAAGAAAAAGCAGCTTAGCAGTAAGTGACAAATCTAGGGCAAGTTTATAAAATAGATAGCAGGTAATGGGTTACTATTAACTGTAAGTGAAGACATAACTAAAAAGATGAACAAAAGATACATAGACAGTTCCCAAAAGAAGATAAAACCTGTAAATTTGTGCAAATGTTTTATCTCACTAATAACTTGAAAATGCAAATTAAAGTAATGATGACGTACAGTTTTCAATTTCTAAATTAGCAAAATTTAAAAACGATAATACCCAGCATCGGAACAAACGCAACGATGAAACTACATCTTTCATATATTGCTAGTATGAGTTGGTACACCTTTTTAGAGGGCAATTCAGCGATATATTTTGAGAGTCTTAAAAATGTCTATAGCTTTACTCCGTAATTTTACGTCTTAGATTTTACCTTATGGTAATAATCGGAGCTGCACATGAAGATCTGTGTATAAGATTATTAATTGTGATGATATTTATTTACTTACTTACTCATTTATTTACTGTAAGCTTGTTTGTTTTGAGAAACAAAGAGAGAGAGAGTAGGGGAGGGGAGAGAGGGAGAGAGAGAGAATCCCAAGCAGCACAGAGCCCCACACAAGGCTCGAACTCATGAACCATGAGATCATGACTGGAACTAAAATCAAGGGTCAGACGCCCAACTTACTGAGCCACCCAGGTGCCCCTAATTGTGACAATATTTAAATAACAAAGACATAAAACAACTCTGAGGTAGATACTAAAGGTAGAGCAATAGAGAATTAGATAAGTCCTAGTCCATATATACAATAAAATATCAAAGCCATTAATTATATTTTTAGCACATGGGTAATACTAATGACATAGAATTAAGGTAAAGAAAACTATATCAAGCTATACATACTATAATTTAATTTTATAAAATTTAAATACAGAAAAACATTAGAAATTAAAGCACTATTAAATATTAACCATGGTAATCTGTGTGCAGTGGATTATTTTTTTTTCATTTTTGCTCAGAAAAAAATATGTAATTTTTAAAAAGTTCTAGGGGTGCCCGGGTGGCTCAATCGGTTGAGCATCTGACTTAGGCTCAGGTCATGATGTCACAATTCGTGGGTTCGAGCCCCACATCAGGTTCTATGCTGACAGCTCGGAGCCTGGAACTGCTTTGTATTCTGTGTGTGTCTCTCTCTCTGCCCCTCCCCTGCTCACGCTCTCTCTCTGTCTCTCAAAATAAAATTAAACATTAAAAAAAATTTTTTTAGTTGTAAAAATTGTATTAGTTATTTATTTTTGAGCTGACCAACACAATTAAAATTAAGCAAGATTCATCGTTTAGTAGTAAGACAAATTAGGTCAAAATCAGTCAATTTTTACATTTATTGCAGAATAAACTATAAGAAGCACAGACAAATGGATAGTAAGACAGACAAGTCATTTCCAAACCCTTCAGTTTAATTTTATCAAGTACTTTTGGTGACAGGGTTGTTTTTCCCCTTCCAGATTTACTCAACTATTCATTATTTCAAGACACATAAAGTGCAGGATTATGATACCACACATGTCCTTTTTTTGTTGAAAGAGGCAGTGAGCTGAGGAGAAACAACCCTGTGAAATAAATAGAAAACCCTAAATAGTGAGTCTGCAGGCACTGGGTGGCAGGTTCATGGATGAACAGGTTTTAGACAGAGCCCTGGCCTCTCGGACAACTCTGTGACCAGAGAATAGTCACATACTTCTATTTTTTGAGGCTCAGAAAGGTCTGACAAATTCACTTACTCCAGCCAAGACTGCCTCCCTCATGTGGGGTGCATGTGATGGTTAGTTTTCTGTGTCCATTTGGTTAAACTATCGTACCCTGTTGTTTGATCAAATGTTAGTCTAGATGTTGCTGTAAAGACGTTTTGTAGATGTGATGAATGCCTGTCATCAGTTGACTTTAAATAAAGCAAATTTCAGGGTGCCTGGGTGGCTCAGTCAGTTAAGCGTCTGGCTTCGGCTCAGGTCATGTCCTCACTGTTTGTGAGTTTGAGCCCCACATCAGGCTCTGTGCTGACAGCTCAGAGCCTGGAGCCTGTTTCATATTCTGTGTCTCCCTCTCTCTCTGCCCCTCCCCCACTCATGCTCTGTCTCTGTCTCTCTCAAATATGAATAGATGTTAAAAAATTTTTTTAATTAAAAAAAATAAAGCATATTGCCTTCTCAGAATGTGGGTGGGTCTCATTCAATCAGTTGAAGAGCAACAAATGAGGTTTCCCAGAGAAGAAGGAATTCTGCCTCAGACTGTAGCATAGACATCTCACCTGATTTCCCAGCCTACTGGCCTACTCTACAGATTTTGGATTCCAAATTTCAACTCCTACCTGAACTTCTTCCAGCCCCCAAGCCTGCCCTATAGATTTCATACTTGCCAGTGTCCTAGTGGTTCTGTTTCTCTGGAGAAGATTCAAGTGCCCCTTGGTGGATCTTACCTTAGATTGTGTAGCTCACAGAAAAACTGGAGTCTAAATCTCTTGAATTCTAGTCATGACCTCTTCTTTATAAAAATTAACATTTCAGGCATACAACAAACTAGGAGAATAATATCGTCACCATCGGCATCCCCACCACCCAGTTTAAGAGGTTAAATTTGGTTGTTTTCGTACTTTTACTTCACATGACTGTTTCCATAAACACTACATAGAGGTTGTTTGCAGTTTTTAAACTCTATAACTGCCCACACATTGTCTCTATCTTTCTTCTGTGTATGTTTTCTCCCCAAATTATATTTTTCAGATTTATCCATCTCAAAAATACATCTATTTTTTGTGCTTTCATTTTAGTTGTTTATATTTCCTATTCACCTGTATTTCTGATTTGTTGCTATCGTAAATAAAAGTACCAGGAACATTCCTGTGTGAGCCCTCTTTGATGTATATCTAAATGGTCCTGACCTCTTTACATCACCCCACATATTTAAGTGCCAGGGAGGGGTGAGGAAGAGAGAAGCATCATTCTTTCACCTCCTTGACTCTCCCTCCCCAGGTTAGAAGGTACAAAGGATGACTATATGTTACTGGTTGGGGGGAAAGAGAAGAGAATTCGTCTCTCTCCTTCCTTCCTTCCTTCCTTCCTTCCTTCCTTCCTTCCTTCCTTCCCTCCCTCCCTCCCTCCCATCTTTCCTCTTTTTGTTGTTTTTTGTTTTTCAAGTAGGTTTCACCCACAGAATGGGGCCCAATGCAGGGCTTGAACTCACCACCCTGAGATCAACATTGAGCTGAGACCATAAGTTGGATGTTTAACCAGCTGAGCCACCCAGGCACTCCAGTCTAATTTCTTTAATTTGACTTTTGACCAAGATATTTACTTTACTTTGAATTTCACCTACCATTTAAAAAAGAGTATAAGGTTTTTCTGCTTGCAAGGAGATGTACTGTTTAAAAATGGCTGTGATACCCTGTTAATCCAAGAAAGTCCCTCTATTAACCATGTGCTACGCAGGCCATGTGGCAGGCCATAGGATGAGACATGCAGAATGGCCGCAAGCCTTTGAGCCTCCCTCAATTCCTCACATACATGGTTTTGCCTTCATTACTCAGATTCTAACCCCTTTTCTGACAATACTTTCTCTCTAGGGGACAGGTTGTAACTGGTCCCTCATAGGTTCAATTAGCCTATGGACATATTTTATTTGGTTTGTTTGGTATTTGAAATACTTCCAGCAAGCATTTAATAACTAGAACATTTTATAGAAAAATCTGGATTTTATCTTCTCCAACAATGTTAGCCTGGTGCTAAATTCACAGGAATATGCCCTCCAGTTGGTCACCATCCCCTATCTGGTTATAGTGTGCCCTTCTTTCTCATTTCAATACTTGCCTGGCCGTCTGGGCATCTGAGTTTACCTTACCACCTCTGCTCTCAAACCAACTGTTCTGTGGCTCTACAGCAGACACCCTTTTTCTCTTTCTTCCTTATGCTGAGCAGTTGAAGGAGACGCTATACAAAGACTCAGAGCTCATGAAG
This sequence comes from Prionailurus bengalensis, assembly GCF_016509475.1. Taxonomy (NCBI): domain Eukaryota; kingdom Metazoa; phylum Chordata; class Mammalia; order Carnivora; family Felidae; genus Prionailurus; species Prionailurus bengalensis. The sequence goes on from NC_057359.1 coordinate 6,178,595, forward strand.
CACAAATACTGAGGTCTCTCCCATGGAAACCCACATGTAGACCAAGTATCCCAGTCTATCGGACTATAGGAGTTTTGTTTCTCAAGAAACAGATGTTTCAGTTAGGACTGCCAGTAATAATCTGAAACCTTTCTGAGTTAAGAATATCTCATTGTTGATTCAGAGCAATTCAGCACAACTAGACCTTAAGTATAGTCCAGACCTAAACTGCCTTTGTTCCTTGTTCTGTGCCCAGGGACGAGTATTGCAGTAATGGGATGTGTTTTCACGAATGGCTTTCAGGGATGTGGTAGGAGGGAGCAGGGCCCAATGTCATTCCTGTCAGTCATATTTTGTGCTTCTGAGCTGCCAGGCACTGACCCTGGTGTTGAAGGTGTTTTAGAGTTCTTTTCATAGTTGGCGCCTCTGGAATTTTACAGACACATTCAACAGAACTCTAAAATGACGAGTTCTGAATATTTCAAGTAGCTGATAGCAAAGTTATTTACAAATTTCTATGAGTTGCCTATGATTTTGGCAAACTCATGAGCTCATGCGTCACACCATGTGATCCCCAGATTTCAAAAGGAAAGGTGGTTTTCCTAAGAAAGCTAGAAATACCCATTGTGCAAGAGGACCCAGGTCTGGTCCCCAAAACACCACTTCCCCAGGGTCTAAGCATTTCATCCAACCAGGCTGAATGATTTTTAGCAACCCCAATTCTCCTGACCTCCATATCATATCCTTTCCCACAAATTCCAGCTCCAAGCCTGTCAGCCTCATGAAGAGACTTCTATTCTCCCAACTTTGACCCACAGCCCCCAACGATGTTCTTAACAACGGTTGTAAAAACATGAGTTGTTGATTGGTTCAGATTTGAGTATCTTCCCTTGCTGTTAAGTGTTAAACATGTTTCTAAGCATGTGGGCCCTGATGTCCTGTGCAGATTCCCGGTAATGCCTAGGAATACAGACAGACCAAAGAGTACACAACTATTCTGTGGCTGCACAGCAGACACTTTTTTTTCCTCCAAGAGAGGTGTGGAACAACCTAAGGTCATAGTAGCAATGGGCAGAAATGCCACTGAACAGGAAGATTCTGTGCAGGCTGAAACTATTCCATTGCCCTTTTATGCATTCCAAGAATAGGGCTTATTTCTTAATTTAAGGTAGGAGAAGAAAAGACGTGAAAGAGATAAGGTAAGTCACGACTACTTACAGCTCTGTTCACTTCCCTCCTTACTGTGGTGACCGATCTTTTGGTTGTGTCTGAAAAAGAGAAATCCCAGGGACAGGATAAGATTACTGAGAAAAGTGTTCTGTTTATAGGCTAACAGATGGCAGAATGAAAAGTTAATCCAAATAAATCACATGTAGAAGCCAAATGCCTACTGTGGCTTGAGACATCAGGCTGAACAACAGATAAAGGAAAACTGTACCCTTAGGCAAAAACCATGAACAAAATAGTAGCTCTACTTTCCATTCTTTTCTCAGCCCCTGGTCACCAGGCACTCAAAGGCTGAGGGACTCTTAATTTGGGTATTCAGCCCCAGGAAACGTCTGGCTCCAGAATTCTCTTTCCCTGTTCTGCTTTGCTCTTGACTGTCACTTCCTTCTGGTCTGCCCTACATGAAGCAAAAGGGCTGATCAATTAATTTATACTAAGGTGTACATGACCGATATTGTTCCAGAGGAACTCGGGGCAGAAGCACAAGTTCACATAACAGGATGTTGTTCACCACTGTTTCCCTGGTTTCATCTCTTTTTCAACCCTTGATGTCACGTGTTCCCTGTCCCAGCTCTGATTTCCTTCTAGAGCTTGATGCCCGGGTTTCTAAACTCTGTGCATCCCTAATTCTGCTTTTTCTCTGTACACTAGATTTTTAGCAACTGCCTCATGACAATACCACCCTTGGCCTGGACTTTGAGGGCCTTTATCCAGCACTGAAGTCTCCCCGAAGAGGAGTTACATTTGAAAGGAGCCTAAGAGTTAACCCATAGAAATTGCCCATGAATGATGGAGTTTCAGTCTGGTCCTCTCTAACGCTTGAGAAAGTGCTGCCATCCTGTAGACCTTCCTTAAGCATCAGACAACATATTTGGTCTTTGGTTTAAATCCCTGTAAAGTTGCAGCTCAGTCTTTTAGGACTCTGCCATTCAAAGTGCAGAGTCCACGGGCTGGGGCTGGTGGGCGAACTATTTGTTACCAGCCCACAGTGGGACAATTACCGAGATTTAGTATAACACTTAGCAACTTCTATAGTAATCCTTTTACTGTGTTTTTTTCTGATCATATTTATTGACATGTCAGAGGTTTATTGAATCCAGTAAAAACTGGGCTTATGGTTGTATGTCTTTGTTCTTTTTATTTTACTTTTTAGTAATTAAGTTTTAGTATATATTGCAAAAGCATTGATGCTAACATATTGGAAATGTAAAAATAAATGGTTCCTTATAACAGAAAGTTTGAGAAATATTATTCTTATGAGCTGCAGGCTTGTTCTAGAGATCTGGTCTCTTTATAGCTGGTGCTTCCTCCTGGATTCTGCTCTTGACTTTGCCATTGGCACAGCCAATGATCAAGCCATTCAATTATTTTGGGTTGAGACTCTCTCCTTCCATTGCCCAACATAATACTATCCAGATTGAGTCAGTTTTTATTATTTTGCAACAAGAAGGCCATACAGCATCAGACAGACTTAGGTTCAAACCCCAGCTATTTGACTTTAAGAATACTTTTGGGGGCGCCTGGGTGGCGCAGTCGGTTAAGCGTCCGACTTCAGCCAGGTCACGATCTCGCGGTCCGTGAGTTCGAGCCCCGCGTCGGGCTCTGGGCTGATGGCTCAGAGCCTGGAGCCTGGAGCCTGTTTCCGATTCTGTGTCTCCCTCTCTCTCTGCCCCTACCCCGTTCATGCTCTGTCTCTCTCTGTCCCAAAAATAAATAAACGTTGAAAAAAAAATTAAAAAAAAATACTTTTGAAGCTTCAGTTTCTTCATGTGCAGTGTAGACACTACTCCTTGCCTCAAGAAGTTTTTGTAAAATTAACTGAAAAGAAGTTTGTAAAGGGTCTAGCCCAGTGCTGTCCAAAGAGGGACATATTTTGCTGTCTGCAAAGAGGGAAATATTGTATATCTGCTCCATCCAATAGCCTCTAGCCCCACGTGGCTATTGACCACTAACAATATTGAGCACTTAAAACATGACCAAGGAATTGAATTTTTATTTAATTTAAATTTGAATAACCACATACGGCTATTATATTATACAGAGCAAGTTAGCATGGATACCTGCGTATAGTAGGTTCAATGTGTAAAATTTTATTGAACATCTATCTACATGTGCCAGGCAATGTTTCAGACACTGGGCATTTATTGGTAAATAAGAGAAACACAGCCCCAGCAGTCATGAAACTTAAAGACCAACAGATGAGGCAGAACTTTACATTACTTTTGCAACAGAAGTTGCCAGCTCCTTCTCTAGAACACAGTGAGTCACCTGGAGCCCCGCACTGTGGAGGGCTCCTCTCAGGTAGAGATGGTAAACAGAACCTTCTGTGGACTGGCCACAGCTGTCCTCCCTGTACAGCGTGGTGTGCAGAGCTGGTCGCTGAGTCATAGATGGGCAAGTCCGTTTAGGAGCCAATGAGCTTTCTGGGCAGAGAGGGACTAAGAGAGCCACCCCTTTACTTGACTCTCTCTGATAGGCTGAGAAGTTCAGGACAGCAATGGCTTGAAGAGGAACTCAAGAGAAGGAAGTTAGGACTGGCATCCCAGACTTAACATAAAGACCTCAGCCAGAAGAAGCTGGCTGGGCACAGCTGTGGGGAAAGCGGGAAGCCCCTTCTGCCTCATCAGCCCTTGAGGGTCCTGCTTCAGGAACCACGGAAGCACACATGAGGGGGGCCAGCAAAGTATCAGCTTGGGTCACTCTGGTCTTCGTGGGGATCTGGACCAGCAAGGCTGCCTTTGCATGGTCGATGGAGACCCCCAGAAGGAACAGAGATGTGCACGGCGGGAATAGAAAGAGCTCAAAACCAGGGCCCTCAGGGGAACCGCCCTGGCTCCCCAGGAGCCTCCCTGTCTGTTTGGAAGCAGCAGCCCTGTGGGCTAAGTTGGCCTTGTGACAGTATGTTGGAGGGGGGGAAGTCCATGCTGTAAGGGGGAGACATTGGATGTCTAAGACAGGCAGGTGGGTGCTTGAGGAATTAGTTGGAAAATTAAAAGGGACGCAACTGAGTTTGTGGCCCAAGGTATTGAAACAGGTCCTAGACGTATAACTGTGTGCTGAGGGTGCTGGAAGGAGAAGTAGGTACCGGAAGCATCTCACAAGGGGATGTCCTGTAATGGGTGTGGTGAGGGGGGCAGAATCAGGAGAGGCTTGAAGAAGTAGTAGCTTCACCAAGTCAGGTGGACAAGGAGAAGAAAATACTTTAAGAGGACCGCGTGCTACATGAGAAAACTCAGATCTGAAGGGGTGGGGTGGCACTGAGGACTTAGGACCCTCACATGGCTAGAGCTTAGAGAACGAGGGTGATGGTATCTCAGGAAAAAGCCAGAATTATGAGCCACACCACTCAGGGCATGTTGGGACTTCGCCTAGGTGTGGGGGGCCGGGCCCCGGTGCCAGGCTGAGACCGGGTCGAGCAACGTTCCCTGTTGACTCAAGCCAACCCGGTGGTTCCCCCTCCCATTCCCCCACTTTCAAGGGCATAGGAAAGCCTTGTCAAGGCTGAGAAAGTTAATTCCTGAAGCCTGTGGTCTGCAGGTGTTGGCAGTAATGCTACCTCCCTTTTTCTACCCCGAGTCAGATAGAAACAAACATGGGAACTGTGTTTTGCTAGCAATCTATCAACAAGGTCTTGTGACCCGTTCAGAAAGTTCACAAGGTATACAGAACTAAATGTTTTGGCTGGCAGCGATCATGTGAAACCTGTTTATTCTTAGAATGACCTGATCCATAAGAGTCTTATATTATAAAAGATTGTGTACAGCAACAATAAAGCCGTCACTTGGGCCATCAGCCCAGGGGACCCTCCTGTTCCCAAACTTCCTCTTCTCTCTTTTTTTTCTTGCATTCCCCTACCCTCAGGACCCTGACCTCGGTGATTGTCGCGCCGGTCGCGACACCTGGGGAGCAGTGGGAAGCCATGGGCGAGGTCTGATCATGAAGACGTGTAGACTTGAGAATCTGAAAGCCTGTTCTGGCTAGAAGGGAAAATAGACCCATACTGCAGGTGGCAAAAATGGGTGCAGGGAGACAAGTTGGGAGGGTTCTGTTCCAGTCCAGGTGAACCTCAGTAGTGGCAGTGAGGTTGGGTCAATAAGCAGTAAAACGCTCATTCTCATGTCGCTTCCCATTTTACAGATAGAAAAAGCCATCTCAAGGAAGTTAGGTAATTCGTACAAGATCATAGAGCCAATAAATGGCAGCTTCAGGTCCCAACCTCGCCTTCTGACTCTGGTTTAAAGCTCTATTTACAGGGTCAGCCATTCTCAACCTTCTTTCATGACACATGCAAGGCACACAGATGTGTGTGCATGTGTGTCCATGTGCCTCCCATGAAGGAAAGCAGATCCCAGAGCATGTGAGTTGGGGTATGGCGTTGTATTATACAGGCAGCCATGATTTCACTCTGGCTCATTACAAACAAATAAGGAACCATTTGCAAATTTACTCTCTCAACTCTTATTAGCAACAAATGTCTCTCACCACAGTTGGTACCCAAGCCTTGCACCTAGTGTGGAACTACTGATAGCCTCGCTCACTCTTGAGACTGGGGTGAAGGATAAGGGAAAGACTTTTTTCTGCTCTACCTTTCAGTGTGACCCCATTTCATTCTCCCAGACAGGGTAAGGACAGAAAACTCTGTTGCTCATTTCTCAGGTGACTAAGTTCTCAGGTCGCAGGCCTAGAACTTTGGTATAGACCTGCTCCTGAGGGGTGTGTATGGGGGAGGTGAAAGAAGAATGACAGAAGATTAAATTCTAATGAGGGGCATCTGCCATGGCTCTCTGAGGTCATAGATTTGTGGAAGTGATTCTGTTTGGGGTATCTGGGCAGCTCAGTCAGTCGAGCATCCGACTCTTGATTTTGGCTCAGGTTATGATCCCAGGGTCTTGGGATCAAGACTCCTGTCAGGCTCTGTGCTAAGGGGGAGCTTGCTTGAAATTAACTCTCTCTCTCTCTGCTCCCCCTTCCCCAAATAAAATGTTTAAAGAAAAAAAGAAGTGATTCTGTTTAAAGTTCTGTCAGAGAAGACACTATAATTCCTCCCTTATGGTGAAATGCTCTTCCTCTCCATTTCTATCATTTCTTCCTCTTTTTCTTTTTCCCTTCTTCCTCTTCTCCTTCCTCCCTTCTTCCTTCTTCCTCAACCTCCACTCCCCTTTCTTTTGACAATAGTTCCTTGGGTTCTATAGTAGAGAGTTTTGTGGTTAGCACCCAAGTTAACGCATACATAGGGCAGTGGACAAATAAGAGCATGATAGTATTTTGAGACAGATGAGAATACAGAGGTTAGATTGTAAATGTAGCATAACAAACACCAAAAAGCCTCCCAATTCTCAAATAATGGCCACTCCTAATTCCTACTGGATTATTCCCAGATGTCATTTCCTTTTCTATAAACAAGGCCATGTGTAGACCTTGGGAGGAGCTTACTGGGTGCTGACAAAGGAGCAGTTTAGTAAACCAGAAGACAAGTCTGCAGATATTCTGGCCAGGGTTCAAAGGTTACATGACAGGAGTATGTGGGTGAGAATAGGATAGGCTGAGGAGGGACTCCAGGGGAGCCACTGAAAGACATTAGGGAGCCATCAAAACAGGTAGTTTTCCTGCCCGCAAATGGGCTCACACACTTCTCTTCTTTCATTACCAACCAAGGGATTCAGATTCCTAGGGGTTGGGGAGGGCTTAGCCCAGCTGACGCCCAGAATGTGCAAAGAGGGGGAGAGAACTGAAGGAATCCTCAGAAGTGATCTTGGCATCCTCCTTCCTGTGAACTCTGACCACATAGTTGTCTGCATTACCAAAATGACACTGATCTCATGAGGCTAATGACTCTTCTTGGCTCAAAGAACAAAGCAAACTATTTCAGCATAGGAACAAAACATTCCTTTAAAAATATTCCGTATGAGGATTTCAGCTCACTGAAGAAGACTAGGGCCATTTTCTTCTGGGGAAAAAATCATCAGGATGAGCCCAAAGGGATTCATAAGCCCTGAGGAGATTGGTATGAAACTGGGGAGCTGTAGACTCCTGGGGCCAAGCAGAACCCCACATTGCAGACACCCAGTCCACTTGGTTACCATGAATAAAACTCACTTACCCTTTCTAAAATAAAGCTTTTGGAAGAGCTGTTTCCTTAGGGCTGTCATCGTAGCTATGAAAATCAAAGCAATGAGGAAGGAAGGGATGAAGACAGGAAGCAACCAATTTGAAGGGATCTTGGGTTCTAGGTCACCTGGATGAAAAAAAAAAAAAAACAACACCAGAATCCCATTACATGGGAACTTAGAGATAGACCAACAAGTTGACCATCTGAGGAGGTTATAACCAGGTACTGTTCTGTGTATCCTGCAGGTACTAGTTCATCTACTTCTCACGACCATCCTATGTGGCAGGCTCTGCTATGACCCTCATTTTTCCAGTGAAGAAAGGGAGGTCCAGAGTGTCTGGGAAATGTTTCCAAAGTTGCACTGTAAGAGACAGAGCTGAGATATAATCCAGGCTGTCTGGTTCCAGATTCTATGGTTTTCATCATTCTCATCCATCTACTGTGTCTGTCTGTCTATCTATCTATCTATCTATCTATCTATCTATCTATCTATCTATCTATCTATCTATCATCATCTCTTTCTTTCCAGTAGGATGGTCTCTCAACCCAAACATGTATTCCCCCTCCACTGTCAAGCATTCACAGTGTGTAGAATCTATACCATTAGTCAATCAATTTCAAGGGTTAACAGGGATCATTTTGGGGAAAAAAGTATAATATTGTAGATAGTGTTAACATACAAAATCCAGACATTCATACCTTAGTGTGAATTACTACAGCATGTCCTTTTCCTTGTCTCAGCTAATCACTGAGGACTGGCACTGAGGAAAAGGTGAGTTTACTGGAGAGGCGGGTGAGAAAAGCAATTTTGGAGACAGGGGAAGGCCTTGTAAAGGAGAGTTCTGAGTATCTAGAAGTTAGAATAAGGGTTCCAGACTGACAGTGAGGAAGAACTGGAGGGGGTTTCACAATGGGGAGAAAGAAGCATACCCAAGGTAAGCTGTGCCCTTTCCAAAAGCCTGAATTTTGCCACATGGAGTAACTACTGCAGAATAAACATAACACTGTGGTCCAGGAGAAACCTGGCAAGAGTGCTCAGGAGGAAAGGCTCAATCCTGCCAACTGCCTTCCCTCTCCCCCATCTCAGTGCCATCTGAGAATCACAGATTGTTTTAGTTGAGAAGGGATTGGACATCATTTAATCTGAGCCCCTCATTTTAGAGTTCAGGAAGTAAGGCTCAGAAATGCTAAAAAATCTATCTGAGGTTATCAATGCCAAATAAGTGGCAAAGCCAGGATTGCAAGCCCAGATTGGTTTAATCAAATCCCCATCCCCGCAGATATTTGTCTTTATTGAAATCAGTGTGGTGAACATTAAGGAAGAAAGGATTCAGAAGCCTGGCTCAGGCACACATTGGATAGCTTGTACTAATTACAACAGCTCTTTTACTTTTAGGAAGTGCTTATTAAGTACCACTGCAGTAGCACTGTAAGTCAAGGGGCTCTGAGACCTTCAGTGTCCGCACAACAGAAGTCCTTACCTCAGTGACTCTTTACAAACCCTTGTCCTCTGAAGATTTCTTCACAGTCCCTTCTGCATACAGAAGCTCTACTCGTCCCTCAAGACTTTCTAACAATGAACATCAGTCTGCTTAGACTGTAAGTATTTGGAGAACAAAGACTTCACCTAAGTCATCTCTGAATCCCCTATAGAGCCAAGTGCCAGCTACATGAAACAGGTCAATAAGGATTTGTTGGGCTGAGTTAATCACTGTCTATCTAGTCTACCTAGCCCGATCCTCCCTGTCCTTATTTACCTTGTGGCAGACTGATGCTTATCCCTGAAATCCATTCTCTCTTTTCCCCGAGTATGAGGTCATTAGCTGGACACATGGCTTCTCAAGACTACAGTTTGGAGCCTCCCCTGCAGTTAGATGTGGGCCAGCCATGTAAACTAAGTTCAAGTCATGGGTCTTCTGAGCCTTGGCCTTAAAACATTGGATAAGTCTTCCACCATTCTTTTTCCTTTCTGACTTTCCTTTCTGACTCTCTTTCCTTTTTGATGTGGCAGTGACCCGGCTTTGACAATTCAACAGAGAAAACATTTTAGAGAACGGTGAGCAACAAGATGAAAAGAACCTGGATCACTGAATAACTTTATGGAATATAGATACTTACCTGCTCTGAATTACCTAAGAGAGAAATAGACTTCTATCTTGTTTGAGTCACATTTTGAGGTCTCTCTGTTGTAGCAGCTTAACCTTTATTCTAATACATATTCTTATAAATTATTTTATAATAATTACATGTTACTTAACAATGATATGATGATACAATGGGAAAACTAGGTTTCATCCTCCCCACAGTCCCATGCATTCAAGGAAGCCATGCTTCTTGGTAGAGGCACTATATTCCCCGCTCCCCCCCCCATTTCCATACTTTCTGAGTGCTAAGGACTTAGCAGGCATATTCCATTTAATCCTCACCATCACCCTCTAAGGTATCTGTCATTATTCTTATTCTACAAATGTGAGACCAAGTTCTAGGATGACTCAGTTATATGTTCATGTTCTGAAAGCTACTAGTGGCAGAGAGAGGATTTAAATATCAAGTCTGTTTGATTTCTGAGCCCATGCTCTTGACCACTGCCAGAGAGTCCCCTCCAGGTCTCCTTGGATTGTTTCACTTCCGGCCCCATAAAAATGTTTTTATAGTTACTTCCTGTGTTCCAATCCCATTATATTTCCTCATGAAATGCAACAATGGGCTGAGCAGAGGAAACCCTGTTTCAAAAGGAAAATGGACTCATTGCCCTTTTGTTTCTGATCAAGTTAGGATGTTCAGTCATCCATCCTACAAACACTGGGGCACCTCCCACCACCAGACTCTCATTGCTCTATTTGCTTTATTCACTGACTTCTAGAGAAGTTTGTGATGGGTCACAGAACCAGCAATGAGCAACTCAACTGATGAGAATGACCAGAAAAAGGACAGTCATAAAGCAGCTTAAAATGCCAGGAACCGTGGGAGGATGTGTGACTGGTTATTTGTTGCTGGTATTAGTGCTACAAACCAGGGGGTCACTTGACTGCTCTGATCTGGTGGTCTACACAGTCTGTTGGTTGGGATAATGGGACTGTTTTATCAAGGCCAATCCTCCAACCCACTAATCTGACATTAATTGAGCACTTAGTATGGGCAGTGTGTTTTAGCTTAGTATGGGCATACTGTTTTAGTTTTTGCCACAAAGAAGACCCATGTGAACAATTAAAATACAATGAAAGATAAAAGACAAGTATAGTCACAGGCAAGCCAAGTCATGGTACAGGTAATCAGTCTTAGAAGAAGAGATAAGGGAAGGACCCCTTGTGCCCTGGGATTATCTAAGCTGCTCTGGAGAGAGGGCAGACTTCAAGGCAGTGAAGAGGGTGAGTAATTATGTTTTCTGTGGAAGAAACTGCCTCAGCAGAGAAATCATGGGGGTGGGAGAGGTGCCAGAAATCTCAGAGAGCACTGGTGAGGAAGGAGAGCTGACCAGAGCCCAGGAACCATGTCAGGAGGTAGTAGCATGAATATAATTCTGGGAAGGATAGGTAAATGTAGGCTGAAAGTCTCTAACTGCATGAAAATCTCTCCGTGCCCTTGCCAGTTACATTTATGAGTGATATCCTAGAAGATCCTGAGCTGATGCAGACCCCACGGGCCTCTCCTGTGATTGTTGACTATTCATTCAGCTACATTGACTTCCATGGAAAGAAGAACCACCTTCATTCATTCATAATTTATCACTGGTTCAAAGTCTCCAGAGGAATGGTCAGTGTGCCCTTCCTACTTCTCCACCGCAAAGAAAAAAACACTGATGTAATCGGTGGTGCAAAGGCTAGATTCCAGTTATCTCCAAGTTCATCTTACCCAGGCCCCTATTTCCCTGATCCTTCTGGAAAACCACATTCCATCCAAAGTACTGGCCTACACTTAACCAGGCAGGAAATTCCACACAGCAAAGGACAGTTACTCAACAATTCCAAGAAAAATAAATTCCTCTGTGACTGTTAGTATTTAAGCCTCTAAAGCCCTAGTATGAATTAATTGTATCTCAATTTTCATCAGGTGTCAAGTCTCACGATCTGCACTGTGATAAAAAGAGAGGTAGAGAACGTTAAAGACCAGCTTGCCTAATTCACTATTTTTCCTCAAAGTTGACCCTAAAAAAGAGGTGTTTCTAATGTCTTCATTTCTACCAAGATTCTTAGCATGACATCTCTCTTTACTGTCTCACTTTCTCAAATCCGTTCAGTTAGAAAGAAGCTGGGCTAACCTTAGTGTTGGAATTGGGTAGTAAAGTGTGGATAGATTGGGGGGGGGGTTGGTAGAGGGGGTGGCAATGAGAAGGCGGCTGTCTGCCCTGAAAACTATATCAGGGAGAGTTTTTTCCTCCCGAAGAAAATCCTGGGAAATTAATGATGAGATGGGGATTGAGTCACTTCAAAGTCCTCAGTCCTGCCAGTTCATGATGAAATATAAATTAATTTGAGATAGAGCAGATATCTTTGATGCCCCAGCTTCTATCCTGTCTGTCCCAGCCCTGATTTCAGCCAGGGCTGAATGTGGCTGAATGATGGATGGTTCCAGTCAGGTTCTGACTCACTTCCCCCGATAGTCTCACCTCAAGCACATGCTGCTTCTGTGCCAGGGTTTCCTCAATGCTGAAGCTTGGTCCTTCTCACTGTTATGTTCAGTGACCCACATGTGGGATTTTTCCTTCTTATCCGCACAAATTTAGGCTCTACTGGATTAAAGGTCCAGCTTCCTAGTGGCAAATGCTTCCATCAAGGGATACGCTCTACTGCATCTAAATTCATAGCTTGAGTTCTACCCATGGGTGGACCAGCAGGCAGAGAAAAGAATTTCTCTACTGACAGAGCAATTAGTCTTGATTACCATGAAGAACGTGAGAGCTGCTACCTAATGCAGGCACAGAAGGTTAGGTCTGGAACTCGGGGATCCATGGATTCTCTAATTTTTGTACTTCCACGTTCAGTGATAACAAAGAAAAGGCAACTGCAGCAAGTCCGTCTGTTCAGGACAAGGCAACCAAGGGCTCGGTGCTCTCAGGGTTGAAAGCGAGAGTCACCAGCCCCCTCCCCGCCCCCACTCCTCTGCTCCATCTGAAGTGCTGAGTGAGGGAGATCTAGAATGTGTGGGGATGAGAGAGAGGACAATGATCGGTTATGGCTTGGCATCCACTTCAGCAGCCAGAACTGTAGCTTGTCCTATGAACTCTTGCCTATGAAATCTTGTGAAGAGATACCATATGGCTTCATGGCTGCCTCCCAGCCTGAAGGCTTAGTCACGGGGCTTATAGGGCAAGGGACAGACTGCTGCAGTCCTGTCTCACTTCCTCTTGGTTTCACCTCTAACTTCAGCCACAGCTCGGGAGAAGTCTGGTGACCTTTGACTTGCTTCATTCACCTCAAATGGGTACTTTGCTTTCTGCCCTGGGATTACTTGACACTACAGGTGCTGGGGGGAACTCACTCAGCCCACATGCATGCATAGCTCCCAGCATGGAGTGCACAGTCCTGCAGACTGCTGTCAACCAACAGGGGTGAAAGGAGATGACCTCCACCTGAAGTGCTTTGAGTGAGCATCGTGGGAGGCTGTCTGTACACTTCCCAGGTGGTCTTTGGGTATTTGAGCTCCCGTTTTGCTGATAGCAACAACTTCAATTCTTGCTTCCGGTCTGAATCTCCTAAGCCTCCCATCCCTGCTCCCTGAGGCCACCACCTAAATACTGGCATGCCACACGAGCTCCTATCATAGGCTCTGTTTTGTCTAACTAAGACAAAGGGCAAAAAGTGGAATATAATGACAATATTAAAGTTTCTATAAACTATGTCAAATTTAAGCAGTGCTAGGGACTGCCCTCTATTCGGAGATTATATCCTTTGCTGGTACGGTAGCAGAATAATGGCTCCCTCAAAGATGTCCACGTTCTGATATCTGAAACCAGTGAACGTGTTACCCCACAGGCAAAAAGGGATTTTGCGGATGTGATTATATTAAGGACCTTGAAATGGGAAAATTAACCTGAATTATCAGGTTGGGGGAAGGCGTCTAATGCAATTACAAGGGTCCCTACAAGGTGGAAGAGGGAGGCAGGAGAATTAAAGAAAGATGTGATGACAGAAGCAGACGTCTGAGGGATGCAGCTGGTGGCTTGGAAGGTGGAAGAGGGACCATGAGCCAAGGAATGCAGAAGCTAGAAAAAACAAGAATATAATTCTCCCTTAGAGCCTCTGCAATCCTGTCGACACTTTGAAGCCCAGTGAAGCCCATTTGGGATTTCTGATTTTCAAAGGTATAAGCTAATAAATTCGTGTTGTCTCAAGCCCACAAAGTTTGCAGCAGTTTGTTAGATGGGGCAAGAGGAACCTTATGATGAGCTTGGTGAGAAGGTGACCCGTCTCTTAGGGAAGAATTTTGATACTAGGTGTAGAGTTGCTCTTATTTGGCAAATAGATGTTCTTACCCAGCAACTACCAAATAAAACAGACTCCCAAATTGTTTGAAATTTCCCTGGTGTATGAAGTTCTAAAGTATGGGGCACAGAGCCATCAGCAAAGGCTCTGAAAGATTTTACAAAAGGCCAGCTTTCCTTGAAAACCCCATACCCACCTGAGTGTCAGCAGAGCCAGCAAAGTCACATTTATTCTGCTGACTCTCTAGGCACCGTGCCCGAATTACAGTGATTAGCTTTCATGCTGGCTATTATCTGTTTCCTCTTCAGATTCACCCTCTGCACTTCAACACTGGGTTCTGAGCTCTGAGAGGTTGGCCTTTTTGAAACACGTAAGTGGGACTCCCTTGTTCTCTGACTCGCAGCTGGGTGCCGCGGATGGGAGGCACAGGCAGCAGCCTGGAGGCTGGGGGGAGTGTGAGGTTGGGGTATTTGTTTCCCTGGCTTCCATCCGGGAACCACCCCAACAGTAGCAGTCACTCCTCTGACTGTTGAAGCCCCAGGGTCTGGCAATAACCTTACTCGCTTCTCTAGATCCTGACCACACCTCCACAAATAGACTTTTTATTACATTATCCTCCAATTACTCATTCTGAGTATGCCATCTACTTCCTGACTACTGGAGTCGGGAAGGGTGGGCTGCTCTTACCATGAGGGTCTATGACGGCTGAAGTAAGTTCTTTCACGTTGGCATTCCAGAACACACAGCTCACATTTCTGCCGGGGTGTGGCTTTAGTCGCAGAACACTGGTGACCCGGTAGAGGCCTTCAGAGGTCTTGGTGTGGCTGGTGTTGGCAGGGACGCTGACGTTTGGCCAGGACACTTCTGCCAGGGGATAACCTTCAGCCTGGCAGGTGAGCTGTACCTCATCTACCCCTGGGATCTTAAGGATATGAGTGTTTATTTTCTTGTAGGAAGCTGGATAATACAAAAAGAAAAAGAAGTAAGTTTTTCTTTTCTGATTCCTAGAGATCTCCGTACTCACTGCCATGTGAAATGGCTAAAATTATCATTATCAATATTAAGTAATTATGCTTTTAATTTTGTAAACATTTCCTGTGTCCCAGATATCATGCTACTGACATCGAAGGATTTCATTTTTATAATATAACAAAAATGCTGGTGTTGGTATTCCCAATTTTTGTTGGAGGTAACTGAAGCGAGTGAGGTTGAGTATTTTGCCCAGAGTCACCAGGCTTTAATAATTGCTGGAGCCAACATGTGCACATTGGAAGTTTGATTCCAAGTCTCAACAATGCTTTCCACTATCACACTCTGTGGCTTCCTGTCTTCCTGTAAATTATCTTACAACCGGGGACTGGAGAAAAGACAGAAGGTGGTTAAATGAAATCACTAGATAATCCCCACATTCTTGTTTTACTTGGTGCTTCTTCCAACATCTTTTCAGAAGAAAACTTTCTTCCCACTTCCCCATTTCCTCCCTTCTCTATGAAATTAGGAGGAGAAAAAAATAAAGACCTAGATTCTACCTATAAAGAGTTAAGAATTAGTTATATTACTTACTTATCCTGTACAACACACACACACACGCACACACACCTGTGTATAATGTATGCTGAGTGAATTAATCCAAAGTGGCTCCCTACCCTCTAAAAAACTGAGATCTAAAATGCATACAAATGACATCGAAAGCAGTAAGACACAAGGACAAATTGTTATCTTAGATGATAGCCCAAAATAAAGACATATTAACAACATATGCAGATACCAGGGAGTATGGAAAGTAATCTGTTGGGTTTTTGGTGAAGGGAAGTGGAAATGAGTACTAACTTCCATTAGCTAGGAAATTTTTAAGAAACAGAATTTTGATACAATCTTTGTGTTTGTGGCTCAGGTGTGATGAAACCATTTTTTTCTTACTGTTGGGAGGAGTATCAACAGGCACACCCATGCTGAAAAGCAATTTTACATTAAAATCATGAGGACAGCCCTGTGGAAAACATCAAATGTGTATGAGGTAGTAAGTGCTTTCTAGGTGCTAAGCTTCACGCTGTGTGATTTCACGTACTGTGGAAGGAGGAGGAATGTTCAGGCCCCTCTCCACAGTTTTGCCCCTTGAGTACTTCCCTTTGTGTCTCTGTGTTGTGAGTTGCTAATTTGATTAGTTATAGCCAAAGACGCTCACGGGGTCACTGTTCACTGCGGTGAGTGACCTCATCTGGAAGCGTGGTTCACGGTCTGTGGGCCTCTCTTGAAGTTCTTGTCTCCATGCAGTAAAGCATACTCAGTTGGGCCTACTGACCTGCCTGTCTCAAAAAGCTCTGAAATCTTCCTGGCTCACAGTATTCCAGCTTCTGCTTGTGACTGGGTGGGTGGGATGGACTTTATTATCCATGAGGCTGGATAGATGAGTAATTTTAGGGTCTGTTTGGCAAACATGGACTCTAAGTTAGGATGGGGGTGCAGGAAAAAAGAGGCCCTTATTCTAAGTCATGTTCTCCAGTGTAAATCACCAGAGAAGCCTTAAGGTACCGAGAGGGGAAGGGAGAAAATCATGTGCCCATCCAGTTACTAATTTAACAAATGGAGTTCATTTCCCATTTGGCTATTGGTTCTTGCGCGTAGAGCTCACCTGGTCAAGGACTTGGACCAGGGGTCCAAGGAGAGGAACAGGGGTGAGTGGCTCTAAAACCTGATTCTAGCTCCTTGACACACATTATCCCAGTTAAACTCTCCAAGGACCCTATGAGGTAGGTAAAATTCCAAACAGCTGGAATCTGGGGTAGGTAGAGGGACTTGAACTCATGCCAGTCGTGGCCACATTATTCTGAATTCTGCATTGGAATCGATGATTCTCTCTGTAATTGCAAAAGTCTGGGGATAGAGCAATAGACACAGGAAGGGGGGAGGGACATGTTTTCCCAGGGGGAATTAGGGGCACACGGAACTAGTGGAAGATGAGGATAAGCAGGTTTTGAAGCATCCTGCTGAGGAGTTGAACCGGTTAGACCTACCAGTGCCCTTGAAGCCAATTTTGATCTACCTCTAACAATTCAATAGTATTTGAAGCATGAATTTTTGAGGCATGAAGCATGAACTTATCTCTCATTTTACGTTATTTACCTACACGTATTTTCCCTTGGTTTGATGTCCTCTTATAATCATTTCATCCTATTTTGGTGTGGATTATTTCTGTAAGTTCTGGGGTCTTTGGGGGGATGGAGAAGAAGAAATGGGTTCATAGCAGCAATGTGTTGCATATGAAGGTGTGGCTGGTTCCTGCAGGATAGCTCAGAACAAGAAGCCAGGTTGAGGGCCAGGTTGAGAGGTGGTTTCAGAGGTCAGGGGGCCAGGAATTGGGAGGTAGGCTGAGGCTATAATGTGGGATATACAAATGAGGAAGCAGATGAAAGAGATGTTCACTTAAAAGAACCAGCAAGGTTTGGGGAAAGGATGGGAGCCCACAGCCTGCATGTTTACAACATTAAAGACACCTCCACAGCCTCATGCATATTTGGGAAGTGGCCGAAAATACATTATTAGCAACACACAACAGGGAAGCTGGACTAAGGGAGATATTCTTAGGAAAAGATGAGTAAATTTTAGAATTTCAGAGATGAAAGTCATCTTAAAGTTAAAAATAGTCCAACTTCCTACTCTGCAGTTGTTGGGTGTAAGTTTTGTATGTGTCAGTTAGGCCAAGATGGTTGTGTTTACTGAACCCTTCTATTTTCTTTTTTGTTTATCCATTATAGTAGAGATGAGTTGAAATCTCCAAACATGACTGAGGATTTATTTCTCCTTTTAGGTCTGTTTTATTTTTGTTTTATATGTTTCGAAGCTATGTTGCTAGATGTACACACATTAAGGATTGTTATGTCTCCCTGTTGTCTTGACTTTATCTTTATGAAATGTCCCTTTTTATCTTACTAACACTTTTCTGATATTAGTAACCTGCTAGATAACTAACTCTGGGCAAAATACATCGATTAATGGAAGCTCCTACTTTCAGGAGTAGCCATTACCATGATTAGGCAATAAGAAAGCTAAACTTTCATTGGAAAGATCATCCTTCTGCCAAGCCAAACTTTGCTTCTGGGCAGCTTCAACCCATTGGTAATTGCCTGGTTTAATAAGACAACATGGGGGCAGCATAGTAGACAGAAGTCTGAAAGGTCTGACTATGCTGAGCCAAGGGCTGGTTACATGACCTGTCGACCCTTCTGGTTGTACAATAATACTTATCCTTAACAGAGGTGTTAGATGATTGAATGACTTAGGTGCCTAGAATATAGCAAAAACTCGGTTAATGTTAGCAATTATTATTCACTGTTGCATATGATCCTTCGGGTGTTTGAAGATAACTGGCAAGATTCCATATCGTCTTTGACTTCTGGGTAAAACATGGCTGCTTCCTTCAACCCTATCTCAGAGGACAGTTTTCAGACCAGACTTGGATTCACTTTGTTTGCCAGTATAACATGACCTATATTCCAGACTTTACCTAAGCAGCACAAAGTATAGTGGGACTAATTACTTCCTATGTGTGGAGCACATTTTAGGCCCAACACAGGGTTTTAATACAGTCTAAGGTCATGAGATCAATTTTACTAAATGAATGATCTAGGAGACTCCTGCAGGCTATCTCCCCAGGCTCCTGACAGCCAATAGGAGGCATGGTGGGAAGACTGGAGGGCAAACGGGAGGGAGAAGTCGGGGTATTTCTCCCCTATGCTCTATGCTATAGGGGCCTCTCCACCAGCACCCACATCTCTTCCTCGGCTCCTGCTACCACTGGATGGGCCCGTTGTGGTTCTAGCGTCTGTAGAATGACCTTGGCCTCTGAACTCCAGTACTCCTGCCTTCCCCCTCTCCCTCCAGTCCAGTGCGGGCAACAGCTTCTTGCTCTTGCTAATTGCCGATTTGCCACACTGTTCCCAGGTTGGCTGTTCAGTCTGTTCCATCAAAAGAATTGCTATTTTCTGATTGAAATTTCTACTGGTTTAAATGGTTTTTGTTTCCCTGGTCGTCTCTCACTATATGATCCCTATGCTACTGGCAACTCTAGCATTTCTGAAATAAAGAGAAAGCTGCACATTGTATTATCTGCTCTATCATAATGATAGTAATTAAGGTGAAAAAATATAGTTTTACAAATACCTCGGTCTTAACAGAACATAGGCGGGTTTGTAGTAATTGCTGAAATAAATCTTTTAGGCTTGCTCCCAATTTGTCTGTTAAATGAGCTGCAGGGGAACTTCAAGTTAAATAGTTTGTAAGTTGCAGGCACTTTTCCTCATTTCAGAATTCGGGACATTGTTTTCTTAATTAACTCCAGCTTTCCTTATTACCCTTTTGTTTCCCCAAGTCGGGAAAGGCACTGAAAGGAGAGATTTAGCCCTATTAGTAAGTGTCTTAAGCAAATGCTTTCTCTAGGTCCAGAGGCTGTCATTATCTTTTCCAGGCTGCATCACTTCCCTTGGGCTGTTCCCCCCCCACCCCACCCATGCCCTTTGTCTTGCCCTCCTTAGGGTGAAGGCCATTGTGAGAGAAAAATGGAAGCCTTGCCACCTCCTTCCTCGACTTGCTCAAGCTGTATGCCCATGGAGCTTGGGCTTTTTCACCGGTTGGAAACACTTCCGTGAGCCTCAGCCTGTTCTGGGGGTTGGCTGTCTCCCATCCCCATCTCCCACCCTGCCTGGAGACTTCAGGCTGCTTTGGCTCTTGTGTTCTTACGACTTGTTCTGGGACTGTCTGGGATCCTTTGCATAGGCCAGTTCTCAACCTGAGAGCGTAAGCCCTGGCCTCTCTGGCCTCTCGGGGTCATGGCGCTCTTCTCTTAGGCCATGCTCCCGGACCTCCCTCGGACAGGTTACTCACAGTCCTGTAGTGGCAGCCTTCCCCTTCAGAAACCTCTCTTCTGGACTCTCGAGCCACTCTACCTAGTATTGACTTACCTGTACTTTTGAAGTTAGCTCTCTTTTCACTGTATTTCATATGAAATATTGCCCGGACGTCCAAGAAGTTGCTATAAATCTGTTTTCAAGTTTATGCCATAGATGAGGCATTTTAAGGAAAAAGCACATCCTTCCTCTAGTCCTGTTTCGTTGAAACAAATCCTTACTAAGGTCCCAAATCTCCCCTGCTTTCTCCAGAGACCCCTGATCAGGTTAGAATACTCTCAGCTGACGGTCTTCAGCTTTTTCTGTTATTGCTTGCATTCCTTCTAAAAGGACTTGGATGCAGTATGCCCCTTCTCACACGTCTTAGGTCGGTTCTTAAAAATTTTCCTAAGTTTCAGGGCGCCTGGGTGGCTCAGTCGGTTGAGCGTCCAACTTCGGCTCAGGTCATGATCTCACTGTCCGTGAGTTCGAGCCCCGCGTCAGGCTCTGTGCTGACAGCTTGGAGCCTGGAGCCTGCTTCAGATTCTGTGTCTCCTTCTCTCTCTGACCCTCCCCCATTCATGCTCTGTCTCTCTCTGTCTCAAAAATAAATAAACATTAAAAAAAAAATTAAAAAAATTTTTTTCCTAAGTTTCTATATTGGGAAAATGATTGTTTAGCATTTTGTAAATATTTATATTTTATGCTCTCTCTGTCTCAAAAATAAACAAACATTAAAAAAAATTTAAAAAAATTTTTCCTAAGTTTCTATATTGGGAAAATAGATTATGTTTAGCATTTTGTAAATATTTATATTTTATGCTCTCTCTCTGTCTCAAAAATAAATAAACATTAAAAAAATTAAAAAAAAATTTTTCCTAAGTTTCTATATTGGGAAAATAGATTATGTTTAGCATTTTAAAAATATTTATATTCTAAGTAAAACAATGATTTGACTCTTACAGATGTATCTAATGGTGTCTAGAGGGCAAAAGATAGCTAGATATCTTTTATACACGCCACCATCTGTGGAAAAATATATACAAAAATTCTCTAATGGTCCGAGCTTTACACGGTTTCTCTTTCACACTGTGTCATTCTGTGACCCTCCGCTCCCATTCCACTTTTTATGCAGGATTTTATCCTAACGCAACATGTTTGGAAGTTCTTTTATTGATTATCCTTATGTTTCTTTGCAACAACAAAATACATCTCGCTCTTGAGGGTCGTTTTTTTCCTTGTGATCACGAGGCTTCAAGTGTTCATAGTTTTCTTGTGCACTGAAATCTAATTTCTGAGGCATCTGGGTGGCTCAGTTGGTTAAGCAACCAACTTCAGCTCAGGTCATGATCTGACATTGGTGAGTTCGGGCCCCGCATCAGGCTCTGTGCTGACAGCTTGGAACCTGGAGCCTGCTTCAGATTCTGGGTCTCCCTCTCTCTCTGCTGCTCCCCTGCTCATGATCTGCCTGTCTGTCTCTCTCTCAAAAGTAAATAAAAACATTTAAAATACTAAAAAAAGGAAATCTCATTTCTATTGTTATCAGCACATGTAAGATCCAAATGTAAAAATGGTGATAATGATTAAGCATAAAAGGGCAAGTTGACTAGAAATGTATCTCTTAATAGGATGGATGGGGTTCTCTTTTTCAACTTGTCCAGTTATCTGAGGATGTATAGGACTTTGTGGTTGGAACGAGGCAAGGGTAAGCATCGGTTCTATTTCTGACTTTCCGTTTTTGTGGCAAGAAGGGCTTACTCATGTGAATAAGTAAGTGGGAGAAGAAGCAGTTTTGTTACAGGAATGTCACTTCATTATGATTTACATGGAAAAAAAACTATTTCATTTTTTGCTATCATCTATTAACTCTATTAGGGCCTTCTCCAAATTTGTTGAACACAGAACTTGATATCACTTATTTTTCAGAAGTATTTATTAGTCTTTAAAGTTTGATATGGTATCAATATTTCTAATCACTCTTTTGGTCAGCACCATGTTTTTCTATGCCCCAGAGCAATGCACCATATTTACAATGGGTGAGAGGCACACTTTTTACGAAGTGGAAGAAGGCAATGATCAAAGAGGAAGTGTTTTAGGGGAACCCCAAGAGACTTGCCTGGAAGGCGTATTCTCAGGCACACTCAATCTGGGGAAAGAGCAGTTGGGGAAGATTAGGAATTAGAAACTCATTTCCTAAAACTGTCTTCATATATCCATATACCTTAGTATAGTTTTCGTATATCCATCTACCTTAGCTCAAAGACCATCAATGATTTAAAGAATAAATAATTCGGATTTAAGGAATTAACCTGTTCCACACCTGAGTCATCCCTGAGCTAGGTGATGAAGCTGGTAGAGTGGCTTTCCAGAAATGAAGGGCAGCCTTCAATTGGACAGAAAGCATGAAATGACTGGCCCCCAATTGCCCAGAGACCCTAGATGCATTACAGCACTTAAATAGAGATTAACAAACGTGGAGTCAGGGAGTGAAGGGTGAAGATACTGAACACATTAGGAGATCATGACAATGTAGAGCCCTCTTTCTTCCCATTAATTGAACTCAGGCTAACTTCAAAGAGGCCTCTTTCTTCCCATCAATTGAACTCAGGCTAACTTCAAAGTTGTAGTGTTCATTCCAGTTCTGGATGTAGGAAATGCAGTGAAGGTGGAAGTCAGTTACATCCAGGCACATGACTTTCCTGATGACTTATTGATGTCTGAGATGAGAGGAGGTCTTTAAACCCACTCCCTGGACACTCACCATGTGCCAAGCACCATGCTCAGTTCTCTATGTTCATTATCTCAATTTTTACAATAATCCTATGTGGTAGGTGCTACTATTGTTATCGTTTTACAAATAAGAAAAATGTGAGATTGTGAAAGGTGAAATAACCTGCCCAAGGCCACAGGTGGAAACAACATTCACCCTTATGTCTAACCCTTCTAGTTTGTCCTTCTTTATGCCAGATCATAAAGTTACAACATTGCTGCCAAGGTCAATGGTCTTTAGGGACCAAAGTCTATGGACTTTCCAGAAGACAGAACAGATCCTCTGAGGCCTAATGGGTGAGATTGGAAGGGGACAGAGAAAAAACCCAGAGCAGTCTGGGCAGGATGAAAAACACAAGCAGATGAACAGAGCCAAATCTGTTGTTCTTTTATGGTCTTTTCCAAAATGACCTTTTCCAGAACAAACATGACCTTGAAGATTCTCTTCGGATTTAGGTTCTTGGCTTGTATCGGGGTAAGGAGAGCCCTTAACCTAGAGGAATGGGGACAGCTATTGACTTAACGGGGCTCCCCCAGCCTACCCACTTGACTTCTCTGGACTTTAGCTGCTTCATCTGCAATAGGTGAAGCTTGGACAAGAGCAGTGTTTTCCAAACTTCTTAAACTGTGACCCAGAGTGAGCAAAAATATTTTACATCACAAACCAACCAACCAACACACACACACACACACACACACACACACGCGCACACACCTCTGAAACAAGAGTGTCACAAGACAACACTCAGCCCTACTATGTGATGCCTTCTGATCTATTCATTTTGCTCATTCATTTTATTGGGAAAAAGACACCTACCTGGTTGCTACTCACTAAATTCATACTTCCATCCATTAATGGTTGGCAAACACGGCTTAAAAAACTCTGGACCAGAGGAATGAGCTTCTCTCAAAGAGGAGCTTAACAATCAGGTCAGTGTTGTTCCTTTGGAGGACTGTGGGCAAGGCAGGGCTTAGCTTTGGTGTCCTCCCGCCTTTCAGGGACGCATTTCCTGCCTTCCCTCCAGACCCACATTATTCTTGCAACTCCTGCCCCTATTTCCCCTCACCTCAGCTGCGTTACACTCAGAGATTAAAAAATACTTCTGCGCAGGTGCTTCTGTTCTCTCTAAGACTGCCCGGTCTCCTTGTAATCATCTCCCAGTTTTTGCTTGTGCCGATGCCTCCAAAGATTCTCGTCCTTGAAACTACTCACCTTTGACTTTCAGAGTCAGGTACTTGTAGTCCCCGGCGACCCTATAGATGATCAGGCAGCGATACTGTCCGGCATCACTCACTTGCACCCGAGGGATGTGGAATAAGGCCTTCCCCAGAGACAGATGCTCCTCCAGCAAAGTGGCTCTTTCACTGTGCAAAGATGTATTGTTTTCCACCTTCTGCAGACTGGCCCTTAAGTCCTTGAGTTCCACATGACCTTCAGTGTCAAAATTACACTCCAGGGTCACATTGCTGCCGTAGTCTACTGTGTATAGTTCCTGGGAGACCATCACTGTGAATAAAGCTGAACAGAACACAAAACATTCTCCCATTGTCTGCCTTCACATTTCAGTTCCGTGCAGAGTGGGAGCTGAGGAGACCCATCACACCTCCATTTTCCAGGAGACACCTGTCACGCATTGGGCAGTCCTTTGGGCTCTTTCTCTGCTGTGCCCTATTCTGTCTGGGCAAGAGTGGAATTCTGGATCCACTGTTGTGAGGTAGTTCTCTTCTCTCAACCCTCCACAACTGTGGAGCTGATGGCTCGCCTGTCAGCTATTACCCAGACTCATTTTCTCCATATGGATCAAATTATATCATTCCCTGCCAAATACTACCTCCCCTCACAAGTGATAGTAATAGTAACAGCTATCATTTGTTGAGTTCTTAGTATATGCTAGGCATCTGCTAACACACAGTCTCATTTTGTCCTCCCAGGAAGCCAGCAAGGTAGAGCCATCCTCTTTTTAGAAAATGAAACTGAGGCACAGAAAAGTAGCCAGGATCAGACCCAGGTATGTCCCTAGTGCCCTCACCCATCGCATCATAAACCCCATTGGAGAAGTTTATTTTCTGTCAATAAGGAGAAGAGAGGAATAGAATTAATGTTTGGTGTATGCCTATTATGCACCGGGCACTGTGCTAGGCTCGTTATTATTATTATTTTTTTTAATGTTTATTTATTTTTGAGAC
Source organism: Prionailurus bengalensis (assembly GCF_016509475.1). NCBI lineage: Eukaryota > Metazoa > Chordata > Mammalia > Carnivora > Felidae > Prionailurus > Prionailurus bengalensis. Next base: position 6,203,170 of record NC_057359.1, read on the forward strand.
AGAGAGAGGCAGAGTGTGAGTGGGGAAGGGGCAGAGAGACAGGGAGACACAGAATCTGAAGCTGGCTCCAGGCTCTGAGCTGTCAGCACAGAGCCTGATGTGGGGCTCAAACTCACGGACTATGAGATCATGACCCGAGCCAAAGTTGGATGCTTAACCGACTGAGCCACCCAGGCACCCCAAGTGCTAGGTTATAACTATGCCACTTAATCCTGAAAATATAACCATGAAATATGTATTATTATTACTGTTTTATAGTTGAAGAAACTGGCTCAAAGTGATTCACTCTAGGACATACAATTAGTAAAGTTAAAATTTAGAGCCAGTTAGATGTTTGACTTAAAAATCAATAGTTTCTACTGCAAAGGTATTTCCCAAAATATGAGGCACCTACGAAGTACATGAAATAATTTTATCTAGGGTAGAATTAAGGCCTAAAGGGAACTGAATTACCCAGAGAGAAATTTATTTCCTCTTCAATTCTACTTCAGTCTTTCAAACAACATATAATTTGCAATTAGACTCTCACACCTCCAACAATCGCTATTTCTTCTTTTAATAAAACAGGAAGTTCCCAGGCAGATACTGTAGATCTGGGTAGAATTTAATAACACTACTTTTGTTGCACTTGTTTTTGTTCATATCCTCTATTTACCAGTAACAGTGATACTATACTGGTTTTCCATTTATCACAGGGGTATACCATTTGGTTCAAAAAATTAAAGCTGAGTTGATTTAAAGAATCCCATAAAAACAATAGCATGAAGAGTGGTAAAGCAAAGCAAAATGAACGAAGGTGGTGTATGCATGGATAAAGTGTGGGCAACTGTAGAAAATTATGCTGCCTCCATCATTAACGGATGGATATTCATTATGACCGAGGTGCAGCAAGATCTTAAAGTCATTTCTGAATCCTGACAAAAGATTAGACAAAACTGTATTCAGGAGAGCTTCCTTCATTCGTCCATTAATTTGATGAGTCAAAACATCCATTCGACACATACTTGGGGATGGCATCTGAGCAGATGCTACTCAAGGAGTTTTTACCATTATGAAAAGTGGTACAGTTAGAGCATGGGATTTAGTGACAGATGAACCTTGACTAGTATTGAGACTATGAGTGCTTTGATCTTGAACATGTCATTTAGCTCTGTGAGTCTTTGCTTCTTTATCTATACAGGTGTAAGGCTAGAATCTGCATCTAAGTATTGGGGGGGAGAAACTAGGCAAAATAGCACATATGAAGTGCCTTATTTTGGCAGGTAGCAGGCAGTCAGTAAACATCAGTTCCTTTCTTTTGTACCATGTTTTAATTCTTGGGGAAGTGGTAATCCACCTATGCAATACATGGCCTTTCTTTATTGACCACGATAATTTATCAACCAGGACAGCCCATTCCCTGACCATCTTGGGCAACACATTTTACAGTATATGTAAATTGTGGGTTTCCTGTTGCTTGAAGGATTCACATGGCAATTTCTCTTCTCACTTGAGTTTCTCCTTCTACTCTCCTGCAAGACTTTGAAGGCACTGACCAGGTTGAGTCTGTTGTGGTATCTCCAGTGCCTAGCACATACTAAGTTCCAGTTAAAGGCAAATCAATGACAGAAAGAGGGAGAATAAGAAGAAAGGACAAGCCTAACCATACTCACTTCTGTTTTCCTCTCATCAAACTGCAACTTACCCAAATTGCACAGACTGTCATTCTTAATCATCACACAGCAAACTTGATAGTTATGCACAAAACTTGACATTTATCGAAAATGATTGGCAAGTTTATATCTTGCCTCCAAACCCGATTTCAACCATGACCAGAACATGAAGGTGCCTTTCTAACACTGCTAGAGCTCATATCTGCCCAGCATTCTGTGGTGCAGGATGGGGCGGGGGCAGGTGTATAACATGAGGGCCTCTCTGCAAAACACTGCTAATCACACCTGCATTTGCTTGGACAGATTGAGAAGACTCTGGAACGACACGTGTGGAAAGAGATTTGTGCTTCTGAATTTCCTGCATGATTCCATTTCATGAAACCCACTGAACACCTGAGAGCAATACCTCTCACCCTGGGTCTCCATAATAGGACCCTTTTAAGGGTAGACCCCTTGATGATGGGAACCATCTCCAAACTTTGAGTTATGAAGTCCCCCTATAACCAAGACAGAGCTATCTGCTATCAAATGCCCTCTGGCCTGAAGAGTACTATTTACTGATTCTTTCACCAAATGTATAGTAACCATCTTCTGTGTGCAAGATGCAGGGATTTACTCTTACTCTCCTTCTGTTATCTTATTACACGTGATAAAGCAGGAAACAGGGAAGAGAAATGGGGCTTGCGAGAAAGTTCAGTCCCTGAATCTGAGATGTAACAAGTGTCAGAAGACTTTGGGTGTTGCCTCTATTGAATTTATTTGACAAATTTATTTACCACACTTAGGCCTTCTTCTCATGACAGAGAGAGACAGTCTGTAACTTCCTCTGGAACTCCCCATAGCAGAGGGCAGAACTCCCCTCTTTACGCTCTGGGCCTTTGACAAAAATCCATTTTCTGCTTGCTTCTCTCCTCTGCCTTATAGTGTGTGTGCAGGGGCTGTGGCATAAAGTACGTTACCTCTTAGGCAGGTGAACAGTTTTCAGTTTATGTTCACGGGAGGAAAGGGCAATTAGCAAACATGAATCAAATATCTGATGGCCCAGGGTAACTGGAGGATGAGTTCTTATTTGGTGTAGTTTTGTCTCAAAGCTTCTAAGACATGCAAAGCTTTGAGCTTGATTATCACATAAAAATGAGTTTAGGAAATGAAATACACGTTTAAAATCCTAAATTATTCTTGCTTATTGTAAATTTCAGAGGAGGTAAGAACATGCTTGCAAACAACTGTGTGAAGGTATTTTTCTCAACCCTCGATGCACAGTGGAATCACCAGAGAGCCTCAGCTCTGGCCGTCATTGGAATCACCTGAAAGACTTTTTTTTTTTAAAATACCAGGCCCCACCTTGGATCCTTTATTTTTATTTATTTATTTATTTTAATATATGAAGTTTATTGTCAAATTGGTTTCCATACAACACCCAGTGCTCATCCCAAAAGGTGCCCTCCTCAATACCCATCACCCACCCTCCCCTCCCTCCCACCCCCCATCAACCCTCAGTTTGTTCTCAGTTTTTTAACAGTCTCTTATGCTTTGGCTCTCTCCCACTCTAACCTCTTTTTTTTTTTTCTTCCCCTCCCCCATGGGTTTCTGTTAAGTTTCTCAGGATCCACATAAGAGTGAACACATATGGTATCTGTCTTTCTCTGTATGGCTTATTTCACTTAGCATAACACTCTCCAGTTCCATCCATGTTGCTACAAAGGGCCATATTTCATTCTTTCTCATTGCCACATATTACTCCATTGTGTATATAAACCACAATTTTTTTATCCATTCATCAGTTGATGGACATTTAGGCTCTTTCCATAATTTGGCTATTGTTGAGAGTGCTGCTATAAACATTGGGGTACAAGTGCCCCTGTGCATCAGCACTGCTAGGAATTTACCCAAGGGATACAAGAGTACCACCTTGGATCCTGTAAGTATAAATTCTAATTCTTTTGTGAGGCCAGCATCAATTTTAAAACAAAATTTCCTTGAGAGCTTCTAACGTGTAGAGGTATTGAGAACCACTGGTTAGATTAATAAAACACCTGCACACACAAACGCCTTTTATTGTCCTGCCTTTCAAAGTGCCCTCAGCTTTACCTCAGAGCAAGTTAGGAATTTAGAATCTCAAGCTGTGCCTCAGACTAGGGAAGCAGACTCTGCACTCCAACAAAGTTGAGTTGAGTCATGTCAACATTCGTGTCTGGGAAACAAGAGTTCTAACACTAGCCCGCGTTTGGACTGTTACTGGGAAGCAGAGAGATAGCTAACATTTATTGAACACAATGAGCCAGACACTGAGCTAACCTTTACATCAGCATCTCATTTGATGTTCCCCAAACTCTGCAAGGTGGGAGTTACCATGCCTGTCTTATGATGGGGAAATGTAGGCTTACAGAAGTGATACCACTTGCCCAAGATCAAAGAATGGCAGCTCATGGAGTGGGGATTTCAGCTCAGATCTCCGTGTCTTGAAAGCCTGTGCTAACAACTCTCCAGATATGACTATATATCCACTGGCATGTATACAACACATCCACAAATGACATAGATACACTTTTCAGCTTTATGATAACAAAAATATATTTTCTTTCTCTGTGTGTATGTCTGTGCACGTGTACTTATTTCTGGGTTCTTTATTCTGTTCGACTGAGTGATGTGTCTGTTTTTATGCCAGTACTATACTGTTTTGATGACTATACCTTTGTAATATAGCTTGAAGTTAACATAGTTATGAAATTATGCTTTAACCTAGCATTGAACTCCTAAAGTTATGAGACAAAGGAAAAAATCAGAAAATTTCCACGACTACAAAATTAAGCAGGCAAAACCTAGAGCAAAACAGGTTTTCCTATCATTTGGGCCCCCTGACTGAATTAAAGGGTAAAAAAATTTGGCTGGGGCATGCAAAATTCATATATGCAGCTTTTTAATCAGATCAAAGCAGCTGGTTTGAGTAGTGCTGGACCTTTCTGAAAGCTCTTGGGGAAGCTGTGCACTTTATTTGCAATCAGGCATCAATAGGAGTCAGCACCTGTCACATCTCCAGAAACACAAAACAAATCATTTGCATTACCTCCCAAGATAGCTTCCCCTTTAAGCTAATTTTATACTTTTTTTCCCCCATTTAATAACAGAAGCTTAAGTGTTTTTTTCAGACTGTGTACTTAATGAACTTGAAAGGTGGGGGCTGCTTTACACAACCACAGTCTTCAGAAAACTATAGTTCCTGCTTTAGGATAGAAGCCTGTTCTGGGCACCTGATTCATCTGCTTCTCTTTGTAGGAAAACGGCCTGGGTGCATCTCAGTTCTTAGAAATCCTCTCCCAAACCTGATTTTCTGCCTTGTATACCTCAGGGGTCCAAACAAGTGGTTTCAGAGGCTGAAGATAGTTTAAGTGGAGTGACCCAGGGTGTGGTCCCCACCCTCAGAGTGACCTCAAGCATCACCATGGTCATGTGCCCCCCTGGTTTTATTCTTCTCTGGAGGATGGAGAAAGAAGAAAACATCAATAAAAGGAATAACAATTGGGGTTACTTTCCCCCCCAAGACATGACAAAGTAAAGAAATGAATATTTCCCCTTAAATGTATCTGGGTTACAAGATGTTCTTAGGTTTTGAAATTCAATTATAAGAAAAGAAGAACCACAACATTACAGAAATTCGAAGAGTGTGCTATGGATGAAAGTGTACACACAGAGACCAACAGAACAGATTACAGAATGGAGTCCAGAAGTAGATCCACACAAAGACGGTCAATCGATGTTTGACAAAGGTGCAAAGGTGAGTCATGGGGAAAGGATAGTCTTTTCAACAAATGGGGCTCAAGAAATTGGACATCCACATGCCAAAAAAAAAAAAAAAAGATCTTCAACCTATACTTTATATCTTTGATGACAACAATCAACTCAAGATGGATGGTAAACCTAAGAATGTACAACTATAAAATGTTTAGAAGAGAGGCGCCTGGGTGTCTCAGCTGGTTAAGCCTCTGACTTCGGCTCAGGTCATGATCTCACAGCTTGTGAGTTCAAGTCCTGTGTCAGCCTCTGTGCTGACAGCTTGGAGCCTGGAGCCTGCTGTGGATTCTGTGTCTCCCTCTCTCTCGCCCCCTTCCCCGCTCACGCTCTGTCTCTCAAAAGAAATAAACATTGAAAAAAAATGTTTAAATAAATAAAATGTTTAGAAGAAAAGATAGGAAAAAATCTTTGAGAGTTTGGATTAGGCAGAGTTCTTAGCCATCTCACCACAAGCACAGTTCGTATAAGAAAACAAAGACAAATTGGATTCCATCTAAATTAAAATCTTTGCTGTGCAAAAGACACTGGTAAGAGAATAAAAAATGAGCCACAGACTGAGAGAAAATATTTGCATATCATGCGTCTGATAAAGGACTTCCATCTAGAATATACAAAGAATTCTAAAAACTTAATAAGAAAATGAAAAAAAACTTAATAAGTCTGCCATTTTTAAAAACATTTAATCATTTTTGAGAGTGAGAGAGACAGAGCATGAGCAGGGGAGGGACACAGAGAGAGAGGGAGACACAGAATCCGAAGAAGGCTCCAGGCTCCGAGCTGTCAGCACAGAGCCCAACGCGGGGCTCGAACTCACAAACAATGAGATCATGACCTGAGCTGAAGTCGGATGCTTAGCCGACTGAGCCACCTAGGCACCCCAATAAGTCTGCCATTTTTGATGATTATCATCACTGTAGGCTGGTAAGGTAGAAAGGACATTAGTTTTGAGGGAAACTTGCCTGCGACACCTAATGACTACATAATCTTGGGTACATTAAATAGCTTCTCTGAATTCTAGTTAAAAATGGTCAAATAGTTTGAATACAGATTTTACCAAAGAAGACATATAGATGTCCAACTGCCATGTGAAAATATGCTCATCATCCCTAGATATTAAGAAATATCTATTTTCCTAGACATTAGGAAAATGCAAATTAAAACACAAAGAGATACTTCTACACACCTATTAGCATGACTTAAAAAAAAATGACAATGTCAATGCCAGGTGCTGCCAAGAATGTGAAACAATTGGAGCTCTCACACTTTTCAAGGGGAATGTAAAAATGGTATAGCCACTATGGAAAGGCTTAGTGGTTTCTTATCAAGTTAAATATTTACTTCCCATATGACCCAGCCATCCTACTCCTAGGTGTTTACCCAAGTGAAATTAAAATGAAAATCTATATATAAACATTTATAGTAACTTGATTCATAACTGCCCCCAAACAGGAAACAACCCAAAAGTCCCTCAACTGGGGAATGAATAAGCAAACTCTGGTATGTACATACAGTGGAATACTACTCAACAAGAAAAAAGGAATGAACTATTGATATATCTAACAATATTGATAAATCTCAATTGCATTATGCTAAGTGAAAGAAGTCAGACAGAAAGCATACCTAATGAATAATCCCATTAGCATGACATCCTAGAAAAGGTAAAACTCTAGCACAGAGAACAGTGGGCACTGGCTTTAAGAGTTTAGGAATGGTTTTTGTGTGTTTGTTTGGCAAGTGGTACAACTGTTATGGATCTTGATTGTAGGGGTGGTTATAGGACTATATGTTTGCCAAAAACTCATAGATGTTTTTACTAAAAAGATTAAATGTTACTGTACACCAATTTAAAAATGACTAAATGTTTAAACTGAGAATAAACTGAGGGCTTATGGGGGGTAGGGGGGAGGGGAGGGTGGGTGATGGGCATTGAGGAAGGCACCTGTTGGGAGGAGCACTGGGTGTTGTATGGAAACCAATTTGACAATAAATTTCATATTAAAAAAATGAATAAATGTTTAAAAAATGAAATGTTTTCTGCCAATTTTTCTCTTCAAATTTTAAATTGTTTTACAGATAACAGAATAGAGCACCACACACAGGGCACACAGGTAAGGAAAGCGTTCATGATAAATGGTTTACCTGAGTCATACCCTGAGTTCGTTTTCATCACAGTCTTTAGGAAGCAGACTTTTTTCCAAGCATTAATCCAGCAAGACTCAAAAAAATTTTTTTTGAAATAACTAAAATTTCCATCAATAAAGGACTGGATAAATAAATTACAGCATGGCATGTCCAACGAAATATATAGAGCCACTTTACTTTTTCTTTTCTTTTCTTTTTTAGATTTTTTTAAAAGTTTATTTATTTTGAGAGAGAGGGAGCATGGGGGAGGGGCAGAGAGAGAGGGAGAGGGAGAGAATCCCAAGCAGTCTCCACACTGTCAGTGCCATGTGGGGCTCAAACCCATGAACTGCGAGATCATGACCTGAGCCAAAATCAAGAGTCCAATGCTTAACCGAGTGAGCCACTCAGGTGCCCCAAGATACGATATGTTTATAGTTTCCTTTTGGCTAATGCATAAACATAATTCATCGTACATATTTTTTGGTTTTGTAAATGTGTAGTATCAACATTCAGTATATGTCCATGATCAAACTTAACTCCAAACACCCATTCCAAGTGGGAAGACTAGGGATTGTCGGCCATGCTTGATTCTCATCATCACTGTAGGCTGGTAAGGTAGAAAGTTCTGCAGGAAGCTTGCCTGTGATGCCTAATGACTACATAATCTCAGGAAAATTAAATAGCTTTCTGAATTCCAGTATCTTCATCTGCCGAATGGTTACTGTTCCTGTAAGACATGGGCATGGGAAAATACAAGCCATCCTAGGCACCCTTCTTTTTACTGTGCATGTGACAGTAATCACACTTCCTCTCAAAGAAAGCCTTCAGCCTGAGGACCTCATTTTCACCATTGGCTTCAGCTATGGGTCAGCTGCCTATTCCTCTTTCTCAGGCCCCTCCCTTTGCCCTTTCTTACCTGCTGTCTGATGAAGCTGCTTTCCCAAGCTCAACATCAGCAGGAGGAACATGCTCTGTACCCGATCTGAAACAAATAATTGAAAGTCTCAGGGCCTTCTGCAGTTTTGCTGGATCTTGTGATTTGGTGATTTGCTCATTCCTGAAAACAGGGAAGTGACTCGTAAACAACTGTTCTGGGGGTGAGGGGGCAGCAGAGGGGGCAGAGCAGAGTCTGGAAGAGAAGTTATAAGTTGAATGCCGGAGAGGGGTGAGGGGAATTGAGGCATTCTTTATCGATCCAAATTAGAAGCTCTTCCTTCTCTGAATATGAACCGACCCTCACGAGTCACCCACACTGCTGATTGTCTGAACCTCCTTGTCCCTTCCACAAAGCCTCCCATAGATTTTTCAGGAGTGGATCCTTGAAAATCAAATGATTGTCAAATGAATAATGCATACCAGCTTCTTGAGGTGGGCTTGAACTCTGGGAGTTAGGTACTCAAAGATAGCATACAGTAGAACAGAACTAAATTCTCAATAAGCACTTGATATTTCCCTGAGCAGGTAAAGTGACAAGTTCTTTTGAGTGTTGTGATGGAGTTTGCCCATTATCTGAACTACCTGTTACTAAGCAGCTTAGACAGGGAGAGCACAGAAGTGGGGACATTGAGCGGGTGCTCAACCTTGATCTTGCTAAAACTCCTAAGCTTCCACATTTGCTCACAGGCTTTCTCCCATCCCAGGACTTCTGGTGGCTGAGGCAAAAAGGACAGGATATACTACTGTAAGCTATTCTGTCCTCACAGAAGCTTTCAAAATTTTATTAGCTATGGAACCATTTCTCCAAGGTAAATTGGTTGGAGCCATACATCCAAATCAGGTACAAGCAGATCTGCTCTGAGGTCTCAGTGTGATGGAAAGCCAGCAGAGGATTTAGATCTGGTGAATGACCTGATCTCATTGCATTTTTAAAAGAGGACTCAGCTTTGGTGTAGACAACAGACTCTTGGGAAGGAGAGTGGGTTGGACAACATGAGAAGCAGGATGACCAGTGAGGCATGTTTACACAGAGATGAAGATAGGTTGGATTGAGTGATGGAGCTGGTGGAGGTGAGAAGTGGCATATGTTATATACGAATATACATTTGTTCTTTAAATTTATTTTTTCCCAACAGCATTATTGAAGTGTAACTGACATACAACAGAGGATTATGTGTGTGTGTGTGTGTGTGTATACACGTGCATGCATGTGTATGTACATAAATATGGAAAACACAGACAATTCAGTGGTACAATTCAGTGGTTTTTAGTATAGTCACAGAATTGTGAAACCCACACCACTATCTAAGTTTGGATTCTTTTCATTACCCCCCAGAAAGGAACCCAATACCCATTGACAGAAACTTCCCAATTTCCCTTCCCTCTCCTTCCAACCTCTGGCAACCACCAATACACTTTCTGTCTCTATTGTTTTCCTTATTCTGGATATTTCATTTAAATGGAATTACACATTGTGGCCTTTTGAATCCAGCTTCTTCCACTGAGCTTAATATTTTCAAGATTCATTTATGCTGTAGCACCTATCAGTACTTCATTCCTTTTAATGGTAGAATAGTATTTCATTGTATAACTATACCACATCTTGTCTAGCCATTCATACGCCAACGATCCATTTGGGTTGTTCCTACTGGCTGGCTTTTATGAATTATGCTGCTATGGACACTCACGTACAAGTTTTTGTGTAGACATGTTTCCAATTCTCTTGGATATGTTGGAGTGGAACTGTTTGGTTAAATAGTAACTCTATGTTTACTTTTTGAGAAATTGCCAAACTGTTTATCAAATATATAATTTGCAAACACTTTATCCCACTCTGCAACTTGTCTTTTCAGCTTCTTGATAATGTTATTTGAAGCACAAATATTTTAATTTAATTTAATTTTAAAGCACAAATTATTTTAATTCTGATGAAGCCTCATTTATCTATTTTCTTTTTTATTGCTTGTGCTTTAGGTGTCATATCTAAGAAACCATTGCCTAATCCAAGGTCACAAAGATTTATGTTTTCTTCTATTTTATAGCTTCAGTTCTTATATTTAGGTCTCTGATCCCATTTTGAGGGTTTTTAAAAAGATAATAATTGTTCCTTTATAGATTAAATCATTATAGTTTTGGCTACTGGAAGTCCCTTCAAGGTAGCCTCTGTTTGTTTTTCACACAATCCTATCAATCTTGGAAAGTTTGTTTACTTTCTGTACAAATTGCCTTAAGTTGACTTCATGTGTCTATTGCCCACACACACAATTAACCTTTCTCTAAGAAGTCCTGTTTTTTTTTTTTTAATTTTTAAAATTAGAAACAAAACAAAAACAGTTTACCCATTTCTCCCACCCCTAAACACCTGCCTCTGGCAACCACCAATCTGCCCTCTGTATCTATGAGCCTGGTTTGTGTGTTGTCTTGTTTGTTTTAGATTCCACATGTAAATGAAATCATACAATATTTGTCTTTCTCTGTTTGACATATTTCACTTAGTGTAATCTCCTTGAGGTTCATCCATGTTGTTGCAAATGGCAAAATTTCATTCTTTTTTTTTTGATGAATAATATTCCATTTCTCTCTCTCATACACAAACACACACACACACACACACACACCCATACTTAGGTTGATTCCATATCTTGGCTATTATAAATAATACTGCGATAATATTGTAATGAACGTGAAGGTATATATATCTTGAGTTACATTTTCATTTTCTCCAGATAAATACCCAGAAATGGAATTGCTGGACCATATGGTAGTTTTATTTTTATTGTTTTTTTAGGAACCTCCATACTTTTTTCTATAGTAGCCACACCAATTTACAATTCTACCAAAGTGCACAGGAGCTTCCTTCTTCTCCACATCCTCACCAACACTTGTTATTTCTTGTCTCTTTGATACTCGCCATTCTAACAAGTGATATCTCATGGTGGTTTTGATTTGCATTTCCCTGATGATTAGTGACATTGACCACTGTTTCATGTACTGGTTGGTTATCTATATGTCTTTTTTTGCCAAGAAGCTCATTGCCTATGTTTTCTTCGAGGACTTTTTTGGTTTCAGGTCTTACATCCATGTCTTTAATCCATTTTGAATTGATTTCTGTGTATGGTGTAAGAGAGTGGTCCAGTTGCATTCTTCGCATGTGGTTGTCCAATATTTCCAATACTAGTTATTGAATGCTTTGGAACATATTCCTCACTTTCTTCATTTTGCTGCACTCTCTGTTTCTACACTGTAGATGGAACAACTACTTTCCCAGTCTTGAAGGATTGGTCTTATGTAGGAGATGAACCTTAATGTTCAACCATGTCTCATCTCTTGGTTGTCTTGCAAATCTTTATGTTTGTCCAAGCAGCTGATTCTATTTTCTTAAAATAATTCCCAGTAGTGGAGGATGTGCCTGTTAGTATCCAAAAGGGAAGGATCTTTACAGCTAGATTCAGGTTGACTGAAAGTCAGATCCTCAGGCATCAGCTTGCAAAAGTATAGAAATAATACAGTCCTGTGGCCTGCAAGTGTAAGTCCTACTGGCTACCAGAACCAGGCAACTTGGAGGTATCCTCTGGGTAGCAGTCACAACAATTTGGGCTCAAGATGAATATACAAGCTTTCTTGGTGCTGCTGGTGAACTGATATGAAGCAGAGGGAGGGCACCAAGATGGCGCCCACAGCCTACGTTAATCAGGAGCAGCTCTGCAGGCCACCAAATGTGTGCAAGACCGTAACCCTGCCCATCAGTGTGCAGCCCTAGGAGAAGCAAAAAGGCTTTCCTCACAGAAAGACTGGGGTGTGTGCATCAGTGTGCTGTTTGTGCAGTGCTCTGGAGGCATCAGCCTGCCCAGAGCTGTCTCTCAATTTCACAGTCCTCTGGAACCTAGGAATTCAAGCCCTCTGGCCAACAGAGCCAGGTGATGAAGGGGTAAGGAGTCCCCTGGGCGGCTGCTGCAAAAACCCAGTATACCCTGTAAGGCTCCCTGACAGGAGACACTAGTGTTCTGCAGTACGTCAGAGGATGAGTGTGCAAATAGCACCAGCCTTCCAAGGTCTCTGGAAAGGATTACACCAGCTCCTACAGGTGTGTTAATCAGCACCCTGCCTCTCAGGGTGCAGCCGTGAATGATTAGCTACTAGGCTTCCTTCACAGAAAGACTGAGCTCGTGGGTCTGTGGCTACTCTGGCTCCCTTACATTTCCACAGGAATTTTAGGACCAGGTTGTCCATTTCCAAAAAGGAAAAAAAAAAAAAAGGCAGTTGGAATCTTGAATCTTGATAGGAATTGCACTCAATCTGTAGATCCATTGGGGAATATACCAATCTTCATAATGTTAAGTCTTCCAAAAATGAACATAGCATGTCTTTCCATTTACTTAGGTCTTCTATCTTTTCAAATAAGACCTTATGAGATTTGCTGTCAGGTTGGATATGTAGTTTGACAAAAATAGATAAATGCAGGAAATTTTCCACATTTGAGACTTGAGGCATTAGGGCAATGCAGGTGGTATTTTTTAAACTGGAGAAGGTGGAGGAGAGAAACAGATTAAGGAGCAGAAATCAGGACGTGTTTGGCACGTACTCGGTTTGAGATGCCAGCTCGACATCCACGTGAAGATGTGTAGTAGGCAGTTGGATAACAGGGGGTCCAGAGTTTGGGGTAGAGGTAAATTTGGGAGTGCTCAATGTCTACATGTTACTTAATGCCATAGGGCTGCGTGACATCACCACAAGAGAGACAGAGGAGAAAAAGTGTCGAAGGACTGGAATGTGGGCCATTCCAACATTTATAGATCCCTGGGACAGCGGGCACTAGCAAAGAAGATTGAGGGGAAGGGTAAAAAGGCTAATTAATCCCGCCTTTTATTTTCAGTTTTCTGATACTTGGACATCTGGGCTCTTGATCCTGCAGGGACTAGCCCCGTCCCCACCCCAAAGATTAGTCAATTCCTAGAGGCAGTGAGCAACTCACCAGAAGGGTGCCTTTCAAATGCAAACCAACCAATCCAGAACCCCACACTCCAACCACCTCCTTACTGCCCCAACCACCCTGGGGCCAGGTACCACACAACAAGGGACAACCCCTATGTTCCAGATCCCGATGAACAATTTCAAACTAGACAATTTAAGCCTGCCTTCCCATCCCTTCTTGTGAAAACCACAATAAAGACTCCTGGCCACATTTCCCTTTCTGCTCTGCCTCCTGTCTGAGCCGGGTGCTCCCCTAGGTGGTCCCTGAAGGGTGGCATGCCTCCTTCTCTCAAGATCTGACGACACAACAACCTATTTTTTCAATGGCAGTTATCTCCTGATCTGTTGGCCTCTCCACACCTCAATTATAAGGAAACCTAGAGTTTAATTTTTGTAATACTTTTTTATTCATTTTTGAGAGACAGAGCATGAGTGGGGGAGGGGCAGAGAGAGAGGGAGACACAGAATCCGAAGCAGGCTTCAGGCTCTGAGCTGTCAGCACAGAGACCAACGCGGGGCTTGAACCCATGGACCGTGAGATCATGACCTGAGCTGCAGTCGGATGCTTAACCAACTGAGCCACCCAGGTGCCCTGTGGAAACCTAGAGTTTAAAACACAGTGTTCCAAGGAGGGGGTGTTCAGCTGAGCCAAATGCTGCTGAGAGTTGGCGTTAGCAGTGTGGAGGTCATGAGAGAGCCCACTTGTGGGACGTCCATGGATTTGGTGCAGATGAAAAGACTGTGAAGTGGAGAGAAAATAAGATCTAAGAGTGTAGAGACAACAGAATATAGGCAGTGCTTCAGAGAAGAGTATTATAACAAGAGAGAGCAACGAGGCAGTAGCTAGAAGGGATTGTGAGGTCCACAGAGGGCTGTAATCTTGTTTTCATTTTAGAAAGAGACATATTACCACGGGTACCAACTAGGAGCTCCATCAAGTGCTTTCCATAGGGAAATGCTAGACCTTAGCTGGACTTGAAGACCCTCTTCCTTATCGAAAAGGCAAATGTACCCAGAAAAGAAATCATCTTCATGCGGCACTTGCCCAGCATTCTTATTTCTAGAGCTAAGAAGGATAGCGTGTAACACGTTCTGGCAACAGAAAGGACGCCTGGCTCACCCAGACCTGGCTGTAACTTCCCCTTCCTTGCCTGTCTAAGGGGACTTTCCTTGCACACTGCCTCCACAGAGAGATAGATAATGTTATGAAGGTACTTTCCAACCAGCAGCTTCTTCCAGCTAGGGACAGTCTCTTCTGTGCAATGGATAAGAGCTCATGCTCTAAAATCAGACACATCTGAGCTCAAAACCTGGGTCTAGAATTATGAACCTCTAAGACCCTGGGCACTTTGTGAAAACTCTTTGTGTCCTATATTCCTGTAATGCCAATAATATTAACACCCACCTCAAGCCAGAATCTTGGGTGTGTCGTCTTGAACCTACTCGTCTCTCGTCTTGCAAATCCAGTCCATCCCCCAGTCCTATTAATTCTATGCCAGGATACTTCTGGATGATGTCTCTTCTTTGTACCACCCCGCTGCCATCATCTTTAGTCAGCATCTCGTCATTCCGCTTTATACCATGGCAGAGCATCCTGCTCAAAATCTTTTGATGGCTTAGCATTTCACTGAGAATAAAGTCCTGAGTCTGTCTAGTAGTCCAGGCAAGAGGGACTGCTGCCTTGAGCCCTGTGCTTTAGTGGACTCGACAGTGGCCATGCTCCTGGTGTTTGCAGAGCTAAGAGTGTCCTCTGGGACCCTTGACCTGCCCCTAAAACCCGCCACAATCTGGGTTCTTGGGACTCTGGAGTTCTCTAAGTGGCCCTAAGCTTGATGCCAGGTCTTTGGGGCTTCTTCCCCAGATCCATTCCCTCAAAAGCAGACCTTGTTGCCAGTGTGCAACTCCCTAAATGCAGAGACTTTCCTTGGTCTTTCCGATGAGACTGTCTTATGCAAAATCACAACACCACCACTCCTCCAGCATTCCCAATTCTCCTTATCTCTCTCAATTTTCCCAAGCACTCATGACCATCTGACATGCCACATAATGCACTCATTTGTTACATTATCATCTACTATCTTCGATAAGAATCTAATCACTAAAATGACAGAGATCTTTGTCTGATTTGCTTATTAACATCTTTCAGTCCCTAGAACTGTGTCTGGCAGGAAGCTGGCACTCGGTTCATACTGGATGAATTAATTATCCATTTACCTGGCAGGAAGATGCTCCTGAATACTGAATAATCAAATGTGACCATGTCACTCCTGCTTAAAAGATTCCAATAGCTCCCGTGATTTATAAGGTAAAGTTCTCCTTTGCATGGGCTACACAACTTTTTCAGATCTGGTCCCTCCTGCCTTAGCCACAGAAGTAATACAGGTGCTTTCCATGACAAGTCCCTCACAGGTGCTCTGAGATTCTAATCTCTCTTGTCTGATCTCCATTTATTTTGTCCAATCTTATTTCCCCTCTATCTCAGTTTCTACTGGAGCTCGAAGAAGCTGTATTGGGTCATAAATATTTCCTTAAGTGGCCTTACATTCTTATGCACTCAACACAAGTAGATAAGCCTTTTCTAGCTGCTCCAAGCTGTTCCTTCTGCCTCATTTGTTGTCTGCTATTCACTAATGTTAGCACTCAACTCCTTGTTGGTATACTAATTTGTTACATGTCAGGTTTCATGTTAGAACAAGAGCTCTTTGTACTGTATTAGGTCCTTATAACACTCCTCTTTATCTTGGTGTGTGTTTGTGTGTATGCATGTCTGTGTGTTTCATAAATGTTTATAACTGTTTATAATGGATAATGACTGTTCCCTGAAGGAACAGATGAAGAGTGCATGTGTGGCAACATGGTATCATACTCTGAGACTACTGGCCCCCAGTTGACTCCTTCCTCTATGAGAGAAACAGAAAACTTAATTTGTTTAATCATTTTGTCATCAAATAAGAAATTTTCATCGATTTATGTCACTCACTGTAGAATGGGTTTCTAAGAGCAGGTTCCGGGAACCTTTACTGTTGGTAAGTTTGAACTCTTTTATATTCAGACTGCCAAAGCCTGAAAGAGTTACTTTGGAAAACTTATGGAGTGCACTGCCCAAATTAATTCGCTCAAGCATCATTGACAAAGCATCCGTATGTAAGGCACTCATTCGGCTGAAAGAGCACAGAGAGGACACCTCTCCATGAGATGAAATGAATGTGTTCAAACACCCATGCTCCCTCTTCCTTCCATCTCCCCTTCTAAAAGTCACCTTTGTTTTGGAGGTAAGTATATAATTGTCCAGGCCTACATGGCCATTCATTTTTATCCTGATTGTATATTCCTTATGTATGTGTTTGTTTGTGCTGGAGTTTCCATCAGGCAGAGGATGTTCATTGTAGCTGTCTGTACTTGGGCAAGCTCCCCTCTAAAGAATACACTAGAATTGACTAGAAAAAACATTTTCAAAAAAAAAAGGAAGGAAGAAAAGAAAAGGCATTTTTTCAATCAAATGATCAGTTTAGCTGAATTTCTTAAATTTCTGGATAATTCTTAATGAATTCTGGGTAATTCCTGACAATTCTGCCTATGAACATACTGTAGAGGTTGGGGTCTAGTCATGGTATGAAACGGAACAGGACAGCAGAAGACACTAAATTCTAGAACGTTTTCTTGTGGCCCTAAAGAGAGTCATGAAGGGAGCTCTCAGTCACAAGATGCTCAGGCTTGAGAGAGAGAAGAAGCAAGGCCACTCTTTTTTAATTTATTTAAAATTTTTATTTATTCATGTATGTATGTATGTATGTATGTATTTATTATTATTATTTAGACCAGAGTTTCTCATTTTTAATATGGAACGACTTAAAATTTGTAATAAGGGCCACTCTTTTCAGATTGGTGAAGAGTCGTGCTCAGATGGCTCCCCCAGGCCACTAGGGAAGCTGCTTCTCTCGATGGCATGGTGGAAAGCTCTGAGCTAGGCATCAAGAGACATTAGTCAATTAAAAAATTTTTTTTAGTGTTTATTTACTTTTGAGAGAGACAGAGCATGAGTAGGGGAGAGGGAGGAGTAGAGAGAGAGGGAGACACAGAATCCGAAGCAGGCTCCAGGTTCTGATCTGTCAGCACAGAGCCTGATGTGGGGCTCGAACCCACCAGCTGTGAGATCATGACCTGAGCCAAAGTCAGTGCTTAACCAACTGAGCCACCCAGGCACTCTGAGACATTAGTCAATTTAACATCAGTTCAAGTTTAACTTAAATTGCATCTCAACTTTTTAGCCAATGAATATGATGCTCCCACTTTTTGCACGTCTTTGAATTAGAAAATTCACTCAAATCAAAGTGGGAATCAAGACAAGGATTCATGTAAGAAAGGATCCCTGCCCTCTAAGACATTATACCATAGTCAGAACATCAAAATTCTGTACACATGAAAAATAGTAAGAGGTGATGTGAAAGGTTTCTACATGAAAATGCCCAGACCATGCAAGTTGCCTGGTGGAAGGATAAGTCCAAGATTGAGTGGGATTTGGGGAGTTGGAGCTACTCTGGAGGCTTCTGCAGAAGAGTTAGAAGTAATCTCAGAGGTTCACACACACACATGGCTTATCGAGGAGGACCAGGAACAGCATATCTAGGGTTGAGACATTCTGTCAATGGTTTAATGCCAGTTATAGCTTGTCAACAAGTGAGTGACAATCCCAAAGAAGTATGTGAAACAGATGAAATCTATGGGTTTTTGTTTGTTTGTATAGAAATGAGGGAGTGAAATTGAATGCCAGTCACTCAATGAGGGGGTCATAGTATTAATTCAGATGTTTGGTAAAGCCCCTGACTTAGGTTCAGAAAAGGGAAGAAAGGCAGAGGAAGGAGAAACTCATCACAAGACAATTGACAAAACAATTGACAAAACAATTGACAAGTGATCAGCCATACAGGAAAGAAAGAGAAGCAACAAGTTGACTGTGGTTTTGAAGCCTGAAAATCAAGACACAATGCTGATGCCATTGCAGAGGGGTAGAGTGGAGGAAAGACTTGATCAAGAGCTGTTTTACAGGGAATGCCACGAGTGGGGTTTGAGTCATGAAGTAATTGAAACAACTCAAGACAGATGAAAGCCTCACGTTTGGGGCACAATTCAGTGCTAGAGACAAACATGTTATTTCCAACATGCAAATCCCAATTGACATTGGGGGAATGAATTAATTCTCTCAGAGGGAAAGTATATAAAAACACAGGTTGGAGGGGAAAAAAAGTCTGAATTCTCTCTGACGGATGCCTCCAAATTAGGAGAGCAGGACTAGGAGTCCAGAGCAGAAGGCAAAGAAGAAATGGTCCAAGAGTATGAAAAGCTCCCCACCGTAGTATCTCAGAGCCAAAGGAGGAAAATCCCAAGAAGCAGAGGGATTGATAATACAGATCTGGAAAATTAGAACGGGGAACCAGCCTCCAGAGGTGTTAGAGAGTGCTGGAAGGCATTGAGGTGATTGGTGCTGGATAAACTTTCAGATTCCTGTATCTATTGGAATTCTGTCAGTTGATTAAAGACGGGGGGACCACAAGGTGCAGGAGACAGGTGGAATGGTAGAGCAGGCTGTGACAGGAAGAGACCAGGCTGCAGAAGCCTCACCGCAGGGTGACTTAAGTATGCCCCAGTGAAGGTACGTGGTATATTTGGGCACTGCTATGTGGAATAAAAACGTCACACAACAATCTATAGATCTCTATCCCATGCATCTTAAAGCAAGTTGACTCAGAAGCACAACCTGAAATACTGCCTCTGAGCTCATTTGCACTGTATCCTTCTCAAATCAACCCCCATCTGCTCCCTGGGTATTCCACAAACGCACAAATGACCCACATCTGGCGATTCAACTGTGGATTCATCAAATCAAATCGTTTTCCAACTCAACGGGCACCCAGTGAGCACCTCTGCACGATTGAGGCACTGTGCCAGGCACTTGAGTTTCACAGAACCTAAAAGGTACAGTCCTTGCCCCTGAAGACCTCCAGTCGAATGGAAAGTCTCCCGAGAAAGAGAAATCTGAGGAGAGCACACCTGGAAGCTGCAGGTCAGCAAGAGCTGCTGGTAGAGAGAGTTCAGGTAATGAAGGCGCATAGACCACTTCTGAGAGGCAGGAGCGATATGGTGTTCATGCATTCATTGACTTCTTGGGCTTGGAAGGGAGCTCAGAGAAAATCCAGTCAATTGGCATTTAACTCTCGATACTACGTCTGATTACTATTCACACTGAATATTCTTACTGTGCACTGTGTTCATCGATGTCTGCAATTCCCTTGCACAGAATCATAGAATTTCAGGAATAGAAAGCTTATTTATAGGCAATTTCACTCAAGCTGCTCACTTCACCCCTCTCCCACATAAAATCCACGGTCCTCTCTTTTCTACTATTTGCACCCAGGCAGTGAGCAATACATAGCAACAGTGTTCTTTCAGTTAGCTAATCTTGTTCTAATTGCTTTATATAGAAAAGTAAGTCTTTTAGTAGGCCTCAAATCTAATTTAGTAAGCCTCTAATCTAATTAAAACTAACAGTTGCATGTATTATAAGTTAATTTAATTGTAGTTGGTTTTTTTGTTGCTTTTCTTTGTTTTAAACAGTTTACTCTTAGAGCATAGCTTGTAAACGCAGATTAGTCTGGAACGCTGCCTGCCTGCCAAAGGGATAGTTACAACCAGAGATCTGAAGTAAACAAAAAACAAAACAAAACAAAAAAACAAATTTTTAAGTTCCATTAACCTTCCCCAAATTCTAAGCTGAGAGACAATCTCAAGATAGTTAATTTTTTTTTTTTTTGCACTGCATATTTATTCTGTGCAGGAAAAAAAAAATCTCAGCTCATAAATCTTCCCAACATGAGTAATACGTATACGAGCGAGCTTGAGAAATCCCACTATTTTGGAGACAGCAAGATATTAGCTTGTTAGCATGCCTGAACATAACTGCCGAGGCAGATTTTCTCCTGCTTGCAATGATGTGAAGGGAAAGTGTGCCCACACTTACCTGACCGTGGCAGCCTCATCATCGTCTGCAACACCAGTTCAGTGAGGAGGAAATCTCAACCTACTGGATACTCACATCAGAACTTGGCCCCACTCCACAGGCAAAGATGTTAAAGAAAAGAAACAACAAACAGTAGCTCCTGTGTCAGACTCTGTCATAGGAGTCAACTGAACAAACAGCCGAAACCAAACCAAACCAAAAAAAAAAAAAAAAAAAAGTAGGTTGCTCCCTAAACCACTGCAACAAGCCTCAGCTCCCAGCCAGGATTCTTCCCGGCTGGCAGAGGGACATATGAGGACGGGCCACAAAAAGCTGTCACGGAAGGTACGTTAGGGAAGAGAAGAAAAGACATCATCTCCATCTAGCTCAGGCTTCCTTGTAACACGAGGGTAATTCAAACCAAAACTAAGTCTGAGGAACTGGCTGAAACCCAGCCTACTGAGAAGTTTTGGTTTTGCTTTTAAGCACTGCTCCTCTGCCCTCAGGTGTACCTTGCAATGTGTCCCTGAAGAAGCTGGTGCACTTAGTAGGAAAAGGGGAGGAAGAGAATACCAGCACATTCTAGCTGTGCGCCAGGGACTTTTTGCAGGTGCCTTTGTTTGTTTCCTAGTGCTGTTGTAAGAAGTTACCACAGACTGGGTGGATTAAGACAGCAGACAGTATGCTCAAGGTTTGCCCACATTTCTGGAGGCAAGGTGGGTGAAATCAGGTGTCACAGGGCCACTCCCTCTAAAGCCTCCAGTCAAGAATGCCCTCTTGCTAATTCCCAGCTTGCAGTGTGATTCTGGCAAGGCTTGGCCACTCTCCTGGGTTTGTAGCTGTCACTCCAATCTCTGTCTCCATCTTCACAGGACTTTCTTCTCTTGTGTATCTTTGAGTGTCCTTTCCTTTTCTTAGAAGGACACCAGCCATTGGATTAAGGGCCCACCCTAATCCAAGATGACCTCATCTTAACTAATCACTTCTGCAAATACCTTGCTTCACATAAGGTCACATTCTGAGGCTCCAGGTGGACATAAATATTTGGGGAAATTGTTCGACCCACTACAGGACTCCATTCTTGGAGCAATGTGTGGTCTACATACCATCGGGCCCATTTTACATATGAAGAAAGAGTCGAGGTCAAGCAACCCTTCCTCAGCTGCATGGCTGAATTTGGACTCAGGCCTCTGTGGTCCCACTACATGTGAGGCTTTCCAGCAGTGAGACTCAAAGCAGGTGCAGAACAGGCCAACTTGAGCGCAAGGCTGGATGACCAACCCATTCCTGCCGCCCCATCCCCTTGGGCTCATAGGTGTGGCCTGAGCAGGGACAAGGCTCTGAGGTGCACGTAGGGTATGTGTTCTTAGCCGCATTTATCTAATATTTTCTCGTACTCTCTCCATGACGTGCCTTAATTGGTTTTCTTCTGAAAAAGCAGCCTTCTTCTTTCTTCCTTGTTCTTTCAACTGCATCCGTTAAACAAGAAGGAATAAAACTTGTATTGGCTACAAATGGGACTGGCTGCCTATTCCTCAAGGATGGGGCTGTGTCTGTGGGAAGCCAGACTTCCTCTGGGGACCTCCACCCACAGCTCTGGGTGTGTGGTTTCAGGGGAGATGTCTGCTCTTACCTGACCTTCTCCAGTTACCGTGATAGTCTAAAGAAAGGGCATAGGTCCCCCGTGTGGCTCTCAGAGTTTAGTGTCTTCAAGATCCCCACACCATCCATCAGAGTTCTGCCTGTGTTGAAGGGGGAGACCCACTCCCCACTGTATCTCTCCCTCTGTGCTCTAAGCCCCCTCCCTCTCTGTCTACCTCTTCCCTCCACTCTTTCCTCTGGGCTCTTGCTGAGCAACTGAGGTTTGGGGGGACAAAAAGACTCATCTCAAACCCAGAGAAGGGCTGGGAGTTTTGACAAAGTTCCCAAACGAAACTCAAACTGGAATCTCAGCACACTTTACTGCCTCAGAAATCCATTATGTCTCAACGAAACACCGGAGGGGTAGATACCAGTGTTAACAGCGCATTTCTGGGTGGAGGACTTGCAGGTGATGTTTTAGTTTCTTCTTGTGACTTCTATTTTATTTCCTAAATAACTTGCCATGGACACAGATGACTTTTGTAAAGATGTGAAATAATCATCAAAAATCAGTAATGGACAGTATAGTTCAATTGCTAACCAACAGCAACAAAAAATCAGTTTAAGAACTTGGCCAAGGGTTTATGTTTGTTTCCAATTTATTTAATTTAGTGTCGTTCTCTTTATCACAAAAGATCCCTGAGGCATAGCTGACATGCAGAATACAGACCCTTCCATGTTGCATTGATACTTACTAATGGAAAATTAGAACGTAGGTCACAAATACTGCAATATGATAAGCATAATAATGACCTCACCAGTGTCTACCACCAGTCTCCAAGGCCTCCAAGGTCCATTTCATGGAAGGGAAAATTGAGGCAAAGAGAGATCGTTCTGCTTTACCAGGATCACTTTGTAAATGCAGGGCAGAATTCACTTCTATTCTTTCTTCCCCAGATATTTTCCTCCAGATGCAGTGTATATAATGTAATGTGATGTAAATGTTCATGTAAAGCATCTAGAAGAGTCCTTGTCCAATAGCAGGAGATAAATCAGTGTTAACTGTTCGAGATCCAAACAACAAGTCCAACCTTTCCCACCCTGCTCGGCTTATAGAGAAAAAATAAAAGAATCCAGCCTAAGAATGAGAAAAAAAGTGCACCCAGGGTTTTGGAGAAATGAACAAAGACCAAGAGCTTGGGAAGGGGTGAGAATTTCAAGGAGTCAGGAGTTTATCTGGAACTAGCCTTAGCAACCTCCCCAAAGTCAGAAACCAAGGTTTTATTTTATTTTTTTAAATATAATTTATTGTCAAGTTAGCTAACATACAGTGTATGTTACAATGTACTCTTGGCTTTGGGAGTAGATTCCCATGATACATTGCTTACATACCACACCCAGTGCTCATCGCAACAAGTGCCCTCCTCAATGCCCATCACCCATTTTCCCTTCCCCACCCTGCCCACCATCAACCCTCAGTTTGTTCTCTGTATTTAAGAGTCTCTTATGGTTTGCTTCCCTCTCTGTTTGAAACTATTTTTTCCCCTTCCCTTCTCCCATGGTCTTCTGTTAAGTTTCTTAAATTCCACATATGAGTGAAAATATATGATATCTTTCTCTTACTTATTTCACTTAGCATAATACCCTCTGGTTCCATCCATGTTGTTGCAAACGGCAAGATTTCATTCTTTCTCATTTCTGAGTAGTATTCGTGTGTGAGTGAGTATACACACACACACACCACATCTTTATCCATTCATCAGCTGATGAATGTTTGGGCTCTTTCCATAATTTGGCTATTGTTGAAAGTGCTGCTATAAACATTGGGGTACATGTGCCCCTCTGAATTGGCACTCCTGTATCCTTTGGATAAATTCCTAGTAGTGCTATTGCTGGGTCGTAGGGTAGTTCCATTTTTAATTTTTTGAGGAAACTCCACACTGTTTTCCAGAGTAGCTGCACCATTTTGCATTCCCACCAACAGTGCAAGAAGGTTCCGGTTTCTTCGCATCCTCGCCAACATCTGTTGTTTCCTGAGTTGTTAATTTTAGCCACTCTGACCGATGTAAGGTGGTATCTCTTTGTGGTTTTGATGTGTATTTCCCTGATGTTGAGTGATGTCGAGCATCTTTTGGTGTGTCTGTTGGCCATCTGGATGTCTTCTTTGGAAAAGTGCCTATTCATGTCTTCTGCCCATTTCTTCACTGGATTATTTGTTTCTCAGGTGTTGAGTTTGGTAAGTTCTTTAAAGATTTTGGATACTAACCCTTTATCCAGTATATTTGCAAATATCTTTCCCCATTCCATCAGTTACCTCTTGGTTTTGTTGACTATTTCCTTTTCAGTGCAGAAGCTTTTTATCTTGATGAGGTCCCAGTAGTTCATTTTTGCTTTTAATTCCCTTGCCTTTGGAGATGTGTCGAGCAAGAAATTGCTGAGGCTGAGGTCAAAGAAGTTGTTGCCTGCTTTCTCCTCTAGGGTTTTGATGGTTTCCTATCTCACATTTATGTCTTTCATCCATTTTGAGTTTATTTTTGTGTATGGTGTGAGAAAGTGGTCTAGTTTCATTCTTCTGCATGTTGCTGTCCAATTCTCCCAGCACCATTTGCTAAAGAGACTTTTTTCCATTGGATAATCTTTCCTGCTTTGTTAAAGATTAGTTGGCCATACATTTGTGGGTCCAGTTCTGGTTCTCTATTTTATTCCATTGGTCTATGTGTGTGTGTTTGTGCCAATATCATACTGTCTTGATGATTGCAGCTTTGTAGTACAGGCTAAAATCCGGGATTGTGATGCCTTCAGCTTTGGTTTTCTTTTCAACATTACTTTGACTATTCTGGGTCTTTTGTGGTCCCATATAAATTTTAGCTTGTTTGTTCTAGCTCTGAGGAGGATGCTGATGCTATTTCAATTGGGATTGCAATGAATGTGTAGATTGCGCTGGGTAGTATCGACATTTTAACAATATTTGCTCTTCCAATCCATGAGCATGGAATGTTTTTCCATTTCTTTGTGTCTTCTTCAATTTATTTCATAGGTTTTCTATGGTTTTCAGCATACAGTTCTTTTACCTCTTTGAGCAACTAAGGCTTTGATGTGTGTTGATGTGGAATGTGATGAATGGCAATGATGGCTAGCCCCCTCTCTTGAAGATGGAGAAGGTCACAGGCAACTGGAGGCAGAGAGAGAGGGGAGGAGACCACCTGGGGCCTCCCTGGAAACCAGTCTTCCTTGACTCATGATGAGTCCAGGGACTGGAGGTCGGCCTCTAGTGACCCACCTGATCTCTACCTGCTAAGGAAGACCTTGCCTTAATATGAGGGAAGGGAAGGTGGGGAAGGGTGTTCTGGCCAGAGCAACAGAGATGGGTATTTATTTTTAGAAGGAACGAGGTCAAAGTTTGGCTCATTCTCTGAAAGCAACTCAGATAAAAGGGAGGTTTATTTTAGTTGAATGGGTTCATGGGAGCTACTGATGAAGTACTTCCCCAGTCCATCTCCCCTCAGTTGACTAGTAGGGAAGAAGTTCCTTTGAGATAGCTCCTTGTGGAGAATAAAGTTACTGAAGTCACAACTGTCAGACCTCAGTAAGGGGAGTCTCTGAGGCATAAGGCTGAGAAATGAGGGTGGAAAAGGCAGGGGTGGGAGAGGTTGAACTGGTCAACCTTTCCTTTCTTTTCTTTTCTTTTCTTTTCTTTTCTTTTCTTTTCTTTCTTTCTTTCTTTCTTTTCTTTCTTTTCTTCCTTCCTTCCTTTCTTTTTCTTTTTTTCTTTTTAAGTTTATTTATTTATTTTTAAAAAAAAGGAGAGAAAGAGCTCATGCAAGCAGGGGAGGAGCACAGAGAGGGGGAGAGAAAGAGAATCCCAAGCAGGCTCAGGCACTGTCAGTGCACAGCCTGATGTGGGGCTTGAACTCACGAACCCTGAGATTAGGACCTGAGCCAAAATCAAGAGTCAGAAGCTTAACTTACTGAACACCCAGGCACCCCTTCCACCAGCCTTTCAAATTTAAAACACAAGAGAGGGATTCCAGAGACCAGAAGGACCCTGGAGGGGATATGTACTGTTCTCTTCTCCTCTCATCTTTGGGAGGGAAGAAAGGGATGCTGGACATCCTGAAGTTTGAAAGTGCTCTTCATAAAATGTAACACCTGCTGCTTGCCTGGGGTTTCTGAAGGTGAGAGGTTCCCTAAAGTACCCCATTTCTGGGATGTCAGAAGGGCTGTGGGGTTGTTTTCAGGGATGATGAAAATGGAGGCACCCCTCATCCCAGGCCTTCCTGCCCTCAGTGGCCATTAAAAACTCCATGGTTCCTGTGGCCTCAAGGGACACAGAAGGGGGATAAGCCACAGGCACAGGGGTCCTTGGCCTTTATTAGAGTACCATCACTGGCCTGACCCAGACCCATCCTGGGGATATTTCCCTCTCTCACTCCAAGAGAGCTGACCCACATGTT
Organism: Prionailurus bengalensis; assembly: GCF_016509475.1. Lineage (NCBI taxonomy): Eukaryota > Metazoa > Chordata > Mammalia > Carnivora > Felidae > Prionailurus > Prionailurus bengalensis. The sequence continues at coordinate 6,229,674 of NC_057359.1, forward strand.
TACCCTGTACCTGGAGTAGGGGGAGATTGAAAAGGATGTGAGACTGGAATTTCAAGTGGAACTGGGCTCTGGCAGTTCCCCTAAATGTTAATCGTAGAGTTACCATATGACCCAGCATTCTACTCCTAGGCATATAACCAAGAGAAAATGAAAATGTATGTCCATACAAAAAGTGTACCCCAATGTTCCATTATTCATAATAGCCCCCAGTGGAAAGAGCTCAACTGCCCAGTAGCTGATGAATGGATACATACACTTTTGTGTATCCATCCAGTGGAAAAGAATTCAGTCTTACAAGGGAATGAAGTACTGATTCAGTCTATAGTGTGGCTGAACCTTGACAACATCATGCTCAGTGAAAGAAGCCAGTCACAAAAGACCACATACTGTATAAGTCCACAGATATGAACTGTCTTTAACAGACAACCCCTAGAGACAGACGGTAGTTAGTGGTTGCTGAGGACTCGGACTAGGAGGGGATATAGACGTGTGACTGTTAAAGGGTATGGGGTTTCATTACAGGATGATGAAAATGTTTTAAAATTTATTGTACTGATTGTTGCACAACTCTGTTTATATACAAAAAACGGTTGAATGGTATATTTTAAAGGGGTGGATTGTATGGTATGTGAATTATATATCAGAAAGTTGTTAAAAGAGCTGGAACTGAGCTGAGTCATAAGTGACCTGTGAGGTATGAGATTGGACTGAGATACGATGAAGGTTTCTCTCTACCCATCAGGCAGGGGGATGGGCAGGAAGGCAGAAGGCCTCTTCACCATGTAGCCTAGGCAAGCTCTTCAGAGGGAAACCAAAGAAGGGAAGGGAGAGACAGCCCTGACTAGAATTCTGGTCCTCATTCCAGTCCCTTCTGCAGACTGGCCTGTGGTTTCAGTGTCAGGTCTGCCTAGGTAGCTGGTAGAATTACCATTTTTGCTCAAGTGGCCTCCATTACATCAGACAGTTCTACATGCTACATGCTGCTACATGCTGACATAGGCATGGCGTCATTTCTAGGGTGGTTTGGGGGGAAGGACAAGGTAGAGACAGTTAAGGAACTAAATTGTCTATGTGCATCCCAACATTCCTCCATTTTCCTGGTCTTGGCTTATCTCTTGAGGGACAGAGGGAGGCAAGAGTGTTGGCCCCAGACATTGAGGCCTGCTCTGAGATGAACCTGGTGTGGTCCCAGGAACTCAGGACTGAAGGATCCCCAGAACCAGCTTAAAATTGTGTACCCATTTCAGTGTGTGAGTTGGGGGTGAGTTTTTTCCCACACCAACAAGCAGTTCTTGGATACCAGCTGGGTGTCCTACAATTCAACTCAATTCTGACACTATCTACCCAGAGGTAGTATCAGATTCTACACGTGGAGGGGTCAGTGATACAAGGCTGTCCCCACTTCACATACCAGTCACAAGTGCGGACTGTCACCTGTGCTTCTGACTGACCAGCTACTGATCAGAGGTTCCCACCACACCTCCTTGGGTTTGAGTAATTTCCTAGACAGGCTCACAGACCTCAGGAAACCAATTTACTTACTAGATTACTAACTTATTACAAAGGATATTAAAAATACTAATCAACATCCAGATGAAGAGATACAAAGGGTGAGATCTGAACAAAGGCCCTCCTGTCCTGATAGAGTTTGAGCCCAGCACAGTGGCATATAGAAGCATTCTGATGCCACAACCTGGAAGCTCTTTGAACCTTTTCCTTTTTTTTTTTTAATTTTTAAAAAATGTTTATTTATTTTTGAGAGAGAGACAAACAGAGTGTGAGCAGGGGGAGGGGCAGAGAGAGGGGGAAACACAGAATCCGAAGCATGCTCCAGACTCTGAGCTGTCAGCACAGAGCCTGACATGGGGCTTGAACCCCTTGAACCGCAAGATCATGACCTGAGCCAGAGTCAGACACTTACCCGAATGAGTCACACAGGTGCCCCCCTTTTGGGTTTTTAGTGGCTTCATTCCATAGGCATTATTGTTGGTTGAAATCATTGGGCACTGGTGATTGATTTAACCTCTGACACGTCTCTATTGTCAGGAGGTCAGGGCATTAAAACTCCAAAGTTCCGTGTCTCTAATCACTGGTTGGTTCTCCTGGAAACCAGCCCCAAACTTAGGTGCATCCATAAGTCACCTCACTAACATAACAGAAACACATTTACAGTCCTCATCACTTAGGAAATTCCAAGGTATTGAGGAGCTCTGTGCCAGAAACAGAAACCAAAGGCCAAATGTGTATTTATTTTAGAAATCATAGCATCACATAGCCCTTTCGTCCAGGAATTCCCTAACCACGGTTCACCACAACTACAACAAGGTCCCAGAGTGGAATGGAGGAGGGAATCTTTCTCCTGAAGTCTAGATTGGCATCCTTTGCCCTTAGAGATCTTTAGGAGGAGACGCAGTGCCTGGTCAAGTGGAGGGGACACCTAAACTCAACCTCAGATAAAGGAAATAAGAAGTTCTCACATTGACTCTTGGTTTCAACTCCATTTAAAAAAAGAAAAAAGAAAGTGAAATGATTCATATTTTCATCTTTTCAAATACAGTCAGAGACAGGAGAAGACAGCTGACTCACGTTTTGAGGAGACTGACCCATATCAGTTTTTCCCAAACCTGGCTGCACATCAGAATCCCCTGGGGAACTTTAAAAACATAGAGGTGCCTGGACACTCCCCCAGACCTTTTGATTGAAAATCTCCATGGTTGAGGTGCAGAGATATGCATGTTTTTGAAACTTTGAAAACAGGTGATTTTGATGTCATCAGTATGCCCTAATTGATGGCTCAGCATTAGAGAATCCCTAGGTTTGATTACTTTGTTCACCACCACCCTTGTGAAGAAAAGTGAGTAAAAGGGAGGAAGAGAAAGGGAGAACTCCCCGGCCAAAAGTGGCTATTTCAATATGTGCCTTGTATCTGTCTATGTTTCTTGGATTTTCTTTTGTAAGAAAAGCAGATATCAGGATCCTCGGTTTACCCTTGGGGGGGGGGTAATATGTAAGCATTCAGACATGAGTTACCTAACTCGTGCCATGTGGGGATTTAGAAGCCATAGTAATCGCAGAGAGGTGGGGACTATGTGTAAAGTAGACATTAGTTGACACAGAGGGCAGAAACGTTGAATCAGCCTCTACTCCCCACTAGCTGCTCTGAGGGATTGTGGTAAAATGCCTCAAGTACGAGATGGGGTTTTGTAATATTTTCTAACTTAGATAGAAAGCCTAGTATTTCTTGGAGCACCTGGGTGGCTCAGTCAGTTGAGCATCCAACTCTTGATTTCAGTTCATGATCTCACAGTTCGGGAGTTCGAGCCCCGTATTGGGCTCTGCGCTGACAGTGCAGAGCCTACTTGGAATTCTCTGTCTCCCTCTCTCTCCCTGCCCTTCCCCCACTTGCTCTCTCTGTCTCTCTCTCTCTCCCAAAATAAATAAATAAACATTAAAAATTTTAAAAAAGAAAGCCTAGTATTTCTTGAATTAGGTAATTCATATAAAACAGGGCCTGCTGGTGCCTTTTGCATAAGTGGCATGTTAAAAATTAGTGACTTCTTTATTTAATGAACATTTCTATTCTGAATGTGGTTCCAGACAAGGTAGAAAACAGAACACTAAAAATAAATTCAGATGCAAGCATTGCTTTCCCAGACTGTTACTCTGATAGCATAAGGCCACATGGCCATAATTTCTAGTTATTCACTCCACAAAGGGTGTTGTTTAATTGAACAATGTTATGGTCCTGGCACTGGGGATGCAGAGGTGCTCAAGACATTGTCTTTGCTTTGAGGAGCCATGTCCCGTGGGGAGAATGACACATGAACAGAATTATTGTAGAGAGTGGTAAATGCAGGCACAGAGAACGCCCAACTCAGCTGTCTTCTAGCCTGTCTTGACGACTTGCCCATTGAGGGATCCAGGGGCCTCTCAGCCTGAGATAGGATGTTGGTGATGACAGTGGGGGGCAGTGTAAGTGCCACAACAGAAGTAGCTCCTAGGTCCATACGTGGTACAGAGGGGAGTAATGCATTGTAAGTCAGGAGGTCTAAGAAGTCTTTCTCATTTTACGAAAGAGGAAATTAAAGTTGAGAGGAGGTAAGTGAACAGGTAGCCAATGGGAGGCTGAAGACCCTTCAGAACAATAGAGGAAGAGGATGGAGCGCTACTCCTATCACCCACTCACCCATTCTCAGACCTCCCTGCAGATAAAGAGCAGGTGAACTGTCCATGGAGCCGCACATGGGTCATGATCAGAGACCTCTGCCCAACTCTCTGTTTCATCTTGTACCAGCCCTGAGACCTTGAACAAAGGACTTTCTCTCTTGGTGTCGTTTCATTATCTGTAAAACAGGGGTAAATGTCAAATGTAGAATGTTGTGTAGATTAAATGGCTTGAGACATGGAGAGTGCTTAGAACACAGCCTATTAACACATAGTAAGTTCTCAATAAATGTTATTTATATTATTCTTATGCTGTTACCTGGTTGGTATGGTCAACCCAAGATTGTATTCATAAAAATATGATTAAAACCTAGCTCTTTCTTTTCCCCTCAGAATTAAAATGTAAAAAGTTTAGTTTGTTTTTTCAGATTGCAAAATGACACATTATATCATTGCTAAATATATTTTTTTTTAAAGAAAAGAGTAAAGATTACCCAAATAGTGTGCCTGAGTGGCTCAGGTGGTTGAGCATCTGACTCTTGATTTTGGCTCAGGTCATAATGCCAGGGTCATGGGACTCTGCGCTGAGTATGGAGCCTGCTTGAGATTCTCCTTCTCTCTCCCTCTGCTCCTCTCTCCTGCTCGTGCACTCTCTCTCTTTCTCCCTCTAAAAAAAATAATAATAACAATAAATTAAATAAATAAATAAATAAATAAGATTACCCAAATACACCTGAGATAATCACTAGTATTTTGGTGAACATAATTTTCTATAGCTCTCTGGACACACATGTATGTATGAATGCAATTTTAATAAATGCCATTATATTAAGATGTTGTTTGTTCACTGAACTTCTTTTATCACTCATCAAAATTGCCATGGGCATCTTTCCATGTCAACAATTATACGTCCCATGAATACTCATGAGTATTTCATTGCATCACTACACCATAATTTATTTAAGCCATCACTACTGAGAACCACTTAGGTGATTTCCAGTATTTCTGATATTATAAAACAATGGAACCACAAGTGACCTCACCTATGTGTATATATGACATGGGTCCCTGTCTGATTATTTCCTTGGAAAAACCTGCTGTAAGTAGTCTGTCTGCATCAAAACGTATATACCTGAAGACATGTGTCCCAGGAGAGTAACACATATTGTGGAAAAACAGAGTGGCTGGTCATCTGGCTTGACAGTACTTACATGAATGTGGCTTTTGCCGCAATTCAGGACCTAGTTGTGGGAGTTGAAGTGGGCCAGTGGCGAGTTTGTGGGAGGGCAAATATTCGGAGGCAGTCCCCGCCCACAAGTTTCAAACATGTTCCTGTGCCAGCAGGTAATTTTTCAAGCCTGAGAAGGGGCTCAGTGGGAGAATTTACTGACCTCGTTTGGCCACCAGGGCCATACAATTTCTTTGAATATCTGGCTTTTCCAGGAAATCAGACTAGGAAAGTTCATTTGTCTGAAAAATGTCACTTAAATTTTGAGGAACTTGCTGAGGGTATAATGTCCAAGGGTATTTTGCTCCAATCATGTTTGGGGAAGATTTTTCCCCAGCCCCACACTTTCTTTATCACCTGGCCAGCAATCCTGGGCCTTTTCCCTAGCAAACAGAGCTGAGACGTACAGTAAGAAGGATGAGAGGTGGCCATGAGATTCAGCACCTTCTACTGGCCAGAGAGTAATAAAAGATGAGTTGAGTATGGGAAGGAATTGGACATGGGCTGGACTGAACAAGACTTGGGCAGTCAGATGGGCTCTTCTAACAGGTGGGTGAAGGGAAAGAAACACCTGGCACTTCACCTTAAACCCAAGGTCCACCACTCCACACACTGCGCTCCAGCCTCTTTTCCTGACATCCTCGGATCCTGCTCTAGGGTGGGGCATCCCATCACACAGGCTTGGTGTGGGAGAGGAGTGATCAGGAAGAACTGGTGGAATGAGCAGTCTACTCCTACTTGTAGTAATTCCTAGCTGAAGAGGAAAGCAGCGATACAAGCTAATCTTCACGGCTTTCTAAATGTTGCTAGGGCAGTTCCAAGTGCTTTATGTGTATTAACCCAATTAACTCTTACAACAACCCTAGAAGGTAGGTATGCTCATTGGTATCATTTTATAAATATGGAAACTGAGGCACTGAGAGGGCAGACAATTTTGCTGAAGGACATATATTGAGTAAAATGGGAGACCTGAGATTTAGCCCCCATAGTCTAGCTCCAAGTTCTTTTATTTATTATTGCTTTCCTTTGTGTTTGTAATAGTGAGCATCTCTGATTCTATCTGCAACCAGACACTCCTGAAATAATCAGAAATATACATATATATATATATATATATATATATATATATATATATATGAGATAACCTTAAGAGAAACCAATGGGAGTTCTCGAGCCTGTTTAAAGTGAGACCTCTTAAGAGTATCAAACCTGACAAATAAACGGGGATTGAATGGAGCCCCTCCTGGCCTGGGATTATAAAAGAGAACAAGATCTTTAGGGACAGAACCATGGATTCCAGTGGCAGGATTTGTGACATTATCTGACAGTAGCATGCTTTGCATTAAAAGTAGGGGGTATGTTGACATTTTTGCTTCTACTCTTTGTCAGCTCTAGTTCCTTTACTCTTCCCCTCCTGTTCTCTCTGTCCCTTTCTTCATAGGCGGCAGCTACTTTGTGTCCAATAGACATACCCGTTATACGCGTTATCGATCTCTCTTGCAGGCAAACACTCTGTGTGTGTGTCTATATATCTTTATATCACCTATGTATACACACATATGTTTCATACATACAAATTTATCTCTACAAATTGTTAGTTTTCTAAAAATATTAAGCAATCAAATTCAACAAACCATTTACTCTATATACTGTATGCCTAAGGTAGTTAAATTATTACCTTAATGCTCAATAGAACAGGAAAATAGTTGAGTCAAATGAGGTACCAAAGGCTGCTAAAGGCCCAGCCAGACATGATACTAAGGATGAAGAGACATATATTCTGGGAATATAGGAGTGGACCTAGTGGACTGAGGTAGCAAGCTGTGGTGTGCTGGCTGGGAAGGAAGGAAACTGGGCTAGCCAGGAGGGCTGAAGAGAGGGAGAAATGCATGTTCATTATGGATACAATGGCCAGGATATTCACTCCCTGTCCGTACCCACACTGGGACAGTCAATGCCTCTTGTCCCCTAGCAAATTGCAGGATCATCATGGTACTTTAATTTACCAAAAGCTGACTTGCAACAGACATTTGCTGTATCTTTTCAATAGATGTCTGTGTGTGTGTGTGTGTGTGTGTGACATTACTCATTTCCAGTAACTTCTTGAAGTTCAAACCAGAGCATTCTCATAACCATCCTGACTTTGAGGAAGTAGTCTCCTGTCTTACTTCCCTCTCTCCACGTTCACCCCTTTGTTCCCCAATTTTAACTCCTCTCTTTATAGCCACCAAAGTTGAAGCTTCCCTGACTGTCCACAGAATTCCCCAGTGACTCTCTTTCATGTAATCTAGGAGAAATGTCAAAGAGAAACTTCTTTCTGAGCTCCATAATCTACATTTATAAATTGTTCTTAAGTAGCAGTTTGGGTCCTCTGGATCCACTTTCTCTAGAAGTCCCAACTGTCTTCCCAATTGACTACCCAGAAATACCAAACCTTTTGAGAAATAATATTTATTCTTTTTTTCCTAATGTTTATTTATTTTTGAAAGTAAGAGAGAGAGAAAGAGACAGCACGAGTGGGGGAGGGGCAGCGAGAGAGGGAGACACAGAATCTAAAGCAGGCTCCAGGCTCTGGCTGTCAGCACAAAGCCCAACGTGGGGCTTGAACTCAAGAACCTCAAGATCATGACCTGAGCCAAAGTCAGATGCTTAACCAACTGAGCCACCCAGGCGCCCCAACAATATTTATTCTTTCTAAGCAATATAATGAATCACTTTTGGAACAAAGAAGGATCTATATCCCAGGATTGTAGAATTATACAGAACATCCAGAAAGAATTTAAAGCTGTTCACAAGGCTCTCTAACATACAACAAACAAGCACAAATGGAAAGTGGGTCAAGAAAGGGTAGGGAAAGAAGAATAAAGCCCAAACCACGGAGTCTCCTCTTCTTCATGGGCACAAGCCAGGAATGCATGCTCCCTGTCTGAATACACAGGCTTGCTGTGGTTGAGCTACCATCTGCTTTTTTCCAGACCTTGACACCCATCACCTGATTGTTCTCCCTGCTTCCATGTCCCTACATTGTAGCAAAAGTGATCTCATAACACAAGCAGGATCAATCATTCTCCTGCTTAAAGCCTTCAGCAATTTCCCATTGCATTTAGAATGGAAACCAAACTCTTGACCATGCATTCAAAGTCCTATATGGCTAGCTTTCCAATTTCATCTTGTGCTTTTCTCCCTCCTTCATTTGCTACTCTCCTGTCACTCTGGCCTCCCTTCTATCCCTTGATCATGTCAAGCTCAATCCCACCTTAAAGCTTTTGTGCAAATTGTACATCCTGCTGGAAGTACAACAACTTTTGTACGGCTCAGTTTAAATGTTACCTTTTCAGAGAAATTCCTTCCCTATTCATTGTCTGTAAAGTCATTTCATGACTCTTAAATTTTATCTTGGTCTTTTTATTATTTTTTTTAAGTTTATCCACCTATTTTGAATGGGGAGAGAGGGGCAGAGAGAGAAGGAGAAAGAGAATCCCAAGCAGGCTCTGCACTGTCAGTGTGGAACCCAATGTGGGGCTCAAACCCACGAACTGTGAGATCATGACCTGAGCCAAGATCGAGTCAGATGTTTAACTGACTGAGCCACCCAGGTGCCCCTACCTTGGTCTCTTATTTATTGGTATTGTTGCACTTATGTAGTCATTTGTTTATTATGTATCTCCACCTTCACTCCCAGACCCTCATCCAGATTGTGAGTTCCACCAGGCAGGATCCAACCCATGTATGTTTTGTTCTTTCCTATATTTTCAGTATCTAGCTCAAAGCTTGCCAGGCAGTAAATACTCGTTAAATATCAGTTGAATTAAAAAGTTAAATTTGCTATAAGTTTTCCAATCCAATGTTGGACAGTTAAACAATTACTAATACTTCTAAGGTTGATGGTAAAACAAAAAAACTTCTCACTTGAGGAAACACAATTACTTTGGCATTAAGATCAAAGGGAAATTTTTCCTAGAGTTCCTTAGAAAGCACATTATGTAATGACGTGAACAATGTCCTCATCCATATTTTTAGAGTATATTCAATGACCAGTTTCAAAAAGTGCTTTGTTAAAACAACCTCAATAGAGGCCAATGACATTATAGCTATTTTAATTCAATGTAGTCTTTTCTTGCTGGGATACCAATACTAATTTGGTCTTGATGTTCAGCTGTAGCCAACACTGATAGCTCTCCCTCCAAATTCATAAACTCCTTTTTCCAGCTAGATTATATGTCCCAGCCTCCCTTGCAATTGGGTATGATCTTGTGACTGAATTATAACCAATGAAATTCTAACCAATGAAATTCTAACCAATGAAACCAATTCATAAAAACTTTCCACTGAGCTCCTCTATATTCTCCTAGTTTAGCAAGCTGTATGGAGGCCCCCTAAGGAAACCTCAGAAACCACATACTGAATATAACAGGGCCATTATCCATCTGAGTCCTTGACTCAGAGACTACACAGAGCAGACTGTCTACCCAGTCAGTATCTACTGACTCTGTCCTTTTCTTATAGAAATTTTACCCCATGTCTATGGACAGAACATACATATTCTTCTACCAGCTCATGTTCAGCATTTACAATGTGCTTGAGTTTTCTTACACATATTAACTCATGTAATTATCCTAACAGCTCTTTTGATTCAGGTACTATCATTGGTTCCATTACGCACATCAAGAAAGAAAGAAGTACAGCAACTTAACCAAGGTCAAAGAAACAGGAAGCAGCAAACCCAGAATTCAAACCCAAACAGCCTAATTCTACAGTCCCTGCTCTCAATCACTCTCCTACCCTATTTTCTAACAGAGTTTTATTAAACTCTTTGTTGACATAGGTGCCAACTAATTAACTAAAGCCAAACGTTAGTCTTCAGCCATGCTTATGATCCCTATGTCCATTGGAAATACTTTAATACTTGGCATGAATTATTGTGAGTCAATAAAACACTCTCCCAACCACTGTCCAGTACATATAAGTGTAATCCTGGATGCAAACTATTTCTGGGTTTCTTCCTTTTGTTTCTTCACTCTCTTACAGGGAGGCAGAGGCAGTGATAAGACTGTGTGAGTCAGCAGGGGAAAGATGATGGAGTAGCAAAGCATCAGGAGTTTGTTTTCCCACCTGGACAATAATTACAGTGGCAGAATCTGTCTGATACAAATATTTTGGAACTATGGAATCTACTGAAGACTTGCAATTTCCAGGGGAAGGCATGGTAAATTGCAGTTAATTTTGATACATTTCAGCTCATAGCACAATAGCAGCTGCCTATTTCCTACCCCTAGTCCTATGGCAGGAGGCTAGCTATGCACATATTCCTGGAATAGCCCACACACAGCTTGTGGGAGCCAGGGCAGGCAAAAAAGACCCTATTCTCCAAATATTGAGGATTTTTGCTCTTATCACTGATTGCTGCATCTAACCACAGAGGTGCAGACAAAGAGGCAGCGGCCATTTTTGTTGCACCTCCTCTCATTGCTGCAATCCCCTCCCCCTCCAGCTGACATGACTTCCAGGGGACTTAAAGGGTCAAAGCCCTTTTTCTTACTATCCCCTAAAACTTCACATTTTTCTCTTTTTTCCCTTTGGGGAGCCAGACAACAAAGACTAGGACATTTATAACTGCAGATATGGGGAAATTTTTAAAGTGACTGCATATGGCCAGAGAAAGGAGTAGGTTCATAACAGACCTGAGAAGACCTTAAGTTTACACCTTGGTAAAATTGGCACAGATTCTTGGCACAGAGACAGACTACAACAATAACAACAACAGCAACAACAACAAAATAAAAACAATATACAAAAACCACAACAAAACAGCAAACTCTAGGGAATATGGAGAATCTTATTTCTAGAGTTAACACATTATTAGATTCAAATGTCTTATTTTCTACCAGAACAACAACAACAAAAATAAGGCATACAAAGAAACAGGAAAGTATGGTGCATTCAAAGGAAAAAATAAATCAACAGAAACAGTCCCTGATAAAGACCTGATGGCAGATCTACTAGAAAATACTCTGAAGCAAGTGTGTTAAAGGTGCACAAAGAACTAAAGGATGATATGGAGGAAGTCAAGAAAATGATATATGAACAAAATAGGAAGACTGATAAGGAGATAGAAAACCTAAAAAGAAACCCAAAAGAAATTCTGGAGCACAGAAGTACAATACCTGAAGTGAAAAATTCACTAGAGAGATTCAATGGCAGATTTGAAAGGGCAGAAGAAAGAACCAGTGAACTTGAAGATAAGACAATGGAAATTATCAAGTTCAAGGAACAGAAAGGAAAGACTCTGAAGAAAAGTAAACAGAGCCAAAGTGACCTGTAGGACACCACCAAGTGAGCCAGAACATGCATCACATGAGTTCCAGAATGAGAAGAGACAGAGAAAGGGGCAAAGAGAATATCTGAAGAAATAATGGCTGAAAACTTCCCAAATTTGATTAAAGACATGAACATAAACATCCAGGAAGCTCAATGAACTTTCAGTTCTGAACTCCACTGAGACACATTATAATCAAACTTTTGAAAGACAAAGACAAAGAGGGAAACTTGAAAGCAGCAAGAGAGAAGCAACTCATCACATACAAGTGATCCTCAGATAAGATTATCAGCAGATTTCTTATCAGAAATTTTGGAGGCCAGAAGGCAGTGAGCCGATAATTATTACTACTAGACTTGCCCTGCAAAGAAATGCTCAAAGGAGTCCTGCAGGGTGAAATGAGACGACAACAGACAGTAACTCAAAGCCATATGAAGAAATAAAAATCTTGACAAAGATAAATACACAGGCACTTATAGAAGCCAGTATTATGGTAACAACATTTTGTAATTCCACTTTTTGTTTTCTAAATGATTTAAGAAATTAATGCACTTAAAAGAATTATTAGTTTATGTTTTGGGGGATACAGTATAAAAAGATATAATTTTGTGACTTCAATAGTCAAAATGGATGGGGACAAAGTTGTAAAGGAGCAGAATTTTTGTATGTTACTGAAGTTAAGGTAGCATAAATTCAAATTAGAGTGTTAGAACTTTAAGATGTTAAATGTAATCCCATGGGAATCATGAAGAAAATAGCTATAGAATATACACGAGAGAGAGAGAGAGAGAGAGAGGAACTTAAGCATTTCCCTACAAAAAATTAAACACAAAAGAAGAGAGTAATGCAGTAAATGAGGGACAAAAAAAGCTATAGGCTATATAGGATATAGAAAAATGACAAAATTAAGTCCCATCTTATCCATAATTACTTTAAATTTCAATGGCTAAAACTATCCAATCAAAATACAAAGATTGACAGAATGGATCAAAACACATGATACAACTGTATGCTGTCTATAGGATACTTACTTTAGTTCCAAAGGTACAAACAGATGGAAAGTAAAAGGTTGGAAAATATATTCCATGCAACTAGTAATGCAAAGAAAGCAGGGGTAGCTATACTAATACCAAACAAACGGACTTTAAAACCAAAAAGTTTGCAAGAGACAAAGAAGGACATTACATACTAATAAAAAATTAATACAGCAAGAAGATATAACATCCCGTTTACAATAGCATCAAAAAGAAAAAAATACTTAGGAGTTAACCAAGGAGGTTTAAGACTCACAAAATGAAAACCACAAAACATTGCTGAAAGAAATTAAATAAGACACAAATGGAAACACACCCCATGTTCATGGGTTGGAAAGCTTAATATTGTTAAGATGCCAGTGCTACCCAAAGCAATCTACAGATTCAGTGAATCTCTATTAAAATCCCAATGGTATTTTTTGCATAAATAAATAAAATGCATCCTGAAATTCATATGTAATCTCAAGGGACCTCAAATAGCCAGAGCAATCTTAAGAAAGACCAAAGGTAGAGGACTCACACTTCCTAATTGCAAAACTTACTACAAAGCTGTAGTAATCAAAACAGTACAATATTGGGGAAAAGGCAGACATATAGGTCAGTGGGATAGAATAGAGAACCCAGAAATAAACCCCTCAACATATATGATGAAATAATTTCTGGCAAGCTTGCCAAGACCACTCAGTAAGTAAAGGACAGTCTTTGTAATAAATGGTACTGGGAAAACTGGATATCCACAGGCAAAATAATGAATTTGAACCCTTATCTAACACCATATGCAAAAATTAACTTAAAATGTATCAAAGACTCAAATGTAAGAGCTAAAATAATAAAACTTCTAGAAGAAAACATAGAGCAAAAACTTGATGAGATTGGATTTGTCTTGAATATGACATGAAAGGCACAGGCAACAAAAGAAGATATAGACAAATGGACTTCATGAAAAATTTTAAATTTTGCGCATCAAAAGACAATGTAAACATTGCAATAAGGCAACCAATAGAATGGGAGAAGCTATTTGCAAATCATATATCTGATAAGGGATTGATATCCAGAACTCCTAAAAGTCAACAACAATAAAAGCCTGATTAAAAACTGGCAAAGGGCTTGAACTGACATTTCTACAAAGAAGATACATGAATGGCCAGCAAGCACATGAAAAGATGTTCAACATCACTAATCATTGGGGAAATGCAAATCAAAACCATAATGAGATACCACCTTACACCCTAGAGTGGCTACTACCAAAAAAAAAAAAAAAAAACCCACAAAAAACCAGAAAATAACACGTTGGTGAGGATGTGTAGAAATTGCCCTTGCATACTGTTAATGGGAATGTAAAATGAAATGGTGCAACCACTGTGGGAAACAATATATCAATTCCTCAAAAAATCACTGTATGACCCAGCAATTCTAGTTTTGAGTATATGCACAGAAAATAATTGAAAACAGGGTCTCAAAGAGGTGTACCCATGTTTATGACAGCATTATTCACAATACCTGAAACTTGCAAGCAACCTAGGTGTCCCATCAACAGATTGATGGGTAATCATAATATAGTGTATACATTCAATGGAATATTATTCAACCTTAAAGAGAAAAGAAATTCTGACATATGCCGCAACCTGGATAAACCTTAAAAACATTATGCTAAGTGGGTGCCTAGATGAGTTAGTCGGTTAAGCATCCAACTCTTTTTTTATTTTTATAGAAATAGAACATTGAACTTCTTTTTAAAAAATTTTTCTTAACATTTATTTATTTTTGAGAGAGAGAGAGAACGAGCAGGGGAGGGGCAGAGAGACGGAGACACAGACTCCAAAGCAGGCTCCAGGCTCTGATCTGTCAGCACAGAACCTGACATGGGACTCAAACTCACGAACCATGAGATCATGACCTGAGCCGAAGTTGGACGCCTAACGACTGAGCCACCCAGGTACCCCGTAGCACCCACTCTTTATTTCAGCTCAGATCACGATCTCACATTTCATGGGCTTGAGCCCCACATTGGGCTCTGTGCTGAGCATGGAGACTACTTGGGATTCTCTCTCTCTCTCTCTCTCTCTCTCTCTCTTTCTCTCTTTCTCCCTCTCTCACCCTCCCTGCTTGTGCTCATGCTCTCTTTCTCAAAATAAATATTAAAAAAAAACACCAAAAACATTATGCTAAGTGAAATAAGCCTGCCACAAAAAGACAAATACTGTATGATTCCACATATATGAAATATTTTACAGTAATCAAAATCATAGAGACAGAAAATAGATTGGTGGTTGCCGGGGGCAAGGGCAAGTGGGGAATAGGGAGTTACTGTTTCATGGGTACAGAATGTCAATTTTTACGATGAAAAGGGCTATGGTGATGGATGGTGGTGATAGTTGCACATGAATGCATTTAAAAATGTACACTTAAAAATGGTTAAGATGGTAAATTTTGTTATGTATATTTTATAATAAAAAAAAAGCAATAGCATGATCAGAAAAAAAAAAAAGATTGTGGGAGTTAGGGTGAGTATCTGCTGGTGAGGGTAGGAAGATGAGCTTGAACTGATGACTCACCAAGAGGTTATCTGCACAGGAGAGAAATAAACCCATTTATTTGTCTCAGGCCAGCAAATCCGTGTGCCACAGCTTGGAGAAGATTTGAAACACAGCCGTATAGGATCTTTTGATCTTTGAATCACTATAATGATCTCGCTGAATTAATACATTTACAGAAAGTCTTGCTGCTATTGCAAATTTTGATGATGTATCAGACATGAAGCCTGGACCCTGCCAGATATCCTGCATATGTAGCGCTGCCTCAAACCATTACCTTGTCATCATTATGACTCTAATGGGATGCTGCTTGTTCAGTGGAGTAGGGGGTTTCTTAAAAGGCAGAGATTGTCAAAGTGTGACCTGGGGGCTAACTCTTGTCTACTGTTTTTGTAAATAAAGTTTTATTAGAACACAGCCATGCTAGTTTGTTTGCATATTAATTATAGCTGCTCTTGCACTCTAATGGCAGAGTTGAGTAGTTGCAACAGAGATCACATGGCTCACGAAGCCTGAAATATTTACTATCTGGCCCTTTACAGAAAATTTAAAAATGCCCACCCTTGTTATAATGGAGTAGGGAGAAGAAAGGATAAAGGGATAGGTTGGAGGCTCATTGTGGGGATCTTGAGTGGGGAGGCCAAGGTGTTCAGACCTTATCCTTCACTCAGGGAGGAGCCACCGTAATACTAAGAAAGTGCTGTGATGACAGAAATATATTTAAGGAGAATTCTGGTGACTTTATTATAAATGCTGAGAAAATGGGGGCTGAAACAAAAGGCAGGGAGCATGGTTAGGAGTAAACTTACAATTACTTAAACTGAGGTGATTAGGGTCTGGAGCAGACACTGTTGGTTGTCTACCACCATTCAAACTCCCATCTTCCACTGTGGCAAGGCCCCGACTTTGTTAAGGTATCTATCCTCATGTGACCCAGAAAAAGATGGTCTCATCCCTGGCTCCTGGGTAAATCCTTGCCAACAATTGGTTTGGGGGATGGGCATGGGGCCTGGTCGTGGCCAGTGAGACACACGAGGTGTGGCTGCTCAGTGTGGAATGTGGGACTACCACAGCTGTCTTGCTACAAGCTTGCGTATAGAGTCAACCCCCCACCCCCACCACAGAGTGAGGCCAAGAGAATTGCAGAGAAATAGAGACAGAGCCATTCTACATGTATATTTCTTGCTGAGATAATGATCTTCCTTTTGTTTAAGTCAATATGAACATCCTAATAGAAGGGCCAAGAGAGGGCAGTAATTGTGAATTCACAAAAGAAGAAGTTGGAAGAAGAAATTCTGTGAAAGGAGATTAGGTCAATATTGAAGCTGAGCTATGAGAAAACGGAAGAGTAACTATGGCCCAAAGGTTTTAGCTCTGATGACTGGGAACCTTAATAAACCATTAACAGAAAGGCACAAATGATGGGCATGGCCCACTGTTTCTGTTTTAGTCTATTTCCCTGTGAGGCCAACAGACATCCCAACAGAGGATCTGCTTTGCATATTGCTACATGACTCTACCCAAACATGTGAGTATGAGATAAAGTTCATTGGACCCTACAATAATGTAGCTGTCAGCAAACATTCTAGGAATGCAGTTATATACAATATTTATTTTTTATTATAGATGTTTAAATTATAACAGAAAGGATGTATTGTTTTGTAGTGGTTGTTAGATTGGGACAAAATCATTTCCTTGTAGAATTTAAATACCCATTTTTTTTAGGGTGAGAGTGCAAAATATTTTTCTAAAACTAGGGTGCAATAAATTTATAGTAGGAAAAACTCATTTAAGTATACATAGATAAGTGTACCTTAATTTCTTTATTATAAAAAAATACATTAAATCCTATATCCATCTGCTTTTAAAATATTGCCCAAAGAAGAGAAGATATCCAATAAAAAAGTCAACGATGAGTTGCTTTTATACTTACAAAGAGACAAACACATGCAGAGAGAAAGAGACTGAATAAAGATTTGGGGGGGAGGGGGAAGGGAAAACAGTAGGAGAAACAGATGCATTGTCTTTTCATTATATAAATACCCACAGGATGAAAGCCTTGGTGGGTGCCATGGCCTGGCTAGAGCTACAGATGAAAACCCACAACTCAAGTGTTGCCCTAATACAAAGAGGCAAATTTCAAACTCATTAATACTGCTTTAACAAAATTTTCTAGACAAAAAATGAGTTGATCAATGTACTAGAATAGAGTCTATGAACAGATAAATAGATATGTAGACAGAGATACAGTCAATTGGTTTATGATAAAGGTGACACTGCTATACAGCAAGGGGAAAGACAGTCTTTTCAGTAAATAGTGTAGGGACAATTGGTTATCCATATGATTTTTAAAAATGTGGGGTGTCTGGGTGGCTCGGTCAGTTAAGTGCCTGACTTTTGACTTTGGCTCATGTCATGATCTCATGGTTGGTGAGTTTGGGCCCCACATCCGGCTCTGTGCTAAGAGCATAGAGCCTACTTGGGATTCTCTATCTCCCTTCCTCCCTCACTCTCTCTGTCTCAAAATAAACATAATAATAAAACAAAATTTTAAGTGTTTTTTACTCGACTGAATGCGAGTGGGGGAGGGGCAGAGAGAGAGGGAGACACAGAATCCGAAGCAAGGCTCCAGGCTCTGAGCTGTCAGCACAGAGCCCGATGTGGGGCTCGAACCCATGAGTGTGAGATCATGACCTGAGTTGAAATCGGATGCTCAACCGACTGAGCCACTCAGGCACCCCAATAAACACTTTTTTAAAAAGTAGAAATACTTTTTATGACGTGATATGCAAAAAATTAATTCCAGAAGGACTGAAGATCTAAATATGAAAAGTAACAGTAGATATTTTAAAAGAAAACGTGGAAAGAGGTCTTCATGACCTTGGAGTAGGCAAACTTTGCTTAAATGGGACCCATAAAAAAATAAAGGGAAAATTGGTAAATAGGACTATGTAAAATTAAGAGCTTTTTGATCATCAAAAGACCCCACTAAGAGAAAGAATAGGAAACACACAGGGTGAGAAAATATCTGACAAAGGACTTATATGTAGAATCTGATAAGAATTCCTACAAATCAATCATAGACAACCTAATAAAAAATGAACAAAACACTTGAAAAGCCCCTTCATGGAAGCTGATTGCCACATACCTCATAAACATGAAAAAGAGCTCAATTCCATCAGCCATCAGGACAATGCAAATGAAAACCATATTTGATATGTCTACAGATTTACCAGAATGCCTAAAATAGAAGCAACAAAATGCCAGATGTTGGTGAGAAAGTGGAATAACTAGAGTTCTCACACACTGATGCTGGAAATGCGAATTGGTACATTTCCCAACATTTCCACACTATGCCCCAGAAATCCCACTCTTACGTATGTCTATATCTTGATGGCCCAGCAGTTGAACTTACCAGTTATATACTGAATAGAAATGAGCTCAAGGATTCATCAAAGACATACACTAGAATATCTAGAACAACACTAGTCAGATTATCCCCCATTGTCTGGAAAAACGAAACTATACAGGCAAACAGACATCTGACTGCTTCTGGAGTTGTCCAACCCAGGTAGGTCCCAGTGGTAATAAACTCTGAAACCTCTTCATTAACATGCCTCCAGGCAGTCTTTGGCTGCAGCACAGCAGGGAGTGTAAGAGCATGGGATCTGAAGCCACACTATGTTTGCATCCTGCAGCCAGAGTTTACTGGACATCTGATTTTGGTTCAGTTATCTAAACTTTCTGTTCCTTCATTTCTCCATCTGTCAAGAAAAGATGATAACGGTAGTTTCCTCGTAGAGATTTTAGGTAGACTAAATGAGTCAATACACGCAAAGCATGGAGAATATTGCCCAACATATAGTAAATGTTTTAAAAATCTTAACACTATTGGGGTGCCTGGGCGGCTCAGTCGGTTAAGCGTCCGACTTCGGCTCAGGTCATGATCTCACAGCTTGTGGGTTCCAGCCCCTCATCGAGCTCTGTGCTGACAGCTCAGAGCCTGGAGCCTGCTTCGGATTCTGTCTCCGTCTCTCTCTGCCCCTCCCCCGCTCATGTTCTGTCTGTCTGTCCTTCTCTCTCAAAATATAAACGTTTTTAAAAAAAATTTGTTTTTAAGTCTTAATACTGTTTATTAAACCTCTTTCATATGTTCCAGTGCTCTGATATGGCAGAACTCATACAACTACAAAAATACCACATTTGGGTTAGAATCAATGAGGCCACAAAATTCACAAACTCTCCAAGGATTGAGAAAATATAACTTAAGTGGTAGAGAGGATAAAGATTGAGTTCAAACTGCTTTAATTATTTTCTGGCGATTCAGTGGTTTCTCTAACACTGTTATTTGTGTCTTTTGTTTTGTTTTGGGAGAAGGAGGCGGCTCTATGCCCATAACTAATGATAACATGCTTCAATCGTGGTGTTTTTAAGGGTAGTGTGGATGTCTGGCTCATCTCTATATTCTTCATGAAGCCAAGTAGATACAGTAGGCACTAAATGCGTGTTTGTTCAAACAAAGAGGGCAAGTTCTCATTGATGGTGTATTTGTTTCTCTTTAGTTAGAAACCAACAAAGGTCATTGTTTTGCTATATTTTGTTTTCAGTTTGACTGAAGGATAGACAGAAAAATTTAACTTGAGGTGTAAAAAGAGGAATTTCCACTAGAAAACAGCTTGTTCTGAAATTACCAAGAAGTGAAGCATCTTTCTTTAAAAACAAAACACGGGTATCCAAATAAACATTTTCTAAACTGTCCCTAAATAAGTTACATTATCCTATGCAAGTAATTTCTGCTTTACGGTAGAGTTCAGCATTTGCTGACATGAGAGATCCAGATGAATCGAAAGGGATCAATGTCAGAATTTTAAATGGGCAAATTGAAAAAGAAAAGAAATTCTAGTCAATTGTAACATAATGAAAAACTCCAAAATTATTACGATGACCATCAACCCAACACAACTTTAATTCAGTTATTTTACTTTATAGAAAGAAAAATTAAACATTTTAACTTTAAATTTTTTTAATTTTTAAAAATAAGTTTTAGTAATATATACAAAATTAATTTTGATTTAAAAATGGTTTTTGAAGTCGTCCATTACCAATACCAGTCTGGTTGGATTTATAGCTCCTGGACTTTAAAATAATTTAATAAGTAATTTCTTGGCATTGATACTATCAATACACAAACTGACTAGACCATCCATCATGCATTAGATATGCTGTCGCATTTAGACCTCACTCTGTTTTACCCATACGGAAACAAGACTCATGAAATTAAATCACATACCCAAGTCACAGAGTTACTAAGAGTGGAACTTGGGTCTGACTCCAGGTTTCTACACAATCTCTCACTTTTCCTAAATATATGTACATTTCTCAGTACAGCTAGATTTTTTTTTTCAGTTTTTACCTTCCACAGTCACCCAGGATGAAGCAACTTTTAGAACAGTGGTAAAACAACAAAACGTGTTGTTGTTTTTGTCTTTGTTTTTGTTTTTCAGTTTTCTCCTACATGCCTGAATCACTTTAATCAAGTTTTGAAGTCCCCAAGCATCTTCTGTGTCCTAGAAAAAGGACATTTTGTTGGATCTCATACATGTTAGCATTGACAACTTGTTTCTGTCTTGCTAAGAGAGGTAGTTGACGGATGAAGCTTGCTCTCAGTCATTTGTTGTTGCTGATTTAAATTTTTTTCATTATTCATGCTTGATGTGGCATTTTCTTTAATTCTCACAACAAAAAAAGATTCTTCTAGTCAGTTTCAGTTATGCAAGTTTTGTTGTCTACTGAGTAACTTCTCCATAATCTTTCATTTTTCACAACTGCAAAGCACTGAGGTGGAAACAGCTTTTTGTGTCTTGTGAAAGTCTGGGTGCTTGGTCTTGGGGCAGATGGCCAAACCTTCCCAAGGAGAAGCCAAGATCTGAAAGGGGAAACCTAGGTTTGGGGGATTTTGATAGTCACCAATAACCCCCCAAATGCTGGCCAAAAGTTTTACCTTGCAGTTATGCAGAAACTTCGCTTGTGTTAAACTCAGTTCTTAGACTGGATACATATACTGGAATCTTTCTTGCAAATTTCCCCAAGATCCAAATGTTTTAGTGATTTCATATCAAAAGAAACATATTTCATATCTATAACACCATAAACAATGGGTTGATTTGTTCTACTCATTTTTTTTTTAACAGTATCATATGGATCTAAACCCACAGTCAGAGCCCATAAGTAAACTGATCATGCTTTTCCATAGTCAAGCCATACTGGGAGTGAAACCAGTGAAAACTGGGGAAAAGGTAAATGAAAGAAAATAATTCAGTCCAGATTGAAAATCCATTGGTGGTTCAATTTAGTTGTTTAAACTCCCTCACCTCTGATGTTTGTATTTAGTCTTACACATTAAGGAGAGTTATCATTTCTTACAAGTAGTACTTGAAAGTTCCTAGAAGGCAAATAATTGAGCTCAGATTTTAAAAATTATAATTTATTTGGAATAGGTAATATGTTCACATGATTCAAAAGTCAAAAGGTCCTACCAGTAAGATTCTCCCACTAGGAACCCACTATGCCACTCCAAAAACAACCAGTCTTACCAGCTTCTTATGCATTCTTTCAGATATACATTTTTCGCATATACATGTAAACATGTATCTACATTTTTTCTCTTTCAAATAATACAAAATTTATATCTGCAAGGATACATAGTGTACATAATATACAAACTAAGTGTACCCAGTATACATACTAAGTACCTGGTGTACAAAGTGTTCATAGTATAAATGCACACATAATACAATGTACAAAGTGCTCATACTATACTGTTCTATATCTTCTTTTTTCAATTTAACAATAACTATATGTCAGAGATATGTTTCATATCAGTACAGAAAGAACTTCCTCATCTGTTTATGTGGCTGTCTAATATTCTCGTTTGGATGTGATGCCCCATTCATTTAACCAGTTCCCAAATGATGAACATTTGGGTTATTTCCAATGTTTTGCTATCACAAACAAAGCTGAAATCCTTTCAGCTTTAAAACCCTTTTTTAAATCAAAATTAATCTCATATTTATTAATTCACATATCCTTCACAGTAAGGATACGTGAATATCCTGACACATATGTCATTTTTCACATACGAGAATAGAACTGTAGGGTAAATTTCTATAAGGGGAATTCCTGGGTCATTTATCATTTTGATAGATATTGCCAAATTATCCTTTTCAGAGATTGTAGCAATTTACATTCCCACTAAAGTGTAAGGGATCACAGATTTTCTTCCATTGTTAAATTTATCCAAAGGGGAAAGGGGAGGGGGATAGGGGAGGAAGAGGAGGATGACGATGACGACAAGGAGGGGCAGCAGCTGCCCTCACTGCTATGGCCTGGATATTTGTGTCCCCTCAAATTCACATGTTGAAATTCTAACCCCCAAAGATGATGGTCTGAAGATGATGGAGCCTATGGAGGGTTCTTGGGTCATCAGGGTGAAGTTCTCATGAGTGGGATTAGTGTTCCTATGAAGGAGACACCACAGGGATCCTCTGCCCCTTCCACCATGTGAAGAGACCACTAGAAGGTGCTGGGTACAAGCCAAGCGGAGGATCCTGACCAGAAGACAACCATGCTGGCCTTGGCCTTGGTCCCACCTTGACCTGGGACTTCACAGTCGCCAGAAAGGTCAGAAATAAATTTGTTTGCTATTTTGCTATAGCAGCCTGAACGGACTAGAAACACACACCATCAGACGCAGGCATCTTCTCCATTCTCCAGGGTCCAAGTTGAATCTGGCCTCATTGGTGAAAGTTTCTGGCACCAATGATTTCCTCCTTCTTCTACTTTATAATGTTTGCTGTCCTCTCTTCTCACTGTCCTGAGACATTTTCTTCAAGTCTCATATTCTCCAACATTTGAATTATGACTTAATTCTTCTTGAGTTTATGTATTATGTCTTCAGTTAGACTGTAAGCTTCTTGAAAGCAGTGGCCACATTTCACATCTTTGACTCCTCTGCTATGCCTTGTAAATGCCTGGCCTAGAGAAGTTGGCCAATGAGTAATTGTGACCCACAGATAGGGTTGTAATGGAACTGTGAAGAAACATGAGTGGAATTTCAACTATTAAAGTGGCACTTGTGGGGTGCCTGGGTGGCTCAGTAGGTTAAGTGTCCGACTTTGGCTTGGGTCATGATCTTGCGGTTTGTGAGTTCGAGCCCTGCATCAGGTCTGACAGAACGGAGCCTAGAGCCTACTTTGGATTCTATGTCTCTCTCTCTCTCTCTCTGCCCCTCTCCCACTTGCATGCATGCTCTCTCTCTCTCTCTCAAAAATAAAGAAACGTTAAAAAAAATTTTTTTTTTTAAGTGGCACTATATCTCATCTTTGGCATGGGCTGGGGAAGGGAAATCAACCCCTAGACTACAAAGAGGGAGAACAGAGGTAGAGGGAAATACAGGAAGCAAAATCAGATTAATATGTTAAGATTTGCCACAATCCTGGCACAAAGCCTTCTTCTGGTAAACCCATTTAACTTCTTGAGAACTTTCCTTCCCCAAAATGGAGGCACCAGAACACTGTCCTAACTCGGTTTGGCCACCATCGTAGTCATCCCCAGGAGTCTCAAGGCACTGAATCTGAGAGTGTGATCCTTCAGCTGGTCTCCAGCCCAGAGATGATGCAAGATCAGATTCACCTCCCTTTACCTTCCCTCCAGCCAGGGTGTGGCTGCCTATTGTTTGAGGCGTAGCCTTGAAGGCGGTGTCCCTTCTGCAGTGCCTAGGGTCTTAACATCTCATCTCCTCTCCCTATCTGGATCATCCCCAGATTTGCCACCTGGCCTGAAAGACCCTACTGAGGGGCTGAATCCTGAGGCCTGCATGAGACTTAACTCCACAGCAGACTGCTGCCCATCTCCCCAGCCTTGACTCTCATTTTCTGCAAGAGATCTAGAAAGATCCAGAAAGATCACACTGACTAGAAGGAGGAAGATGGGGATCTGTGTTTTCTTCAATGGAGACAGAGGTTCTGAACTTCTGCTCCATTTAATTCCATTCTTCTATACTACAGAATCTGCAATCAGATCATAAATTGATGAAAAATGGAGCTAAAATATGATAATGTCACAATTCAGAAACCAAGAAGTGTAGGGGCACCTGGGTGGCTCAGTGGGTTAAGTGTCTCTCTCTTTTCTTATTTTGAGAGAGAGAGAGCAGGGGAGGGCCAGAGAGAGAGAGAGAGAGAGAGAGAGAGAGCAGGGGAGGGGCAGAGAGAGAGAGGGAGAGAGAGAATCCCAAGCAGGCTCCATGCTGTCAGCACAGAGCCTGATGTGAGGCTCAATCCCACAAACCGTGAGATCATGACCTGAGCTAAGATCAAGAGTTGGATGCTTAACCGACTGAGCCACCCAGGCGCCCCAAGCATCTGACTCTTGATCTCGGCTCAGGTCACGATCTCACAGTTCGCGAGGGCAAGCCCTGCATCGGGCTCCACGCTGACAGTGAGGAGTCTGCCTGGGATTCTCTCTCTCTCTCCCCTCCCCTACTTGCACACTCACTCACACTCTCTCTTTCTCTCTTACTCAAAATAAATAAATTAAATGAGAAAAAAAGAAACCCAGAAATGTACATTTCAGCCAATTTGGCCACTTATTCTCCATTCGAAATTATGTCATAGTAGTCTTATATACATTACTTTTAAATGACCACTTTATATTTTTCTGTTGAGGGAAAAGACATAAGTAAATAATCAGCAAGAATTACAATAAAAACTATTGCTTGGTATATCTCATCACCAGCCCATGGCATTAGATGAGCTAATATAATCCCAGTGTCTAGCCTGAAGTACGTGCCCAATAAACGGTAATTATCATGACTTTTAATGACAAAACCTCACCACTAACAATTGTTTCAGTTTCCTCAAACTTTAATTTCTTTTAAAATATAAGTGATTCTGAGAATATTTAAATTATAATAAGGGTAAGTTGGTTTACTGATTTCCTTGAAACCCTGGAGGCCTGGAGCAGGGAAAAGTCATAAAAATGGAATGCATCTGTCTTTATAAATATGGCCAGGGATAGCAATTGTGCAAAAGTTAACTCTGATTTCTAACTTTTACAATAGTAATAATCTAAGTTTTCTAAAATATTTAGATAAAAATATATTTGGTTGGGGCACCTAGGTGGCTCAGTCGGTTAAGCTTCCGACTTTAGCTCAGGTCATGATCTCACGGTTCGTGGGTTCCAGCCCCACGTTGGGCTCTGCGCTGACAGTGTGGAGCCTGCTTGGTATTCTCTCTCTCTCCCTCTCTCTCTCTCTCTCCACCACCCCCCCCCCCCCCCGGCCCCGCTGATGCGGTCTCTGTCTCTCTCAAAATAAATAAATAAACTTAAATAGTAATAATAATAAATAAAATAAAACTACAAATCTTTTTATGGCCCCATCCTAGACCAGGCTTTAATCCTCCACTTGACTTCACGCTAAGATGTCTCACTTCCTTTTCAGAATGTGAAGACTGGAATACATCCAGCTTTACAGGCATTGGCCTTCATGTCCATGTTTACTGTCCTGAGAAGAGGACTCTCTGAGAGGAAAGCCCCTTCAGTTTCCTTATAGCTGTCTGTTTTGTTTTTTTAGAGAGAGTAAGCACAGGCAGGGGAGGGGCAGAGAGAAGGAGAGACGGAATCCCAAGCAGGCTCTGTGCCATTAGCACAGAGCCCAATGCAAGGCTTAAACTCACAAACCTTGAGATCATGACCTGAGCCAAGATAAAGAGTCTCAGAAGCTTAACCCACTGAGCCACCCAGGCGCCCCTCCTCATAGTTGTCTTGAGGACCACTCCCTCCCTCTCATCCTCCCTCCTCTCCTCCCTCCCTCAGATCTTCAGTTTGTGTGACACAACTTTGACTCTTTTCTTGGTATTGTCCTAAAAGAAGCTATCGAGTAAGAGAGAATGAAAACTTTCAATACATCCTTTTTAAATAAATAATTCTCTTGATCGATTTCATCACACAGAACTCAAGAGTATGCAACATAAATGGCAGCTATGAAAAAAATTACTAGGAAGGTAGCTGCAGATATTCTAAGCAACTTTTCCCACCAGGATATTAAACTGGACGTGGTTTTATAAAACCTAGAAAACAAGAAAATGGACAGGCTGGTGCACCGAGGAACAAAATAAATATTTTATTAAATTAATGCAGGTGTAAATAATGACAATTAAAACGCAGAACTAAGTATCATCTCTGCCTATGTCTTTTACAGTGAAACACAAGACAAAGATATAAAGTGCCTTACAAATCTAACACCACAAGAAGGCATTAACACTTAGGAATGGAGTGAACAGACTGTCCTCCAACTCAGCCAGAACCCTCTCGTGTACCTCACACAGAGGATACAGTCACGCAAACAACGGATGCTGTACAAACGAACGTGTACAAAAAGAGAACAGAAGGAGTTCTGTTCTGTTGGAGATTCTGTTTCTTCAGCCTTGACATGTGGCAAAGCAAAGGTTTTCCTTGTTGATAACACAGGTAGATGGCGAAGACAGAAGGAATACGCTGGGGCCTCCAGAGAGCGCATGTAAATTCAAAGTTTTGAAAAGCAATATCTTGGATCTGTGTAGTGATGAGAACTGGTAGGACTCAACGGTTCAGGCACAGCTCATGGGCCTTTTGTAGCACAGGTGAGAGTCAAAGTACACTACTGGAATTTCAAAAAAACAAAAACAAAACAAAAAACAAAACACAATAAAACCCACTCATGTAGTTTTGCAACTGCAACATCAAAGTCTAGTTTATACTCAAGAGAAAACAGAGAGGAAAAAACAAGTTCCACACATGATTCGGTGGTAGAGAATTAGTATTAAAGTCAGCCCTTAGGACTAGGTTGACCCAGTGTACCCTGGAGAACCCAAGGGTTTCACTTTGAGAAACACAACATAAACCAAATCCAAACTCAGTCACAGAGCACTCAACAAATGCTGTTGTCTAAATGTGGATGAAGTAATATTTAGGATGTACTAAGTCTTAGAAAAGATACTAACAGGCTATGGAAGAGATGATCTAGAAGCAAAGAAGACATGACGCCCGGCCTCTGGGAAGTTCACATTGGTTCCAGCCGCTACATGAGGAATAATATATTCAATAAAAATAGCAAAGTGCACAGCAAGTGAATAGTGTGTTACCACTTATGTGAAAAAGAGAAAGAAATAAAAGACATACTTTTCATACATATTTCTACATATATTCAGAGATGGTCTTTAGAAGACCACATAAATAAAAGGCAGGGATGGTTGCTTCTGCAAAGGAAAACTCGACGGCGAGAATGGAATGAAGACTTTTTAATGTCTTCTCTTAGATCTGAATTCTGAATCACGGAAAGATATGAATTCAAAATTCAACAGCACTTAAGTAAAAAGAAAGAACTGCTAAAAATAATACCAACACGATATATATCGACATCAGACTGCAGGGCAAAGGTAAGTAAATCAGAGGTAAATACAATGAGAGAAAAGGGATTCAAGAGTTATCATCCACAATTTTTAAAAATGCTGACTTCTCCTCATAAACTAAAATCACTTGGATTATGAAAATGTATTTTCAGCTTCTGAGGAACACACTGACTGGCATCCCTCCTTTGGGCAGCTTTTCCAGACTCTCCACACCGTCGCGGTCCTCCGGTACCTTATACTATGACACTGCACTAAGTTGTAATAATATATTCTCTGACCCATCACTCCTCGATGCCACGAGCTCCTTGAGGAGAGCTACTTTGTCCTCTTCAGTCACGGCCCGGCAAAGTGCTGGACGTGCAAGGGCACTTCCTAAATGTCTCTGCTGAATGAATGAAGTGCTTAAAGCAAAACACAGCCCTCAACTGTCTTCTAAAAGGCCAGTGAGTGACAGCTGCGGAAACCTCAGGTGTGATATTTACTGGCTCGGGCCAGTTACTTTATCCCTTCTCTCCCTCCACCATGAAATGGGGGTAGCAACGGTGCCTAGCACAATACAGTTGTCACAAGCATTACGTGACATTGTGTGTGAGGATGCCACATGGCTGTAACGCTGAGAGGTAAAATGGAACAGACACTGCAGTAACATACCTCACCTTAAGGTGTGAGAGTAAGAGTTTTCAAGTCAACCAAAGTACTGGGGGGCTAAATAAGGTAATATCCTATACAAACCATCAGTCCGTTCTCTATGCTTCCTACGTCCTGGTAGCTGTGGTGGATACCAAGCACTTTATAAATACTACACGCCTTGGGGCACCTGGGTGGCTCAGTCAGTTAAGTGTCCAACTTCGGCTCAGGTCATGACCTCATGGTTCATGGGTTCCAGCCCTGAGATGCGTTCTGTGCTGACAGCTCGGAGCCTGGAGCCCGCTTCGGATTCTGTGTCTCCCCCTCTCTCTGCCCCACCCCTGCTCACCCACTGTCTCTCTCTCTCTCTCTCAAAAATAAAGAAACATTACCAAAAAATTTAAAAACATTACACATCTTATTGAACACACCCAAGTCACTAAGCAGTTTAGTTCCGTGGCAAAATTTTAACTTCCACCATAGTATTCCTTCAAAAGAAATCACTCACAACCACACTCACATGACAAGACTCCACACACTCAAAATAAATAGAAATAACATACTTAAATATTGCTGCAACACTGGGGCTCTCAATAACACAGACGACAAATAGAGATGCTGGTGAAGCCAACGGGCACTTCTGTAGGAACTGACCACTAAATCAGGGAATCTCAACTTGTTTTCCTAGGATGAGCGATGGACAACTTGGAAGTGTCCTCTCTCTTTCTCAGGTGCCCGTAAGTCTGAGGCCCCAGTCATGCTGAGGCCCCAGGGTTTCCTGGCAGGTGACCCCTGCTTACTCCTTGCTTTGTTCTCCTCTTCTCTCCTGGCTTCTACTTTTCAGTGCTTGGGCCTCTCACATCCGACATCATCTGCAGTTCGCCTGGCCCTCCGCATTCCTCTGGTCATGCTTACCCCGACGAGCCCAAACCACAGGCTGAGAATCCCTGCTTTAAGATCAGGAATTTCAATGCTGGATTACGTCTCCTCAAATTGTAGATCTGGAAAGTGATCGTGAGAAACATAACTCATGGTTGCTAGATGATATAATAAATTTGCAGTAAGAGAAAGAGGCAAATTATGTTTATGTCCAGTTACCTCTGCAGTATAAAGGGTGATCAACCATCTGGTTTGCCTAGGTTTGTTCTAGTTTTAAAACTGAGAGTCCATGTCCTGAAAAACCCCTTAATTCTGGGCAAATTGAGAGAGATGGCTGGTCACCCTAAGATGCTCCAAATGTTCACTAGTTTTACAAAACAATTGAGTGGGATGGACAGCATAATGAGACCTGCCTGGGCTTATCCAAACTAATTAGATTCCTTTAAATTTGGGCTTGTCATGAAGTTTCATTTCTATCTGAATTAGAAAGAATTAGAGGGGTGCCTAGGTGCTCAGACAGTTAAGCATTAGACTTTGGCTCAGGTCATGATCTCGTGATTCATGGGTTCGAGTTCTGCATCGGGATCTGTGGTAACAGCTCAGAGCCTGGAGCCTGCTTTGGATTCTCTGTCTCCCTCTCTCTGCCCCTCCTCCACTCGCACTCTGTCTGTGTCTCTCTCCCTCTCAAAAATAAACATTAAAAAAATTTTTTTAAGAAAGAATGAGAAATCTTAATATAACCTTCTTCTTAGTTCAGGGGTGCCTGGGTGGCTCAGTTGGTTAAGCTTCCAACTCTTGATTCTGGCTCAGGTCATGATCTCAAGGTTCATGAGTTTGAGCCTGGGCTCTGGGCTATAGTGTGGAGCCTGCTAGGATTCTCTCTCTCTCTCTCTCTCTCTCAAAATAAATAAAATAAACTTACAAAAAAAATAAACCTTTCTTCTTAGTTCAATCAGCTGGGTGAGGTCTTTCTACCTTTTGTCAATGCAGACATTTGTGGTGAAATGAATGTTAGTGGACAGGTTAAGAGTAAGGATCAATGGTCAGGCTAGCGGGCTCCAAAGCCTGATTTTTGTCAGGTATGTGTTCTTGGGCAATTTACATGATTTTCTTAACCCTATGTTTTCTCTACTATAAAATGGGGAATATTCCAGTATTTATCTCTTTGATTTTGTGGGGGAGAGATTAAATAAGGAACTGCCTATGCAGTTAACACAGTGACTGCTACTCAAGTTCTCTATCATCTATCCATCTGTCATCCATCCATGTAACTCAACTTGGTCCTCTTTTGCAGGGAGGTGTTAGGATCCAGAGCAATAAAAATTCAGCAAAGAGAAGTTACGTCCTCCTGCCATCCCCAAAGCTGTGGACCAGGGCTGTTCCTCAGTCTCCTGGCAGACAGTGAGAGGAGGCCCCTTATCGCAGGTGGAGGTAAGGAGGAGCCCGTTGCTCTAACAGCCAGCATTCTTTACAGTGAGGGGAGATTATAGCTGATGGCTTTCTTCTTGTTAACTTTTTGTTTCTTTTTCCTTCAGCTTCCTCACCCCTGCTAATATTCTTACCATTTTGTTTCTTTGAGTTCATATCTGTGGTGTCACATTTTTCCACATCCATCGTTCGTACTTCAAAAAAAAAAAAAAAGGAAACAACAAATCATATTTATCCCCATATAACATAACTCTACATCCCATGCAGTGACTCAAGTTTAAATTCCAGGTTCTTAGGAAACATTTTTAATCCGCTAGGAAATCTGGTAGACTTCCACATTTATTCCATGGGTTCCAACCCCTGAGGTCAATTCAACAGTTTAGGGCATATTCTTTTGCTGCTAGATTTCTTTCTTTTTTTTTTAAGTTTGTTTGTTTGTTTGTTTAGTTGTCATCTCTATGCCCAGTGTGAGGCTCAAACTCACAGCACTGAGATCAAAAGTCATATTCTCTCCTGACTGAGCCAGCCAGGTGCCCTGCTCCGAGATTTTTTTTTAGGAGTATATACTTTTATTCTCCATCCTTCCCTCAGAGATGGACCATATTCCAAGGTACTTTATTATACACTAGTTTTCTAGTCATTCCTAATGCCAAAAATTATTCTTCATGGGGAAATATTCAAAATGCAAGGTGGCAATAGTCACTTCCTTGGACAAATCAACTCCATTTCAGGGTCATCATATCATTGAAACTTCATCCTTACATTTTGGCTCATTGTCTCAGTTCTGTTAAATACGTATTCTTTAGAAACAGCTGACCTCCACTCAATTACACCACTTTCCCGTATCCACTCACCCTATTAAGGGGTTGTGGGGAATTTCTCAACCACCATTGGAATTCCCTTCCATCCTCCACTTCCCTATTTGACCTCAGATAATTCTACACACAGATCATCATTGGATCCCCTGGTATACTTCTCAAAGTATTGGGGAAACGTCTACTTTGAATCATCTTAAAATGGGAGGAAATTATTTGAATAGATTCAATTTCCTGGATTTTAATTGTTCCCATGGGCAAATAGAGAAACACATGCAAATTATTTCAAAAACTATATAGCACCCTCAGCCAGAAATCTTATAAAATACACTATGGTAGGAGTATCACAGCTCTACAGGAAAAACTATCTTTATTCCTTAGGGTGCCCAGAAACCAACTCAATACAGCAGTACAACTAATGCAAGACTTAAATTCAACCAAAACCGACAGGTATTTTAGCTTTTCCTCTCCTACTCTAAGTCTGTGGTTATTTGCATGATGGAAAGAAATTGTATGATGCGTGGTCTTCTTCGCCCTGTGTACACACCCATTCTCCCGCCCTCACCCCCATACACACGCTCTTCACCCAGCAATCCTACTCGGCCTCACTGCCATCTCTACTCAACAGTGGAATGTCTTTGGGACACGCTGCAAAGGCAAATCAGGTTTCCCTGCAGCCGTGATCCAACTGTCACCCCCTTGGAAATGCTACTTCAAGGGCTCACGGCCATCCTCAATGTAAGCAATGGTGCAGAACAGCGAAAGGAGCAGGACTGGAGTAACGCATGACACACAGGTTCACACGCTAGCACAGCTAAGACCTACTTTGCATAACTGAAAGCTGGACTTAGAAGTGAACGCTAATAGAAAGGCAGCATTTTATAAGTCATTGTTTCCTAGTGGGGCCACCACTGACATTTGGGGCGGGAGGGCCCCCTGCTACATGGGACTATCCTGCACATTACACAAGACTTAGCAGCCCCGGCTCTGCCTATAAGAGCCACTGTGACAACAACAGCCCCCCATACGCTTGCCCATATGCCCGGTGGGCACCACTGCAATAAAAGATATACCATCTTGTTTCTTCAGACAGAAAGTGACAGCCGGGACCACGACAAGAAACAACAGGATGGCTCCCAGAATCATGAAGTGAGTCCTCTCATTTGCTGGAACCAGAAATGGTTCTGAAAAACAAAAGAGAAAGAGAAACTAAAGATAACATTTTGACGGGAAGGGGTGGAGAGAATAATTATCCTTGAAGTTTAATTCAGATTAGCTTGAGGTGGCCAAAAGTGCCAGGCCAGCGAGTGGCCGGAACAGCGAGATGCCTTCGACATGAGAATGGGAACAGCATGGAAAAGAGAAAGAAGCCCAGGCTTTGGACAGACGGGCCTGGAGTTCAATTCTGCTGCCACTCCCTAGCTTTGAGGTCTCAGGCAAATCCTTTAACCTGCTCACAAAATGGAAATGATAATAAATTTATTGCGAGGCTAGCGTTTGTGAAGTGCTCACCACAGCAGCTCAGTACCACCTGGGAGCCTCATTATTCTCCTCGCATTCTTTAATGCAGAAGCCAATGGCTTGCTGTACGTGGTGGAGATGGGACATGAAGGCCACCTGGTCCTGGCAGAGAGCTCCTGCCTCCCCGTACATGTGGCCGCCACTAAAGGCCATTTCAGGCTACCTTTTGTTTCTCAGTTTGAACATCTCGGGCCATCCAATCACTGGTACCTGTCACCAATCTGTCTGGGGTTCCGTGCAGGAGGAAAAGGGGTTCCCTCAGCACATGATGCTCAGATACTGCTAATTCCCATCTCCTAACCATTAGTCATGATCCCTGACGGCCTAATTCAAGCTTTAAAACCACACAGTGGTCAACCTTTAAGAGCTTACAGTTTACAACCTGTTTATATCTATTTTATTTCAATCTCAAAGTAAGTTGAGTCAGGCATGTAAGATATTAAAATAAAATCACAGGTTATAGATGAGGAAACAAACACCAGCAATTAGGCGAGTTACTGTAAGCCTTCCCACAAATAAGCTGTTATAAAACAACTTTTAAATGGCAGGAGCCCATGAGAGCAGCCCCTACCAAAGTGACTCATAACCCAGTAAGAGCATCTCTTTAAGTTTCTAAACTTTTTTTGCTCTTCATTCATAGGACCAATCCGGTATTGATTACCTTTTCCTATTGTTTGAACTTTCCACCTAATTTCTTAGTTTTTTTTTTTTAAGTTTATTTATTTACTTTGAGAGAGAGAGAGAGAGAGAGAGAGAGAGCGAGCGTGCAAACTGGGGAAGGCAGGGTAGAGAAAGGGAGAGAGAATCCCAAGGAGGCTCCACAATACCAGTGCAGAGCCCAAGTGGGGCTCGAACTTACAAATCATGAGGTCATGACCTGAGCCAAAACCAAGAGTCAGACGCTTAACCGACTGAGCCACCCAGGCACCCCTCTTAGTTGTTTTTTCTTAAGTAACTGAAGCTTTACTGATAACATCTAGTAGAAGAGGGGGCGTTGAGAAGTGCTTCTCAGAACACCTCTGGGGTTACGTTAACCTCGTACTCTCCTGTCTCTCTCTAAAGGTCTGAGCCTCTCACCAGACTCTGTATCCCACCTTACCCACTTCTGTAGGGTAGTAAGGAAAACAATAACGGAGTCTGTGCAGGCAAGAGTCTCAAATCCCTCTCACGCACTGTAGCTTATTTACCCCTAGGATGACCCTGCCTGACAGGTTATTGATGTAGAGGGAGCGTGACACATGCAGAAATTGAGTCTCTTATGTCTTACGTGCTCAGCAGACTGCTTTGAGTTGGAATGTCATAGACTATATCTGGGGTTGGGGGACAGATGGGGAGAAATGACCTGTACCATTTAGAATAGGATAGATTTCCATTTGCTTGCTACCAGAGAAACCCTGGAAAGAGAGGAGCAGCTCTGATGTGCTCAGATCTGGACTCCTGAAACCCTGCCTGTGTTGAGTCTTCCTTTCAGATACTCCCCCAGACCCCCTCAGCCACAAGAGCATTTCCTACATGGAATGGGGTTGCCTTATCTGTTTAACTTTTCCTTTTCCTGGAGAGCCTGAATGGTGTCTTACTTTTCTATGAACCCCTGATAACTGGAACATAGGGCGTATTCAATAATATTTGCTGAATGCTTATTAAATAGCAATAGGACTCAGATGAGTGGAGGTGAGGAAGCATTTTTTAAATATAGTGTAATACATGCATTCATCTATTTAACACATGAATGCCTACAGTGAACACGCATCGTGCTAGAGGCCAGGGGACAGCAGTAGGCACATTTTAGTTGAGACATTTCAGAATATTACCTGGGATGACCAACTCAGCAGTACTGTTTCCCTCGGGATTTGATCTTTGAAGAAAAGTGCAGTAGAAAATCTCGTTAGCCGTTGTGTTGATTCTCAGCGTGCTGGTCACATTGAAAAGCTTTGTCTCCATATTGGAAACAGAGATGATGGTTTTGCCATTCAGGACTTCATGGGCACTGTTTGTCCAGATGACTTCAGCGGTCGGGTAACCCTCAGCCTGACACATTAGTTCATGTTCAGAGGTGACAGGATCCACAGAAATTCTTTGGTTGATTTTTCGATATGGGGCTAGGTCATGAGCAAAAAGAAGGCAGGGCTTTTATTTAGGACAAAACTATGTATGTAGCTTGGTGCTGTCTACATTAGAAAAAGTATCAATTCTGGCTGGTTCTCAGAGAAATAAGCTTAATGTTCAGACGTCTCAGCAGTGGGGAACCCCTGTTAGTTCTGTTTCAACTCTTTTTTAAAATTTTTTTAACATTTATTTATTTTTGAGAGAGAGACAGAGAGACAGAGTGTGAGTGGGGGAAGGGCAGAGAGAGAGGGAGACTCAGGATGTGAAGCAGGCTCCAGGCTCCGAGCTGTCAGCACAGAGCCCAATACGGGGTTTGAACCCATGAACTGTGAGACCGTGACCTGAGCTGGAGTTGCATGTTTAATCGACTGAGCCACCCAGGCACCCCTCCTTCAACTCTTCTATTCACAACTGGGCTAAGTTTGAACTTACAGGAACAACTACCTTGCCATAAAAATCATATTGCTTTTATTTAGACTTCAAGTAAATGTACAGATGAATTTAAAGAGAAATGTCTTCCTGAAACCAATAGTCTTTCTATCCAAATATAAAGTATGTCTGTCCATTTACTCAAGTCTTTGTATGTTTCTCAGGAAAGCTTTATAATTTTTACAAAGGGCCAAACCATTTCTTCTTAAATTTATTCCTGGATATTTTCTTTTTGTTGCCATAAATCTATCTTCATAACATTGAACCTCTTCAGCTGGCCAGCACAGTTTTCTTAGACTTTAATAAACAGAAAATCTGATTTTCTTGTGCCACTCACTTTTTTTTTTTTTTACTATTTTTCTTCTTTTTTCTAAATATACTTTATTGTCAAGTTAGCTAACATACAGTGTATACAATGTGCTCTTGGCTTTGGAAGTAGATTCCCATGATTCATTGCTTACATACAACACCCAGTGCTCATCCCAACAAGTGCCCTCCTCAATGCCTGTCACCCATTTCCCCTCCCCCTTCCCCCATCGACCCTCAATTTGTTCTCTGTATTTAAGAGTCTCTTATGGTTTGCTTCCCTCTGTTTGAAACTATTTTTCCCCCTTCCCTTCCCCCATGGTCCTCTATTAAGTTTCTCAAATTCCACATATGAGTGAAAACATATGATATCTGTCTTTCTCTACCTGATTTATTTCACTTAGCATAATATTCACTTTTTCAACTGTAGGTCAAGGATCAGAAATTAGGTATGAAAAAGAGCATGATATCATTATAAAAACTGCTATGTGTTCCTGATAATACTTTTTAAAGGTTAAATTTATTTTTGATACTAAAGTAGTTTCAGATTTACAGAGAGATTTACACCAAAGATAGTGCAGAGTCCCTACATACCTATCACCCAGTTCCCCCACTGCTGACATCTTACAGTACATTTGTCATAACTAAGGAGCCAATGTTAGTACATTACTATTAACTAAACTTCACACTTTGTTATATTTAACTAGTTTTTCCCTACGGTCCTTTTTCTATTCTAGGATCTCATCCAGAATTCCATATTATGGTACTTACTTTTTTGAACATTTTTATGCTATTCTTTATTTATTTTATTTATTTTTAAAATCTATTTATTTGAGAGAGAGAGAGAGAGAGAGAGAGAGAGACAGAGACAGAGAGAGAGACAGAGAGAGAGAGAAAGGGAGAATCCCAAGCAGGCTCTGCACTGTCAGCACAGAGCCCCACATGGGGCTCAAACTCACGAACCATGAGATCATGTCCTGAGCCGAAACCAAGAGTTATATGCCTTAACTGACTAAGCTACCCAGGCGCCACTATGCTGGCTATTTTAATAAATCATTTAAATAATTATTACACTCAAGATATAAAGTTTAAATTTTAGATCATCGATTAAAATTTAGCTCATCAGTTTAGGACCCTTTTAGGATTAAGATACCATGTGTACTGACTATTCTAGTAGATTGTTTAGTCTATTTACATCACCTAAGACCTTTATTCATGTTTTTTCATTACAAGCATGGTAACGAGCCATTATTATGCTGGTAATCTTTATTTTACTTCTAATGCTTCAGTGAAATCACTAGCGGTTCACCCAGAGCCTTAACTTTCCATTCCTTTACTAAAGGCCTAACAATGGCTTTATAAGATATATTCACAGAAATTTGATACAAAACAACCAGAAACAAAACTGAAATAATGATGTGATGTTTTTGTGCTCTTAATGAAACCACAAATAGAAACACTGTAAATCAACATAATGACAATTTCAAAACACTTAAAGAATGGTTCTCATGAGTACTTGGGTCCTCAACATGGTATTTGTTATGTTCAAGAATTCTTTAAGAAAAATAAATCCACTAGGGCACCTGGGTGGCTCGGTTCTTGATTTTTGGCTTGGGTCATGATTTCAGGGTCATGAGACTGAGTCCCACGTCAAGCTCCACATTGGGCGTGGAGTCTGCTTAACATGGTCTCTCTCCCTCTACCCCATACACTGCTCTTGCATGCGCTCTCTCTCTCTCTCTCAAAATAATAAATAAATCAATCAATCCACTGATTATATACCTCCTGCAATAATATTACTGTAACAGGTTCTAGTTCACATAGCACAGAGCTTGATCTCTGGACAATTTCAGTTTCAAGAGTAAAATCACAGATAATGGTAAAGGATTAGAGGTAAAAAGTTTGCTTTTTTACTCTTCTATTATAATTTTTAATTGAATAATAAAGGAGAATGTTGCTTCATGCTAAGAAAATGTATAAATGTGGTATACCTCTAAGTGCCCAATAAATGAGTGCATTGGTTCTACTCATGGTTAGATATCCACGGTATCAGTCTCTAAAGTAGGGCACATGTATTTGGGTATAAGAAGAAAATATGAGAACTTCCACTTATACATATTTTTATCATAATAATTAAGAAATAATCTAAGCTTAAAGCTTTGCTAATTGATACTGGGGCTTGCTTCATATGCCACATGAGGGTCATATGGGAAGAGGGAGGTTTTACAACACCAAAGGGAGAATAGTGACTCATTTTGGGCTTATTATAGATTATCTAATTTTAAGTAGACTGAACCTGCTTACAAAATGAACGACTAATTAAAAGTTTCTCTGCAGAGAAACTGAAGATGGAAGATAATACTAAGAATTCAAGCACAAACCACAAGGAAGTGGCAGGAATGACACTTTATGAAGTTAAAACAGTAAATGCCTAATTGGACCTGACAAGGTGATGGTTTGAAAAACCTAAAGACTGTAGATAATGCTGCTATAAATACTGGGATACACGTATACCTTTGAATTAGTATTTTTGTATCCTTTGGGTAAATACCTAGTAGTGCAATTGCTGGAGCATAGGGTAGTTCTATTTTTAACTTTTTGAGGAACCTCCATACGGTTTCCTACAATAGCCAAATTATGGAAATAGCCCATATGTCTATCGAGTGATGAATGGGTAAAGAAGATATGGCATATATATACACACAACACACTACACACACACACACACACACACACACACACACACGAGAAAATTACTCAACCATAAAAAAAATAATGAAATATTGCCATTTTCAATGACATGGATGGAGCTAGAGAGTATTATGCTAAGTGAAACAAGATGGTCAAAGACAAATACCATGATTTCACTGGTATGTGGGATTTAAGAAACAAAAAAAATGAGCATAAAGAAAAGGAGAGAAGCAAACCAAGAAACAGACTCTTAACCTATAGAGAACACACTGATGGTTACCAGAGGGGACGTGAGGGGAGGTGGGTGGAGGGATGGGTGAAATAGGTGATGGGGATTAAGGAGGGCACTTGTTGTGATGAGCACCTAATGTTGGATGTTAAGTGTTGAATCACTAAATTGTACACCTGAAACTGAAAAAAACCCTCAAGATCGTCAAGACCATCTGTTAACAATGAACTTCACCTTGAAGTATTAGCTAATGATAGTGAATCATCATAATTAGTGAGGCATTAAAAATATGGTATGTGAAATTTTTATTCCATCCTTTAAAATTTTCCATTTTTGTACATATTTTTAATGTTTGTTTTTGAGAGAGAGGCAGAAAGAATGTGAGCAGGGGAAGGGCAGAGAGAGGAAGACACAGAATCTGAAGCAGGCTCCAGGCTCCCAGCTGTCAGCACAGAGCCCTAGGTGGGGCTCAAACCCACGAACCCTGAGATCATGACCTGAGCTGAAGTTGGATGCTTAACCGACTGAGCCACCCCAGAGTCCCCTATTTTTGTACATTTATGGAATGCACAATGCAGTAGGTTGAACCATATGAAATTAGCAATGTTCAACTTCTTATACCTTTTAAAAAAGTCAATTTCTTATGCTATATCCTTTATATTAGCACAAGTACATCCTTTATAACTACACACACATATTAACTAATCTACTTTATTGATGGGGTAGGTTATCAAAAACATTTACAGACTACTGGTTTACTAGATATAGAGCACACATGTGCTAATCCAGTGGTCATATCAAGACCAAGAAAAGTTCACAGTAGTTTTGAAGTCAATATACAATTCCATATATACCCTGGAGGGATAAATACAAGGGGTAAAACCTGGTCATTAAGGACAGAGACTTAAGAGCTAGATTACCTGAGTTCAGAACCTGGCTTTACCACCTAATAGCTGAACTTGGGTAAATTACTTAATTTCTTTAGACCTCAGTTTCTTAAAAATATTTTTTTCAATGTTTTATTTACTTTTGACACGGACAGAGACAGACTGCAAGCAGGGGAGAGGCAGAGACAGAGACAGAGGGAGACACAGGATTCAAAGCAGCCTCCAGGTTCCGAGCTGTCAGCACAGAGCCTGACGCAGGGCTCGAACCCACGAACCGTGAGATCATGACCTGAGCCGAAGTCAGACGCTTAACCAACTGAGCCCCCCAAGTGCCCTAGAGCTCGGTTTCTTTATTCATAAAATGAGAATCACACCATACCCATCACTGAATCCAAGATGGCATCTATTGAAAGACACACTTAGATTGCAGAGATAGTCGAATATGAAAACATGCATCCTCCTACCCCATGATGGACCTCCTACCCCATAGAGTCATTTGAGGATTAAGTGAGTTAAATAGGAAAAGTGCTTAGGACAGGGCCTGGGATGCAATAGCTACTACATGCGTGTCAGTTACTACTAGGACAGCTACTAGAGCTGCTGCCGCTCCTCTCCTTACTACCTCTATTTAAGTGTCCTCAGACAGTCTTCTTCAGAAAGTACTGACAATTCCTCATGAACAGACTCAGAAATAAATTTTCACATATTCAAACTTGTTCATGTTTCAAAAAGGTTAGGCTTATCCTATTTGAGGAAGTACTTCATTCATTCATTCAATAAATATATTTTTTATGTTCTTTTCATGTTTGTTTATTTATTTTGAGAGAGAGAGAGAGAGAATACAAATGAATGTGTGCATGCACAAGAGAGCCAGGCAGGGCCAGAGAGAGGCAGAGAGAACCTCAAGCAGGCTCCATGCTATTAGCACAGAGCCCACCGTGGGGTTCGATCTCATGAACCATGAGATCGTGACCTGAGATGAAATCAAGAGTCAGATGCTTAACAAACTAAGCCACCCAGGCACCCAATTCAACAAATATTGTGTGTGTGTGTGTGTTCTTGTCACGCTCTTCTTGTATGTCAAGTCCTAGGGATAAAACAGTGATTAAACAAACCAAAATCTCTGCCTTTGTGCGAAGTATATTCAAGAAAGAGGAGAGAGATAACAAACAGAACAGGCACATTTATATGATGTGTTAGATGGGGATAAGTATGTTCTGTGATACATTAGATGGGGAGGAACACTACAGAGAACACCTAAATGGGGATGGCTGGTGAATCTGGGGGGAGAAATGGGGTTGGTGGGGAATGACAACATGAATCCTTGGTTTGTATGAACAAATGAGCTTTATCAGGGTAACTATATAATAATTGAGTTAATCTAAAACTAAACTTACACATTTCAGTTTTGAAATGCTTCCCCTTTAAAACCCCAGGGTGAGTAAACTTTCTGTGGGAAAGCTGCTGTTAACTCAGGTCGACAGTGATGGGGAGAGGAACCTGACAGCATTACTGTGAAATCATTTGCATATGGAGATGACTCAGGAATTCTAACCTGCTTGAGTTGTGAAGCTCATGAAAGAGGACATTTCCACGAACAATTCTGCCTCAGTGCATGTGAAGCTTGGTGGCTGGCTTGCTCTCAAGTGTAGTTCAACTCAACACCCAAGACCACTGTGTATAGATGACAAGAGGGATGGGACTAGGGTGCCAAATTTAGTAATTTATAATACAAAATGGAATGGTCAAAACAAATCAGGGTGCCTGGGTGGCTCAGTCAATTGAGCATCCGACTCTTGATTTCAGTTCAGGTCATGATCTCACAGTTCGTGGGATTAAGCCCTGTGTTGGGCTCTGTGCTGACAGCATGGAACCTGTTTGGGATTCTTTCTCTCTCTCAAAAATAAGTAAATAAACTTTAAAAAACAAAAATAAACCAGACCCTCAAACCTGGATGTTCATCTGCTTTGTTCCATTAGGAACCCCTCCTTGGAAAAACCATCAAGGCTATAAGGTTTTCTATTATGTTGAACCATAGCAAAGGAAGTCACAGATCAACAAGGGACATTACAGAGCCCAGAGGACCTAAAAGAACACTTACACTCGCTATAGGACAACTGTTCCACTCTCTGCATACCCCCTAATGGCTGATGAGAGACCCTCTTTTCTGGAAGCAGAAATTTATACCCTATACTTCCTTTTACCTGACCACAGGGTTTTGCTCTTTTTCTCTAACCCAGATCCAGCCATGCTGGCCATTCATGGGGCTAAGTCTTAATAATTTCTTCAAAGCCATGAAACAGTTAGTGCCTGATATTTGCTGACAGACTGAAGGAAAGTTGAAAATCCCAACCTGGGATCTCACCAGCTTGCTGTTCTGGGGAAGTATATGGTAAAATATAATGAAAATTAGATCTACTTCCCAAGACAAGTGACATCTTCTTGACAACATTAGTACTAATTGATCCAGAATCAGAAACTCAGTAATGTGCCATAAAATAGATGCATTTCTCCGAATTCCTACAAAATTTTGAGTTTATAATGATCAGTTATCTCTTTATGATAAATATAAACTTTTTCTACTTATAAAATTGATCTTCCAATGGAAGGTGGGTAAACCAGGAATGGAAAGAGCAAGGAGGGTAATGATTAGATTCTGGTCACATACTAAAAGATCATCATGTAAACAAAAAAGGCAGGCAGATAATCTCAAAACTATGACTAGAGAGAACAGATTTCAGCTTAGTATCAGATAATAATTTCAATAAGCCTGTGGACAGGATGTTGCTGTGGAAAGCATGTGAGCAAAAGATCCCTTAGGGGAGATTTCTGTTCTTTGGGAGTTTGGATTAGTTTCTCTTAGATGGGATCCTTTCATGTTTCAATTCTGTGAATCTAAACAGTGAAAGCAGTAGGGGTCAAGTAAGGTGTTGAAGGTGTTTTCCTTTTCTTAGCTAGTGGCAATGCAAAACTTTGAACCTAAGTGACCTGATGATGTATCTATGGGTCAGTACCCAGGAATTTGATATTCACAGTTCCTCTGCAACACTCCAAGATAACAGTGGTACATATTTTCAAGATGAATATATGCCCAATGAGCCTAGTTTACACTGTCTCTGAAGAATAGTTTCCTTTGTATTTGGTAGGATTATTTTTTGCCTACATAGACTGACTTTAAGTCTTTCTGAATGTAAACCTTATAGTGGGGTTTGTTTTTAACATATTAATTGGGACTTGACACAGAGAGGCATAAAGGAAGGAAAATGACGGCAGACTTCATAAAATTTTAAGAAATTATAGTGGAATAAAAAAATTCCTGGAGAGACACACGAACAGTGGTTGCCATCTTTGTGTGCCATGGAAAATGGCAGTGAATGGAGGAAGGGCACTTTTGTAATTCATTTTACTCCCCTCCATAGTATCTGAATTATTTGCAAATACATATATTACTTTCACAATAATAAAAAAGTAAATACTAGAAATTTATATTTAGGAGAACTGAAAAAGGGTGCTGCCATGTTTGGCTCTAGATTCCTGGGGGTTGCTGAATAGCAAGTGTTCCCATAATGCTCCCTGATGAGTGTGTGAAGGAATGAATGAACAGACTGACACCGTGGATATCGAGGTCCACTTGCAAGAAGGAAATGTTCCCAGCACCAGGATACGGTTTTCATCAAGACTGGGCCCTCTTCACCTGGGGACTACTCTTACCATGAACTTTCAAAGTAATCCGCTTATAGTCAGCACCGCCATAGCCAATCAAGCAGCAGTAAACCCCGGCATCCTCCAGGGTCACGTTTGTGATCTGAAGCGCGGCCTTCCCCAGGAAGAGCTGGTCCTTCAACAGCTTGGCCCTCTGACTGTAGCTTCTGTGCTGAACTTTCAGGTCTTCCTTCCCTTGCACAAACTGAATGATTTTCTTATCCTCCATTTCCCAGTAGACGATCAGTGAAACCAGGTCTAATTGTTCTTCTACGGGGAATCTGCACTCCATTGTCACATTGCTGCCGTACTCTACCACATACAGGTCCTTGGACACTGTGATCGTAAACGCTGAAGAGAAAGATGATCAGTCTTCAGAAGATGGGAAACTCCTCAAAAAATTTGCAGACTGACGCAGGGTTTACAAACACTTTATCTGGTCACTTATGTGATCGTTATGTTCAAGGACTTACTTCCCTAAAATACATACTTTATCTAGTGGCTTTGGAGCACACTTTGGAACCCTAAATCTCATCCATGAGTCAGAATAGTAAAATCCACTAAACAAGCTGCTGTCCCCAAATCATAAATGTATATTACTGTAGAAATATGACATGGTGATGGTGTACTTATAACCAGGAAGACTTGGTTTCATACAGATACCCCCATAATATCCTTTGGTTGGATACCTATTTACCTTCTAGACAGTCTGAATGATAGATTCCAACAGTCCTCTTTTCTTACTGTCCTAAACTCTTGACCAGCTGTCCAGCCAGAGGTACATGGGTATGGAGATTTAGGGAGGGTCTCAGGAGGATGCCAGTACTGTGTTACCCTGGCACTTTCAACGTATACTATAATTCTTCTGTAGAATATACTCACTGGGAAAAGCAGGTTGCAGAGGAAGGTGGATATAATGATCCTGTTCTTGTTTAAAATAAATGAATAAAAGTACATACACAGACCATTTCCCCAGATATTTTCAGGAATTATCCCTGGGAAATGGATAATGGGTAATAG
The DNA here is from genome assembly GCF_016509475.1 of Prionailurus bengalensis. Taxonomy (NCBI): domain Eukaryota; kingdom Metazoa; phylum Chordata; class Mammalia; order Carnivora; family Felidae; genus Prionailurus; species Prionailurus bengalensis. The sequence continues at coordinate 6,274,036 of NC_057359.1, forward strand.
ACAAATAGCTAATGGATAAGTTTTCTTTCTTTCAGTTTGACCATATTCCCTGTATCTTTGGCCAATGAAATGGGTTTATGAAATAAAGAAAGAAAAACAGAATGTTCTCTAAAAAAAAAATGACATCCATTTAAAATAATTATTTTAGTTTTTAACTTATGATAAAATATTTCAAATATAGAACCTAATGAAACGATCTGGTGTCTTACCTTTCAGCAAATGACAGTAGGCCATGAATGCAAAGACACTAAATATCCTCATTTTTCTGGAGTGACCGAATTATGGAAAACACAAAAAGAAAAATGCTTTATTCAATGATGACAGGTCTTGGCAGTTCTCACTGAAATAGTCTTCTGATAACCAGACAATGCCTGATTCATAAATGTGGAAGTGCAATAGGGAATTTAGTTTAATACCTTTACTTAATATCACAGTCATATAAAGCAAAATGGAAAAAAGTTACTATGGTGAGAATCTTTATTTATTATTATTTTTTTGTTTCAGAAGTTGAATTCAGTGATTCATCACTTACATATGACGCCCAGTGCTCATCCCAACAAGTGCCCTCCTTAATGCCCATTACCCATTTAGCCCATCCCCCCACCCAACATCCCTCCAGCAGCCCTGTTTGTTCTCTGTGTTTAAGAGTTTCTTATGGTTTGTCCCATTCTCTCTTTTTATCTTATTTTTCCTTCCCTTCCCAGAATCTTTACATGTAATTACAAGGTCTGAAAATAACTTATACTAGAACTCAAAAGACGCCAAGGAGAAAATATTACACTAAACCCTCTCAACTATTTCATGTTTTTTCTGCAGTGGAACATATCTGGAAATCCAAACCTGCCCTGTGAAAAATTTCAAAGGAGAGTCTGACTTCCACACCTCCCACCTTTTAACTCTTTTTTTCCCCCTCCATGGCACCTGAATATTTTCATCCTACCCTTAACTACTCAAGCCTTCCATATAACTATCCCAACCACGCCACTTCTCTCCCAGGGGCCATCCTTCTAAATCTCCTCTTCTGTCCTTCACTTATTCCAAATTATAAATCCTATTCTCTCAATAAAATTGGTTCTACAAGTAGCAGGAGTGAGAAGGAGAAACAGTAGGCTCCAACCAATTCATACTAAGATGTTAATGACTCACAGTCACTCTTTCTATTCTTTATTAACACATTCTCCCTCTTGTATTATACATGTATTTACGCACTTTGAGAAGTCAGTTTTCCCTCTTAAGGTCTCTTTGACCTCTTGTATACATACAAAAACTCACAACTGATCAATTAATCTATGCTACACATATATAAGACAGAAGATTTAGGCTAATACACAAATAGCTCCTAAAAATCAAAAAGAAAACTACATACAACTCAACAGAAAATGAGCAAAAAGTTCTAGCATACAGGTCAGAGAATAAGAAGTACAAATGACATATACACACAGGAAAGAATGTTTAATCTCAACAGTTTTTAAAAAAGTATAAGTTTACATTAGGTACTATTTTTCACTTATCAACCTAGCCAAAATTATAAAGACTCCTAATATTTAGTGTTTGTAAGAAATGGACAAATGGGTTTTCTCACTAATGGTAGGAATGTGAAGTTATACAACCTTTTTGGGATGGCAATTTGGTAATGCCCATTAAAATTTTAAATGTATATATGACATATGAGCTCTCACCTCCTCTCCTAGAAATATATCCTACAAGAACACCTACATAAACAATACATGTTAACTGATGATACTACTAACACTAGCCCCAAACTGGGGAATACTCCAGAAAGCCTAAAGGGTTAAATAAATTTTGTTATAGTCATACAATGTAATACCATTAAGGATAGAATTGTAGTGACTTTGCAAAGCTGTAGAACATAATTTGCAGAGCAGTATATGTAGCAGAAATCTACTGTAGTGAAAACAAAGAAAAATCTGTGTGTGTGTGTGTGTGTGTGTGTGTGTGTGTGTGTGTGTGTGTATTTAGACATAGGAAATACCCAGAAAAATCCATACCAACATGCTGATGGTGATTATCTCTAGGAGTGAAATCAAAGGGATGATAAGCAGGTTTTCACCTTTTTATAATTTTTAAAAGAAAGAATGGGAGAAAAAGAAAAAAAAAGTAGATGATCTTACTAGTGATTTCTTTGGTGTTTCTGTGTGCACATTTTCAAATAAATGGATATGTTTCCCTTTATTTATCAGAAAAACATAAAAATGAATTTAGTGAAGCATTTCATCCTGCCAACCTGCAGAATGTTTGTGAGGCAGAGTAGCAGAAGGGACAGAACCTTGGAACCTCAAGCATCAGAGTTGAGGGAGAATAAAGATATTTATTTTCCTGTTTTTTTTTATTCATTATTAGAATAATATAAACACATTGAAGAAAATGAGAAAAGAAGGGAAAGATCACCCACTATTCCATTACTTTAACCTGGGAAACAATTGCTAATGCCAGGACGTATTTTTGGTGTCCAAGTGCAGTGGGGTGGGGGAGAGGATTGCTGGTCTCCAAGAATGCTGTCTTTGAGCATCCCACAAAGCACAGGACAGCCACCACAGCAGAGCAGTGTCTAGGCCAAGCTGTCAACAGTGCTAAGACTGAGAAACCATTATGAGCATTCTAGCAAATATTTTACCTCTAGTCCTTTCCCCTATGAATTTTTTTAAAAACAATTATAACCTTATCCTACATTTAACACTCATTTTTTTTCATTTAGTATTACAATACAAACATTTTCCATTTTACTGAATGATATTCCTAAGTATCTTACTGTTTCCATAATGGTTACTTCCCCTATAGTTAGGCATAAGATTGTTTAAAAATATCATACATATTTGTGTATACAGCAAATATCTGGGAAGTGCCTACTGTGTGCTCAGCCCCATGCTAGGTCCTAGGATAGACTTTCTCCAAGTGGAATTGTTGATCGAGGACAAAGAACATTCTGGGACACCTGGCTGGCTCAGTCGGTTAAGTGTCCAACTTCTGATTTTGACTCAAGTCATTATCTCATCGTTCATGAGTTTGAACCCCACATCAGGCTCTGCACTGATGGTGTGGAGCCTGCCTGGGGTTCCCTCTAGAACATCAGGGCAGCTGGTCTAAGAGAACACTGACATCTTCCTCAAGTAAGAAACTATGATGGTATATCTGGATTCCCCAACAAGAGCATTCAAAGAGCAAGGAAATTTGAACTAGGAAAGAAATGATGGTTCATTCTGGATGGGGAAGCAGGTTTGTGCCTGGGGAACTCAGTATAATCCTTTGGAACTGATGCTACCCCCTCCATCTCCCAAGGGTAGCCAGGGTAGGAGGAAAAGATGGAAAAGAATTCAAGCTTCCTTTCTCAATAAGTAGGAGTAAGCAGTGTCTTGATATCTGTTTGTTTTAGAGTTTCCTTTGACTTTTACCTGATGTAAATGAACTATAATTTGATTTTCAAAAAAAAATTTTTTCCTAGAGTTTGACAATGTAACTCCAAAATGAAAATCCACCCCATCAATAGATCAAGAGAGTTGACCTATTAAACCCAGCTAAACCCTGTGCCCAACTCCCTTCCCTCGGTCACCCTGAGACCCTCTTCTATGATTCCCAGGTGACTTCAAATCCCAGCAGTACTTCTGGGGCTTCCTGTAAGACTACACTCTAACTACTGTCCTGTAACCTCTGCCTACTCTCTTCCACCGAAAAAGGCTAATTTTTTCTTTAGACTATCATAGTCCTTAAAAACTGCTGGCAACTTCAATGGAAAGTGGCACTATCCTGAAGGTGATTTTTCAATTTGCCTCAAAAAGTGGCTCAGTGGATTGAGCCTCTGACTCTTGATTTCGGCTCAGATCATGCTTTCATGGTTGGTGGAAATCGAGACACATGTCAGGCTTTGCGCTAATGGTGCGGAGCCTGCTTGGGATTCTCTCTCTCTGCCCCTACTCCACCCCCCAAATAAAATAAACATTAAAAACATTAAAAACTTAAAAAAAGGGCTTTACAATATTCAGGCTCTTTGCCTAAGTAGTTAAGCTTACAAGAGTTTGCCTGAAGGAAATAATCAACAATATCCCAGAGATTTACATACAAAGATGTTCACTGAATGGCTAAGATACTTAAAACACTGCAAATAATCTTTATGTCCAGAATGGGATATTAATTTTGCCTGGTTACCCAGTAACATGGAATGCAGCCAGTAAAAAAACTGTATCTACATGTACACACACATATACATACACATATATACACATACATACTGTGAGTATGTGTGGGTAAATATATATCATTTTAGAAGACTGTTTAATCCACAGAAAATCATACAAGGTATTTCTTAGATGCAAACAAGGTGAAACAATGTGTTATAAGACAAAGGCCATGATCAATGTGTCCAAAGGCTCCATCTGGAGCCTGCAGGTCTCCTGCAGGTCCTCAGCGCAGGCAGCGCGAAGAACTCCTATTGAGGTTTCCTGGATCTTACAGTAGGAGGGGATCCTTAGGAGATGCTGCAGGTGTACGACGTACTCAGAGAGCAGCTGAGGATGGACGAGGACCCAGGTGTCCGACCTCCAGCCTAGGAATTTCCCCCTAGACTCTGCTACCTAAGTCAGGCCCATATTCAGGAACGCGCGGAAACTTATACTTACAAAACTGACATGAAGCAAAACTGAATCCCACCTGGCGAAAGGCCAAACGTTTTAGCTTTTCCTATTAACCTATGCAGCTGATCTGCTCTATTGCCCCATCCAACCAGCAACGCTTTCCCTCGTCCGCCTCCCCTCTCCATTCCAAAGGTCCACAGAGCATTTTTTAAAGCGCCAACCCCAACCGGGACAGCCAGCGAATCCCGCGGTGGGCACCCCATGAGGGAAGGACGCTCCCTACCTGCCGGCGGGGAGACTGGCGGCGCCTCCGCACGCGGTGGCCCCGGAGCTGCTGCAGCAGCAGGTGGCGCGGGTTCTCGCGCTAATGAGCTGGCGGGGGGCGGGGCGGGGCGGGGCGGGGCTCCGCCCCACCCGGCCGCAGCCCCGCCCCTGAGACCCCGGCGCGCCCTTCGTCCTTGATCCGTTCTCTAGGCTGGGCTCCTAGTGGGGAGTTAGCGGTTGCGTTCTAGGAGAAAAAGTAGAAACCGAAAGCGAAAATAGAGGCCCGGGTTCTTGTAAATCAGCTGTTAAAGAGAAAAGCTTCCGCATTAAAGCAATCTAATAATTCCGACCTATTCTTTTAAAACAGAGGTTGAAAAAATAAAACAAAGGTTGAAAACAAACTGACGTCTGAGCTGATTACAAAGACTTCAGACGGCTTTTATTTTAGGAATCCAGACACCTGACGTTCTGCCCACCAGGTTCCCCCACCCCCCAACCCCCACAGTCTTCCGATAAAAACTTTTCACAAGATGGTACATCTTGTCGTAGCTGGATGTAATTCCACAATACATACGAAGTAAAATGGCAAGCCCATATGGCTTTGGTTTTTATTCTAGAAAGTACGGGTGTGTGTAATAGGAAATATACTTTTAATACGTGAATTTTGAGGACTTCCTCAAAGTTCCTCGACATAATGAAACTTAGGTTGCTTTGACATGAAAAGAACTTCCCATCACCGGTTACATCTTTTAAGAATGCTCTCGATCCCTGCTGTCTTGCCATCCTTGGGGGTTCAGGTTAGGTTAGCACATTCTAGGCGAAGATAAGGAAAACCCTCCAGACCCATGGAGGAGACTAGCTAAAAACCATGTGAGTCACACAGAGGGTGATGGCATAATTTACTTAAGCGTTCCCCATTGCTGGACTTGTAGGTGCTTCCCTCTCTTCCTCCTTCCTTCTTCCCTCCCTTCTGGTCTCTGTCTCCCTCTCTTTGTAATTTTAAATTGGTAACCTGAACTCTTCATTGTTTTGACTTTCCTGCTTATTTATTTCAACTGCAATTCAAAATACTGCATAACGGATGAATATCCAGATGCCCATTGCCTTGGTTATGGCATTTGCTTCCCAAGTAAGACTTCACATTCTCAAGAGTATCACGTTTTTATTCTTTAACCTAGAAAAATACTGAGGATGATACTGCCTTAAAAATCTGGTAGAGAGTGTGAAATTCTCTTTAGCCTCAATCAAATTGTAAATATACTTGGAGATTCAGCTGAGACGCTCCCTCTTTCAAATCTCTTTTTGAGGCCACATAGTGGAATACGGCAGTATTATCCCAACTTTGTCTGATATTTTCTATTTTATCTTTCATTTTTCTAAAAATGAGAGTTAAGACCCAGGACACAAGATTTCATGACCTGTGAGTGTGGTCAGGACTATTGTGTGAGGAAAAAAAGAAAGAAAAAAACTGTCTCTAGAGCCACCTGCTGCTAACTAGCTAAGTTATCCTGAGCAACCAATTCACTGAGTAGTAGTGAGGATTAAGTAATATCCTCTTAGATGGCCTCTATGATCTATGAATAATTTTTCAAACTGAGAGGAGGGGGGAGGGAGGGTATTTGGTTTATTGTTTGCTTTACTAAGGTGATGTCCAGGATCTACATAATGATCAACAGAGAAGGCAGAGAGTGAATGGAATCTGCCTTTCTCTGAACTCAGTGATGGGAATGGAAAGTATTTACTCAGATTGCTGCTCAGTGATTTACATATTAGTAATTTGATGATTGCTGATCTTATTCATCTTCCCCACCTGTTTTCACCCTTCAGCCATTGATTTCCCATACAGCTTATCAAGGTTCTTAATGAAGTTTTTGGTACCTTCTGGAGATATTAAAAAACAAACAAACAAAAAAACCAGGATGTGTTTAGAAAAAAGGAGAATTTATCACTTCAAAAAATATATGAGAGTCTGTATGTTACTATACTGGAATTAAAATTAAAAAACGTAAAAATATACATGGGAATCAAAACAATCCTGACTTTGTGATTTGGGTAAAGTAGACGGAGAAGTGCTGAGACAGGAGGAGACCAGTGAGAAGCCGAAGGTGTGGAATGAGACATCCAGATCATCTTCAGTATTGCCATATCCTTTCTCGCTGCTCTTACTCTATTCATTTTTAGAGGAAAAAACTCATCATTGCCAACGTGCCATTTCTCAGTGTGTTTCTAAGGTTGACTCGCATCACAGTTGACTTGGCGTAGGTGTTTAAATACAGAATCCAGGTCTCTGCTGAATCCAGTTCTCCTGGGGCTGGTCTGGACATGCACATTTCAACACCATCCCTGGGTGGTTCATGTGCACACTAAAGTTTTGAAAACTGATGGTATAATGTTTAAGGAAAAACTGAACCAAGAGTTCTTTGCAAGTGCAGACGTAGCACCCTTTCCTGTAATTTGGTTAACAAGTATCAGTACCACCCTTCACTCTAGTTCTGCCTATCCCACTTCCACATTTGCCCTTAAAACGAGAGAGATGATCTTTGTTCTGTTCTTAAAAGGAGGATAGACTGTAGGTTCTGAACAACTGGGCTTGAAGTGCCATTAGCAATTTCCTGGTGAAGGAGCAATTTCCAGTAAACTTTCTTGGTCATCACAAACAGGATAAAATAAAGAGACTTTAAGAATATCAACAACCTGCTTGGTTTGCATTGAAAGTTTACAAATGCATTTTATTACTAGATAGAGAGAATATCCAAATGTGTCTCCACGTTCTATTTTTGATTGTGTGCAACTGTAAACCGCTGCCCTGTGTTATGCCCATCTCTCTCTCTGTGTCCCTATCCGCCACCTCTGCCTTCTGTTGGCTTCCTCCTTCATCATCTGTTCATAATCTGTACATCTGTGCCAAACAGATTTCATAGATAACACTTTGCCCTAGTCACACAAGTGTTTAAAATACAGGAGGAATTCACACACGGGGACGGTCAGAGAGAAGCAGCTGTCATCTCCTGACACCCATGTTCAGATGCTTCTCTCACTTTACACTGTATTTGTCTCCTTCCTCCCTGTCCTCAGCTGGGGATGGGCTGGCCAATTGAAGAGTTCTATCTAGCCTTCAAAGGGGAGCTCCCATGCTGTGGGCACTTGAAAACAAAGATGAGATCTCCAACAATGTCCCCTGTCCTCAGGAATTAATAAACCCACAGAAATACTTATGACTTGAATCAATGCTGTGGGACTTTGGGACTCTATGGGAAATAACTTAGTTCTAAGGTATCTCAATAAATGAAGGCCACTAAAAGTAAAGTTTACAAGTGGGAGATACCCTTTTAGAAGATACTAGAAAATATTCTTTATTGATTTAATATCCTAGACTAAAAATTACGTAAGTGAATGTTATACAAGTCAAACAGTCCCCTCTGAGTCATTTCACTTGATTTAAGGGCATGATTTAGTTCCAGTGTCTCTTGTAGAATTGCCTCCAGAAGTATTATCTTATACTCACACTGAGATTTAAACCAAGAACTATGTGAGTTCTCAATACCTAAAAGTCTTCAAAGCCTCTCCTTTGAAGGAAATAACTGATTTTTCTTCTCTGGTCTGAATAAGTGCTTATTCAAAGGTTATAGTCACATCCAAGTCACAGGATTGAGAACCTACTTAATCTGCCACTCCTGACTGCAGACTCATCATAAAAGAATGAGAAGTAGTTGTTTTTTTTCTTTTCCCCAACTTTTACTGAAAGGACATTAAGGCCTTTCTGTTTTAAGAAAGAGAGATGGGCAGGGAAGATAAGCAGTTTCCCCATCACCCATGAGGGCTGGCCTAGGTTTGGGTTGGAAAGGTAGTCCTAGTTTTGCTTCTGGTGAAGTAGGGTTGGTATCTGTCACCCTGTATTTCACAGACTCCAATAATTCTGGAAATAACCCTCATTTGATTGGTTTCGGTAAAGGGGATAATTAATGCCTGCTGTAACCACAAATGATTTAACCCAGTTAGGTCATCATTTTTCATGTGTTTATGGAGGGCAAGAGGAAGATGGGGAGCTAACATGGGGAAGAATACATTCTAACGTTGAAATGCTTGTTCCCAGATTCACTTAGAAGAAATCAATGGGACTATGGCAGGCCAAGTGGTACAGCATTTCCAGGGATGCTTGCCATGGGAACAACAGAAACAGAATTAAGACTGAGGTCTGGGTATGATTTTTTGGTGTCCCTGGGTAGCACAAACATATGTTGTGCCCTTCTTGTGAAGAGCTGAAAAGGAAAGGTAATAGATAATAAAGTGGATCACCTTATTCATCAGAGTTCAGAGACTGTTCTCAAATTTTTAAAAAGGGTATTTGTGCTGATTCCTCAGGGGTGCAGGAGGCTGAGAGTCACAGGCAGAGAACAGAGTCATGTGAGCCACATGGGCTGGAGAAAGAGGAAGTCAACCCGGGTCTAGTCTAGTGGTCTTTTCATAGTCGAGAAGAAGGAAGAAGGAGGAGAAATATAAATAGGTACTGTGAGTGGAAAAAAATCGGGAACGAGAGAAATATATAGAGAAGATCTTGGAGTCTGTTAAACAGGCTGAGGAGAACATTTGCAGGAAATTCTTCAGTAAGCTTATGTATTATTTTTCAGTATTTCAGTTGTCAGTTTATATTTCCTTAGAAAGCCATTACATGCTTGGACTGAACCATGTGAAGCCTTGGTTTTATTCACTTTACACTCTGAAATATAATCACCCTTCACCCCTGCTGAAAAAAGCTTTCCTTGACTCTGCTGCCCCCTTAAATTACTGTCATCTCCGATTATGCCATCTCAATGGCACACCTCAGCATACTATATCATCACTTTCTTCAACTATCAAATTAACAAAACAAAAAGCAATCATTATAGTAAAGATTAATATAGTAAGACATAGATTTTGTACATGTCGGACACTGTCTTGGTAATTTCCATATATTAGCTTCCTTAAGTTTTATCCTATGAGGAGGGTACCATTATCACCCCTATTTCAGAGATATGGATACTGAGGCACCAGTGCTTAAGTAACTTGTGTAAGCTTCCACAGTCAGAAGTGGCACAGCCAAGGTTCAAACCCAGGCACTTTGGTGCCTAAGCTCTTAACTACTATACAAGTGTGCAGTGAAATTGGTATCCTTGCTTACTGCTGCTGGCACTGTGTATTTGTTCAACCTCAAAAAGTGAAAGAGGCAACTGGGTGACTCGGTGGGTTAAGCATCTGATTAGAACTCAGGTCATGATCTCACGGGTCGTGGGTTCAAGCCCCACGTTGGGCTCTGTGCTGACAGCTCAGAGCCTGCCACCTGCTTCCGATTCTGTGTCTCCCTCTCTCTCTGCCCCTCCCCCACTCTCTCTCCCTCTCTCAAAAATAAACATTAAAAAAATGAAAAAAAACCTGAAACACACTTGCTATCTGACCCAGTAATTCCACTCCCATATATCTATATCTGCATCTATATGTATATCTACATCTATATCTATATCTATATCTGCCTGAGAACTGTTCATAGTAGTGTTACTCATAATAACAAAAGATAGGGATAATATAAATATTCATCAATTTAAAAATTTTTTGAATGCTTATTTATTTTTGAAAGAGAGACAGATCGTGAGTGGGGGAGGGACAAAGAGGGGAAGACATAGAATCTGAAGCAGGCTCCAGGCTCTGAGCTGTCAGCACAGAGCCCAACGTGGGGCTCAAACTCATGAGCCGTGAGATCATGACCTGAGCTGAAGTCAGAAGTAACTGACCGAGCCACCCAGGTGCCCCCAAACATCCATCAATTTTGAACAGATAAACAAAAGTCGGTACACCCACACATTTGCATATTATTCAGCCATAGAAAGGAACGAAGCAGTATTATATGCCACAACTTGGATGAAACCTGAAAACCTGATACTATGTGAGAGAAGCCAGAGTCAAAAGACCATATACGTTGTACGACTCCATTTATGTGAAATGTCCAGAATAGGCAAATCTATTGAGACAGAAGGCAGATTAGGAATTGCCAGGGGCTGGGGGAAACAGGAGAACGTACAAAACTCAGTGATGTTCTCTGTTGGTTCAAATGTATAAACATGTTCCATGATTCAAGTGTAAGGTTGTAATTTAGATCGTGTTCCCCACAGCTTGGGAAACTGTTCCAGAATAGCTTACTACTGAAGAGCTTCTGGCCTCAGCCCACACTGTGCACCTAGATGCCTTCCTTCACAGACCAAGGCTCTTGGCTAAACCTCATTCTCAGATTAATGGAGAAATTCATAGTCCTTGGGAAAGCATCTCTGTTAAAAGGAAATACTACCATACATACCTTGAATTTTCAAAAATGTTGTTTGTTTAAAAACTACTTTATGGTATACAGGGAAATGGTGAATAATTTTACGGTCCTGGGGGGAAGGACTTTCAATGAGTTGAGGATTTTACATCAATTCTAAAATATGTGTGCTACTCAACTTGGTATTTACAATCAACATATTAAATGGTTATATATATGAAGCTGTTTATCACAGTGTTATTGACAGTAGCAAAAAAAGAAAAATCCAACAATGAAAATTGTATACACACTTGCAGAAAGTCATACACCTTTTAAAAATGGGACATATGGGGGCACCTGGGTGGCTCAGTTGGGTAATTGTCCAACTCTTGATCCCAGCTCAGGTCTTGATCTCAGGGCTGTGAGTTCAAGCCCCGTGCTGGGCTCCGTGCTGGGTGTGGAGCCTACTTTTAAAAGGTGGGATGTATGAATGCTATATAACATAAAAATCATGCTACCATGCAAAATGATTAAAAGCACCTATTTGTGTGTGTGTGTGTGTGTGTGTGTGTAAAAACATACAAACATTCAGTAATTCAGACAGTTATAAATAATACACATACTCATTAAAGTGTATGTTTGTTTGTTTGTTTTAAGAGAGAGAGAGAGTGGGAGATGGGAGGAGAGAGATGGAGAGAATCTTAAGCAGGCTCCACGTCTAGCATGGAGCCCAACACAGGGCTCAATCCCATGACTCTGGCAGCACGACCTGAGCTGAAATCAAGAGTTGGACACTCAACCAACTGAGCCACCCAAACACCCAAAGTTATATGTCATTTGATACTGAAATAATTTCCTTTAATCCTCTTACCCGTATTCCATTGTGTTCAATAACTATACCTAGATTTCTCTTAATTCCAAAGGTATATATTCTATGGTCACTTTTTCACTTCTATCTTAAAATTGTGAACAATATCGGGGCACCTGGGTGGCTCAGTCGGTTAAGCATCTGACTTCGGCTCAGGTCATGATCTCATGGTTCGTGAGTTCGAGCCCCACATTGGGCTCTGTACTGACAGCTCAGAGCCTGGAACCTGCTTCAGATTCTGTGTCTCCCTCTCTCTCTCTCAGCCCCTCCCCTGCTCATGCTCTGTCTCAATAATAAATAAACATTAAAAAAAATAAAATTGTGAACAATATCATACATATAAGAGTATAATGTAGGTATATCGTTTGAAGTGCATCCATTGGGTTTCCACTGGGAACTGGAATTCTACTCGGTTCAGCTGAAGAGATGTTAATGAATACACTATTTAAGAGGGTGTGGGTGAGATTAAGAGAACCATGAAGTTGGGCCTGAACCATCAACAACTAGCAACCGTGGGAAGTCCATACCATCTCTGCACTAACATGCAAAGGAGGAAAGCATTTCCAGAGCTCCATGAGCTAGAGCCACAGAAGAGAGGCCTCTGGTCAAGAGTTCCAATTGTGGACGGACCCAGCCACTACTAGGTCATCAGTCCCAAACAGAGAAGGAAAGTAGAAAACATATCCTACCTCTTTCCTCCTGCTTCCAGTCTCCTCTTCGAAGTGTCCAAACACAAATGGAAACAAAACGAGCTGTGGTGAGCCCAGGTGATACTCTCCAAAAAGATCTGCCTCTAGAGGCATAGAACAGGGCAGGGGAGGAAGAGTGGATATGAGGAAAGGCAAACAGAAAACCCAAATGGTCTGCCTGTTTTGCCACTCAGCAATTATTCTTGCCATTGATCAGGTGAAGAGAAGCTCATCCCCTACACATGAGAATCAGAAGCCTACCAACCACTATACTGCTTTGAGGTGATGTCAATTTGGGTATACTTTGACCTAGAAACTAAATTGTAATATTTGTCTCCACCAGCACTCTTGACACAAGGTAACAAGGAAAGAGGGGCAAGGAAGAAATGATTAACATTTTACATGTCTGTCTGTCTCAACAGCTTGTTGCAAGGTTAAAATGGATAATTATAACTTCCTACTTCATTTATGTTTCCCTTGCCCTATGCGGCTCCTTTGTAGATCAGGAATTTTTTGCCTGGTGTGGTGATACAACATTTAATTTCTGCATGTTCTGAAATTTAAGTGGTCTCGACCTTATCAAGTTCCTGCAGTTATTTAATGACCATTAGTACTGCACATGGGAGTATTCAGACATGCCCAGTGAATCTCTGGTCATCGTGCAGAGTTCTCCTTGCCCTGATTGTATAGCCGCAACCCAATTTCTCCTTGGTAATTGGGATCAGTTATCCCAATTCCATCACAGTGAGAAACCAAAATGATGAAGGGGGCAGATCCAGCTTCCACTTCAATAGAACCACAGCTGAGTCCTGTGGTAGAAACATTCCTTTCTTTTGAACTAGGACTTCCAAACATGGTCAAAGTTTGTAGAAATGGTGTGCTGGACATTTTCCATTTGTCCCAGCAGTCTTTGTGCCTAGGATTACAGACCTCTAAAAACTCCATGAGCCTGGTTTCCTCATCTTTGGCTTCGGGGTAGATCCAGCTAATGGAAGACCTCAGCAGGATATCGGAGCATGAGAGGACACAGACGGGCCTTTCTTTTCCACCCTGTCCTCAATTGGAGCTGAGGGTGTGGCAGTGGCTCCAATGACAGAATCTCACCCTGCTGGGCTAATGGTCAGTACTGACTGCCTTCCTCTGCTGAACAGCATAGCTTCTGTTGGGTAGCCCTCACCTACAGCCACACCTGTGGCTCTTGCCTGGTTTTAGTAACTGTTCCACCCCTCTGGCCCCTTCTGCTCCCAACTATTGCTGGTTATGACTGGTTATTGGATACAAACTATGTGCCAGACACTGTGAGAATTGCCTAAATACATTATGTCATTTAGTCCTCACAGTCCAATAAGTTCGAAGGCTTTTAGTCCTATTGTAGAGATAATATAGTTTTAGAGATTTATGGAAGCGACAGTGACAGAGTTTGACATAGAATCTAGGGGTCCTTATGCTAGGGTCTCTGCACTCAAATACTATTCCCTGCTTCTTTCATCAGTTGATATCCTGCCTTAAAGAATCGAGGTTCCATATGGCTTTGCTCCTGTGGCACAAAGGATACCTTGACAACACACCCGCTCCCACAGTTGGGAACATGAATGCTGGTAAGATTTCCCCATCCAGCCATTCAACAAACAGCGTCTGGAATGTAGGACCCAAGCTCCAGAATACTAAGGGTCAGTGCTGACAGCATTAAGGCAAGCCTAGGAGGTTGGTTTGGTGCTTACTCACAGGGAACAGGGAGCTTTGTGTCTATTATTGTGCAGTACCATACTATTGTGCAGTGACAGGATAGACAGCCCAGAAATAAACCCCACATTTATATGGCCAATTAATCCACAAAGGAGGCACGAAAATACAATGGGGAAATCAAAGTCTCTTCAACAAATGTAGCTAGGACAGCGACGAAACCGGGCTACTTTCTTACACCATACACAAAGATAAACTCAAAATGGATTACAGACCTAAATGTGAGAGATGAAACCATAAAACTCCTAGAAGAAAACATAGACAGTGATTTATTTGACATTGGCCTTAACAAGGGAAACAAAAGAAAACAAACTACTGGGACTACTCCAAAGTAAAAAGCTTTTGCATGGCAAAGGAAATCATCAGCAAAATAAAAAGGCAACCTACTGAATGGGAGAAGATATTTGCAAATGATATATCTGATAAGCAGTTAATATTAAAAATATAAAAAGAATGTATACAACTCAACGCCAAAAGACACAAACAGTCCAATTCAAAAACGGGCAGATGACCTGAACAGACATACGGATGACCAACAGACATGTGAAAAGACACTCAACATCACTAATCAAGGGAAATCAAAACCATGAAAATCAAAACCACAACGAGATATCACCTTACACTAGTAAGAATGGCTAGAATCAAAAACAAAAGAAGTGTTTGCAAGAATGTGGAGAAAAAGGAACTCTCATGCACTGTTGGTGGGAATGCAAACTGGTATAGCCACTGTGGAAAACAGTATGCAGGTTCCTCAAAAAATTAAAAACTGAATTACCATATGATCCAGTAATTACACTATTGGGTATTTCCCCAAAGAAAATAAAAACACTGATTCAAACAGATATATTCACCCCTATGTTTACTGCAGCATTATTTACAATAGCCAAGATATGAAAGCAACCCAAGTATCCACTGACAGATGAATGGACAAAAAGATGTGGTACACACACACACACACACACACTGGAATATTACTCATCCATAATGAGATTGTGCGATTTGTAACAGTGTGGATGGAGGTAGAAGGTATGATGCTAAGTGAGACAGATCAAAGACAAATATCATATGATTTTACTTATATGTGGAATCTAAAAAACAAAACAAATGAATACACGAACAAAAGTAAAAACAGACCCATAAGTAGAGAAGAAACCAATGGTTGCCAGATGGGAGGGGGGGTAAGGGGATGGGCAAAATGGGTGAAGGGGAGAGGGAGACACAGGCTCCCAGTTATGGGATGAGAAGTCACGAGGATGAAAGGGACAGCCTAGGGAATATAGTCAATGGTATTGTAATCCGGTTGTATGGGGCAGATGGCGGCTCCATTTGTGGGGAGCACGGTATATAGACTTGTCAATCACGATATACACCTGAATGTAATGTAACATTGTGTGTCAACTATACTTAAATTAAAAAAAAAATGCAACTGTGGATCATATGTTTAAGTGACAACCTCTCATCAGACACATTCTTTTCTGGAAAACAGACCCAACAGTGTGGTTGACACCACTTCTGGAGAGTAACAATGAGATGGCTCCTTAAACTCTTTAGAAGCTCAGCTGGGCGCGGGAGCAGGGATTTCTCTCATACATGGGTCACTTACAAACCTCACTGAGGCCTCTTCGTCCCCTCAAAACCTGACAGCTGAGCCGCTGTTGGTTTGAATTTGCCTCTTTGATCTCGCCATTCTCTCCCGGGCACCTGGCGGGACACAGTACACTAGGCCTCGGGCAGGAGAGGGGCGTCTTTCAGGAAGCCAAGGGCTGCGCTGATTGGCTAAGCCTTGGAATCACTGTCAAGGCCGTCCAATCCCGAGGCTCCGCCCGCCGAGTCCCGGTCAAGTCTCGGTGGAGGGGATTCCGGGCCTGGAGGCCTCCGCTGCGATTACTGTCCGCACCTCGGCCGCCGCCTGCTGCCCAGTGAGTGAGCGCCGGGCCCGCGGGACTGGCCGAAGGCCGATGGGGAGGGGGGAGTCCGCGCGGCCGCCTCTGCCGGCGACGAGCTCCGGGGTCCCGGGCTTGCCGGGCAGCGCTGGGCGCCCGCTCCTCGGGAGCACCCCTCGTTGGCTCTCCTCTCGTCCTCCCGGGTGCTGACAGCTATCCCCAACCTCGTTTCGAAAGAGCGGGCTCTCCTCGCAAGGAACCCTGGCTTCTCCAGAATCGATGTAATCGAGCTGGGAAAGGAGGCAGAGCATTATCCGCGGAAATCCGCATACCACTGCAGGAAATACCCAAGTTTCGGCATTTGGGTCCAGGGAGGGCGGGTGGAGTTACCATAGGGAAAACCTCCCGGAAGCTGTGGGTTCTGAGCTGGAATTCGCGGGGGGGGGGGGGGGGGGGGGGGGGGGAGTGACCTAATTTGAGAGGGATGCAAAAACGTACAGGAAATTATTGTAATGTGCCACTAGTCTTAAATGTAGGTAATGTACCATTTGATCAGGAAATGAATCAGCACAGACATTTGGATAACAGGTCACGCATGGGTCATGAATCTTTCTTTCTCTTTTTCTTTTTCTTTCTCTTTCTCTTTCTCTTTCTTTTCTTTCTTTCCTTCCTTCCTTCCTTTCTTTTTTCTTTCTTTCTTTTTTCTTTCTTTCTTTCTTTCTTTCTTTCTTTCTTTCTTTCTTTCTTTCTTTCTTTCTTTCTTTCTTTCTTTCTTTCTTTCTTTCTTTCTTTCTTTCTTTCTTTCTTTCTTTCTTTCTTTCTTTCTTTCTTTCTTTCTTTCTTTCTTTCTTTCTTTCTTTCTTTCTTTCTTTCTTTCTTTCTTTCTTTCTTTCTTTCTTTCTTCCTTCCTTCCAAGTAAAATCAAATCATAGTTCCCAGGGGTGACAGGAGTAGGGCTGCCCAGAACTTGCAGCCCCTACCTATTCTCCTCAGATATACCTCTTCCCATCTTAAACGATGGCATAGCTGAGGGCCTGAGGCATTGAAGAGCCCTTTCTAAGGTCTCAGGAGTAATCAAAGGAAAAATGAAGGCAGATGGGACCCGAATCAGCATTCTCAGCCCCTTGAGACACACTGGTATCTAAGCTGTAAGTGGTAAGACATTTGTCACCAGTGATAAAGTTGTAATTTTTTAAAGACACCTTATTCAATTTGGTGAATTCAAAGTTATCCCCATTGCAAGATCACTCTTGCTTATTTTCTGATAAATATTTTGTGAATGGGAGAAAGCTGAAAGTATTCTGGACACCTTAAGGAACCGCTTAGATTTTGGACAATGCCTTTGTTAGGGTGGGGACGGAGAGGAAGGTTGAAGATACTGAACTCTGGGACATAGTTCACAAGGTGTGGTACACTTATTTTCAGGTGTGGGTTCCCTTGGGGACCACAGGGAACTTCTTCATCCTGATTGGATTCTACATTTAACCCTTGGGAGCAAGACCAAGAAACTGAGGCCCAGGAACAGGTAAGTCTATACCCTAACCTTCCAGATAGTTTCTCCTCCCTAGATGGCTGATGTGAGCACTGTCTCTCCACTTCAGGAGAGATGCCACCCCCTTCTCAACAGGGGCACTGCAAGAGACACATTTCTATAATTTACAGGGTGAGAGTGTGTGTGTAGGAATGGGATTAGAGGACAGCTGTTTTCTTCATAAATGTTTGTAACATATGTAAAAATTCAATCATCTACTCCTATGTGCAGGAAAAAAAAAAAAAAAAAAAAAAAAAGAATGGCAAGTGACCTAAGCTTGATTTCTCTTGTATCACTCATGTTCTATGAAAACATTTATGGGAAAAAGACATCATGGGGACTTCCAAGATGGATAATATATTGCTACTTCCTTCAAGCAAGTTCTGGCCTGCTGTTGCAGACAACTGACTCGGGGTGCCAAAGTTCAGAAAAAGGAAAGAACTTCTGTTACATCTCCCTACCCTCAGCGGGTGGCCTCTGACTCTCTGGACAGGGGACAGAGTGGGGCTGTGGCAGAAGGGAAGAGAAACCTCATGACCTGCCTCTTCTCTCCAGTGAGTTGTTCAGCCTCCTATGCCCAGCACTGAGGCTGACTCTGGCTCTGAGGTCCCTGTAAATCAAGAATGCATCTTTGGCAAGAATACAGGGAAGTCACTGAAGTCTGGCTTGGAGTGCCCACTCGCCTGGAACCTAGTTAGCAAGGATAACTATTCTACCACCTGGCACAAAATTCCCTCCCTCCCCCAGAATCTTCTCCCCAGCTAGCCAGAACCCACTATTTCATGATAAGGCTGTGAAAAGCATAAGCTCTGCTGGGTTTCCTACAGAAGAGTGTGGGTCCGTTGGAAAGCACTGAGGCTGGTCGGTCCGACATGAGGTTCACAACCTGCTTGGTAGCCCACCAAAGAGAATCAGCACTATTATTGAGGGGAGAGCGGTGGTAGCTCCCCTAAGTTTTTTCAATCTTCTGAAAGTAAAATTAATAATAAACCGAAGGCCTTCTGTACCTACCCAATTGGATTAAGAACAAAAAATTGAAATTTTGGCTCCCTAGAAGTGATAGAGCACTTAAGAACTTCCTAAGCATGATAAATAAGATAGGCAATACCATGTATTCATTTAAAAATTGCTTTTCCCAGGACATTTAAGTGTCATTGTGTTCTTCCCCTCTTGAGACCTTCAGTAGAAGCTGAAGAGAAGAAAGGTGAAGCCAGAAGAGGATGGCCAAGGGATATCACCAGTGGGTGACACAATAGGGGTATATAGGAGAGGGCCAGGGATCACAGGAAGAGTGTTGACATAGTGACCTGGAAACACCTAAAACTTCCTGAACACAAATGCAAGGAGCACAGAGAAATCTGTCTTCAAGGTGTCCTCAATGCATCTTCTGAATCATCCCTTCTCAGAAGCAAAGTTTCTGTCATCCAGTTGTACAGAAGGTCTATACAACTGTCCCTCACAGAAGAGAGAGTGATCTTTTAGTTTGTTTGTTTTTAAGTATTCAGTTCTTCAAGATTTACAGTGGGAAGCAAAATCAGGAAACATGGAGCTGTATACCTATAGAGAAGGAGGAGATTCTGAAATCATCTTCGTTCAGTCAGCTGGTCGTAGGCTAGCAAATGTTGGCCATGCTGGTTAAGTTTGCCCAAGATCAGACAGCTACTTAGAAGAAAGGACTGTAATCCACACTGTGTTCCTAGCTCAGAATTTGATTTTTTTTTTTTTTTACATTTTTATATGGTATCTGGTATCTGGTATTTGTTATATGGACAGTCCAAAGCATCCTATATGAGGATACATGTAGAATATATCATTTTAAGCCTCACTGCTTTTTTACATTTTAGGTGAAGATGGGGTTTATATTCTCAAAATCTATGAATGAAAACATGAAAAACCAACAGGAGTTTATGCTTATGAATGCTCGACTCCAGGTACATTTTCAAACAATTAAGTTTTTATGTTGTTACAGTGGTTAAAGTTTCTATGACATACTCCAGCAGTATTGTTCTCTTTGGCCCCAAAAAGTAAAATGCTCATGGGCCTCTATCCTTGGAGCCAAGATGAAATGGATTACTAATTATCTGGTAAATGGGCGTGTTTAAATCTCCAGTCTAGATCCTAGTATAAAAATTTCCATACCAAAGGAAGACGTAACTGCTTAGAGTATAGGGGAGGTAGAATGATGCCCCTCTCCTCACCAAATATGTGCATCCTAACCTCCTGTGGATATGTTGCCTTACATGGCAAAAGAGACTTTGAAATGTGATTAAGTTAAGGAGTTTGAGCTAAGGAAGCTCCTGGGTTATCCTGGATTATCTGGATGGGCCCAATGTAATCACAATGGTCCTTATAAGGGGTAGAGATGGGGCGCCTGGGTGGCTCAGTCAGTTAAGCGTCCGACTTCAGCTCAGGTCATGATCTCACGGTCCGTGAGTTCGAGCCCCGCGTCGGGCTCTGTGCTGACCGCTCAGAGCCTGGAGCCTGTTTCGGATTCTGTGTCTCCCTCTCTCTCTGACCCTCCCCCATTCATGCTCTGTCTCTCTCTGTCTCAAAAATAAATAAATGTTAAAAAAAATAAGGGGTAGAGAGAGAACAGAGGGTCAAAGTCAGAGAGAAAAAAAAAGATTTGAAGATGCTACACTGCTGGCTTTGAAGATAGAGTGAAGGGCCAAAGAAGGAATTCAGGTAGCCTCTAGAAGCTGGAGAAGGCAAGGATGTGGATTCTTTCCTAGAGCCCAGAAGGAACACAGTCCCACAGCCCGCTTGGGATTTCTGACTCCAGAACTATAAGATAATAAATTTATGCTGTTTTAAGCTTCAAGTATAATTTGTTATAGCAACAATAGGAAATTAATACACACTGTGAAAACTTGACACTGGATTTAGACATAGGCTGATAGCAAAGTGGAAGTAGCAAAGTAGAAGATTGTCTAATTGCCTGATATTGTCTAACTGCCTAATTGTCAGGAAGTATTATGAAACGTTGTAAAGGTTTGACTGAAATTATTTTCCTAAGGTTTCAAACAAAGATCTCTTGGCTTCTGGGGTTCATTATGGCCCTGGGGATAGAAGGTCCTACTGTGAGGCAGTATGGTGAGTGATTAAAAGTGAGGACTAAAGACAGACCAGCTAGGTTTGAATCCCATCTCTACCCCTAACTGTATGACTTGTGCCTCAGCCTCCTGGTTTATAAACTGGAGGTAACAGTATCCCCTTCACAAGGTTGCTTTGAGGATAATGATGGTCGTGTAAAGAGAGTATATGGGACAATGCCTCAAGTCCTCAAAACAGTGTCTTTCACTTTATAAGTATTCATGGTTGCTGCCATGATTGCTATTAAGAGTGTCCTGTGCAGGACAACGATTTCTTTTGGGGGAATGGGACGATTTAAAGAATGGAAACTGAATTTTTGTAACACAGAAAAGTGGCCTAGGGGAGATTAAACATTAGGCATATGAACCAGCCAAGAATGTCATATGCCCAGAGAGTCTTTTGTCCAAGATCTTTGGAAACTATAGATTTTTACATCCATTCCCTTGAAGTCAGGATATGTGAAGGGTGTGGGATTTTATCCTATTTGCAAGATAACGAATTAGCCTGTTACTATTTATTGGACGCTGGCAGAATACAGGAGACACTTCCATCAGAGACAGAGGACTTCACTACTCATAGCACAGTAAGCAGCATAAGCTTGAGGTTGGCATGAGTTTTCCCTGTGCCCCTCAAGTCTCAAGAGGGCATGCAGGTTGGCTTAATTGGATGCTGAGGTGGGTACAATGGGTTCGGGACACAGCCGAGGAACAGTGAGCTATGGAATCTACTACTTCTACCGTGACGGGTCAGCCAGGCTGCTCTTAGGTAAGACTTGTTACTTCATTTCTCAAGGTTTCTCACTGCAAACACAACCCTGAGTAATGGCCCATGTAAGGAACAGTCAGACCCTATATCCTTGGCCTACCCAGCAAAAAGTACAGGAATGGCCCATTAAGTTTGATTCTCCCAACATGTGTTTGGTTAGGATGATTAGTTTTTCTTTGTTGATCAGGATATACTTTATTATTTATCTTCTAATTTCAAGGAAGGATGATAAAAAGAATGTAGATCAACACTATTAAAGCAGCTTTCCACCTTAAAGCTACTTGAGTTCTGATCTTAACTGGGACAGGCTAGAGAGAAACATAATCTGTAGAAATTTTGGAAGATTAGGTGGGTCCTCAAATATTTCCTGTTTAAAGGAATTAAACTTCTAACATCTTTCTTAGGGTTTAGAGCTATTCTTTTATTGAAAAAAAAAGTATCACAAAACATTTGATACATTCTAGAGAATATATTTATAAGTTATGAAGCATAATAAAATGAGTACCGATGAACCCATTACTAAATTGAAGAATTTTGTTATCACAATACACCTGAAGCTACCTACAGGTTCCATCCTATATGTTGAGTGAGCCCAAACAGTTAAAGCCGGTCTGGAATTGACCTCATATCCCAGAGCCCCTGTGACTGGGCAGGACTCAGAAAATGTAAGGAATGGGCCACTAGGGTAGAAGATTTCTTGTCTTTGTAAGTTCTTTAAAATATCTTTAAAAATCCCAGTTGAAACATCATATGTACTAATGCCTTTAGCCCATGACGGCATGTCTTTTGGTGCTTTTCCTGTTTGATGGCATCTCAATAAAAGGGGTAAAGAGAAGAAATAAAGCAAAACTCTTATTAAAGAAAAGCCTAATGACTAGAATACTTTCCCCAGTTTTTTTTCTTACTTCTACTTTTTTTTTTTTTTTGGTAAAAAAGGAGATAAATAATAACTCAATCATTCCGTATTATTGGGTTTTTTTTTTTTTTCATTCAGGGAAAAGAACAAGAATTAGAGATTCAGCTACATCTCATACCAGTGCCCAGGTTCTTAACTGGCTGTACATTCTACTCA
This sequence comes from Prionailurus bengalensis, assembly GCF_016509475.1. NCBI lineage: Eukaryota > Metazoa > Chordata > Mammalia > Carnivora > Felidae > Prionailurus > Prionailurus bengalensis. Next base: position 6,296,798 of record NC_057359.1, read on the forward strand.
CTCAGGGCTTTGGGATATTTAGGTCCCACCCCAGACCAATCAGATCTCTTCCTGGCCGGGCATGCTGTCACTGTTTTAGGCTCTCCAGGAGACTGTAATGCACAGTCTAGTTTGAGGTCTTTGCCCTTCGTTTTCCATGATGCTACATAATTATAATCAATGATTGGCAGGGATTTAACACAATGCATATTGGAGATGGAACCAAATAGTTTTCAATTTAAGTAAGCTAATCAGGAAATTAAATCAGTCACTGGAGTCTGATTAATAAGAATTTGTAAAAGACTTCAAATCAGAAAGGTTTCTCTTCATTACAACTTTGGTTCAAGTTGAGCTAGAGGGGATTTATACTACTAGTTAGAATGATGTTTTCATATCATCAGCAAACTTCAGTTTCCCATTGCTTTGTTTAGCATCTCTTACTCATGATGGTGGCTATACTCAAGTAAACGAAGTATCAAAGAAAAATGAATACTTTCTTAAAATGCCATTAGATGGCATACCTAAACTAATTTCGTATCTCTTGAGTGGCCAGAAAAGCATTTTGATATTATATAACAGAATGGAAACTGAAAATGGAAAGCAGAAAGAATGAGGGAAGATTCCATAAGTCTTTGCTGTGCTCTAGAACTCTGTAAGCAAAGCAGTTATGATCCATGTAAAGATAAGTCAGGTAGTTTATTCACCGTTTACTGTGTATAGACAACAAACTCAAGATTTAAAAAATACGTGATTGTATGTCTATTGTTAGTTTGGTGTTAAAGAAATGAGGTATAGTTATAAACCAAAAAATACATATTTAATATATATAAAATAATGTGCTGTATGCTAAGCAGGACTCAGAAATGCCTAAGGTATGTGCTCTATATTCAAGGAACTTATCATCTAAATTCAAGGAATTTATCATCAAGGGTGAGTCATGCTGCAAATAACCAGATGTTTGTGTGTATGTATGTATGTGGTAAGCAGAACATTGGTTCCCTAAAGATGTCCACACAGTAATCTCTAGAACTGTGAATGTATTATCTTGTGGCAAAATGGACCTTGCAGATGTGATTAAGGGAACAGACCTTGAGATGGGAAAATTATCCTTGGTGATCCATGTGGACCCAATCTAAACACACAAATTTTTTTTTTTTTTTTTTTTAGTTTTTTAATGGTCATTTTTGAGAGAGAGAGAGAGACAGAGACAGAGAGAGACAGAGAATGAGCAGGGGAAGGGGAGAGAGACAGGGAGATACAGAATCTGAAGAAGGCTCTGGGCTCTGTGCAGACAGCTCAGAGCCTGACGCAGGGCTCGAACGCACGATCCGTGAGATCATGACCTGAGCCGAAGTCAGATGCTCAACCGACCACCCAGGGCCACCCAGGTACCCCTAAACACACAAATTCTTAAAAGTGGAGAGGTGAGGACAAAAGAGAGAGAGAGAGAGAGAGAGAGAGAGAGAGAGAGAGAAATACCAATGTGGAATTTAAGAAACAAAACAAGTGAGCAAAGAAAAAAATAGACAAAAAAATAGACTCTTAACTGTAGACAACAAACTGAGGGCTACCAGAGGGGAGGCAGGATAGGGAGGAGTGAAATAGGTGAAGGGCATTAAGAGCACACTTACATGAGCAGTGAGGAATGCACAGAACTGTTGAATCACTATAATGACACCTTAAACTAACATAACACTGTACATTAACTACACTGGAGTTAAAATTAAAAAGAGAGAGAGAGAGAGATGTGATGTTGCTGGACTGCAACATGGAGGAAGGGATCCCCCACAAGGAATGCAGGTGGCCTGGAGAAACTGGAAAATGCTAGGAAACAGAATCTCCCCTAGACTCTCGAAAAGGAGATTCTTGCAGACACCTTGATTTTAGCCCATTCGCACCTGTGTCAGACTTCTGATGTCCAGAAGTATAAGATAGTAATTTGTGTTATTTTAAGCCACTAAGTTTGTAGTAATTTGTCTATATAGCAGCATGGACTCTGATAGGATTGTTTCTGCAACATAAAACATAATGTATACTCAATACATGCTTTTTCAAATATATAAAAATTAGAACAGCAATAACTATTATGAGAACTTTCTGAAATTGCTTAAACCCCTATAACTCCCAACAACCTGCCATTCTTATGCCCTCTCATCTGTTTTTTGCTTTTGTTTTGTTTTTTTTTTTGAGGTGAAAGCTTCTTGAAATAAGAAGGGCTTAATGTTCTGAGGAAAACAAGAGAGTACAGTGTCTGCTTGGTAGAGAGTCTTGTGGCAACAAGGAGCCCAAAATGTAAAGTAGGGAGTGAAGGAGGAGGAAAGCAGCCAACTCTGTATGTGGAAGGACGAGCAAGTGGGAGATGGTTCCAGAACCAGAAGTGGCCAGATAGTACCCTGACTAAAAGATCACCATGTCAACACAAGCTCACCAACTTAGATTTAGAACTCTCTTCAACTTACCCCTCTGAAACTCATTGTGGCCAGTCCCTATCCCCGTTACCTTTGTCCCTCACTCATGATTATTCTTGAGGTTTATTTTTATTGTGGTAAAACACAAATAATATAAAATTCATCATCTTATAAAATTTTTAAGTGTTTTTATTTTATTTTTGAGAGACAGAGACAGAGACAGAGAGAGAACAAGTGGGGGAAGGACAGAGAGAGGGAGACAGAACCCAAAGCAGGCTCCAGGCTCTGAGCTGTCAGCACAGAGCCCGACGTGGGGCTCGAACCCACGATCCATGAGGTCATAACCTGAGCCAAAGTCCGATGCTTAACTGACTGAGCCACCCAGGCGCCCCTAAAATTCATCATTTTAAAGTGTACAATTCAGTGACATTTACAATGTTGTGTAACCATCTCTGCTACTGAATTCCATAACATCTTCATCAAAAGGAAACCCCATGCCCATTAAGCAGTCACTCCCCATCACCCCAATCCCTGGCAACCACTAATCTGCTTTTGTATGGATTTGTCTGTTCTGGACATTTCATATAAATGGAATCATGCAATATTATTTTTTTGTCTGGCTTATTTCACTTAACATAATCTTTCCAAGGTCCCTCTATGTTGTAGCATGAGTCAGAGCTTTATTCCTACTTATGGCTAAACAACATTCCACTGTGTAGATACACCACATTTTGTTTATCTGCTCATCAGTTTACAGACATTAATATTTCCACTTTTTGGCTGTTGTGATTAATGCTGCTATGAAAATTCTTATACAGGTTTCTGTTGAACATTTGCTTTTCAGCTCTTGAGTATATACCTAGGAGTGGAATTTCTAGATCACCTACTTTTATATTTAACTTCTTGAGGAACCACAAAAATGTTTCCCTTGGTGGGTGTACCATTTTACATTCTTACCAAAAGGTATTTCGGTTACTATTTACCCACTTCCTTGACAAAACTTGTTATCTTCCTTTTTCTTTTCTTTTCTTTTAATTCTACCCATTCTAATGGGTTTGAAGTTGTTTCTCATTGTGGTTTTGACTTGAAATTTCCTAATAACTAATAACATTTTTTCACAGACTTTTTGGCCATTTATATATCTTCTTTGGAGAAATGTCTATTCTGGTCCTTTGCTCATTTTTATTTTTTTATTTATTTTATTTTATTTATTTATTTTTTCAATATATGAAATTTATTGTCAAATTGGTTTCCATATAGCACCCAGTGCTCATCCCAAAAGGTGCCCTCCTCAATACCCATCACCCACCCTCCCCTCTCTCCCACCCCCCATCAACCCTCAGTTTGTTCTCAGTTTTTATTTTTTTTTTTATTATTATTTTTTTTTAAATTTTTTTTTCAACGTTTATTTATTTTTGGGACAGAGAGAGACAGAGCATGAACGGGGGAGGGGCAGAGAGAGAGGGAGACACAGAATCGGAAACAGGCTCCAGGCTCTGAGCCATCAGCCCAGAGCCTGACGCGGGGCTCGAACTCACAGACCGCGAGATCGGGACCTGGCTGAAGTCGGACGCTTAACCGACTGCGCCACCCAGGCGCCCCATGTTCTCAGTTTTTAAGAGTCTCTTATGGTTTGGCTCTCTCCCACTCTACCTCTTTTTTTTTTTTTTCCTTCCCCTCCCCCATGGGTTTCTGTTAAGTTTCTCAGGATCCACATAAGAGTGAAAACATGGTATCTGTGTTTCTCTGTATGGCTTATTTCACTTAGCATCACACTCTCCATTTCCATCCACGTTGCTACAAAAGGCCATATTTCATTCTTTCTCATTGCCACATAGTATTCCATTGTGTATATAAACCACAATTTCTTTATCCATTCATCAGTTGATGGACATTTAGGCTCTTTCCACAATTTGGCTATTGTTGAGAGTGCTGCTATAAACTTTGCTCATTTTTAAATTGGGTTGTTTTTGTTTTTGACTCTGCAGGAGTTGCTTATACATGATGGACACTAGATCATCATCAAACAAGATTTGCGAATATTTTCTCCCATTCTTTGGGTTGTCTTCTTACTCTCTTGACAGTGTTCTTTCATGAATACAAGTTTTTAATTTTTGTGAAATCCAATTTATTTTTTCTTTTGTTGCTTGTACTTTAGGTGTCATATCTGAGAAACCATTGTCAAATCCAAAATCATAAAGATTTGCTTCTGTGTTTTCTTCTAAGAGTTTTATAGTTTTAGCTTTATATTTAGGTTTTTGACCCATTTGGGGTTAGTTTTTTATATGGTGTGAAGTAAGGGTTCAACTTTACTCTTTTGCATGTAGATATCCAGTTAGCAGGAGGCTCATTCTTTATGAACATAAAGAAGTCATGCACTGCACAGTTAAGATTAGGAGTTACATACTAAATCTGTAACTGACTCAGATGACGAATCTGTTCATCAGGGTTCAGGCTCTCTGAAAAGAGCATCTTGGCCTATTAGTGGTCTTCAAGTACCTGAAGTTCAAGACAGTGACAACCTTCCAGTTTCTTTTCTACTAAAGTTGAAATGGATAGGAATAAGTTAATTTAACTACATTATGAAGGATTCGGTAAATACATAGAATACAATACATTAGTTGACTTTTAAAGAGGTTGCTAAAAATCTTCAGCAAATCTCTTTAAATGTGGGGCAAAATATTAATCACTTAATGGAATCACTTAGAGGAGTTAATGAAAATAGTTATGATTTCCTATATTCTGTCCATATTCAGGAAGGGTAGGAAATGAAAGTGAAATAATGAGGTCATTGATGCCACAGGTACTTATCTCTACAAAGGGAAACAACTAAATGACAAGGGTCAAGCCACCAAGCTGGTCTTGTGCTACCTAGCCTTTCCCTGCTGACATTGGGTCCAGGGCCCTTCAATCAGTTCTCTAAAGGGGACACAATGGTTTTAGGTTTGTTCACAAACTTAAATGAGATCAATGAATCCAGTTATAGACTGCCAGAAGGCTTTTCTTTTTCTTTGCTTCCCTCAACTATAATTCTGTTTCATAAATCTGATCAGAGTGAATTTTAATTCATTTTTAGTTTTTCATTGCTTGAACAAGGGTGGTCACTTTATTTATTAACTCAGTAAAGCATGTTCTGAATGGCCAATATATACAGAGTCTGGGACACAAAACTGTTAATTAAAAAATGGTACTATAGCTTTAATAATTTTGTTTTCTCTATAAATCTTCATAACATGTATTCTTTCTCCCTCTCACCCTACCTTACTCTAAAAATAATTTAATGCAGGCTTGCTGTTAAAATCTTTACACTTCTCATATGTGTCTTGTTTCTACTTCATTTTCTTCCTTAAGATAATTAAGAATGTGGGGCAGCAGAAGGAGGAGAATTTTTAAGAGACAAAAAAAAATATCCCCTGTAAATATCTCTAATAGTTAACATAAGGGTAACAATTGAAACTGTCATTATTCTTCAATAATCTTATTAAGTACAAAATAATAGTGAAACCACATTTTAATAAATGTTTTAGTTTAAAATAATTTTAGGGGTGCCTGGGTGGCTCAGTTGGTTAAGCATCTGATTTCAGTTTAGGTCATGATCTCATGCTTAGTGAGTTCAAGTCCTGAATCGGGCTCTGTGCTAACAGTGCAGAGCCTGCTTGGGATTCTTTCTCCCTCTCCCACTCTCTCTGTTTCTCCCCCACTTGTTGTCTCTCTCTCTCTCTCTCTCTCTATCTCTCTGTCTCTCTCTCAAAAAAATATGAATAAACTTTAAAAAATAAATAAATAAGGGGCACCTAGGTGGCTCAGTCAGTTAAGTGTCCGACTTTGGCTCAGGTCATGACCTCACAGTTCGTGGGTTCAAGCCCTGCATTGGGCTCTGTGTTGATAGCTCAGAGCCTGAAGCCTGCTTCAGATTCTGCCTCCCTCTCTCTGCCCATTCTCCGCGCATGCTCTGTCTCTCTCTCTCACTCTCTTAAAAATAAAGAAACATTGGGGCAGTTGGGCGACTGACTTCAGCTCAGGTCATGATTTCATGGTCCAGTCGATGGGTTTGAGCCCCAAGTCAGGCTCTGTGCTGACAGCTCAGAACCTGGAGCCTGCTTTGCATTCTGTGTCTCCCTCTCTCTCTGCACCTCCCCCACTCGCACTGTCTCTCTCTCTGTCTCAAAAATAAATAAATACTTCTTAAAAATTAAAAAAAAATTTAAAAAAGAACAAGATTAAAAAAATAAAAATAATAAAAATTTAGATTTACAGAAAAATTACAAAACTAATACAGAGAGAGTTTATGAATACCCTTCATTTATTAGCTTCCTCTAATAGTAACAATTTATAATATCAAAGTACAATGATCAAAACCAGGAAATTAACATAAGCATAATAAAATGAACCAAACAACTGATCTTTTTGATATTTCACCAATTTTTCTTCTAATGTCCCTTTTCTGTTCCAGGATCCAATCTAAGATCTCACACTGCATTTAACTGTTGTGTCTCCTTAGTCTCTTCCAATCTGTGACAGTTCCTCATTCCTTCCTTCGCTTTCATGATAAGTATTTTGGATAAGTCCTGGTCAATTATTTAGAAGAATTTATTTTACTTTGGGTTCTTTTAGTGTTTTCTGACAATTAGATTCAGGTTGTGCACTTTTTGCTATTATTCTTAAACCACAGAATGCTGTTGTGTCTTTTTCATTGCACCATATCAAAGGATACCTGATGTCAGTATGTCTTATTACTGGTAATGTTAACCTTGGTCACTTGGTTAAGGTGGTGCCTAGCAGGTCTCTCCACTGTAAACTTACTATTTTTGGTTTTCTAATTGATAAATACTTTTGGGGAGATACTTTGAGACTCAGTTAATATCTTGCTATTACTCACACTTGTGTCCATTGATTTCCACACCCATTGGTGGGATCTTACATGCAACAATTATTACTGTAGTATCTGCCTAGTGGTGATTTTTGTATCTTCTTCATTCCATCTGTATTTGTTCACTGGAAAAGCTGTTCCTTCTTCACCTAAATTATTTATAGCAATATGGTCTCATGGACATTTTATCCTATGGGTTATAATCTAGTACCACCATTATTTACTTTATGGTTTAAATTATTGTCTTGGCTATTGGAAACTCCTTCAAGTTGGCTCCTAGGTCCTTTTGACATACCCCAACGTTTTTTGAATATTTTTTTATTTTCTGTGATCAAAAGATAGTCCATATATATTGTCCCTGTCCCAGGTCTGGAATTAACCACTTATTCAAGGAGTCCTGGTTCCTCTTATTGGAGAATAGTACTTAGAAATCAAGACCTGGACTCTAGATGTGTTTGTTGCTATGGTCATTGTTCCTGGGCCTATTCAGCAAAGACATGTACATGTACTAACCCATGCACATACACTAAACCAGGAGTTCATGCTGATATCTCTGATCAATCCATTATGACACCTCATTCTAGTCTTTCCTTATCCTCATATGTTCTTTATCAGACAGTGAGAAACCTGGCTGTTATTTTCCATAATATATTCACTTCACTCCTAGTAGACAAATAAAATAATTCTAAAATTGCCAATATATACCCCGGTGAGAAACAGATTCACTAACTAAAGTACATTTTTTGTTCTTTTCCCCTTTACAATAAATATGCATTCAAAATACTGTTTTCCTGTGAATTGGGTTAGTTCTTCCTGGGCTCCTTCAGAATGGTTAGGTTATTCATTTGCAATATTTATACTTTATATTCTCCCTATGTCTGGTCAGTTTTAATTAGTTGTAGGGTAGGGGGATATATAAAACATAACTGTGTTCTACTAATCAAAGCTATACAGCAAGACACGCTCAGAGAAGGGTATCTCCCTCCTCATTCCAGCTAACCTATTCCCACCCCTCTCTTTTATATAGCCCCTTCCCACATTCAACCTATAGGTGCCTAATTTCTCTAGTCTTCAATTATCCTTATTGCACTTCTTTTGCACAATAAACTGATACGTGCGTATTTTCTTTTGTCTCCTTCTTTCTTACATAAAGGGTAGTGTACCAATGATACCCTTTTATACCTTGCCTATACATTTAACAGTATGTCACTCCAAAGCTGTTCAGAGGTTTTTCTCATTTTCTTTAATAGTTGCATAGTACTCCATTGTGTGGGCAATATTATTTATTCAAATGATGTATGGGCACTGTATTAGTTTCTTACTGCTGTGACAAATTTGTTGTAGCTTTAAATTTATCCAAACTGGCTTCTATCTCTTACAATGAGACCTATTATGATATAAATACAACAAAATACTACCTATTTCTACACAGCCTTCCAGCAGGGATTACCTAGAGTGCAAAAGCATTTTTCTGCTAGGTTTCAGTCCTTCCTAAAAAGTTCTTCATTTAAGGGGCGCCTGGGTGGCTGAGTCAGTTAAGCATCTGACTTCAGCTCAGGTCACGATCTCACAGTTTGTGAGTTAGAGCCTCGTGTCTGGCTCTGTGCTGACAGCTCAGAGCCTGGAGCCTGCTTCAGATTCTGTGTCTCCCTCTCTTTCTGCTCTTCCCCCACTCATGCTCTGTCTCTCTCCCCTTCAAAAATAAATATACTTTAGAAAAAAAGTTCTTCATTTAATATTTTTAAATGCCTTCTAGATGTTAAGAGCCTTTAAATGTAAAAATAAAAATAGCCTTTCATATGTGAAAATGTTCTATTTAAATACATTTTTTGGTGTTGCTGTTAGTATTCATAAACCACCCAGAGACAGATTCATTTAGAATTACAAAGTATGATTGAAGGTATTATGTTAAAGAATACAGCCCTAGTGCATTTCTTAATAATACATGACCAAGTAAAAAAACCACTTTTGGGGGGAGTCGATGTGTACATGAGGATTTTTTGGGAAAATGAGAACCATGCAAATTAGGAATAAGAAACCACATCTCCATTTGGTCCTTAGTGCCTATTCCAAGAGATGGGCTTCCAAATTATACTGCAGAAGGACAAAGGAAAATGCAGTGTGAGGTAGTGAACAGAGATTATTACACAGAGAAATGTGCACTGTTCTAAAGATGTTCTTGAATATAATGTTTTCCTCTCAACTTCTCCTACATTATGCTCTGCTCCCTGATGCATACTTCTTACTCCCTGACAATCGCTGCCTCTCCTCCTCTTATTATGCTCTCCTCCTCTTATTCCCTGTCGATCGCTGCCTACATTATGCTCTGCTCCCTGATCCATACTTTCTTTTATTTTATTTTTTATTTTTTAAAATTTACATCCAAATTAGTTAGCATAGAGTGAAACAATGATTTCAGGAGTAGATTCCTTAATGCCCCTTACCCATTTAGCCCATCCCCCCTCCCACAACCCCTCTAGTAACTCTCAGTTTGTTCTCCATATTTATGAGTGTCTTCTGTTTTGTACGCCTCCCTGTTTTTATATTATTTTTGTTTCCCTTCCCTTATGTTCATCTTTTTGTCTCTTAAAGTCCTCATATGAGTGAAGCAATATGATTTTTGTCTTTCTCTGACTGACTAATTTCACTTAGCATAATACCCTCCAGTTCCATCCATGTAGTTGCAAATGGCAAGATTTCATTCTTTTTTTTTAATTTTTTTTTAATGTTTATTTATTTTTGAGACAGAGAGAGACAGAGCATGAACAGGGGAGGGTCAGAGAGAGGGAGACACAGAATCTGAAAAGGCTCCAGGCTCTGAGCTGTCAGTACAGAGCCCGACGTGGGGCTCAAACTCACGGACCACGAAATCATGATCTGAGCCAAAGTCGGCCGCTTAACCGACTGAACCACCCAGGCACCCCGATTTCATTCTTTTTGATTGCCGAGTAATACTCCATTGTATATATACCACATTTTCTTTATCCACTCATCCATCGATGGACATTTGGGCTCTTTCCATACTTTGGCTATTGTTGATAGTGCTGCTATAAACATGGGGGTGCATGTGTCCCTTTGAAACAGCACACCTGTATCCTGTGGATAACTGCCTAGTAGTGCAATTGCTGGGTTGTAGGGTAGTTCTATTTTTAGTTTTTGAGGAACCTCCATACTGTTTTCCAGAGTGGCTGCACCAGCTTGCATTCCCATCTGATCCATACTTTCTTACTCCCTGATGATCACTGCCTATGTTATGCTCTGCTCTCTTATCCATACTTTCTTATTCCCTGACGATTGCTGCCTACGTTATGCTCTGCTCCCTGATTCATACTTTCTTACTCCCTGATGATCACTTCCCTTATTTCCTAATGAAACTGCTCCATGTTTCTGTGGAGGTACCTATAGAGACATGGTCAGAACTGTGGAGGTATCTACAGGGACACGGTTAGAACTGTTGAGGTACCTACAGAGACATGGTTGAACTGTGGATGCATCTACAGAGACACGGTCAGAACTGCTGACCAAGCTTTCAATGACTTCTGGATTAAGTAACTGACTGTGAAGCTCTCTTGCCAATTATTGGGAACAAATTCATATCATGCCTCAGAGTAATGATCACCTAGTCAAGGTAAGATTCACTTCTTCAGACACATGTTTTTACAGCTTACATAATTAATCTCACCCAAGCCTTAATAAAAGTCTGTCCTCTGCCCCTGATCTCTGCTCTCGGAACCAGTAACACATCAGAATGTGGTTTGCAAAGAGTTCAACCTTAGGCTCTTTCTCAGGCAAAAAGGGAGTTGATTAAAAAAACAGGCATGTTTAAGTCAGTGTTAGAGGGAAGTGATAGTGAATTTTGTTTGCAGCATCTAATGTGTGGTTCTTTTTTGTAAATGGAAAGTTACTTTAAAAAAACTCCTTATGAAAGAGTCCTCATATTGGGAAGGTTCATTCAGTTATATTATTTCCAATTATTTTCCCCTCTTCCTTCATTTCCTTACATCTGAACCATTCATTTTTTCCCCTCAATGACTATGTTGAAAACCTCATAAATATATTTTGCCTCCTCTACTTTCTCTCCACCTTCCCTTCCCAACTGATCAGCAAGTAAATGTGGATTGCAAGTTCTTACTTCCCAAGAATTTAATAAACCTCAGCCACTACATCAAAAATTCTAGATCATTAGCCCTTTCAAAATTTTTGAAAAATTGACTTAACAAAGATAAATATAAATAATGTTCACAGTTCTTAAGAAAGGGATATATGGGGGGCGCCTGGGTGGCTCAGTCGGTTAAGCGTCCAATGTCGGCTCAGGTCATGATCTCGTGGTTCGTGGGTTTGGGCCCCGCATCAGGATCCATGCTCACAGCTCAGGGCCTGGAGCCTGCTTCAGATTCTGTGTCTCCCTCTCTTTCTACCCTTCCCCTGCTTGTGCTGTCTCTCTCTCTACCTCTCAAGAATAACATTAAACATAATAGTAATAAACATTAAAATAATAATAAAACATTAAAAAAATAATAATAATAATTGCCAATTTTTACCGAGTGCTTGTTAAATGCCAGCCACTATTCTACACATTTTATGTATTCTCTTATTTTGTTTCATAATAACCTGGTAAAGAGACCCTATTATTATGACCATTTTATAGATGAGGAAGCTGAAACCCAGAGAGGTTAAGGAGCTTGTCTAAAGTTACGCAGCTGGTGTGGAGTAGAACCAAGATTCAAACCAGGGAGTCTGACTACTTTTTGCACTTTTACATAACCATATTTGTCTCTCCCTGCTTCAATTATTCATTCATAAGACATACACAAAATCCAGGGCATTAACCAATATAAGAATGTAAGTTAACTTTAAACAATTTGGCTTACGCATATCTATGTAATAATTACACAGTAGTGACATAGTAAATGGGAAGCACAAGTAGAAGTTTTAAGATAAAATTTAGGATAAGCTGTGGAAATAAGAAATACACCCTTCTGGGACTTATTGTCAATGACAAGTTACATAAGCATATCAACCCTAAGCAATTACTCAGAATTATATAGCATCTTTATTGTTAGCATCTATGACAACTTGCCAAGTATCACTTAATTTATCCCAAGAGGCCCTCCCTGGAGCAGTCCCGAGGAGAGCAGATTATATAATTTATCACAATGTCTAAAATATAAATGGAGAAAGGAAAAAACAAAGACACTGAAAAATCAAGAGGTTTGTTCCAAAACGTGCAGACTGTTTAAGTCTCGTTTTGATTAAACCCTAGTACCCGGCATTGTTGTTGTAAGAGATTTGTTGCCTTTCCTTCTGGACCTCATAGTGCAGATAACAGAGCTCTAAGTGGTGTGAAGTTCATTGCTGCCCAGGCCAGGCCAACTCCTCACCTCTGTGCACCCTTGCAGCAATGGAGATTGGTGTAGGATTACCTGATTGAGGAGAATGTGCCCCTACCCCCTTGAGCCTGGTAGCGGTGGGAAAGGGGAAGGTGCATTGAATTATCTGTGAGGCTTTTCCAACCAAGCCTCCTTCCCACAGATTCTCTACTCAACCTAACAAGTGGCCAGCTTTAGGGTGTCTTGGCTTACTAAAAGGATGAGGACAGCTGAGCTGGACAAAATATGAAAAGAAATGAACATACCCGGGTGGCTGTGGGACTGCCCTTTTTTCCTCATGATTGAATACAATTAAAGGCCAACCTTACCTCTGCTCCAAGGCCACAGACCCTGCCTTTGATTCTGGAGGACAGTCTCAGGAATGTGTGCCACTGCTCACAGGGTGATGAGGAGAAGGCAGTGCTGAATCAACACCGAGTTTACCACTGCTTCTGACCAAAGACTAAGGAATAGCCAGTGTGACATCATCTTTTACCCAACAACACAATTCGTTACATGTGACGAACTAGTTTTGTGGAATTTTCTGACATAAAATCAAAGTGCGCTGCCCTCATGAAAAATATTGTGATAATCTAGATAAAATTAGTATTGCAGTTGGTTATGACTTCCTTCTGTTATCTTAGCTTTTTCCCCCCCAGGCAATGTTTTTGGACATCTTGGCTTTTTTCTGTTTCACCCTGAATGATCAAATGTCAAAAATTGCAAATGCTTCAAAGATAAGTAATCTTATTTTGATTTAGCACATCTATGTAAGCCATATGTAATATGTAGCTATGTAATAAAAGCTATGTAATAAAAACTATGTAATAAAAACCATATTGCATCACATAAAATTGTGTTAAATCAATGATTATAGATAAACTGAATGATGCTTTAAGCACATACAAACATTTAATCTTTGGAGCCAAATTCCAAGGTCTTTTGGTGGCCAACATAAATTTAGCCAAGTATTTTTCTGTTGGTATATGCTATATATCCTTTATTTGTTTTTCTTAGAAAATTCTGCCACTTTGATATTTAGAGTAGGGAGACCTAGTAGGGCAAAAGAACAAATATCTCCTTTGCAACAATTTTCTGACAATTAGCCATTATAGTAGTCAACAGAACTTTTTTTTTTTTTTAAGATTTAGTCTTTTTTGAATTTCAAAGACATTTAAAAAGTTCTCTCCTGAAATGTTCCTGTTTGACATGATACAGGGAAGGCAGCACACATGTAGATTTGACTGCCATCACTACACTTTATTTCCAACACCCTGGACTTGCCTTTTTACACTTACTGTCTCTCAAAAGATTTGTGAGGTAGGTGTGTAATCGCTGCATTTGATGGATTGAGGTAACTGCTGTGTAGAGTCCCACGTCTAAGACCAGAGAGCTAATACCAAAGGAGCCTGAGGTCAGAGTCTGGATCTCCCTGGCTCCAAAGTCACAAACCCCACCTTTATTTGGTGAATTATGGAAGGCCACCAAGAATAAACACTGTAGAAGAAAGGCGAGGATGGTGTACTGGTGTTCGCATTCTGCCCTTGGATCCTGTGGGAGAGAGCCCAGGTAGGAAGGGTCTCCAGGCCCCACAGCTACCTCTCTGAGTCTCTGCCTAAGGCCCCTCCGTTTGGCCTCTCCTGTGATCTTCAGATTCTGAAAATGGTCTAGCATCAGTCCGCCTTGGCCAATTCTGTCAACATGTCCAGATCTTCCCTTAGCACTCCCATGGTTTTACAGGTTAATTTTACATGGACAAAGGTAAGCAAAATAGAGACATAACTAGTTTATGAAAATATAAATTTAACTAGATACAGAGTGCGCTGTTCCTGAGATTCTAAGCCAAAAAACATCCTAGCCTGAGGCAGATGAAGGCTGGCACCAGGTTTTCAGAATCTTCTAGACAGCCTGTGTTGGTTTCTTCAATGAATATCTAATCCAGATGATACCTTCCTGGTGCATCTGGCCACATTCACCAACCATCCTAGGTATTTTACACTTCAGGCCCCTGGAAACCTCATCTTTGCTCCTCACTCCTCCTTGACATTTCTCTTCATCACTTAGGTTTTCCTGAAGCACATTCTCATTGAGAGCTCCCAGGGTCCCTATCCTTCAGAGGAGGTGAGTTTCACGTACTGTGAAGCAAGTCCCTCCACTTCATATTTGTAAAGGCTTTAGGTCACAAAGGAGAAGGCCATCCTACCCTGGAGTTCATGCCAGAATCCCTTCTCTCCGAGGGCCAGAGGCAAACTCCCATCACTTCCTATTTTCTCTCTGGTATCACTCTGGATGACCCACTAACATTCTATCCCTTTCTAAGAGCTTGTAGAGAGTGGGTCATCTGCAAAGCAGAGACGATGGGTACACTTAGGATTAAATCCTCAGATGTTTCCTAGATCAGTTTATCCTCTCTGGCCACCTCCCCAGGTCCTCCTTGATGACTCATTACTCAGATGTTGTCAGGAGAAATTAAAAAAAATCTTCCCAGAGTCTTTTAATCACCCCCTGAAAGCACATGGCAGTTGGTACAGACTGAGAAAGAAAAATGTACCCCTGACAGCTAGCCCCTGGCACTACCAGTTAGGCCATGGTGTTCTCCTAGGGAACATAAGCAGCTTCAGAGAGCACCACCATCAGACAAGACCACTCTATAATCATGTCAGAAAATAGACAAAGAAATGGACATTGTCCAAACTACGGAGATGACTGGGCGACCCCCCCGCCCCATTCTGACTAATGTGAGGGCTGCTCCTTCTCTACTATTTACAATTTGCACATGCTTAGTTCCTGCCACCTTCTAGATAAGAAGACTTAAAATATCCAGTCATGGAATTATTCCCACTTTCTGACAGCACTCAGTCCAGATGATCTCTGAACCTTCCCCAAATTATTTACCACAAGTCCATGTCCTATAAATCTCTTCTAATAGTCTCTTACTGAGACACCCCACACTTCCTATGGTATGTTTCTCTTTCGCTGCAACAAGTCAATGAACTCTACTTTTTTTACTTTACTTTTCTGGTGGTCTTCAGCAGGAGGAGCACTAGGATAAGATAATAAATATCTAATGCTTATTTAACATTTTTCTCTATGCCAAGTACTATTCTAAGCTCTCTGAACATATTAACCCCTGTAATCCTTGTTACACATACTGAGATTGCCACTATTACTATTTCCATTTTGTAGATGGGAAACCGAGGCACCAGGAGGTTGAGTAAGTGGCAGCCCTGTTTCCCAGAAGAGGAACACTCCATCACAAGTTTGGGCAGTCTTTAAACTATGGAACAGACAAGAAAACACTTCAGTTCTCCATGTTCTTTAGGACCAGGGTGATAGAAGGCTAGACTAGTTCCCTAGGACTATATACTCGCTAATTTTAAGCCAAAACTTGGAAAGTCAGAGGGAAAGAGTAGGAGAGTGACGTCATTTCTGAAGAATTTTTATTTTCTTCACTGCAAAAATATGATCTCCTGCCAAGAATAATGAGTTTATATAGGTTTTAAGGTATATTCCCCATGATATTCTCCACATAGCCTGTGATATTTGAGTGTTTACCAATGTGACAGGCATGGTTTCAGATTATCACTAATCAACAGAATTAATATCTCAGGGCTTGGCTCACTCGATTTCTCAACAACTCTTGATACAGTTGATCACTGATCACTCCCTCCTTGAAACTACTGTCCTCAATGCTGGGAAAGCCTATCTCCTGGTTCCCCTCCTCCTTCGCTAATGAAGCCATCTCAGTCTCTTCTGCCTCCTCTGCTCCCTGCTGCACGTTCCAGGAGTGGCCCTGGCTCATATCACAGTTGTCTTCTCTGTCTGTGCTCATGTCATAGGGGATCTCGTTCAATCTCCTAATTTCAAATACCACCTATATAACTGATAACTTCAGATTTATATTTCTACCCTAGACCGATCATACTGTCTACTTGACGTCTCTACCTAGATGTCCATAAACACCTCAAACATGTTCAAACCACACACAATTCCTTATTCTTACCCCACCGATCCCATTCTTAGCCATCAGATCTGCTCATCCTGGCGGCTTCCCCATATCCACAAGTGCGACCACCATGCTGTGCTCAGGCTTCAAACCTGAGGTTACCTCTTACTCTTCCCTTTCTCTCACACCCCATTACCCAATCCATCAGAAAATCACTTTCAGCTCTAAGTTCCAAAATATCCAGAATCTAACCACTTCTCACCACCTCCATTGCTACCACACTGCTCAAAGCCTCATCTTTTGCCTCCATTCGTGCTATAGCCTCCTAACTGTTCCCCTACAACTTATTTCCTTCTTATACTGAAGCATGTCATAGACATAGTGAAGTACACAAACCCTATGTATACAGGTCAATAAATTTCTACATATGTTTATACTGGTATAAGTACCACCAAGATCAATATATAGAACATCTTCAGCCCTTAGGAGGCTTCCTCCTGCCTCTCTCTCTCTCTCTCTCTCTCTCTCAGTGCTTAAAGGCAACCATTATCCAGACCTCTACCCTCATAAATTAGTTTTGCCTATGTTAATGCTTCATATGTATGCAATCACACAGTATGCATTCTTTTGTCTTTTTTTCCCATTCAATATTATGTCCACATTGTTTATTCATATTGTTGCTTGTAGCCATAATTCATTTTTTCCAGGCTTTGTAGTATTCAATTACACAAAACCACGATTTATTTATCCATTCTATTGTTGATGGGTATTTGGATTGGTTCCAGTTTGGGTCTATTATGAATATTGCTGCTATGAACACAATGCTCATCTCTCAGACTGGTCCTGTTCAAGCATCAAATCACACAAATTCCTGCTTATAACCCCCAGCAGCTTCCCATCTTCTTCAGAGTAAAAACTAAAGTTCCAGCAAGGCATGTGAGAAACTGAATTTTGAATTTTATCTTATTCTAATTAATATCATTAATTTCAAGTTAATATATTGCTAGTGGCTACCATAATGTACAACACACCGCTACAGTAACTTTGGATGTCTGGCAGGTAAAGCAATTTTCAAAATAGTTTTTTCTGGCATATTTTTCATCCAAGTAAATTTACAACAAGCTTGTGAAGTTCACTAAGATAATTCCTGATAGGATTCTGGTTGGAATTTATTCTTGGGTATTACATAGTATTTATAATATTATGAATAGTTTTTAATGGTTTCTGGCATATAAACATTTTTAATTTTTGTATGTTGAGCTTATATGATCTTATATTCAGCCATCCTGCTAAATTATCTTGTTGATTTTCATAGTTCTGGGGGGGGGCTTTTTTAGTCATTTTTCAACTTATTTTCTCAAATCTTATAAATAATCATTATCCATTTGTTTTAATTCCTACTTTTACTGCACTACGGTTAAAAATGGTCTACGAGATTTTTGACTTGAGAATTTATTGGGATATTTTATTGTGGTATAATACAATGTTCACTAAATATTTATAAAGAGTATTTTCCTATTTTTATTGGGCTATACACATATACATAAAATTAACTTGTTAATTTAGTTGCTCAAATCCTCAATATTCCTACAATTTCTTTTTTTAAAGTTTATTTATTTATTTTGAGTGAGAGCGGGAGAGTGGCTGAGACCAACTGAGCCACCCAGGTGCCCTAAATTGATTTTCTATTGGATTTGATACAGGGAGTGCTGTCTTCCTCCAGACTCAGAATTAATGATGCCAATATCTTTCATGAAAACTCATGCCTTTCCCTTCCTACCACACTGTCTTTTATGTGGCCTTTCCCCCACCTCCCACTGTGGGCTGATACTAAGCCACTAGTGCTTTTAATACTTCACATCTTAGCTTGCTTATCAGTACCATCAAATTAGGTTTTAGTTTTCAAAAATGAGGTCAGTGTGAATAAACATCCCATCACAAAAAATGTATCTCTTTCTCATTAAGCAGAAACATTCATGAGGATTATAGAAGAACATTTTATAACACAAACCTCTAATTACATTTATGTTTATGTTTCCCAATTTGACCTCTCCCTGTCTGTGGCTATTCAGTTTGGGTTTTTACTTAGCATTATATTGCAGGAGGAATGAGTATTTCTGCAGGGATTTAACAGCAGCAAATCGAAGATTTATTGGTTATGACTGGGTCAGGCTCACCTTTCTGTGGAACTCTTAGACCCATACACATCAGAAAAGGACAAAATGTAAAAATAACAATTTCTTCCATTTCAGGAATTAATGGTTATTTTCTTAAAATAATGAAATGGTATTTTATTCTTAAAATCACATGTGAACATGAATATTGGAAGTATTATTTCCCAGAAACAGGAAACTAAATAATGGATTCTTTCTACAGCCTACTTCTGTCTTTATACTGAAATCAGGTTTAAATAAGAAACTTCCAATATAAGGTTTGCCAAAAATTCATAAGAACTGGAGATGACCTACCCCATGAATTCTTCCTATTAGCAATTATGTCACTATATTAACTTTCTGATATTAATTGGATTCTGAATTTAGTTATTGTGCAAACATATTTTCTTCTAAGTAAAAGAATATCCAGATTAACAACCATCCAAACTGAGCTCCCCAAATTCCCTGTAAAAAATGGTGATGGGCTGATATCTGAGCAATGTTTTAAAGGAAGGCAGATCACTTCAACTCACCCTCTTGACCAAAAATTTAGTATGGTATATATGGCACCTCTATAGGGCAAGTAAGCATCTAATACTCAAGGACGGTGATATTAGTATCAGACATAAGAAAACTTGAAGAAAATACAGAAACATTTACTGAGCAAAAAAACCCAATATTCTTCCCACCTCTTGCCACTGCAAGGAAAACCTGGTGTGTTTTGGTATGAGAATAGAAAAATATGGAATATAATGCTTGAAAGTAATGATTTGTGAAAAGGAATATATATATATATATATATATATGTATATATATATATATATATAATGCTAAACAGTTTTTCCTTTCTTCTTTTATAAATGTAAAGATGGAATGTTTTATTATAAAATTATTTATAATTTTTTGCATCTGACTAGAATTATTCCTTACCAAGTGGTTCAGATGTTTTTGAATAATTTACTGAGAGTGGAATACAAAAGGCCTTTTTAAGATACAGGAAGAATTACGAAGTCAGGCGACTATATAACCACATATCTTCCTTATTTTTTATAATGATTTAAAATAAACACATGCTGGGGCACCTAGGTGGCTCAGTCGGTTAAGCATCCAACTTTGGCTCAGGTTATGATCTCACAGTTTGCGAGTTCGAGCCCCATGTCAGGCTCTGTGCTGACAGCTCAGAGCCTGGAGCCTGTTTCAGATTCTGTGTCTCCCTCTCTCTCTGCCCCTCTCCTTGCTCACGCTCTGTCTCTCTCTCAAAATTAAATAAACAGTAAAAAAAACTTACATAAACACATGCTGTCATTTACCTATCATGACTAATGCTGAAAGGGTAGTCTGTCCCATTTCTTTTTTTTTTTAAACACCTTTGCTGAGGTATAATTGACATAGTATAAATCCACCCATTGTAAGGATTCAATTCAGTTATTCTTAGTATATTTATAGTGTTCTGCAAACATCACCATAATCCTGTTTTAGAACATTTCCATCATCTCCAGAATTCCCTTGTGCTCATTTACAGTAAGTCTTGGATCCCAACACCCAACCTGGAAAATCACTAATCTACCTTCTGTCTCTATAGATCTGCTTTTTCTAGACATTTCAAACAAATGGAATTATACAGTACTGTATCTGTCTGGCTTCTTTCACAAAGTATAATAATTCTGAGTTTCATCCATGTTGTAGTATATTTCCTCCTCCAAGGGAATTTTAGAATCAGCTTGTCAAAAAAAAATGTTTTATTTATTTTTTAACTTTATTTATTTATTTTGAGGGAGAGAGAGAGAGAGAGAGAGAGAGGCAGAGAGAGGGAGACAGAATCCCAAGCAGGCTCCACGCTGCCAGTGAAGAGCCTGATGCGGGCTCAAACCCATGAATTGTGAGATCATGACCTGAGCCAGATTCAAGAGTCATAGATGCTTAACCGACTGAGCCACCCAGGTGCCCCTGTCAAAAAAATGTTTTAAAAACTCCTGCCATCCAGGTGGGAAAGTCTTTGCTCAGCATAGCCTTTAATGACTCTTGTTTCTTGCTTGGATTCTCCATCTGCTGAAGTATTTTGGAATAATTATTTTAGATTTAGAACATTTCTGAATGTAATAAAACTACATGAAAGTACAAAAGTACTTTTTATTGGATAAAGACCTTCAGTTTCAGGATTCCCTGAAGACATCAACATGTAGGATTAGAAGCACTACCATTGAGAAGACAGAAAGGAAAATAAATAAAGAATATCTACATGGTTATAGTTGTATTCAGTGTGGTTAGTGTTATCTTTTTTTTTTTACTTCTCTTTTGCTTTGGCTCATATCCTGAAAATAAATACTTTGCAAATTTCCTGGCTATCATGGTAAGAGGTGTTAAACAATATTATTCTCCAGTTTATTGTGACTGTAATAGCGTCTCATTAGACCAAAGTCATGTATCTGACAACTTCTTGTATGGCACATGATGAGGAAACAAGGAGAAATCACTTAAAGACAAAAGAACCAAATAATTATAACAATTGTTATTAATAATTATAACAATTATATTTATATACAATTGTATACATATATATAATTATAATAATAATTGTAATAAGTATAACATACTCCTAGGACGTCCCTATCATGTCCTCATTAGAAATTTATGTACTTCTACTTTATACACAGTTCTAACAAGCTTTGCTCTCTTAATGCCCCTAAGACAATCAAAAGCAACAGATCATTGAGAGGGAGAGAAAGAGAAGAAAGGGGACCAGGAGACACTGGTGCTTAGAAGAGGATTTACTACTAAGAGTGAGAAATAAGCACTTGATACAGGAGGAGACAGAAAATAGATGCAGAGGCCTGGGACCACTCAGCGAACTATGACAGCACAGCTGGATTACAGCCCAGGAGAGCTAATGATGAGTCTATGTCTTTACTAAAAGAAGGTTCCTAATGTTCAAACCTAGAAAAAGGTATGTAACTACTAGCTAACTAAATTCATAAATAAATAAACAACCAAACTACTTTGGTTTGCTATTTTCTATTATGAAGGCAGCAGCATTTATACCATATACTGCAGTAAAAGCAGTATATAGCTTTTAGAAAAATGTCTGTT
Organism: Prionailurus bengalensis; assembly: GCF_016509475.1. NCBI lineage: Eukaryota > Metazoa > Chordata > Mammalia > Carnivora > Felidae > Prionailurus > Prionailurus bengalensis. Next base: position 6,318,610 of record NC_057359.1, read on the forward strand.
AAAATGGTTAGAAATCTTTTGCAAATTCCTTGCTAGAAGGAGTATATTTCAGTCCTCAGGATAATGCTTTTATTTTTTATTTATTTTTATTTTTTAATGTTTATTTTTGAGAGAGAGAGAGAAAGAGTGAGAGAGAGAGAGAGAGAGAGAGAGAGAGAGAGGACGAGCAGGAAAGGGTCAGAGAGAGAGAGAGGGAGACAGCATCCAAAGCAGGCTCCAGACTCTGAGCCATTAGCACAGAGCCTGACACGGGGCTTGAACCCACAAACTGCAAGATCATGACCTAAGCTGAAGTCAGAGGCTTAACCAACTGAGCCACCCAGGTACCTCAGGAAAATGCTTTTAAATATGAACAGATGATTCCTAATATTGCTGAAAATGTAGCATTTCTGCATTTCTTATTTTTTGGCCTGTCCTCATCAACTGACAAAAATTACGATGCTGGGCTAATCTTTGGGAGATTGCAACCCCATTCATAACTAGATATTACAACATTTAAAGTCCATACTATAAAGAAGTTATTGATCATTGTTGGGTTAAGTTACATTTGCAGTAAACTAAACATCTTATGAATTAGGTTGTATAAAACATTTTTCTATTACTAAATGAACATGGGACTTATTATCTGAAAATAAATAGTACGGAAGATAGGTTTCACTGAGAACAATGGACCAACAGTCCAGAGAAGGAGCTTGCGCCCTGCCAACTACTCATTTGGCAAACTTGCACGTGACTTTTAATCTTCTTGAGCTACAGTTTCTTCATCTAAGAGGTAAAAGAAAACCCAGTACAAACAGAACTACAGATACAGGCGAGTTACCTAATCATTCTTACCCCTTAGTTTCCTCTTTTGGAAAAATGGGGATGTTTGTTACCTCTGCCAAACAGACTGTTACAAGGAGTAAATGGCTCAATAACCATTAGCTTTTAGGAATCATATTGTCACTTGTGTGCAAATTTTGTCTTTTTCTCCTGAAACATATTTTTACTTCCCTAGGCTTCAAGATTTACAGAAATGTATTTCCATCTGATACTGTGTAAAGCTGCTTCTGCTCTTCCCATACAAACATCCTTTCCTCCACCAACCACAGGCATGTTTAAAAAAAAAAAAGATGCTCTATATACATAATTTTTTACCCCATAAAAAAGTAAACCCACGAGGTAGGTACTATTATTATCCCCATTTTACAGATGAGAAAACTAGAGCATACATATGTCGTGACTCACCTAGGTCACAGGGCTGGGCAGAGATGGATGGAGTCCCATCTAGAAAACTGTAGGAGGCCAGGCTGACCAAAGCTGGGAGGGGCTGCAGCAGACAACAAGGTTAGGACATCCTGGGGCACAGATATGGTCTGAAGGACCTGGAAAACTGAGCAGAGAGGCAAAAATAGAAGCATTAGAAGTTTTCGAGCAGGGGAGCACCAGGGGCAGAATTGATATTTTCAAATAATCAATCTTACAATTTTGTATCTATTTTCTAGGCAAATAATAGCAACTAACTTTTATTGAACCCTTATTAAAGCTCTGCTCTAGACCTCTGCATGTATTTGCTCATTGAATACTTATAACAACTCTAAAAGGTAGGCACTGTCATTTGCTCCATTTTACAGATGAGAAAACTGAGGCGCAGAAAGATGCAAGAACTCACCAAAATCCAGACAGCTTGCAAGTGATGGAACTAGGCTTCCCTGGCAGGCAGCCTGGCCCTGGTGTCTACTGTGGCCTCGGTGCCACAGTGCTTTCGTTAATAGACATGTACCGCAGTCTAGACATATAAGGCTAGCAGGGGAGGCAGCAAGAATGGAGAAAAGGGGAAATTTTGAAAGAAAAGTGGGTGGGATTTCTGGACTCACTAGAACTTGGGGGAACAAGAAGGGGAGTAAGTTGAAAATGAAATAAAAGTTTTCATTCCCCTGGGAGAATCATGGCGCCTCTGAGGAAGACAAGGAGCTGGTCTGGAGGAACCACGATGGAAATGCAGGTGGTGTTGAATTCAGGGTAGTGCCAGGAATGCTAGAGAGATGGCTGCAGCTGGCAGCGTTGCTCAGTGAGTAGACAGCACTCCGGAAAGAGATGTGAGGGCCTCCTGCACAGATAAACTCTCAAGTCAGGAAAACAGGTAAACTCTCCAGGAAGAGAGAGCGAAGAAAGGAAAAGAGTAAGTCTCTAAGTCTAGGTAACCACCAAGGACAGGAGATGAGAGGAAACAGCAAGACAAAGAGGCTAACACATACCAGTGCCCGTGGCGCACCAGCCCTTGCAAATATGCCGTGGGATGTAGGAGAGCAGCCCTGTAAGGCAGCTAATGTTGCTCCTGGAGATAGAGGAATTTGAGTTAAGGCATTCAGGGGTCTTCCCCACAATCACACAGCAAGTAAGTGATGTAACTGGAATGTGAACCTAGTCCATGCAATCCCAAAGTCCGTCTCTTTCCATAAACAAAAATGTGTGGAAAGGGGAAAATGCCTGCCACAGGTGAAGGCTGGTGGCTGGTGTCTAGGACAAGGGTGGCAGGACACAAAGCCCTAGAGATGAACCAGAATAGGATTTTAAAAGGCTACATCATGTCTAGGAACTAAAGAGCCAGTGGAAGTTTTTTCAGCAGGAAAGTAATATAAGAATCGTTTTAAGACAAGAATATAAACAAATATAAAAAGAGAAGTATTAAAAAATGGACAGGATGGGGAAGAAACTAGGACCAGAGAACACAGATGGCGGTAACTCTGTACTTTTTTTGATGAGTAATGATGCTCTGGGCAGGAGCTGGAACAAAGGCAGCATGGAAGAAAGAGACTGGATTCAGGAGGTATGCAGAGATATTATGGTAAGACCTGCCCATCCCTCTCCCAGGGGAGGTCCCCAGAAGGCAGCTGGAAATAGGATCTACCACTGAAAAGAGTTCTAGGATGGAGATTTAGAATTCAGAAGTCATCAGGAAGAGATGGTATCACCAGGAACTGGAAGACCAAGAGAAGATGACCAAGCAGGAAATTCTGGGGGCAAAGTAAACAAATAGAGGATTTGAAGGACCGTTTCTGGAAAAGGCTCCAGTGCTCATCTGCTCTTACGAGTTTCCTTTTCCTTTTGTATCCTGTCTACAGAAGGGGAGCAGGTCTTGACCTTTCAGAACTTCCGTTGCTGCCTGTTCTGCCCTCATCTCGAGCACAGACACTATTTTCCTTACAAAGCCATGGGCTGGCTTTGTTCTCTCTCAGGGAGAGATCCCAGAGCCCCAAACCCATGCCTGTGCAACAGGACAGGGGAGGTCACATCTCAAAGAAATGTTTAGACAGTCAAGTCTGCAGACTCTGGTCATTATTCGGACGTGGTGGTGGCTACTGGTTCTCTGAGAAATCCGCTGTGACACTGAAAAGGGCGTCTTGTAAGGACCATGAAATGCTCACATTCAGAGAGTGGTAGTTACCGAAATCACTTAGGAGAGGGGAGCATGAAATGCTGGTAAGAAATTGGAGGCAGTGAGTTGTTGAGGTTCTTTCAAAGAGATTTAAACAGAATATTCAGGTCAGTCTGTATCCCAGGTCAATTGAGAGCTCTTTATGCAATCTTTCTAAAATTATGGCATCAAATATATGGAAAGCTAAAGGTTTTTCAGATGATGATCACATACCCTGCCATTCACCCCTATTTTCTATACTGACTTGATACTTCAGTATACTTAACAGTAGACTGAAAATTTGGACTTTGGGACAGGCAGGTCTGGGTTAGAATCCCAGGTCTGCTATTTAATAACTGAGGCCACAGGGGAAATCACTCAAACTTTGAACCTCAGTTTCCTCAACTGTAAACTGAGATAATACCTCCTGTGGCCGTTAATATTGACTGGATTGTTTAACTTCTGTTCCATTCCAACTCCCTTATCAAGTGCCGGTGGATACAACAGAGGCTGGAAAAGTCAAAGGCAAGTTTCCCAGACTCCCTTGCAGCTGGGTTTCATATCTAACCTAGTTCTGCCAAGTAGGGCATGCCTGAGGGAGACTCTGGAGGTAGACGTGGGCGGTATAAAGCTCCAAGAAGACACTGGATCTTCTAGTAACCACTGTAGAAGTGACTGGTATTTTGGGAATGTGGAGGTGGAGTTTCAGCATTTGGACCCAAGTATGTGACAGGAGACAGTAGCTGTGGGGTTCCCCCAGAAAAGTCCCATGTTCTGGCTGAGCATTCTCCTGGTTGTGTTGTTCCTGACAGTACAGAATGCAAACTGATTTTCACTGCTCCCCCAGAAATTCTTAAGCTGTTAAATACCCTACAATAATTGTCATTTTGTTTAAACTACTAGTTGGAATGGATTCCCTTTTTTTCAACTCACAGACCAACCTTATAGGGTTTTGTGGGAAAGGCAATGTATGTAAACTAGTACAGTGCTTAACACCTCATGAGCCACGTTACTATTAGCGAATCGTATGTCCTCAATCATATGTCACAATTAGCGAATCAGTGTCCACAATGAAGTAAAAAATAAGCATCCTGCAATTTCTTAAGGATTTTCTGATTTTATTTTTTGAAACATATTTTGGTTCTAAGATTCTTAGTTCTACGTATTATAGAGGTTTTAGTTTAGTGCACAGTTAGGATCGACAAAGTGAAACATTAATTATCAAACTAAGAAACATGTCCTCTTTAAAATGAGGAAAACCAGGATAAAAGAAAACGCCCGTATTGTTTTTTACTTAAGTTGTGGAATTGTCTTCAATTTCAGTACCAGACACAGTTAGGAGTGATCTTAAAAGACTTTTAGACAATGGCTGAGAAGGTCAAAGGTCTTTTGTTCTTTCCCAGGCTCTGCTTATCTTGTTAGCATCTTCTGATCTCATTGGGGAGATCCATAACTTAACATAGAAGGTTTTTGCCAAACTTGCATTCTTATCTTTTATTTAGGGAGACCCTACTGTTTTCAAACATTTGAGAGTAAGAATGGATTTAATTGTGTTTAATCTTTATTGGAAGATATGTAACAAGATGCTGTAAGCAAAGCTTTTAAGCTTCTAAATACTACTGTGATTTTGTTTATGTTCAATTACTTTCATAAGTCATTGACCAAAAAAAATAGTAGTTTTTTTTTAAAAAAAAAAAACAACTTGAATTTATTACTCATTTTCCTTTCTGGATTCTCCCCAAACTATTTACTGGATGTTGAGCATTTAAAATATCTGTAGAGCAGGGCACCTGGGTGGCTCAGTCAGTTGACTCTTGATTTCAGCTCAGGTCATGATCTCATAGTTCCTGGTTTTGAGCCCCACATTGGACTCTGAGCCAACAGTGCAGAGCCTGCTTAGGATTCTCTGTCTCCCTCTCTCTCTGCCCCTCCCCTGCTCATTCTCTCTCTCTCTCTCAAAATAAATAAACAAACTTAAAATATATCTATCTGTAGAGCCAATTAAAGACAAATCTACTTGTTACAGTTTTCATTACAGATGCTTCATGTTAGCAGTCTTAGTTTATGTTCTGTTTATCTGAAATTCTGATTTTGCATTTAGTTTAGGGGGTATCAATGATGTCTCTGTTAATTTAACAAAGGCCCAGACAAATATAAAATATTTTCAATTCTGATAAAAAAAAAAAAAAAACTTCTTTTGCGACAGGACACATAGAATTCTTTTTGGCATTCCCCAATTAAGCAAATAAAAACACAACTTTTCTGTTATTTGGGAATATATTATGCATAAGTTAAAAGGCCACTGGAAACTAAAAGGACAGAAGTAACTGAATTTTTTCAAGATCGGCCTAATTATTTCTCAAAAATAGAAAAGGCTCCAATGGGAAAAAAATGCAATGAAAATAATTTATAGGACAATGTCATTGCCTTCTTTGAGCTCTGAAAATATTTTCTGCGTCCAAGTGAAATTTAATTACTTTATTATTGTATTAAGGGGAAACTTGCATTAAGTGGTCTGTGGAACTTTATGTAATTGTCCCTTCTGAAACTCAAGAGATTGATAAATTACTGAGGTCAGTAATTTTGTGACTGTTCTTAATATTTTTTAAACAAAGAGGGGTGCCTGGGTGCTCAGTTGGTTAAGTGTCTGACTCTTGACTTCAGTTCAGGTCATGATCTCACGGTTCGTGGGATTGAGCCCCTACAGCTGGCTCCTCTCTGGCAGTGCAGAGTCGGCTTGGGATTCTCTCTCTCCTCTTTCCCTGCTCATGTGCTCTCTAAATAAATAAATAGATAGATAAAGCTTAAATATATATTTTTATAAAAAATATAAAATATATTTTATTAAATTATTTAAATATAACAAATATATTAATATGTTAAATATATATTTATTTAAAAATATATATGTATAATATAAATATATATATAAACACAGAAACTGAAGAATTAAAATACACAAGAGGGGGTTGCCTGGGGTAGCCCAGTCAGTTGAGCAACCGACTTGATTTCAGCTCAGGTCATGATCTCACTGTCGTGAGATGGAGCCCTGTGTCCAGCTCTGTGCTGGGCATGGGGCCTGCTTGAGAGTCTCCCTTTCTCTGTCCCTCCCACACTTGCCCATGCACTCTCTCTCTAAAATAAATAAATTAATTAAAATTAAATAAAATACACAAGAAAGAGCAGATATAACAGTTTTATGAATGTAGTCAGGATATGGTTTCTACTACTATGTACAATTGAAAAAAATTTTTTTATGTTTATTTATTTTTGATAGGGAGAGAGAGACAGAGTCAGAGCATGAGTGGAAGAGGGGCCGCGAGAGAGGGAGACACAGAATCCGAAGCAGCTTCCAGGGTCTGATCTGTCAGCACAGAGCCTAATGTGGGGCTCAAACCCACAAACGTGAGATCATGGCCTGAACTGAAGTCAGACACTTAGCCGACTGAGCCACCCAGGTGCCCCTATTACAATTATTTTTAATAAGCTAGTTCCCTTTTATTATGTTCTCTTTAAAATGAATTGTGGTTCTATAACTGTTAAACTAGTATCAGATAAACCTATAAGAACATTAGAGTCTGAAGTCATAAGCAGTAACATTCTAATTTCAAATTGTTTTGTAAAGCAATACCAAAAATAAGAGACAAAAAACCCCCTAGTATTATAAAAAGATCTAAAATTCTTTTAAAATAGGATGAAGAATTTTACATTTATGATTTGGGTTAAAAACTGCTAAGGAGGGGTACCTGGGTGGCTCAGTCAGTTAAGATCCAACTTCAGCTCAGGTCATTATCTCACGGTTCGTGGGTTCAAGCCCTACATTGGGCTCTGTGCTGACAGCTCAGAGCCTGGAGCCTATTTCAGATTCTGTCTCTCCCTCTCTCTCTGCCCCTTCCCTACTCACGCTCTGTCTCTATCTCTCAAAAACAAACAATAAAAAAAATTTATTTTAATTAAAAAAACTGCTAAGGAAACTTACTGTACATGTTCTCTTTTTCTCGTATTTCTTATGTGTCAATATTTGGGGAAGAAGGGTGAAAATGAATGTACATTTATTTACATGATGCCTATTATTGGTAAATTAATAGAATTATCCCTTATGGGTGCTGAAAAAGTTTGTTAATAAAATTCATTAATTAATTTGAAGTTTGAAATGTGTTTAGATCTAGGCCTATGATTTTAAGCATAATTTATGAAGCATGAGATAATTAATAAACTTTTAATTGATAATTAAAATTATAGCTCAGTGATGTCTTTCATCAGGAATTTTTTTGCCCACGGAGAGGGTATGCATAGATTTTTTTTTAATGCTAGGCTCAGAGTTTATTGTAGATACACAGTCTTACTGATTATCACAATTTATGATATACAGAGATGAATGCCTCTATTCTTATTAGAAGAGACACATAAAATAAGATTTGTTCATAACCATTTTTAAAATAAACTTAAATTTTAGAACAGCTTTAGTTTTATAGAAAAAGAGGACAGGGGCGCCTGGGTGGCTCAGTCAGTTAAGCGTCTGACTCTTGGTTTCAGCTCAGGTCATGGTCACACGGTTTTGTGAGTTTGAGCCCTGCATCCAGCTCTGCTCTGACAGCGCAGAGCCTGCCTGGGATTTTCTCTCTCTCTCTCTCTCTCTCTCTCTGCCCTTCCCCCACTCATACTGTCCATCTCTCTCAAAATATATAAACTTAAAAAAAAAAAGAGGACAGGGTTCTTGAATACCCCATACTTAGTATACTCTACAGTTAATATCTAACATTATTTTAACTGTCACAACTAAGAAATTAACATTGGTATATCACTATTAAATAAATTCCATATTCAAATTTCATTAGTTTTTCCCTAATTTCCTTTTCTGTCCCACGATCCCATCCAGGATGCTTCATTACCGTATACAAGGCGATTCACTCTTTGTGCGTGAAGTTTAAAGGTCTTTGGCAAATGCAGTGTCACCTTTCCACCACAATAGTGACATACAGATTAGTTCCACCACACTTACAAAGCCCTCTGTTCCCAATCTTTTGAGAATTCCCAGAAGATGAGTTTTCAGACTGATATTTCAGCTTGATCTTTGGTTGGGAAAACCTAGGCTGTGAATTTTTTCAGGCAGTGGTTCTCAATCCTAGCTGCACACTGGAATTACCTGGCAACCTTTAAAAAATATTAATGACTGGTCCTCACTCCAGATCCTAGTTTCACTGGTCTGGGGTGTGGGCCTGGGCATTGGGATTTTGAAAAGTTCCTGAGAGGCTCACAATGTGCAGGTACGATTCAGAACCACTGATCTGTGTTCATCTGTTTCATGACTGGATTCAGCTGCATTTTGATAACAACACAAATGATTAATTGATGCATCTACATCATTTTGGGGGGGAGATACTATGAACTGTCATGTAAGTTTTTAAGTAAGTAATATGGCAAGGATGCATTTCACATGCTAACTAATCATGTACACAAAACACTCTGGCTGGAGGAGGCTTTTCTGCTGTTATTTCCTGTTTGATCAACCTGGGCAGCTCCAGGTTATTTCCTCGAAGGGTATTCAGCCATGTTTCAGGTTGGCTTGACCATCATCACTGGACTCTAGGATGCTGCTAATCCCCTGATATCCAGCCACTTTCCCTACCCAGCACGTGGTTTATGGCCCCTGCCTGAGTGTCTGTTAAGGAGTCCCCAGGCTCTAGGTTTTGTGGACTATCTGGTAAGCCCAGACCTGCCTTCAGTTGTCAGCTACCTTCTATGACCCACTTCAGGTTGACACAGCAACCCTGCAAACATTCCCCATACCCCCTGGCAGCTGAGGAAGACTGAGTGGCCTCTCTCAGGTCTGCTCTAAGCCTAGATCTGCCTTGCAACCATTTCTGCTCCACTTCAGTTGCCCCTTGCCAGAATTCCCAACAGAAGATAGGCCCACAGGTGCACTCTGGGGATCCCCAAACCCTAAATCCATCGCAACCCTCCAGAGTTTCAACCCCTAAGAGGGGCCAAGGAGCCAAGCCCCATCTTTAAATCTAAAATCTCCCTTTCTTCTTCTAGTTCCTTCTTACAGTAGAAAGGCAGCAAGAAGGGAAAACTGAGTCACGTTCTCATTCCTTCCCACCCTATGGTTTACATCATGAATTCTATGCTTGCTGTCCTCTATGTTCTGCTAATGATACACAGTGCCAAGATTTTAGAATTTAAAAAAACAACTTTTCTCTCTCAAGAATCTGACTTTCTTGGGGTGCCTGGATGGCTCAGTCGGTTAAGCATCCGACTTCAGCTCAGGTCATGATCTCATGGTTCGTGGGTTTGAGCCCCATGTCCAGCTCTGTGCTGACAGCTCAGGAGCTGCTTTGGATCCTGGGTCTCCCTCTCTCTCTGCCCCTCTCCCACTCCCACTCTGTCTCTTGCTCTCAAAAATAAATAATAAAAACATTTAAAAAAAAAAAAAGAATCTGAATTCCTCAAAATAATGGGCTGTCCGACAGTTGCTTCTCTTGTTTTCTAAATATCCCTTCAGAAATCCAGTCTTCTTCTGTGCTCTGGGCTGTATCTGCTTTCTGCTCCAATGAAGCGAAAGACACTGACTAAAGTGACAAAGCACTTGAGGAAAAAGAAGATTATGGCAAAGAAAAATCTCTATTGATGTCTCAGAGTAATACCCCTCTACAATCATATCATAAAATGATATGGACCTGCTACATCAAGTGAATGTCAATTTGCAGCCAGATAAATTTGGAAAGCAAAATGATTTCAATGCAATTTCTAATAATGGCCAATAAGATGTACTTGCACTTAAAAGCACATAGATCTTTCCTCACAAGTGACAGAATAGGCTGAACATCTATTTTAGGGTTGAATAAAAGTTCCAGATCACATGCATTCAAGACCTGAGGACACAGAAGAAGAATATCATATCCAGTCTGTATATATATTCCAGGAAGATTTCACTGCCAAGGTGACAGCTGTGGATAGCTGTCCAGAGGAACTTTAGTCAAAGTCTATTGAGATTAAAAAAAAAAAAAAAGACGAATAAAAACAAATGAAGAATGAAAATCCCTTGGAAGAGCAGATTATTAACTCTGTGCTCCAAATCAAAAGATGAGTAACCAGACTTTGCTATTTGTTTCTTCCTCAGCTGGAAAGACAGCTAATGATGCAGAATGAAATGAGAGAAAGGCAGATGGCTTTGCAGATTGCTTGGTCTCGAGAATTCCTCAAATATTTTGGAACTTTTTTTGGCATTGCAGCCATCTCTTTAACAGCTGGGTATGTTTGCTATTTACTTTAAACTTGTCTTAAGTAATTTACTTATTTTTTTCTTTTGACATTACATATTATCATAAAGTTGACCAAGATAGGACTTTGTTGCAAATAGTGTATATGTAAAAACAGTAATCCCTTATAGCTTAGTCCTTGGAGATAACTGTAGAACCAGGGTAGAAATAGTTAATTCTACCTCTAGTGTCTCAGATTTCTTCTATCCTTTTCTCCATTTTATAAGTTACAGGACTGACTTGATACCAAGATAGAAAAAGTCCTCTGCTAATTTATCTCCACAATCCATAAGGGGGATATAGCAATACTTAACCATTTTTTAAATGATTAATCTGAGCCTCAACGTCAAATAAAGACGAGCAAGTCATAGACTCTGCTCTTGAGAATTGCAGACTCTGGGGAGAGATTGTGGGTAAGAAAATTCTATTTCTGTAAAAGACTCAAATGAACTAAGTACCTTCTAAAATGGAAGACATTCGTCCAAAAGCAGGTAATTTTTTTTCATTGAGTATGGAGATAAGTATTTACAGGCCATTCTTGATATTTACTCTTTTTTGTTCTTGAACCAGAGCAATACGAAGGAAGAAGCCAGCCTTCCTCTTCCCTATCATTCCATTAGGCTTTGTCCTCACCTACCAGTATGACTTAGGATATGGAACCCTTCTCCAAAGAATGAAAGGTCAGTTTTTGATAAAGCAGAGTCTATTTGTGATTCATCTTCTGGTTCAAGGATCCTCTCCTTATGATCCCTTCATTTATGGGCATTTTGACAAGACCCCTCTCTCTGAGCTTCCAATGACCAACATATCTGCTCCCTCTCACAGCAGTGTGCTAGAGTCAACTCATACCAGCTCACGTGAACTATCAAATTTTCAGGAATTTGTAAGCTGGTTGTTAAATACAGTCATTATTAAAAATTAAATTATATAAACTTATAATTAAATAAATTACAAAAATAATATTAAATTCTGTTAAAAACAATGGTAATATATACTCAACTTACCAGTTTTTCATTATTTTACTATTATCAGTACTCCTAAGTTATGTGTATCTATTTTATGTGTATCTACTGTATCTGCGTGGCAGAAATGCAGATACAATATACAGACACAATAAGATACAGATACAACCCTGACTTCAGTGGCATCCCATTGGTAGCCTGAAGTTGGTCATGGTGGGAATATTTACACATGGAAATCTGCAAACACCAAATCAAGGCTTGACTTACTACCTTGTTGATTGTCTAAGCCAGGGGTTGGCAAACTATGGCCTGCAGGCTGGCCACATGTTTTTGAAAATAAAGTTTTATTAAAACACAGACATGCCCATTGATTTCTGAATTGTCTGTGGATATATTCCCATTACCACAACAGAGCTGAGTGGCTGCAATAGAGACATAAGGTCCCACAAGCCTAAAATATTTACTGTCTGGCCCTTTTAAGAAAGCTTGCCAACATGGTCTAGACTGAAGGAAGTGAAGAAGAAAATGTTAATATTGTAGATTGTGCTTAAATGTTTGTTGTGTCAATGGCTATTACATTGTGACTAGCACAAACAGTTGAGGAAATATTCTCCCAACATTTAAAAACTGTTATCTGAAAAATAAATAAAGTAAAATAAAATAAAAACTGTTACCCGATTCAGCTAAGTTGTCTACATCATTCTCAAACAAATAACATTCCAACATATGTTACTGTTTCCACTTTTGTCCTACTCATTAGTATAAATGAAAATACCAACAAACATTCATGTTGGAATTATGCTCTCTCATCAATTACTATAGATTAGCTATGAATATAATATTTCAGGGAAAAAACAATAAAAACATTCTGAGAATCAATTTGCTATGGGAAATTTATGATAAAGTATACAGAACATTTTATTATTTTTTTATAAATTGTGTGCTACATTTATTTTATATAAGTAAAATTTATAATAAACTTACATTCATAATAAACTTATATGCTTTTTTTTTCCGGGAGAGCTGGTTGTTAAATAATCACCAGCACCATGCTGTTCTCACAGAACTCTGGATTTTATTGCCCTAGAAAATAGCACTGCCACTGTCCCTTCTTCTTGAGCCTTTGACCCAGAGTATATTGGAAACAGTGCTTTCCCAAGCCTTTCCTCTCATGGGCTCTGTGGGCACATCACTGTCTCTCAAGCTCTGTGGGGACTGATTTGGTACCGGAAGGGAAGAAGTATAGACTCCTTTGCAGGTATTGGAATCAGGGAGTAGAACTTCTCTTTCCCAAGCCTAGAGAGATACAAGGGTTATATGTTCTTAAAAATTCCCATTTGAAGATGGAAATACATTTTCCACACAAAAACTCTGCAAAAATGTTCCTTGGGGTCAAGCATTATTGGTATCATATCATGTTCAGCTATATTGTGGGCTAAATAGTTTTTTGTTGATGGCCTAGAAATATCTTGATTGCATTATTACTATGGGAAAATGCATTAAACACTGACCTACAAATTAAATTCTGGAGTGCAATCTCATTTTATGCAGGAGACTAACTACACAACTGATTTACCAACGTTAAAGCTTATTTCAATAACCTACTCAGTTTCATGCTACTCATCTGCTTAAGAATTCATTAGTCTGGTTTTGCAAGATGAGGAGCTCTGGAGATAGATGGTAGGGATGCCTGCGCAGCATTATGAATGTTTTTAATACCACTGAACTGTACGACTCAACATGGTTAAGACAGTAAATATTATATGTATTTTACCACCACAAAAAAGAATGGGGGGAAAAATTCACTAATCTTGAGTTCAATTGTTTCATTGTTTATATGGACATTAGAATTCTCAATGCCTCATGAAAATTAATATGTACTATTAAATGTCAAGCCTGTTACACAGCATTCACTTGAACATTTTACTAGGGAACAAGTTTATTTTCTAAGAACATTGTGATTGTATGTTTGGGAAGTAATTTTATTACAGGTCCATCAGAATTCACAGAACATATAATTTTAAAATTTCAAGACACACTGTGGGAATTTCCTGTTTTAAAAAAAATATATAGGGGCACATGGGCAGCTCGGTCAGCTCTTCTCAGCTCAGGTCTTGATCTTACGGTTGTGAGTTAGAGCCCCATGTTGGGCTCCTCTAATCTACCAGGAAATGTGCCATCTTTGAAAGTTTAGGTTATAACATTTAGCCCTGTTAACTAGTGATGACCCAATATATACAACCCTTGTTTGACTGAATTTATCATCAGCCATTCTGCAAACACATGGTGAGAATTTGCAGTATGTGAGGCCCTATCACATGGAAACATCTAGTATGTCATCAAAGACTTGTCTAATTACATATAATTTATAATGATTTTTACTTACTACTTAAGACAGAGGCAAAAAAAAAAAGATGTTTGCAGATGGTTGAAACATTATAATTTGAAAATTGTAAGCCCACCCTCTTGGGCCTGGGGTACAAATTAACTGTGTGCTAAAACAGAGGTACTTAAAGGAAACATTTGCCTTCATTCCCAAGGAAAGTTTATAGAATGTCAACAATGTAGATTATAATTTTTTTAATCTTGCTAATTAGTCTTCTTCAACTGGGCCCAAGACAGTACTAGCTGTTATTTGAAAGAGGAATTGTTTATAAAAATGTATATTCTTGGGAAGCCTGGGTGGCTCAGTTGGTTAGGCATCCAACTTCGGCTCAGGTCCTGATCTCACTGCTTGTGAGTTTGAGCCCCACCTAGGGCTCTGTGCTGACTGCTCAGAGCCTGGAGCCTGCTTCAGATTCTGTGTCTCCCTCTCTCTCTGCCCCTCCCCTGCTCACGCTCTGTCTCGCTTTCTCTCCCTCTCTCTCTCAAATATAAAAAATAAAACATTAAAAAAAATTTTTTAATGTATATTCTTGTGTGTATGTATGTATACAGACTAAAGAACATTTAATATTATTTTGGGTATAAGTGGTTTCAGGTAAAAGATTAGCTTTTCTGAAAAGGTAGAATTTTAATAAGCTTTATTTTCTCTTATGTGTGTCGCTTATATATTAAGGGCAATATAGCAAAGACTTTTTGGCTTCTCCATCCCAAACCCCTCCAAACACAACTAAGGCTTACCATCCTGACTTTCCTTCAAGGGACTAAGTATTACACGTGGTATTCTTTTTCTTTTACATTTTAAAATGCTGTCTTCTATCAAATAAAATCTATGGCATATCATTTATCTCTGAGTCTTCAGAATTCCTTTCCTCCCAAAGGAAAGAATGGCCTTCCTTTGGGAGTTTCCTTCCCCTAAGGACAATGGGTGAAACATGTGAATGTGAGATTTAGGGGCATGCCTCCAACACTGTTACAGCTTGTCATTGCGATATAGCAATTTGGCCTTTTCACAAAACACTAATGGCCATTTTGTCACCTTGCATATTTCTGTACTTTATTTAAGGTGAAGCTGAGAACATACTGGAAACAGAAAAGAGTAAGTTGCAGCTGCCGAAAGGAATGATCACTTTCGAAAGCCTTGAAAAAGCCAGAAGGGAACAGAGTAAATTCTTCATAGACAAATGAAATTATGTTTACCCACCAAATCTCAAAACACATCATTGTTGACTTGAATCATGGTTTTTACAATTTTTAGATGCTTGAGATTTTGATATAATGGATTTTATTTTAAAATATTAAAATGCAAAATGGGTTTTGTTAAATGATTTTAAAATAAAATTTATAACATTCAACACAAAATTATGGAGGTACTCTAAATAACTTATTTCCTATATATGTGTGTATTACAAATATCTAAATGTATAATTAATAAATTATGTTGTTTTGAATTTCTGGAAGCAAATGTCCTGCTGCTCTCATTTCTCGGTCACACATGTTCCCTATCACATTTCTCTCCCATCAATACTTCTTTTATTTGGATTTGTCCGTTGTCCTGTCTCAACGTGATAGAAAACAACTAATGTTAATGACTAACATGAATATTGTACTTATTATGGCCACTTATTTTTTTGCATATATTATTGTAATCATCCCAACAATCCCATAAAGCAGGCATCATTTTACGGCTGTGGAAACTAAGACACAGAGAGCTTAAATTACTTGCCTAGAGCCATATATAGACTCGAACCTAAATGGTTTGGCTCCAGTGAATATGCTCTAAAAGGCCTTGAAAAGGTTAGACCTTTAACACATTCTTGCCAAGCGAAGACAGCTGTGAAAGACAAAAGGTAAACACAGTCAAATGATGATTCAGGACAGAGCTGCTAAAGAGGTGGCAATGAGGGGAGGTTGATTAGGATCCTACCTTTTTACTTCCACTCACCAGGAAACCTATACTCATAAGATAACCCTATTTAGCCCCATTCCTACAGTTGCAAACCCTACATATATTGGAATAATTACAAAGATATTTCCTGATACCTACTCTGTATCAAGCACTATTGTAGGCCCTAGGGTTACATGAGTGAATGAACAGACAAGGTTGGTGCATCTCAGGCAAAGGAATGTGTTCTAGTAAGGGGTGGAAGAACTGAGGAAAGGAACAAACAAACATGGAGATAAACAAGACCATTTCTGATGGTGATGAATGCTCCAGTAGAAATAAAACAGGATGATAACAGAGTGATTGGGAGCATGTGGGGAGGGGGGACTATGGATCTGGGACAGGAGGAACTGCCTCTCTACAGATGTAACATTTCGGCTGATACTTGAATGGTGAATTAACCAGTCCTGTGAAGAGCAGGTAGGGGGACAGGGAAAGGATCTCAGCAAAGGGAAGAGCCAGAAGAAAAACTCTGAGACCTGGCATGGCCAAAGAATAGAAAGGCCAAGCAGAATAGGAGGAGATGAAATCTGAAGGGGGAACACAAGCCATTGTTATAAACAATAGTCATTATACTCAAGCAACTGACCACATATCAACATATGGTTCTGACAGAATCATAGTTGTAGAGAACGTTGGGTGAGGTCTTAAAGGAGGCACTGAAGTTCTCCATGAAGGTAAGGAGGTGCAGAACAATGACATGCTGGGCAGAAGAAGAGGCTTGATTAAAGGCAAGACAGGATGTCACGTCCAGGGATTTGCTGCTGGTTCGATTTGCCTAAACTGGGGGGTTCCTCCTGTGAGGGACGTGTTAAGAAATGCACTTGGAGGCACAGATTATCTCTGGAATGGCTTTGGGTTTAAGGAATCTGCATCCTGAGAGTAATGGGCACGAAAGATCTGCACTGGGTTTTACTGGAATTAGTCACTATAGGGGGAAGATCCCAGAGCCCATGCAATGAAGAACGGCAATAGTCCACCCAAGTACTGGCCAGGGCCTGAACTAAGGCTGTGGCTTTGAGCATAGGTTCAGGAAAGTGACACAGAAGAATAGCAAAACTGGGAAACTAGTTTGAGTTTGTGGAGGGAGAAGAAAGTAAGGTCTCTTCATGGAATCATTAGCATGGATTTCCTGGAGGACACGGGAAAGTAGTGATCAGGAGGCACACTGGTGGTCTAAAGGATGCTTAACATCTAGCACTGGTTCATAGACCATGCCAGAATCTGGAATTGCATTTCTTTTACCTTAAATTCAATCATTCTGTCCAAACATTCCTGACAGGGCCCACCGAGAATGGGCTTAAGTGTCCTGCAAAAACTGACTGGCTAAAGACCTTACACAAGATGTGTGTCAGTGTGCAACACATCAGGCTGGGGTCCTCTGGACCACCAGGACATTCGTTTGTATTGGCCTCTCACCCTGGCATTAACCCTGAGTTCGTTAGTAATTATTACTCAACAGAACCTCTGCTAAACACACACACACTCACATTTTTGTTTGTGCCTATTGTGAGGCAAAAATCAAAGCAGAGCTATTAAATAAAGGCTTTGCAATTCAACTGTATTAAAATATATTCCAATTGTCTTTTGTATTACTGATTATCCAATGCTTTTCCCCTTATTTATTATTAAACATAATAATATTTATATTATGAAAGATAATAATATTTATAATTGAAAGGACAAACATTTTTGCTCTGACACTCGAGCTGTTAGCCATTTATGTTAATACTTGCACTAATTACTATTATTATTATTATTATTATTAAATTCTGATTACCAACTAGACATCTGACATTTCTTTTTTTTTGAATTTTCTAATTTTTTTTATGTTTGAGAGAGAGCATGAGCTGGGAAGGGGCAGAGAGAGAGGGAGACAGAGGATCTGAAGTGGGCTCTGAGTTGACAGCAGAGAGCCCGATGCAGGGCTCAAACTCACAAATTGTGAGATTGTGACCTGAGCCAAAGTTGGACGCTCAACCAACTGAGCCATTCAGGTACTCCTAGACATCTGACCTTTCTAAATACTGAACATGATGTGGTCTTTGTTCAGGTAGCTTATATTTACAGATCTTTGTGATATTACAAGAAGAATAAGGAAATTGTTGTAAGAAAATATATTAGAAGAAAAATAAGAAACTAAGGTCTGATTATAAGCAAAGATTTAGAGATTTGAATAAGGGTAACCTCACCCAGGGTCTTTTCAGTGACTAGAAACAAAGCTGGGGAAAATCTCATCCCTATCCTGTGTGGCTGTTCATCTTCCCCCAAGACACTGCAGACCTAACCAAAGCAACGCAGAGACTCCCCCAGCTTCACGTGGAGGTTAAGTCGTGGTGGGAAGGAAATAAATACGGGCCCCCAAATTTTCTGCACCAGAATGACCCTTATTGGAAATCAAATCACTTTATAATAATAACATAATATAATAGCAAAAACAGTTTATAAAATCACACTACTTAGCCATTTTGAATGTTTTTAACTCATATTTAAATGAGAGAACTGGGGACTAAAATTACAGGCACTAAAATTACAAATAAACTAAGTTTATATGGTATTACACCCAACTCAGTTTGTGTTTGGGGGTAAAACTGAAGGGTCCTTTATGGTCCAGTACCTAAATTCACTTTGTAAAGATTATAAAAGTGTCCTAAATCTACTGAAAACAGTTTTAATGACAAATACTGAAGTTATTGTCCAGATGTTAAAAAGAGAAGACCCTTGGAAATGGTCTAGTATAAGCTCCCATTTTTACATTTTCTCAAGAAAATGGAGGCCTTTTGTGATTTACCTAAAATTCCACATCTGGTAATGGTAGTTTGTACTAAAATGTTGGTGTTTTGAATTCCTGGCAGGATTCTCCCTGACTCTGAAAGAACAGTGACAATGAAAGTCAAAATAAAAAATATGCTTCTATAATATCATAGATACTCAGTCTCAGAGCCTTAGAAGAGGGGATTAGAAGGGCAGGGTTTAGGGTACCTGGATGGCTCCGTTGGTTAAGCATCCGACTTTGGCTCAGGTCATGATCTCATGGTTCGTGGGTTCAGGCCCTGCGTCGGGCTCTGTGCTGACAGCTCGGAGCCTGGAGCCTGTTTCGGATTCTGTGTCTCCCTCTCTCTCTGCCCCTTCCCTGTTCACACTCTGTCTGTCTCAAGAACAAATAAACATTTTTTTAAAAATTAAAAAAAAAAAAAAAGAAGGGCAGGGTTTAGAAGAGGATGAGGAGGGAGCAGACTCAAATTACAAAGAATAATCTACAACCAATGTAATCTGAATGTGAGCAATCTGAAATTCATAATATATTTTATAGACTTTGACAATTTAATATATGCATGTTCAAATGTTATATTCTAGAGACACTAGCCAGAACCTAGATAGTGTTTCTGCTCCACTGTTCTGGGAAAGGAACAAACTCTTGCTGGGAAAATATTATTAAATAAAGCCCACTAGCCAGGGATCACACTATCTCTTGGCCTTGGAGTGTGTTTGTTCTGTAAGAGGGTTGGAAATATTCCTTAGGTTTGGCCTTGTGGATGCCTACAGGGGATTTCAGGAATACCTGCATTCTACCAACTGTACAATTTGCAGAAAGTAGATTCTAGTATTCAGGGATGACTACTTAGCATCTCTAATGATTTTTCTACTGGTAACTTTGGAATTTATGAAGACTGGAGCAGTGCTTGGCCTGCAGGTGCACCAGGAAGCCCAGACTGACTAGGGGCGGGGGAGAGAAAGTGAGAAAGGCCTAGAAAATAAGAAGGCCAAAAACAATGAGTAGTCTTCATGAAGGGATGAAGCTGACTCAAATGCCCCTCATAGTAAACAGCACAAAAATGGCTGCCAGGGGAGCCATTGGTAGGGGGAGTTGAGCCCCTCGGGGACCAAAGTCACCTGTGGGATTCTCTTGCAGCCCAGTTTATTTTGCTGTGCTAACTTGTTCCTCTGGCCACTTGGAAGACAGTAAGAAATGTGGCTGGGCAGGACAAATTCATCATGACTGCTGATAAAGGTAACTGGAAACCTATGCCACTGATAAAGACTCAATGGTGCTGCTAAGTCTCAGGTTTAGATGACATTTCTGGTTCAAATTTTTCGTCCACAGGTGTCACAGGATTGAATGATGGATTGCTAACCTCAGTTTATTTATTTTTTTCTTGGAGGACTTCCATTATGGCTAGCAGCACTCTGTGGATGTTTTCTGCTCCGCCTGGATGCGAGGGACAGGCAGACACTGACCCTGAGTTGGTATTGGGATTTCATTTGGTGTTAGAAGAACAGAGTTCAGGATGTGTCCACAATGAATTCATGTCCTAGAAAGGATTGGCAATCTGGGATTCTGGTTTGGTGAAGGTTTCAAAAAACTAGAAGGAAACAGTTGTTGAATACATGTGAAAGTCAATGGATCAGAGATACTAGGATACATTGAAATGTGTTAGGGAGGTCTGTGAAAAGCTGTCAGAATGTCAGGATAATATGATTGGGATTTGAGGAATACAGGCGTTTTTTTTTCCTTCTCTTCATACCATCCCCACACCATTAATTTACTGCTGATGAAGATGTGACTTGAGTAGAAGATAGAACCAATTCTATTCACCAAGGTGATTTTGAAAAGAGAGCGAGCTTGCTAGGGACCCAATATAGGTTAAAATACTCGACAAGTTCACATCTTCTTAAATTACTCCAGAGAAAAGTTGGCCTCTGGAATGCTTTCTTTTCCTCTTCAAGGATCTAAAACTTTTGAAAGGCTTCCAACTAATGCTACCTATTTCAAACTAGAAACAACAAAAAGACACTTGGGTTTTGAATAGAGTTTGAGCCTATGGATGGTTATGTCTCTGAATTCAATAACCATGGACTACGGACAGAGTACCGGACTGATCTTCCAGCCAGTTTCCTTGTCTGATCTGGAAGCTTAGGACAAGGCTGCCATCTCTGAAACTGCCTGAAAATCTAAGTAGGCAGGTAAAGGGGGTTCTGTTCACCTTCTAACTTTAGTAAGTTCTCTTCAGCAATTCAAGCAGAGACATCAATTTCCTACTAGGATTGTTTTAGGAAAAGAAAAAATTCAAATAGCCTCATGGGTGATGGATAAGACATTCCATTCTCCCTCCCATTTCTTTTTCCTCAGAGATAATCACTTTTATCTCTTTTAGCTGTCTCAGTATAGGATCTCCCTGAAGCAAATTTTGCAATAGTGCCTTGAGCAAGTCATTTACTTGGGCACATAATCCCAGAAACTCTGGTGGGGAATTGGTGGAGTAAGATAGGACAGAGAAAAAAGCTAGTAAATGAAATCTTACCCAGGAAGTTACCTCTGTGGGCAACTTAACCCTGCTGGGGAACTCTGAGAAATGGTTCAGAATAACCCCTTCACCCAGAGTTATCTGACCCCAGAAATGCAAGAGCTGGGGTATAAAAACCTACTTTTGAGTTCATTGGTGGAGGGCTGTTCCCAGTCCATTATCTTTCCAGCACTTAGGGTGTTTTGGCAAAGTGGGCGCTGGAGGCCAGAAAACCTGGAGGCAAGAGATGCAGGTGCTACAAATTGGAAGTCAGATCAACTTAAACTGAAATGGCAAGGGCCAAGGGGAAGTAGTTGAAAACAATTCATATTTTTAAAAAAATTTTTTTTTCGGGGCGCCTGGGTGGCGCAGTCGGTTGGGCGTCCGACTTCAGCCAGGTCACGATCTCGCGGTCCATGAGTTCGAGCCCCGCGTCAGGCTCTGGGCTGATGGCTCGGAGCCTGGAGCCTGTTTCCGATTCTGTGTCTCCCTCTCTCTCTGCCCCTCCCCCGTTCATGCTCTATCTCTCTCTGTCCCAAAAAAATAAATAAACGTTGAAAAAAAAAATTAAAAAAAAATTTTTTTTTCAACGTTTTTTATTTATTTTTGAAAAAATAAATAAACGTTGAAAAAAAAATTTAAAAAAATTTTTTTCAACGTTTTTTATTTATTTTCGAAAAAATAAATAAACGTTGAAAAAAATTAAAAAAAATTTTTTTCAACGTTTTTTATTTATTTTTGGGACAGAGAGAGACAGAGCATGAATGGGGGAGGGGCAGAGAGAGAGGGAGACACAGAATCGGAAACAGGCTCCAGGCTCCGAGCCATCAGCCCAGAGCCTGACGCGGGGCTCGACCTCACCGACCGCGAGATCGTGACCTGGCTGAAGTCGGATGCTCAACCGACTGCGCCACCCAGGCGCCCCGACAATTCATATTTTAATACCAACAGTGTTACTTTAACTTTACATCTCTAAGTAACATTCCAGTGTAGCTATTTCCTAATGTTCCCAACTTTTAAAAAATATAATTTCTTGACACATCATACAAATCATGAGGAATTGCTTTCACCTCTCCCACCTTATACCGTCTCGCCACAACTGCCACACACTTGCACCCTTCCCAATGATTGACCCATCTTTCCAATACTCTTATGTGATCATTTTGTTAGATCAATGTTCAGGGCTTACATTGTGATGATGATGAACACTTAGCAAAACTGTGCCACGTAGTAAAGTATACTACGTTCTCTTTCTTGTTTGGCATCCTGCTTTTCTGGAATTAGTAAGTCTAGTTGTTTCATGTGCTTAATGTTCTATGTATTTATCACTTCTGTGGCCATGAACTCTTTGTCAGTTTCTCCCAAGACGTCCATTCACATCAGTTAGTCTATCAGTATCTCCTTGAACAAACTTGCAGACTCCTGACCTGCTCCCACCTGGACTGTTTTCCCTCTACACCTGGTACTCAGCTCTCCCTTCACCTATGGTAGGGGTTCTCTTCTCCTTATTCCTGTGTTGCATCTTTTGTTTCCTATACCCTATGTTGTGCTCCTTCATTTGCTGGAACTCATCCTCCTATAGCTTTCCGAGAAAGAGTAAATGGAGGAAACCTGTTAAGATCTTACGTATCTAAACTTAACAGTTCTTTTTTTAATTTTTTTAAACGTTTATTTATTTTTTGAGAGAGACAGAGACAGAGTATGAGCAGGGGAGGGGCAGAGAGAGACAAGGAGACACAGAATCTGAAGCAGGCTCCGGGCTCTGAGCTGTCAGCACAGAGCCCAATGCGGGGCTCAAACTCACAAGCTGTGAGATCATGACCCGAGCTGAAGTCAGATGCTTAACTGACTGAGCCACCCAGGTGACGCTTAACAGTTCTTTTCTGATGCTTGATTGATGCCTTGACTGGGCACAGAAATTCCTGGTTGTTAGTAATTTTCCATCAGTATTTCTAAGAGATCATCTCATTTTCTTTTTGCACTTCTCAGTCTGTTTGTCGATATCCTGAGCTGGGAAGCCTTCCATCACAGATCCCCCTCTTTACCCTGCTTGAGCTCCGACCACACGTGTTGGGCCACTCATCACATAGACAGATGTGCTCCTCACCCACTCATCCCACTCACCTGCCCCACTGGGCAGAAGCTATCCTTACCCAGTCAGGCCCACACACCTCTCACTAGGCCACCTTCCCTTCCTTGCTGCCCCCAGTGTGGATGGCCTCCTTCCTGATGGCTTTAGCATGGAATTATTCAGAAAGAGAAGGGAAGAAGAATGAAAGAACTGAATTTTAACATCTGTCATTTAATTTATATATTCAGAATTTTTGAAAAACTACTTTTAGATTTTATGTTAATGATGTTGATTTTATAGGCTAGATTCTTTGTTTTAAATGTTTATTTTGAGAGAGACAGAGAGCATGGGTATGAGTGGGGGACGGGCAGAGAGAGGGAGAGAGAGAACATCAAGCAGGCTCTGCACTATCAGTGCAGAGCCCTATGTAGGGCTCGATCTCCTAACGGTGAAATCATGACTTGAGCCAAAAGCAACAGTCAGGTACTCAACTGACTGAGCCACCCAGGCGCCCCTAGGCTAGATCCTTTTATTTAGAATTTGGATAGAGAGGTTTTCACTAAAGAGTATTTGTGTTTATTGGAGAAAAGTATCCCAGTGAGTTGTTTTGGCAAAGTCAGCAGAGAGTAGGGTTTTAAGGCCAAAGCAACCAAGGAACAAAACCCCTGGTGACCATGGAACCCCGTCCTCAATAGAATAGGACTGAGTCCTGGGCCATCAACCAGTTTCTATATGAGGTGTAGACACTTTGGAGAAGTGTATTGGCTCCTGAAATATTTACATATCTACTACTCTGCCAATTAATTGAGAACTTGAGTCTAAACACCAGCATTAAAGCAATATATTTTATAACTCACCAAAATATACTGTTATGCTCAATATGCCAGACCATTAGCCTCATAAATTTATTAAATGCACCACCATTTCATCATTTATAATTGCTTGAATAATTCTAACAGTAGTTTTTAATAGCATATAATTTTAGTTATAAATGAGACTGTTCTGTTGCCTTAGTCCAGGGCTTCTTAACCTCACTACATTTGGGGCCAGATAACTCTTTGTGGTAGGGGGCTGTTCCATCTTTGTAGGGTGTTTACCAGCATTCCTGGGCTCTGCCCACTAGATGTCAATAGCAAACCTCCTCTATCTTGGTTGGACCATCAAAGATGTCTCCAAATTATCCTTAGTTGAAAACCATTGACTTGAATTGACAGTTCAATCATTTAGACTCTCTTTTTTTTTTTAAGTGTAGTTCTTTATTTTGAGAGAGAAAGAGAGTGAGGGCAGGGCAGAGAGAGAGGCGGGGAGAGAGAGAATCCCAAGCAGGCTCCACACTGTCAGCGAAGAGCCCAACACAGGGCTCAAACTCATGAACCATGAGATCATGACCTGAGCTGAAATCAAGAGTAGGACGCTTGGACCGACTGGGCCACCCAGATGTCCCCAGACTCTCTTTTATCTTTGTTGTAAATGTATATTTTTTCCCTTAACAGTGATGAATAACCATTACTGTTTAGCTTTCCAGGTATATAAAATTAACAGATGACTACTAAAAGATAGCCAGTGATGCTAGGAGCATAAAATGTCAATTTAAAAGGTACTTAGCTTATATTACAACATTTCCACTATTGGGTGTAACCTGATTGTTGAGTGGGCAAAACGAAATCATGTTTACAAAATTTCTCAGGAAACTGTAGTCAGTATCCAAGTGTTAACAGCCCAAGCTTTGCAGATTGAGTCTCAGTTTGAACCCTTCACTCCAGTGCTCACCAGACCTGAACATGTAACTGAATTTCTGTTCTTCTATCACTCAATTTTAATTTGGTGATACTAATATTACTCAGCTCAGAGGTTGCTGAGAGTGACAAAATGAGATAATGCAGACAAAGTATCTGGCAGATAATAGGCATTCAATATTTCCTAATACTACTGTTCTATGTCCAAAGCGTATTCCATGTCTGTTGCTGTTTTCACTCTAGTCTATAACTTGATGAGTTCTAATTGACAAAGGACAAGCAGACAGCTGACTGCAAGCCCTTCTCTGTTTATCAATTAACTGTATACCCTATTTGTCAGAGAACTGACTATTCATTTTCTATGGACACAATGAACATATTTGAGAAATAAAACTAGAGAAAGTGATTTGGTCGGGGGCTATATTTGATAGGTGCATTTAGATGACACTTAATTAAAAAAAGGAGTAAAAATTCAAATAACATTTAGTTATGCATTAAACAAATGATACTTATTGAAAAGAATAAAACTGAAATCAGGGCTGTAGAAAATCCAGAATTTTCTGAGTTATCTGGACCTATAGACAAGAAAACCTGAAAGCAGGAAAACAGGGTTTTCAGAGAAAACTGTGCCTTCTAGGGAAGTGGTCCTACATATTCAAAACAGCTGATTACTGGGTCAGATTCACTCATTCTCTGGAAGCAAGAAAGAAGATACGAAGAAGGTCTCTTCATTCATTGTAATTAAATGAGCAGATATTCTACACACACCAAACAGCAGGAAAAGCACCCTCATCAAAAATCAGTCAGTCACTTGTTAGAAACCACTGAATCATAGATGAAGAGAGCTCACAATAATACAGAGGCATAGAACTTGCCCTAGATTTTTCATCAGTTTTCTTCTCCACTAGTCAGCTTAGTTCAGAATGATTCCTTTTGTCAAATGCTTTTGGGCATCATCCTTACATTTCAAAAAAAAAAAAAAAAAAAAAAGAATCACATCTATCAGTCAATATTAACCAAGAAAAAAAGTAGAATTAAACAAACTTCACTTTATTTTTTTTTACATGAACTAAAATTTTAATAATCACTGATGTGGTAGAGTATATTAATATTTTTGCCAAATACTCTTGTGGCCAGGATGAAATTCCTTTTCAGGACTGTCCTTTCCTTTTTTTTTTTAATATGAAATTTATTGTCAAATTGGTTTCCATACAACACCCAGTGCTCATCCCAAAAGGTGCCCTCCTCAATACCCATCACCCACCCTCCCCACCCTCCCACCCTCCCACCCCCCATCAACCCTCACAAACTTCACTTTATAAGAAGGGCAATTTGCAATTCTGTTCAACATTGTTTCCATAAAAATAATACTCCTTAAATATCAACAGAATTATATGTATTTCTAAAGCTTTAATATGTCCTCTCTCGCATGCTAATATGTGCTTGAGAATTGTTCGAGAATAGTTAGTAAAGATTATTCTGAGCTGTTTCAAGGTTGGTATAATTGAGCCAGATACAAGTAAATATAAAATATAACTTGTTAATCTCTTCAAATATAAGTGACATGTGATGCCCTTGCAAAATATAAGGTTAACACTGAAAATCAAGTTGGAAGGAATAAAGTATGATTATTTGGGCTTAATAGTCATGACTGAACACCTTTGTATTAATTTTTCACATGTTCCATTGTTAAAAGATCAAAGTAGAGTAATTACTGTGTTTCTATAAAACACTGGCTGGAACCTCAGACAAATTAGAAAACATATTCCCCTTAGCATACATACATATCTGTTTTCCACCATATTAGCATATCCTTATAAACTGACAGTTCTTTACAATACATTTAAAGTATTGCATAACCCACTTAAGCTCAAGACTGGTATATTTAGGAATTCTAACTTTATTAATTTCTTCAGGATTGCATAAGTAACAACTTAAATAGCATTATTCCTAAAATGTTTCATCAGAGTCTTTGGGCAGTGGCTACATGGTAGTTTGTCAACTATTCAGCACACTGGAGACAACTAGTGAGCTTAAAAATACTGATGCCTAGTTCCCGCACCGGGATATACTAATTCAATTGTTTTAGCATGCAACATAATATTAGTGTTTCTTAAAGGACCCCAGGTGATTCTAATGTGTTGAAATACTGGGGAAACTTTGGGCTGGATTAAAGGTCCAGATTGGGAGTGGGAGCCATGGACCATTGGCTAATCTGAAGGATCAGTCATCTTAATGAAGAAAAGATTCTAGATTAAGGGTAATGGGGAAAAGGGGTGCCCTGGGGTAAGTCTTACACAACTGCCCAGGAGTTTGTAAAAATGTACAGATGAGTCAATGGGGTCCCATTCTATCAAGCCAGTTTGTAAGTACCAAAAACCCCCTCCCCTCCCCTCCCTTCCCCTCCACTCCCCTCCCTCTTTTCTTTTTCTTTCTTTCTTTCTCTCTTTCTTTCTTTCTTTCTTTCTTTCTTTCTTTCTTTCTTTCTTTCTTTCTTTCTTTCTTTCTTTCTTTCTTTCCTTCTTTCAAAATCATGCTATCCCAAAGAAGGATGGGGAGGATCACACTGAAAATGCATGTCTTTTAATGTTTCTTTATTTTTGAGAGAGAGAGCAGGGGAGGGGTAGAGAGACAGGGAGACGCAGAATCCAAAGCAGGCTCTAGGCTCTGAGCTGTCAGTGCAGAGCCCAATGCGGGGCTCAAACTCCTGAACCGTGAGATCATGACCTGAGCCAAAGTTGGATGCTTAACAGACTGAGCCACCCAAGTGCCCCAAGACTTTAATTTACCATTTATTGGGTCAGAGCATCTATGCTCACTAAGATCTATTTTAGGGCAGTTGGGTACCTTAGGCAAGGCAACAGTTCCAATGGTTAAAGTGAGACATACCTATTTGTTCTCCATTTCATATGTAGTAACCTCTGAGGATTATAGGGGGTACCATATTAATATGTAGTGGGATCCCCAGGTGTACCAGTAATTTGAGTCCAGTATTATGTCCATGTGGTACCAATCGGTAGATTTCAGAAGATGTTAAAATTAATTCAGAACCTGTGCTGTAGAAGTTTAAGAGCCAATAAATATGCTTTTATCTCTTTGCCATTTATATCATTTTAATAAATTTTAGACTTCCAATTGGGTCTAACTGTGGGCCTCAGTTTTTCTTTTTTTTCTTTTTCCTTCCCCTTCCCCTATAGCCAGGTTCATTTGTTTGTTTGTTCATTCATTCCTTCCTTCTCTTTCTTTCTCCCTCTCCCTTTTTTGGTTGGCTACTAAATATAATCTGGCGTCAGGGGGTGTCCTCTCTATCCCATGCTTATTTATAAATATCTTCCCCCAGAGTCTCAAGTATCATCAGGCTCAGTGGTCACCCCCATGGCAATGTTTGCTTTATAGGGTTTAAAGAAGTTTAAATGAACTCTTTTGCTGTGCCACAGGGATGCCACAGGTGTCTTTCCTTGTAACCCTGAGGATCAGGATCTTTGTTGTGACAATAGCATAAGAAGCAGCAGCAGCAGCAGAAGAGGTATTTAAGGGTCCTGCTGTGCTGTCTGCTATTGGATATGTGAATCACAAGCCACCTATTGGCTTTCTTTTCTGCATCTCTCTCTCTCTCTCTCTCTCTCTCTCTCTCTGTACAATTTCTCTCAAAATTTTTCATCTGTTTTCTAAAAAATACAATTTGTTGTCAAGTTAGCTAACATACTGTGTACACAGTGTGCTCTTGGCTTTGCGAGTAGATTCCCATGATTCATCGCTTACATACAACACCCAGTGCTCATCCCAAAAAGTGCTCTCCTCAGTGCCTATCACCCATTTTCCCCTCTCCCCTACACCCCTCATCAACCCTCAGTTTGTTCTCAGTATTTAAAATTTTCATATTTCTAACTGCAAAAAGTCATAGCTTTTAGTTTCTGTCTTGATCCAATCATCCATAGTGCAGACCTTCTGAGTGGTTATGGGAAAAGTTCAAAAGACCAGCAGCCGGCCACACTCTTAGGTAACCATCTTCTCCTCCAGGGAATGTCAGTTAATCTCCCTAGGGTCAAGGTCCACATACAATAAGGTCTTTGGTCTATGGCTCAGATGGAAGCCATTAAGTTCCATGATTGTCAGATTAGCCCTTTGGCATGCTAGCAATCAGCAACACTAAGCAAAACCCAGGTATGCTGGCTTGGGATTTTGCATTAGGAGGGTGTTGACTTACTCACTCCTCTGGTATTTTGGCAGGAGCTGGTACCAAATGCTGCTTCACCTTTTCTTTTCTCATTAGCACCTGGCCACAGGCCTGCAACTGGGGTGCCATGCTTAATTCTCCCCAGGATGGTGGTGTCCTCCTTTTCCACAAAACTCACAGAAAACCAACTCTGAGCCTGTCCCAGGGGTGCACAGTCACAATATCCACATGGCTGCCCCTAAGCTGTCAGTGATGGTCACCAGGATGTAGTGATCACACTGTTGTAGCTGGACCCTTGGTAAGTGGGACTCAAGAGATAATTAGTTAAAGTTAGTTTTCTCTGCCTTTACAGGTGGGATGCTCAGAGACCACCTGCCAGACAAACACAGGCCAAACCCAACAACATGTTAAGCTGTGGTATATTGTAAGTTAACAACAATTCTTATCTGGGGGACAAGAGCATTTTAGGGTTGGAAGAGGTGGCAATATTGACAAAGACAAAAAGTGTGTCCAAAACACAAGCATGCAGCAACTGGCAGTTCTGTCTGAGGGGGCCTTTGCCATATCATGATGGAACCAGTCAGTTAGCCAAGAGGAGTTAGTTAAAGCTGACTAGGTGTCCTTGGTCATGAATGGGCCACCTTGTTCATGATCCAAATGTTTTAATTACCTCCTATTCACCCCATTGGTGAGGGAGGAAATTCTGCCCCAAAGTTACAAGGATGGCCACATACAACATTCAACATCCAACACTGGACAGCTGAGACTGTCAGTTTATTAGTCACATATACTCACGGCTCAGTGTAGGAGGACACTGCATGCCACACAAGGCTGAATGGGAGCTGCACTCAGAACACAGTAAACAGCCGGGGGCCATATGAGGCAGGCCTTGTAGTAGCAAGAGGGTGAGGTAAAACTGTAGTTACTACGAGAGGATGTGATTGGCTTCTTTGAGTAATTCCATGAGCTGGCAGGAAAATGAAACCTACTACTGAGGGATGTGTAAGAACTGTGCCTGGTTCTCTTGAGGAGAGTTGTTTGGCTAGGAGAGCCAGACTCCGCTGTGGGAGCAGAGTGTGGTGGGGAACTTGTGGTTAGGCCATTTAAGTCTCTCCGTTTCACCAGGTGTCAAGGCAGCATATAATGTTGGGCCTTAATTTTTTGCCCCAATATATTAATATTTATGGTGATCAATAAAGCATATTTGGGGACCTATTATTGAGTGTCTACTATATGACAAGCTTGTATCATCAGTGAACAAAACTAAGGTCCCTGTTCACAAGAAGTATGAAGTATACAAAGAGTGGCATAATTCTTTCTCAACATTGGCTTAGCACATACATTGTTGTTTGAGTAGAAATAAGAAAATATTGAAGTTATTTATCTCTTCTAATCTCTTAGAAAAATTTAGATATTTCCCAAAGTTTTGCTGATAAGAGAACTTTCTGAAGATCCTAATTTCCCTTCAGTTTTTGTTTCAGTCTTCTTGATAAAGCAGCATAACCTGAAGTGAAAGCACAAATATCTAGAGTAGTTCCAAGGATGTCTATGAGACATAGAGTCAGCACTGATTTCTGATCACTACTCTTGAAAAAATACAAAGGTTTACCTCTCCTTCTTCCACAGATCCCAATGAAATGATGGAAGAAACATACAAAAACAGATCTGATGCACTACTTATTATCACGGGAAATGAGGGGGACGGTTTGCTACTGACACATCAGAGAAAACAATGAGAATTTGCTACAAGATAGAAAACTGGTAGAAAAAGACTAATGGTGAAATATAAAAGAGCAGAATCTCATGTCTTTAAAAAACTGAGTTTCTCTTAGAACCACAGGCTGATCCCAACTGGATGGAGTGCAGGCAGGAGACCATGAGCAAGGGAATTCAAGAGGGGGCTGTAGAACCTCAGAGGTTGTCTGTCACCTGGAACAAAGTTCTGTGACACGGAGATCCAACCCAGAACACAAGGGCAGCACCCGGGAAATTTACAGCCTTGATAGGACAAAGATGCAGTCCCAGACACAAAAGGCAATTCCACAGAAACTGCCCTGGCCCAAGTCCCTTACCACCTCTTCCACAAAATCCCTGGAGGCAGGTCTCCTGCTCCCAGAATCTACAGTCACTGCTTCTTATTAGATGACTGGCTTTTAAGAGGTACAAAGATAATCTGTGGTAAGCCATCTTGTAAAAGCACTCAAATGATTACTTCAGTCTTTAAAATATCTATCTCAAGTGCTACTAATATGTGCCTAAAACCCTCATGAGAAACTAATGAATGCAATCTTCATTTGATTCTCATATAAAAAAGTACTCTGCTTACACATATATTTATCAATTAGGATTGTGTTCTCTGTGAATAACAGAAGACCCTGTAACAGTGGCTTTAAGCCTAGGGAATCACCCGTTTAGATGTGAATGAGGGTAGCAGGCTCTTCCCTTTCTGGTCAGCTATGCTTAGCATGCAAGCCTTCCTCCTTCTGCTGCTGAAACTCATGGTCCCAAGATGGCCGCTGCACCTCTGGATCTCAATGTCCACTTTAGGACAAGAAAGGAAAAAAAAAAAAAAGGCTTAGTGTCTGGATCAGAAAAGCAAAGCCTTTGCCTGAAACTTCCACTGCTTGCTTATGTTGTACTGACCAGAACTGTGTCACATGGACCCTGTTACCTACAAGAGACATCTGGAAACCATTTCTACAACTCAACAACCTCAAGAATCGATCTATAGTTCCGCTTACCGCTTTGTACCTACAATTAAAGGCATTCATGTGTATCTATTAACCTTCACCATGCAGATTAACTCCAACTGGAGCTGGCTGCAGGAGAACCAGAGAAAGGGGGCTTTGGAATCCAGAAGACATGGGCAGGAATCCCAGCTCCAGCACTTACCAGATGTGTGTATGGCATACATTTGATTTTTCTCTTTTAAAAGGTGTCTTTGGGTTTTCTTGTTTTTTAACAACATGAAAGAAATGCCTTTTAGCCATGCCTACAAAGCCTGTGAATCCCACTGTTGTCTGTTACTCTTAACAGTAGAGTAAGCCCCCATCTGGCATGTGCGCTAGACAAACTTGTACAAGTTACATGACTACTCTCAACTTGCTTCCTCTCCCTGTAAAACGGGAGAATGGCCGTTTCACTGGATAACTGCAAGGACTCTACAAGACGACACAGATAAAGTAAAAATGCCCCTGATGACTGAAAGAAAACCAGCCTCAAAGCAGGCTAGTAAATCCTTTTATCTGTTGTTTTACTGAAGATGAGAGCCAAGGATACAGGTTTTCAGATTACTCTGTGGAACTGCCCAAGTTTATTATTAGATACAGGGAACTCTACATGCAAAAGAAGAAAGGGTGTGCGTGCTTGCAAGCAGTTCTCCAAGTCACAAGGACAAAGACAAGTCAAAAGGTAGAATTTGTTATGGTTGTAACAATTAAGGTTTTTTGACTTCCACAGAGACATGTGAAAGACCCTTAGGTCATCTTTATACATGTTTCTATCATATCTGATTGTTTAAAAATTTTGCTTGCATGCCTTTGCTTAACTGGTTTTCTGGCTCTTCCTGTATTTAATTGTTCCTTGAGGTCATCTGAGATGGTCACAGGAAGCTGGTATCAGTCACCTACTACATTTTTAATGCACTCCACCCCCTCCAAAGCTACCCTCCCCCCCCGAAATTTACATTTTACACAAGCAATTACTTTGGAGGGCAACCTTGCAAATGGATTATTTTTTGCAATGATTGTGAACCCACAAAAAAACCTTCAAACCTCAGTTTTGAGAAGCCTCTCCCAAACTGCTTGTTTTAGCAAAAAACCATGTAAAAGCACTACCTCTGACCATCTCATAGCTTTGGTCAGGGCTGGGGTGTGTGTGTGTGTGTGTGTGTGTGTGTGTGTGTGTGTGTGTTTTATTACACAATGCTCAGCATTTGATCAATGCCAAGTGGGTCCTGTTGAAATTAGCAGCAACCTAGAAATGAGAAATATTCTATCCCATAGTTGTATCTGTAACTGATTATTACTACTTTAACCCAAAGCTACCCTAACTTCCTCCATGTCTCTAGTTTACCTGGTGGAACTGAGGTAATCTGAATACATTATGAACACAAGAAAATAAATTATTGAAAAAAAGAACCTATTTACACTTAAAAGTTACTGTCCATCTAGAAAGATTATTTAATGAGCATATTATCTCAAACTGTTAAATTAGAAGCTCACTAAATACAGTAAACATAAAATACAATAAAAAATAGACATGATTTCTGTGCTGTAACCTATATTATCAAAATATTCTTTCTAGAATTGTGGCATTTTTTGTTTCTGTGTGTGTGTGTGTGTGTGTGTGTGTGTGTGTGTGTGTTCTCCAGTCTCTAGGGATATAGAAACAATACAATCTGAAATTAAAATATTCAAGTAACTGGTTACAATTAGACTATCTCCCAGAAGAGTCAAGGAAAGTCAGTAGAGAAAGTGCACTGTAAACTTAAGATATCGTACAAACTTAAAGTGATGCATTGATAATTTTAATGTTTTTAACCAGGATTTTTAAAGAAGTCATCAGATATCTCTTTTGCTAGTAATTTTTCCATTCATTCATTGTATTTTTAATGACTGATATACCAGACACTATTCTAATGAACTTATTTGGATTAGGTTATACAACAAATGGTCATGCTGGAAAACTCTGAACTATGAGAATATGGGTGATTTCAATTTTATTTTTCTTGATAAATTTAGTGTAAGGGCCATGCATAACTTTATGATAAAAGAAAAGTTTAAATCTTGACTAACTTTACCTAAAGTCTGTGAAATACTTTAAAGGAAGAAAAGAAAAATATATACAGCTGCAAAAGATCCAAGAACAGAAAGATGGGCAAGTGGAGGAAAGTTGGGGAGGGTGAACGGAGGGTGGGTGGGGTGGGATAGGGGGTGGGGGTTTGGGGGGAGTGAAAGGGGGAATTCCAAGGAGGTGGGTGGGGAAAAGGGTGGGGCTTGGACCACTGACTCAGGTCTAAGTGGTCACCCAAGGGTTATAAAAGCTTGGTTGACCCTGGCCAGGAAAGCAGCCCCAAAGTCCAGCATTGGAACACAGGCAGAGACCGGTAGGCGTCAGCGGCTGCAGGCTCTAGCGGAAAGCAAACGCCCAGGGCAGCAGCTTTCTGGTCCAAGATGCTGCGCCTGTTCTTATCCCACCTGCTGGGAGTCTGGCTGCTACTGAGCCTACGTGCCAGAGAGATCCCAGCCCAGGAGCAGGAAGTGTTAAAGGCATGCGGCCGCGAGTATGTCCGACTACAAATCCGGATCTGCGGCTCATTGTCCTGGGGAAAAAACAGTCAGCAACACCGGGAACCTCGGCAGGCACCCTCCGCACTCCCAGGTGAGCGCTCCGGCCCCCGCCGCTCCCCACTTCCCATTGGCTGTGGTCGGCCTGCCGGACCGTTCGGAAGCGCACCGGCGCTGGGCGGATCCAGACCGCGCTGGCTTCCCGCGCTTAGCCCTGACTCCGAGGTTGCTGATGCCTAAAAGTTTGGAATTTTCTCTTGCAATGAGCTTTTCTAGTGAGGTCGCACCCGGGATCTCACCAGAGGAAGTGAAAGCATCGGGCACAGCAGAGGCCTTTCCTGAGAGGCACTTGGTGCCCTTCACCTCCTGGCAGTCAGGATGATCGGGATGGGGATGAGGGGGAGCCACAGAGGTGGTTCTGTCGCCCAAAGACCCGCTGGAGGTGAGGGCGCACCTGGGTTGGACACCACAGTCAAGTCCGCAGGGCACAGAGCAGACGGTCGTGTGCGCTGGTTTGAGTGCCAAAGTGCATGGGACTGAACTCGGAGACCACTGCTAGGATCCTGGAGTGGTAAATATGAAGGGTCTTCTTAACAACTCTCCTCCTTTGCAAAAAATCTGGACTGTGGCCCACATCATCCAAAATCTCTTTTAATTTTATTTTTATTTGTAAATTTCATTGAAGGGGAGAGCCTAGCCTCCCACCCTCTTTGCAATTGGGCCTTGAAGTTCATTTGCCAGAGAAGGGATTGAAGAGAAAGAAAAAGGCCTGATCCCCTACAGGAGAAAACCTGACCCCTCAGAATTGAGTACAGCTCAAATCTGGAATGGTTTAAAAAAAAAAAAAAAACTTTGTTAGTAATACTATTTAGAGAGATAAAATAGAACCTAAGTTTAAGTAGCAATACAAACTTTCACATCTAATCAGTGTAATGGGTTATATTAAATTCAGAAAAGGCAAGCTCAATTATGAATAGTGTTTTATGTTTTACAACATGTATGCGATTTATGATAAATCACAACTATATTTTATAGGCTACATAATATATCCTATATTTAAGTGACCTTCACGTAAAATCATTGTGCACACTAAGCACATTTACTTCTCTTTTATGGGATTTAAAGTATGATTATAAAGCTATTTACTTTATTTTTCTATACTGTTGGTCAGAGACTGATTTATTTAATGCAAGTTTTTACATAATGCTTATATTCTACACTACAGAGTTTAGAAATTTACTCATTCAAAGTCGGCAAGACCAGACTGCATTGTGTTTCCTTTGTGAATTCACTTTTTCTGAATAAATAATATGCTCATATTAAAGACTGAAACATACACATAAATACAATAAAAAATAAAAAACACAGATACTAAAGACTCTGAAAAAATACGTGAATTTAATGAGAAAATGAAAACATCTACATTAAATGAGAAACTGACATGCACTGTTAATGTATGGGCGCCTGCCTGGCTCAGTGGGTAGAGCATGTGACTCTTATCTTGGAGTTGTATGTTTGAGACCCACCTCGGTGAATTTAAAAAATTTTTATAGTATTTTATGTCACAAATCTACTATATATATTTAACCATTCTTAGTGGACATTTAGGTTGTTTCCAAATTGTTACTTAAACACGATTTTCTGAGCACATTTAAATATAGCTATTTGGCCAAATTTCTGTTTCTGTAGCAGAGTATTGTGATTTTAAAGTTTTTTCAAAGGACTGTCTTCATTGCTACCCAGTACATAATTTAACTGGAAATAAACTAACAAAATATTGCCTGCAAGTGAAGATCAAGAAAAATGCTTAAATTACTAGGTAAGAATCATTTTGGAAGTACATATCAAGCAAAATAACTTGTGATTCATGAGCTTATAAAACCTCTATTGTTAGTTTTTGTTTTGTATTATTGTTAGTAGCCATTTTTTTTACCAGAGTGTATGCAGAAATAACACTCATTGCACCCCTTTAAAAAATAAGAGATATTTTTAACTAAAAGAGGTCTATGTTAGTAATTTTAGTCCAAAATACAGTAATTAAGAGGGCCCCTGGGTGGCTCAGTTGGTTAGGCATCTGACTTTGGCTCAGGTCATGATCTTGCTATTTGTGAGTTCGAACCCCATATCAGGCTCTGTGCTGACAGCTCAGAGCCTGGAGCCTGCTTCAGATTCTGTGTCCCCCTCTCTCTCTGTCCCTCTCCTGCTTGTGCTCTGTCTCTCTCTCTCTCTCAAAAATAAACAAACAGTAAAAAAAAGAGAGAGAGATGTTTATATGAATTCAGGTTGATTAGAATATTATCTTTTATTTACACTTGAGAAGGTAAAGCTGTTGATTGGAAAATGTTTCAAAATAAGTTTAAAAATTTTAATAAAAGAGTGCAATCAGGCAAAAGTAGACAAGTGGAACTACATCATACTAAAAAGCTTCTGCAGAGCAAAGGAAATAATCAGAGTAAAAAGGTAGTTTATGGATTAGGAGAAAGTATTTGCAAATCATATATCTGGAAGGGTTTAATTTCCGACATATATAAGGAACTCCTACAGCTCAATAGCAAAAAAGGTAATAATCCAATTACAAAATGGACTGAAGACATGAACAGACATTTTTGGCACAGAAGACATACAAGGGCCAACAGTTATAAGAAAAAAAGCTCTATATCACTATCATCAGGGAGATGGAAATCAAAACAACAATGGTATCACTTGACAGCTGTCAGGATAGCTATTATAAAAAAAAAAAAAGACAAGAACTGTTGAGGATGTGGAAATACTAGTACCTTTGTATACTGCTGGTGGGAAAGCAAAGCAAAATGGTGCAAGCACTGTGGGAAACACTGGGGAGATGCCTCAAAAAACAACAACACAAAAGAATTCCCATATGATCCAGCAACTCCACTTCGGCATATTCATCTAAAACAAATGAAATCCAAATTTTGAAGAGATATTACCACTCCCACATGCATTGCTCACAATAGTCAATATGTGAAAAAGAATGCCAAAAAACACAGCCTATGAATAAACACAACAGAAACTACAATTGTTTTGCCTAATTCATTAACTGGCTTAAGTATATGGAAAGTTACTAAAGTTACTATTAGTTTTTCTCTGCATTCAATAAGGCCCCAACTAGAGAAGGTTTAAGTTTGAGCAAGGAGAGTTTTATGGGGAGATTGAATTAAACTTGGGGTATCTTACTGAAGGAAAATGCAAAAACTTCTCACTACCAAAAAAATGGTACAAATTCTCATCTGTCAGGTTTAGAACATGAATGAAAATGAGCATTAGAAGGAAAGATAAAATACTAGAGTTTGTTTTCTTTCACTTGAAAACTCCCAACTATTGAAGTTTGTTACTGGCTGAAAGGAGAGCATGGAGACCCTTGCTAAAGAACTCACAGGAAAGGGGCCAGCCCCAGAGCATTCATGCCTGCCTGGGTGAGGGGGTGTGATTTCCTCTGATCAATAGTCATCAATGGTTACCCAGAAATCTACAGTCCATTGTTTAGATTTATATATCTTGGCTTCATTGTTTCCACTGTTTCAAGAGCCACACTTTATTAGTAAGCTGAAAAGGACAGTTGGCTGTCCATGAAGAACAGCAAGAACTGATACAGGTTTATACTTTAATTTAAACTTCATCTGTGTCTCTAATGTTTCTGGTGCTAAAACTCTCAAAATTGTGTAAATGGAATAGGTAAGGTTAGGAGAGAGTCTACATGACCAAGAGTTTTTTGAGAGCAGGAAATATGTTTCCTTTTTATTATATCTCTTACCTGGCAGTGCCAGAGACATGGAAACAGTCAATGCAGGTTCAACCGATCTAAGAAGAAAGATACCAGGGGCTCCTGGGTGGCTCAGTCGGTTAAGTGTCCGACTTCGGCTCAGGTCATGATCTCACAGTTCATGAGTTTGAGCCCCGTGTCGGGCTCTGTGCTGACCGCTCGGAGCCTGGAGCCTGCTTCGGATTCTGTGTCTCCCTCTCTCTCTGCTCCTCCACTTGCTCGCTCGCGTGCTCTCTCTCAAAAATAAACAAACATTTTTAAAAAATAAAAATTTAAAAAAAGGAAGACATCAGCTAGTTCCTGCAGGTTCCCAGTCCAAGTTCCAACCTTCTTATTTGCCCATCCTGGGATGTGTTTAAATCAGACTCCCTTAACATGCAGAACTTGTGTGATCCACAACCCTGGAACAAAAGTCATACAAAGTACATTAGTTAGTACACACAGCACAACAGATACCAATCTCTTCTTAAAGTCACTGGTATTTTGGTCACTGTTCTTTTAGCCCATTTCTCTAGTAAATGTAAAATACTACTGATTTGGAGTAAATACTCTGGAGAAAAGAAATTGTTAAATAGATGTATGAGGGATGTCAGAGACCAATATCTCCTTTTAGATCAGAGGAGCTGAAAATTCTGCCTTTTTACCTTTATCCTGAGGCAGTAATCTGCCACCATGGAATGTTTGAGAGGATTAAGTTAGAATTAAGTCAGAAGTCAGTAACAGAAGAAAATTAGTCAGGTAAGAAAAATTAATCTGGAGTCAAACTGAGTGTTTTCGATGACTTCAGAAATGTCAGAGGGAGTCAAAGACTATGATGAAAGCATTAAGGGGACATGAAGAAAGACAGACACGAAGTCTGTGGAGTAAAGCAGAATCTTAGTAATGCTGTAGTAATTTAAGCCGCCCAACTATAATCCGCTGAATTGTTTAATCAGGATACTTGTTAACTCTGTTTTGATGTTTAATTCTATTAAGACAATACTTTCTTTCATGTCTCTGCAAAAAAATTTTTTTTTTCCTGATGTTCCTTGAGTATTTTTCTCTACCCCCTCCTTTTTTTTTTTTAATTTAGAAATCGTGTCCTCCTCCATCACCAGTGGTGCAGAAGCCTTGAATGGGATGTTGGAATACATTCCTGATTTGCCACAAGAGCTGAAGGCAACACTGTCTGAGAGGGAGCCATCATTCAGAGAACTACAACCTTCATTGAAGGATTCTAATCTTAACTTGGAAGAAGTGGAGAAAAGTATTCTTGGTAGACAAAATGAAGCTGAAGACCAAAGTCTTTCACAATTAGGAAGATCAAGGTTAGATGCACATTCTCGAATAAAGAGATCAGACTATATAAGATACAGTGACAGGTGTTGTAACGTAGGTTGTACCAGGAAAGAGCTTGCTGATTTATGCTGAGATGAAAGTATTGTGTATTTCATCCAGTGTTCACATGTATTCCTGACACATTCACTGATGGTTCTGTCACCCCACTGATTATTAAAATATGAGAAATCATTATTTTGTGTTTGGGTTTTTCATTTGGTGTGTAACAAAATATTCCTTGAATTGTTATAGTTTGTGTTAATAATAACTTTTTATTCCAAAAAATATTTTTGCCTTTTAAATTAATGGTAATTAAATTGGGTTATTGCCTTTTTAATACTGTTAACTTAAAATGACATAATCTTTATCATTTTAAACATATATAATAACTTTAAAAATTTTAATAGATAACTTAGCAAAAACTTATGCTTTGCATTAGTGAATAAGGATAAGCCTATTTTTAAAATTTGTATTTGATAAATTATAATCTGTCACCCACTCTTTCTCCTCTAGACCTAATACCCAAATGTTATTTCACTACTTAATATTAAACAAATTATTTTAATAGCAAAAGAAATAAAAATAAAAAATAACTCAACTTATATAGTGCCTAACACCAGGTACACAAAAAGGACCAAAATGTTTTTAGTGATTTTAAACTCAAATCAGATATACAGAGTCACAAAAGTTGGACTTTTCTTATAGGTTTTAAAAGATGTTTGTGTCTTCTTGAACTATTAATTGCAAACAATCAGATTGGATACTAAATCCATTTAATTTAGTTGGATTTTTCAAACTAGGGTTCTTCTAATGTTACCATCTAAGACATTAAAAGTAAATTATTTTTTAAGAAGAAAAATGAACAGATATATGGAAGAGAGTGAACAACTGAGTGTCATATATTACAGCAGAACTGTTTAACAAGGGAACAAGCTTTCTGTTCACTGAGAATTTACAAGACATTTCTATAACAAAATAACTGTGAAATGATATGAAAACTTATTAGAATAGTAAGTAACAAATATCTTAGTATTTAGCCAGTTCCTTTGACTTACACACACATACAGTTTTAGGTAGCATTTATAGAAAAGTACACTTAAATAGCAAGTTAATCTCTATCAAATATCTGTAAACAGAATTTAAAAATTTCTCCCAAATTTTAAATCTCCATAATGGTTCACCATAATGAGGCCTTTAAGGTTTATTAAGTCCTAACCAAGGCCACCTTGTAAAACTTCATAAACAGCTGCAGAACCTCAGAGGCTATAAGCCATCTTGGACAAAGCCAGGAAGAATGCTATCTGAAATGGGAAGTCCTTCAAAGGAGAACAACGGCAGTACCCAGGAAATTTACAGCCCCAACACATGAAGAGGCATTCTTAGATACAGAAGGTATCTCCCAAGACCCTGTCCTGGCCTGCATCCCTGATATGTACCTCCATAAAAGCCCTCGGCAGGGTTCCTGGTTTCAGAATCTGCATTCACTACCTCTGATGATACAACCACACTTTAAGTAGTACAGTCTATAGTGAACCAGCTACTATATACATTCAAATAATGTTAACATCTTCAAGATATCTAATTCTTGTGTTGCCAAAGTCCTCCTAAAACTCTCATGCAAAACTAATGGTTGTATGCTTAATTTATTTCTCACATGAAAGTTTTTTCATAGTATTCTCTAATAATTGTATTTCTATGGTGTTGGTTCTGATCTCTCCTTTTTCATTCATGATTTTATCTATTTGGGTCCTCTCTCTTTTCCTTTTGAGAAGTCTGGGTAGGGGTTTGTCAAATTTTTTTTTATTCTTTCCAAAAAACAGCTCTTAAATGTATTGATCTGTTTTGTTTTTTTGGATTCTGTATCATTTTTTTCCACGCTAATCTTTATTATTTCCCTTCTTCTGCTGGCTTTGGGCTTTATTTGTTGCTCCTTTTCTAGCTCCTTTAGGTTAGATTGTGTATTTGGGAACTTTCTTGCTTCTTGAGACAGGCCTGAAATGCAATGTATTTTCTTCTTAGGACTGCCAACGCTGCATCCCAAAGTGTTTGGACTGTCCTGTTTGCATTTTCATTTGCTTCCAGGTATTTTTTTTTTTTATTTTTCTTTAATTTCTTGGTTAACCCATTCATTCTTTAGTAGGATGTTCTTTAACCTACATGTATTTGGGGGCATTCCAAATTTTTTCTTGTGGTTAATTTCAAGTTTCATAGCATTGTGATCTGAAAATATGCATGGTATGATCTCAATACTTTCATACTTATCAAGGGCTGTTTTGTAACCCAGTGTGTGATCTATTTTAGAGAATGTTCCATGTGCACTCGAGGAGAATGTGTATTCTGCTGCGTTAGGGTGAAATGTTCTGAATATATCTGTTAAGTCCATGTGGTACAATGTGTCATTCAGAGCCATTGTTTCCTTATTGATTTTCTGCTTAGAGGATCTGTCCATTGTTATAAGTGGAGTATTAAAGTCTCCTACGATTACTGTCTTATTATCAGTAAGTTTTCCTTATATTTATGATTAACTGATTTATATATCTGGGTTCTTCCACATTGGGGGCATAAACATTTACAATTGTTAGCTCTTCTTCATGGATAGACCCTTTAATTATATAATGCCCTTCCTTATCTATTGTTACAGTCTTTGTTTTAAAGACTAGTTTGTCTGATAAAAATATGGCTAGTCCAGCTTTCTCTTGACATCCATTAGCATGATAGATGCTTCTCAGTCCTCTCACTTTCAATCTGCAGGTGTCTTCAGGTCTAAAATGAGTCTTTTGTAGGCAGCATATAAATGGATCTTGGTTTTGTTTTTGTTTTTTATCCATTCTGATACCCTATGTATTTTGATTGGGGCGTTTAGTCAATTTACATTCACAGTGATTACTCAAAGATATGGATTTAGTGCCACTGTGTTATCTGTAGGTTTCATGTTCTTTGTGATGGTCTCTGGTCCTTTGTAGTCTTTAGTGCTTTCCACTCACAGAGTCCCCCTTAGGATCTCTTGCAGGGCTGGTTGAGTGGTCACAAACTTCTTTAGTTTTTGTTTGTCTGGGAAAGTCTTTATCTCTCCTTCTATTCTGAATGAGAGTCTTGCTGGATAAAGGATTCTTGGATGCATATTTTTCCTATTCAGTACATTGAATATTTCCTGACACTCCCTTGTGGCCTGCCAAGTTTCAGTGGACAGGTCTGCTACTAACCTTATGTGTCTACCATTGTAGGTTAAGGACCTTTTTTCCCTACCTGCTTTCAGAATTCTCTCTTTATCTTTGTATTTTCTCAGTTTCAGTTGTGGTGTTGACCGGTCTTTGTTGATTTTAAAGGGAGTTCTCTGTGCCTCTTGGACTTGGATACCTACTTCCTTCCCCAGATTAGGGAAGCTCTCAGCTATAATTTGTTCAAATAAACCTTCTTTCCCTTTCACTCTTCTTCTTCTGGGACTCCTATGATATGGGTATTTTTTTTTGTTTCATGGAATCACTTAGTTCTCTAATTCTCCCTTCATGATCTAGTAAATTCCTTTTCCTCTATTTTTCAGCTTCATTATTTTCCATAATTTTATCTTCTATTTCACCTATTTTCTCCTATGCTTCTTCCATCCTCATTGTCACTGTATCTAGTTTATTTTGCATCTCAGTTATAGCATTTTTATATTAGTTCTAATTCTAGGTCTTTGATCTTTGCAGCAAGAGCTTCTCTGGTGTCTTCTATGCTTTTTTCAAGCCCAGCTATTAGTTTTATGTTATTGTAAATTCTTGTTTACATATATTATTTATATCTGTTTTGAACAATTCTCTGGCTGTGATTTTTTCCTGAACTTTCTTTTGTGGAGAATTCCTCCATTTTATCATTTTGGCTAGGTTTCTGTCTTTGTGTGTTTTAAAAC
Source organism: Prionailurus bengalensis (assembly GCF_016509475.1). NCBI lineage: Eukaryota > Metazoa > Chordata > Mammalia > Carnivora > Felidae > Prionailurus > Prionailurus bengalensis. The sequence continues at coordinate 6,362,102 of NC_057359.1, forward strand.
CTGTTATGCCTCCCACACTTGAGAGTGACACATACTAATATATATATTAATATATTAAATATATAAGTTAATATATTAAAAAGGGGTCATACGCTGTCCAGGGCCTCGCACTTCAGGAAGTGGTTTTTTTGGTACATCTCATGCACTCTGTGTTGCATTTTGGCTGCTCTATCCCACTGACCAGTCCTCTGCAGAGTTCCTCCTTGCTCATCGTGGTTTAGTGTTTGGACCTTCAACCAGATGCACTTCAATTTGTTGAAGCAATTTGTTGGGGAAAAAAAAGGAAAGGCAGTGGGGCCAGCTTGATCCCATAAAAAGTGAAAAATGAAAGGGGAGCCAGAGAATCAAAAAACCATAAGTCTAAGTCCAGAGAAAGAGAAAGGAAAATAAAGAATAAGAAAGAGAAAAGATAGAAAAAAAAATAGAACAAAAATGACTTGTCAAAAAAATTTATATATATATGTGTGTGTGTGTATATATATATATATATATACATTTATATATACATATACACACACACACAATTATATATTGACCAACATATATATTGATCAAATAATATATAATAGTATATATGACATATACTATATATTACATACAATATATAATACATGTAATATTGACATATATATATATATATATACACACACATACAGAGAGAGAGAGAGAGAGAGAGAGAGAGAGAGAGAGAGAGAGACAAAAGAAACCAGAAACTATGAGCCTGATCCCAAAAGAAAAAAAGAAGAGGGAAGAAAGGAAAAAAAAGAAAAACCAGCTGTCTGTTGGTGCCTGGGACCCGTGACTGTGCTGTTCTGGAGGAGAGGCCAGCTGTGTTGGGTCAGTCAGTCTTGCTCCAGTTGATAAGCAGTTGCCAGGCACGAAGGGGCGGGTTGGGTGTGTGTGTGTCCTGCCTCTGCTGGGGTCTGCTGCTCTCTGAAGTCCCACCATGTTGGTGTTGGGGGAAAAATGGCATCTCTCCACTCTATATGTGGTATCTCAACCCACACTGTTTAGGCAGCCCTTACAGAAAACCCGGGCGGTCAGCTTGCCCTGCTCCACAGTTCTCCCACGCCTTTTAGGCGCTTGGTTGGGATTCAAAACCCAGCTTGGTGTAGCTCCTCTCCCCTGTTCTAGAGTACAGCCCCCTCTGCCCTGCAGATAAAAGGCCTTTGGCTGGCACCTGCAGTGTCTTTTGTCCTGGGGGAGGCAATAAACCCTCTTCCCAAAGTACTCCAGGAAGGGGACTATTCTCTTCCAATGTGCCCCTGTGATCACTACTGTGCTCTATATACTCCAGACTGGCTCCCGCCTCCCCAGGAGCAGGCGCCAAGACTCCGGCTTTGCTCCAAAGAAAGCCCTGCACTTCCCAACCTCCAAGTTTCAGCTCCTAAGGCTGTTTGCGAATAATAAACTGGCACTCTCTGTATTTCTTGTTCCCCAATCCATGGTCCAGAGAGGTTTTCCTCTTGTGCTCACTTGATGCCGCACTTTCACAACTGCTCTCTCCCTTTTGTCTCTCCACAGAGACAAATTCACATACATGTGCCTCGATCCTGCCAAGCTGTCTCCCTCCAACTGTGGAGATCCTTTGTCACTGTGCAGATCGATTTCCTGAGTGTTCCAAGTGATCTGACCTCAATACAGCCATGTTTGAGGTACAAAGAAAATCCCAGTCCTCCTACTCCTCCACCATCTTAACTTTCTGCCTCAACATTATTTTTTAAAGAAGTTTTCCGTTTACAAAAAAATGTAGCAAAAAGTACAGAGTTCCCATTTACCCCTCTCACTCACAGAAACAGTTTCCTCTATTATTAACATCTTGTATTAAGATCAGCCGTTTCTTCTTTTCTTTTAATTTTTATTTTAATTCCAGTTAGTTAACATACAAGGTTATGTTAGTTTCAGGTACACAATATAGTGATTCAACAATGCCATAGATCACGTGCTGCTCATCACAAGTGCATTCTTTAATCCCCATCACCTATTTAGCCCATCCCCCCACCACCCTCCCCTCTGGTAACCATCAGTGTGTTCTCTATAATTAAGAGCATATTTCTTGATTTCTCTCCCTCTCTTTTTTCCCTGTTGGTTGTTTGTTGTTTTTTTTTAATTTTTTTTTCAACGTTTATTTATTTTTGGGACAGAGAGAGACAGAGCATGAACGGGTGAGGGGCAGAGAGAGAGGGAGACACAGAATCGGAAACAGGCTCCAGGCTCCGAGCCATCAGCCCAGAGCCTGATGCGGGGCTCGAACTCACAGACCGCGAGATCGTGACCTGGCTGAAGTCGGACGCTTAACCGACTGCGCCACCCAGGCGCCCCGGTTGTTTGTTTTTAAAACTGCACATATGAGTGAACTGATATGGTATTTCTCTTTCTATGACTTACTTATTTCACTTAGCAATATATTCTCTAGCTCCATCCATGTCATTGTAAATGGCAAATTTTCATTCTTTTTTATGGCTGAATAATATTCCACTGTATGTATGAATGTATATTAAGGAGTGCATATAGCCTTCTGAATTAGTGTTTTTGTATTCCTTGGGTGAATACCCGGTAATGAGACTGATGCATCATAGGTTATTTTATTTTTAACTCTTCGAGGAACCTCCATACTGTTTTCCACAGTGGCTGTACAAGCTTGCATTCTCACCAACAGTGCATGAGTGTTCCTTTTCCTCCACATCCTCACCAACATCCGTTGTTTTTCTGTGTTGTTGATTTTAGCCATTCTGATAGCTGTGAGGTAATTTGTCATTGTAGTTTTAAACTGCATTTCCCTGATGATGAATGATTTTGAGCATCTTTTCATGTGTCTGTTGGCCTTCTGGACATCTTCATTGGAATACATGTATATTCATGTCTTCTGCCCATTTCTTAATTGAATTATTTGGTTTTTGGATGTTGAGTTTTATAAATTCTTTACAGATTTTGGATACTAACCCTTTATTATGTAAGTCATTTGCAAATATCTTCTCCATTCAATAGGTTGCCTTTTAGTTTTGTTGACTCTTTCCTTCACTGAGCAGAAGTTTTTTTATTCTGATGTTAGTCCCAACAGTTTATTTTTGCTTTTACTTCACTTGCCTCAGAAGATATATCTAGAAAAAAAGTTGCTATGGTGATGTCAAAGAGGTTACTGCCTGTGTTCTCTTCTAGGATTTTTATGGTTTCAGGTCTCACATTTAGGTCTTTAATTCATTTTGAATCTATTTTAGTGTGTAAGAAAGTGGTCCAGTTTCTTTCTTTTGCATGTTGCTGTCCAGTTTTCTCAACACCATTTGTTGAAGAGACTGTCCTTTTCCCATTGGATATCCTTTCCTGTTTTGTCAAATTTTAACTGATCATTTAGTTGTGGTTTCATTTCTGGGTTTTCTATTCTGTTCTACTGATCTATATGTCTATTTTTGTACCAGTACCTGCTGTTTTGATTACTAGAGCTTTGTAATATAACTTGAAGTTCAAAAGTTTGATGCCTACAACTTTGCTTTTCTTTTTCAAGACTGCTTTGGCTATTCAGGGTCTTTGGTGGTTCCATACACATTTTAGGATTGTTTGCTCTAGCTCTGTGAAAAACACTGGTAGTATTTTGACAGGGATCACATTAAATGTGTTGACTGCTTTGGGTAGTATAAACATTTTAACATTAAATGTGTAGATTGCTTTGGTTAGTATAGACATTTTAACAATATTTGTTCTTCCAATCCATGAGCATGGAATGTCTTTCCATTTCTTTGTGTCATCTTCCATTTCTTTCACCAGTGTCTTATAGTTTTCAGAGTACAGATCTTTCACCTCTTTGATTAGGTTTCCTCCTAGGTAACTGGGATTGTTTTAATTTCTCTTTCTGTTGCTTCATTACTGGTATACAGAAATGCAACAGATTTATGTAGGTTGATTTTGTATTCTGCAACTTTACTGAATTCATTCATTTATCAGTTCTAGCAGTTTTTGGTGAAGTATTTGGGTTTTCTATATATAGTATCATGTCATCTGCAAATAGTGAAAGTTTTGCTTTTTCATTATCAATTTGGACACCTTTTCTTTTTGTTGTCTGAGGCTTATGGCTAGGACTTCCAGCACTATGCTGAATAAAAGTGGGGAGAGTGGACATCATTGTCTTGTTCCTGACCTTAAGGAAAAAGTTCTGAGTTCTTCCCCATGGAGGATGATGTTAGCTGTGGGTTTTTCATATATGGCCTTTATTATAATGAGGTATATTCCCTCTAACCCTACTTTGTTGAGGACTTTTATCATGAATGGATGGTGTACTCTGTCAGATGCTTCTCTGTATCTATTGAAATGATCAGATGGTTTTTATCCTTTCTCTTACATGATGTATCATGTTGATTCTTTTGTGAAGATTGAACCACCCTTGCAACCAAGGAATAAATCCCACTTGATCATGATTAATGATTTTTTTAATGTATTGTTAAATTTGGTTTGCTAGTATTTTGTTAAGGATTTTTGCATCTATATTCATCAGAGAGAGATATTGGCCTGTAATTCTCTTTTTTAGCGGAGTCTTTATCTGGTTTTGGTATCATGGTAATGTTAGCCTCATGGAATGAATTTGGAAGTTTCATTCCATTTCTATTTTTTGAAATAGTTTGAGAACAATAGGCATTAATTCTTCCTTAAATGTTTGGCAGAATTCACCTGTGAAGCCATCTGGCCCTGGACTTTTGTCTGTTGGGAGTTTTTGATTAGTGATTCCATTTTTTTGCCCGTTATTGGTCTGTTCAAATTTTCTATTTCTTCCTGTTTCAGTTTTGACAGTTTACATGTTTCTAACAATTTATCCATTTCTTCTAGGTTGTCCAGTTTGTTGGCATACAGATTTTCACAATATTCTCTTATAACTATATTTCTGAGATGTTGATTGTTATTTCTCCTCTCTCATTTGTGATTTTATTTATTTGAGTTCTTTGTAATTTTTCTTGGTAAGCCTAGCTAGAGGTTTATCAATTTTATTGATTTTTTCAAAGAAACAGCTCCTGATTTCATTGATATGTTGTATTTTTTCCTTAGTTTCTATCATTGTAGATTTGTTCTGCCAGGCTTTGGACTGCTCTCTGGCTTATTTACTTGGATGGGGATGATATCTAGTTGTAAACATGAAATGGGATGAGCTTAGGGTCCTCCTATGCCACAACCTTCCCCAGATCATCCGTTTAATGTTACATGAGCTTTGGAAGATTGTATCTATCAAGGAGCTAGTCCATTTCATCTATTATATTAAATTCGTGGGCAAAGAGTTGTTCACAGCATTTCTTTAGTATCTTTTTAATGTCCATAATATCTGTCATGATGGACTCTCTTTCGTTTTTGATATTTGTATTGTGTCTACCCTCTTTTTCTCTTAATCTAGTCAGAGGTTTATCATTTCATTGATCTTTTAAAAACCAGATTTTGATATCATTGATTTTCTCTATTGACTTCCTGTTTTCATGTTCATTGATTTCTAGCCTAATTGTCTCTACTTGCTTTGTGTTTAACCTGCTATTCTTTTTCTAGTCTCCTAAGGTAGAAGGTTAGATGACTCATTTTGGATATCTCTTCCTTCTAATACATGCATTCAATGCTATAAATTTTTCTGTAAGTGCTGCTTTTACTACATCCTACAAGTTTTGTTTTCATTTTCATTAAATTCAACGTATTTTAAAATTTCTCTTGACAATGTCTATTTGATTCATGTGTTTGATTCATGTTCTATCTTAGAGAGGCTAGAAAAAAGAAAGGTGTCAGGGTGACTAAGTGAGACACTAAAGGGAACCAGAATCAAGGGCAATGTGTCCTTCAGCCAATTACAGATGAAAGTAAGTTTGATGCTGTCAGGCATTTGGAAGTTCCAATGGATTTTCTTTAAAGGCAAGACTTTGGTCTGGAACCAAACCAGCAAGATCTCCAAAGTATGCCTGTAATATTTATTTCCCCTTCAATTTTCTTTGATTCATTCGTTGTTCAGAAGGTTATTGTTTAATTTCCATGTATTAGTGAATTTTCTAGTTTTATTTTTATTGATTTTTAGTTTCATACCATTGTAGTCAGAAAAAATATTTGGTATGATTTCAGTCTTCTTGAATTTACTAAGATTTGTTTTATGGGCTAACATATGGTTAATCCTAGAAAATGTTCTACATATGCTGGAGAAGAATGTATATTCCACTGTTGTCAGATAGAATTTTCTGTGTAGGTCTATTAGGTCCATTTGGTTTATATTGCTATTCAATTCTTTGGATGGTCTATCCATCATTGATAGTTGGGTACTAAGTCCCCAACTATTATTGTATTTCTGTTTATTTCTCCTTTTAGTTCTGTTAGTTTTTGCTTCTTGTATTTAGGTACTCCAATGTTAGTGCATAAATATTTACAATTGTTATATCTTCTTGAAATTTTGACCCCTTTAGCATTATATAATGATTTTCTTTGTCTTTTTTACCACTTTTAAAGTCTTTTTTTTCTGACACAAATATAGCTACCGTTGCTTTTTTGTTGTAGTTATCATTTGCTTAAAATATCTCTTTCCATCCCTTCACTCTCAGTATAATGTGTCTTTAAGGGTAAAGTTAGTCTCTGGTAGGTAGCATATTGTTGGAACTTTTTTTTAATCCATTCATCAATTTTATGTCTTTTGGAGAATTTAAGCCATGTTACATTTAAAGCAAATACTGATAAGTAAGGATGTACTATTGCCATTTTATTAACTGTTTTCTCGTTGTATTCTGGATTTATCATTCCTTGTTGCTTAACCTGTCGTCTTTGCATTTTGATGTCTTGTATCAATATGCTCTGACTTCTTTATCATGTTCTTTTATGTAATTACTACAGGCTATTCCCTTGTAGTTACCGTGAGGTTTACATAACATATCTTAAGGTTATTATAACACCCTAATTTAAACTAAGAACAAATTAAACCACAATAGAATTCTTAAGCTTTACACTTTTACTTCTCTTCCTCACATTTTCAGTTATTAATGTTATAATTTACATATTTTTATATTGTGTAACTAATAATAGAGTGTTTATTTATGGTTATTTATACTACACTTGTTTTGTAACATATGAACTAGAATTTTAAGTGATAACACACCATCATTACCATATTACAGAATCTAACTTTGACTACACATTTACCATTACCAGTGAGTTTTATAATGCCTTATGTTACAATTTTAATTAGCATTATTTTAGTTCTATTCAAATAATTCTTTTAGAATTTAGAATTTCTTATAAGGCAGTTCTAGTGGTGATAAATCCTCTCACCTTCATTTATTTGGGAAAACCTATCTTTCCTTCATTTCTGAAGGACAGCTTCACTGGGTATAGTGTTCTTGGTTGGCAGGTTTTTTTTTTCCTTTCAATAATTTGAATATTGTCATCCCATTCTCTTGTGGCCTGAAAAGTTTCTGTTGAGAAATCTGCCAGTAGTGTCTGCCAGTAGTCTGATGGACTACTCCCTTGCATGTAACTTCTCCTTTTTCTGTTGCTGCTTTTATAATTCTTTGTCTTTGACTTTTGAAAGTTTAATTACAATGTTTCTTGGTGTTCACTCTCTTTGGGGTCCTCTGGACCCCTTGGATCTGGATGTCTTCCCCAAGTTTGGGAAGTTTTCAGCCATTATTGCTTTAAATATACTTTCTCTCCCTTTCTCCTTTCTCTTCTCCTTTTAGAATATTGTTTCTTTTCATTGTGTCTCAGACGTCCCACAAGCTTTCTTCACTCTTTTTTATTCTTTTTTCTTTTTGCTTCTCCAACTGGGTAACTTCAAATGTCCTATCTTCCAGGCCAATGATTCTTTTTTTCTACACGATTGAGACTAGTTTTGAAGGTCCTTATTGAATTCTTCAGTCTGGTTATGGTATTTTTCAGCTCTAGAATTTCTGCTTTCTTTCTTTTTTATGGTTTCTATTATTTTTGTTGAATTTGTTTTTTCATGCATTATTTTCCTTATTTTGTTTGTCTGTGTTCAAGCAGTTGGCTAAGTTTAGGAGACTTTTTTGGAATTCCTTTTCTGAATTCTCATAAACCTCCATTTCTTTAGGATAAGTTATTAGAGATTTATTAGTTTCCTTTGGTGCAATATTTACTGATTTTTAAATAATCCTTGATTCTTGACATTGGTATCTGCTTATTTGAGTAAGCATTCTCCTCATATACAAACTTTGCAGGTTTGCTTTGGCAGACATTTCTTCACCAGTCAGTTCAATCTGGATTTCTGGACATGTCTTTAGGTAACATTCGGGGGCAGGTGGTATCTCCTATTAGGGCTTATTTTTGGGTGAGGCAACTGTTCAAGCTTTTGAGGGCAGGTGTGGGAAGGTATGTGCCACTGACTGAGAATAACTGAATAGGACCACTGGCTTGGTTCCCTGCCCAAGTGAGGCTATAGGATAAGCTCCAGAGTTGCCTCAATTCTCTGGTCAGGCTTAGTAGATGCTTGGGACTGGATACTCGACTCAACAGTAGGTGGGGCTATGACTTATCTCCCCTGCCCTGATGGGGCTGCAATACAGAACTCAGAGCTGCATGGATCATTGTTGTGGGACCTGAACCAGGAAAGAGTATAAATGGAATATCCTGGTCATGTGAGGCCACCAATTTTGCTCTGCAGAAGGGAAACCCACAAGCTGAGTTCTCTGTTCAAGTGCCACTGTAAGCACGGCTGATGGCTGGGCTATGCAGCTTCCTGTGTGCTCTGGTAAGGTTCTCTGGTTGGGCAAGCTGAAGGCTTGTATTCGACAATAAATGGGGCTATTAAATAGTTTCCCTCCCTAGGCATAACAGGAGAAGCAGCTCCAAGGCCACCAAGGTTCTTTGTATTCTTGACTCAAGTTCCTTGTCCAAACAGAAGCACTGACTTTGCTCTGAGGGCAATCAACTCTGCCCACCCATCTCTCAGTTTAAGCAATGCTAGATTACTGAGAAGCTTCTAAGTGTTTTCATCAGCCCTTCCTGTCAGATGGGGCTGGAAGCCATACTCTACACTAGGTGGGGCTATGATTCAGCTCTTCTGCCTGGGAGTGAGCAGACTAGGATCCAAGGTTCACAAAACTCCTTGTTTGAGGACCTGAATCAAGCAGACCTGCACCCCACCGAGTTCCTTGGTCAGAATATACTACTGACTTGGCTCTGCATATTAGCAAAATCACTGGTTAGGCCCACTACTTGAGCTCACAGATAAGAACTTGGTCCACCAAGATCCAAGTACTAACTGCTTGCAGCCCCTCCCCATGGTTCCAACACAGATTCACCCTAGTTGAGTACTGCAGATTCCCCAGGATACTCTTGGAGTGCAACCAGTGCAGGAACTCCCATGAAGTGACCCACAATGCTGGTGAAGCTAGATATCCCACGTGGACTCTCCTGACCCACTGGAGGAACTGTAGGCTCAGAGGAGACTTCTCAGCAAGGTGCCCTGTGAGCCTGAGGGAAGGGCAATGCCATCAGGTATAGCTATTCCTCTTACTCTTCTATGTAGTCTTGGTCTCTGTGGTACAGAGGGTTGTTTCAGCCTCATTCCCCTGTTAATGGTCCTAGTCCATGTTCTTTCAGTGTGTCTTGTCCATGGTAGGTGTCAGTTGCTATTCTTAGGAGAGGGAGTGAAGTCAGGAACAATCTACATCGCCATTTGGTGACATCACACCTCAGTTGTTTTTTAAACTAGGGTTCTTTCATGCTTCGAAGAGATTCTAGCATGCATTTTTAAGTGATAAAATAAGTTGTCTTGAAAGACTCTTTCTTCATGTAACAGGTAAGAATTTATAAGCACTCTCTGTGTTGTGTGAGAAATATTTAACTTCATTTTTATCACATGAACATAAATTAAACTTCTGCCACTGGGTGGGAATATCATACTTAAACATTATTTTAATAGGACTCTGCCATTAAGCTGTGCCTTGAAACATGCGGTCTTAGCATCAAAGCATCAAACACAGAAGATATTTCTGAAATTCTCAGTTCCCCAGAGTCTCAGAGCTTTCAAGTGAGCCCACTTGAATTATGTAACAGATTTGTATACAAGTATTTGAAAAAGAAGACAATATGGATAGTTACTGAATACTAATCAAAGCAAGGGAGGTGAACTACACATCAACATGTCAAGACCATTCAAAGACTACTGAGCAGCATAGCAAAACCCAAGAATTCAACTTCATATATATTTGATCATATTTTCCTTCTCCATATGTACATATAGATAAGAAAAGTCAATACACTTATCTGTGCCTCTTCCTTATACCTTGTGAGAAGTATCTGCAAAATCTTTAGAATTACTGGGCATTTACAAATGATGGAAAGAGCGGTTTTAGGAAGATGCTCTTTAGTCCTTCTGATATTCCACTAATTCTTGCTAATGGTTGGTGTATTTATAACTTTTGCCATTTCTTGAGGAATATATAGGCAACTTAAAAGTAAATGGATTACTATTAAGATGTTGCATCAGGGTCTTGGGCAGTCACTAGGTGGTGATTCCTCAATTCTACAGCAAACTGGAGACAAGAGGAAATCCTTAAAAAAAAAAGATGCCTAGCTTTGACACTGGGACATACTAATTGTTTTGACAAGCAACACAGGCATGGGATTTTTATTGAAAGTTCTCCAGGTGAATCTAATGTGCTGTAACATTGGGGAATCACTGGGCAGGGTTTTAGGGCCTAAGGTGGGAGAAGGACTATAGACCAGTGGCTGAACTCAAACATAAGTCATGCTACTGAGAAAGAGAATCCAGGTTATAGAAGGTGGACTTCATTGGAAAGTTACTTTTTTTTCCTAATAAACAGCTGAAGATTATAAATCCAGTAAGTGTTTAAACTAACTTTGGTACATTGTGTCATAGAATAATAATCAGCAATAAAAAGCAACCAAGTAGTGATCCATGCAAAAACCTGGGTGAATCTCCACAGAACTAAGCTAAGTGAAAAAAGCCAAACCTAAAGATTACATATTACATTATTCCTTTATAAAGATTTTTAAAATGACACAATTATACAAAGACCTATCTACTGAAGGTTAAGGCCGGGGGTGGGCGGGGGGGGGGGGGGGAAGCCTGGGAGGGAATTTGGTATGACTATGAAGATCTTTGTAGTATTGGAATCATTTTATTGTTTAATTCTTTTTGTTCAATATATGAAATTTATTGTCAAATTGGTTTCCATACAACACCCAGTGCTCATCCCAAAAGGTGCCCTCCTCAATAACCATCACCCACCCTCCCCTCCCTCCCACCCCCATCAACGCTCAGTTGAAACCCCCATGGGTTTCTGTTAAGTTTCTCAGGATCCACATAAGAGTGAAAACATATGGTATCTGTCTTTCTCAGTATGGCTTATTTCACTTAGCACAACACTCTCCAGTTCCATCCACGTTGCTACAAAGGGCCATATTTCATTCTTTCTCGTTGCCACATAGTACTCCATTGTGTATATAAACCACAATTTCTTTTTTTTTTAATTTTTTTTCAACGTTTTTTATTTTTATTTTTGGGACAGAGAGAGACAGAGCATGAACGGGGGAGGGGCAGAGAGAGAGAGGGAGACACAGAATCGGAAACAGGCTCCAGGCTCTGAGCCATCCGCCCAGAGCCTGACGCGGGGCTCGAACTCACGGACCGCGAGATCGTGACCTGGCTGAAGTCGGACGCTTAACCGACTGCGCCACCCAGGCGCCCCATATAAACCACAATTTCTTTATCCACTCATCAGTTGATGGACATTTAGGCTCTTTCCATAATTTGGCTATTGTTGAGAGTGCTGCTCTAAACATTGGGGTACAAGTGCCCCTATGCATCAGTACTCCCATATCCCTTGGGTAAATTCTTAGCAGAGCTACTGCTGGGTCATAGGGTAGGTCTATTTTTAATTTTTTAAGGAACCTCCACACTGTTTTCCAGAGTGGCTGCACCAATTTGCATTCCCACCAACAATGCAAGAGGGTTCCCGTTTCTCCACATCCTTGCCAGCGTCTATAGTCTCCTGACTTGTTCATTTTGGCCACTCTGACTGGCGTGAGGTGATATCTGAGTGTGGTTTTGATTTGTATTTCCCTGATGAGGAGCGACGTTGAGCATCTTTTCATGTGCCTGTTGGCCATCCGGATGTCTTCTTTAGAGAAGTGTCTATTCATGTTTTCTGCCCATTTCTTTACTGGATTATTTGCTTTTTGGGTGTGGAGTTTGGTGAGTTCTTTATAGATTTTGGATACTAGCCCTTTGTCCAATATGTCATTTGCAAATATCTTTTCCCATTCCGTTGGTTGCCTTTTAGTTTTGTTGGTTGTTTCCTTTGCTGTGCAGAAGCTTTTTATCCTCATGAGGTCCCAGTAGTTCATTTTTGCTTTTAATTCCCTTGCCTTTGGGGATGTGTCAAGTAAGAGATTGCTACGGCTGAGGTCAGAGGTCTTTTCCTGCTTTCTCCTCTAGGGTTTTGATGGTTTCCTGTCTCACATTCAAGTCCTTTATCCATTTTGAGTTTATTTTTGTGAATGGTGTGAGAGAGTGGTCTAGTTTCAATCTTCTGCATGTTGCTGTCCAGTTCTCCCAGCACCATTTGTTAAAGAGACTGCCTTTTTTCCATTGGATGTTCTTTCCTGCTTTGTCAAAGATTAGTTGGCCAACTAATCTTTAGAATCGTTTTATAACTAGACTATAGCAATGTCAATACCCTAGTTGTCGTGTTACACTATAATTTCACAAGATGTTACCATCAAGAAAAACTGGGTAGAGCATAAACATGATCTTGCTGCATGACCTTTTAAATTTTTTTATTATGTTTATTTTGAGAGAGAGAGAAAGCGCGTGAGCGGGGGAAAGGCAGAGAGAGAGGGAGACACAGAATTCAAAGCAGGATCCAGGCTCTGAGCTATCAGCACAGAGCCCGACACAAGGCTCGAACCCACAAGCCATGAGATCATGACCTGAGTTGAACGACTGAGCCACCCAGGCGCCCCTTGCTGCATGATTTCTTACATTCACATATGTGGATTTCCATGATTTCAAAATGTAAAATTTTAAATTTTTACAATTTTAAAAATTCCTCAAAGCCCTAAGAATCAGAGGGAGTAAGTGTAGGTTGTTTCCTGTGGACAATCAGATAAAAGGGTAGGAATTCATGGAAGATATAAAGTAGTTGGAAAGATACTGACTGTGAAATATGAAAGACCAGGAGATTCACTCTTTAAATACCTACTTCAAGTGCTTACAAAGCATGCCTAATACTCTCATGAGAAACTGATAAATGTAAGCTTATTTCACATAAAAAAATTATACCAGTTATACATTTGTGTCAGTTAGGACTGTATTCTCCGTAAATAACAGAATATAATGCAACAGTGGCTTAAAGAAGCCTATGGAGTAAACATCTAGCATGCCACTAATGCCAGCAGGCTTCTCTCACTTTTCCAGTAAGCTGTAAGCTTAGCATATAGGCCTTCTTCCTATGCTCCCACCTCATGCTTCCAAGATGACTGCTGCATCTCCCAGTATCAGCGTACATTATAAATAGGGAAAGAAGGGGACACGAGAAGGTTTAGTGCCTGGATCAGAAAAGCAAAGGCTTTGTCAGAAACCTTCACATATGTTCTTATACTGCATTGGTCAGAAGTGTATCACACAAGCACTGCTACCTGCCTGTGTTAATTTTCTAGGATTGTAATAACAAAATACCAGAGACTTGGTGGTTTGAAGGAAAGAAATGTATTTCCTCATAGTTTTGGAAGCTGGAAGTATAAGATTAAGGTGCTGGAAGGATTGGTATTTCCTGAAGGCCTCTCTCCTTAGATAGGAGCCAGCTGCCTTCTCACTGTGTTCTTCCATGTCCTTCTTTCTGTGTGCTTACATTCCAGGTATCTCTCCCTCTTCTTATAAGGAAACCAGTCACATTTGATTAGCGCCTTACCTACATGACATTTAACCATAATTATTTCTTAAAAGATTCTATCTCCAAACACAATATATTCTAAGGTATTGGGGTTTGGGTTTTGGTTTTCTACATATTAATTTGGGGTACACAATTCAGTCTATAACATTCTGTCCTCTAACCCATCAAAATTCATGACCTTCTCACATGCAAATGACATTCATTCCCATTCCAACAGCTCAAAATTCTTTTTAATAAAAATTTTTAATGTTTATTTTTTGAAAGAGAGTTCAAGCGGGAGGAGGGGGGACAGAAAGAGAGGGAGAGAGAAATCCCAAGCTGGCTCCACAGTCACCGCAGAGCCCAATGCAGGGCTTAAACCCATGAGATCATTACCTGAGACAAAACCAAAGTTGAATGGTTAACCAACTGAGCCACCCAGACGCACCAACAGTTCGAAATTCTTAACCCATTCTAGCATCAATTCTAGGTCTGAAGTCTTATCTGAAGATCTTCCAAATCACATATGGGTGACACTCAAGGTATGATTTATCCTGAGGCAAAATTCCTTTCTGCAGGACAACTTGTGAAATCAGGCAATTTATATGTTCTAAAACACAATGGTGAGAAACAATGGAATAGGCATAGGATAAACATTCCCAATTCCACAAGGGAAAAATATAAAAAAGAGAAAAGGTGATGGGTTCCAAGCAAGTGTATATATAATATGACAAGGCAAATTCCTTTAGATTTTAATGCTCAAGTATAATCCTTTTTGGCTTGATGCTCTGCCTTTTGGACCTGATGGGGCTCTACCTTGGGCAGTTGCACTTTCTCATAACTCTAGGCAAAAGTCTTACCCATGAGACAATGGGAGATAGCAGTCTTGTCTTCTGAAATAAAGGAGGAGGCAGCTTTGCCCCAGGACCTGTGGTGCAGAAGCAGCCCTACCAATCCCTGAATCATCGTTAAATGTCTTGTAGGTAAGGCCCTACCTTCTTTCCCTGAAGAATAATGTTCATAATGGAATAGTTCTACTCTTCCATTCTGTACAATCCCAGAAGTTCAAGGCTTCTTTCATTTTGTTCCACATTTGATCCTTTAGTCCAATCTGGACATATTTCTGCTGGCACAGACCCGTCATTATTTCTGGCTTCTGCTTAGATCCATGGGTAATCTCTTTATGGAGTTATTGCATCATCAAGCCACATTCTTGATGGCCTCTCCAGGAAAACTTCCTGTTTTTTTGCAATATGGATAGGTTGAGAATTTTACCAATCTGCAAGTTCTGGTCCATTTTCCTTAACAATTTCTTCAGTTTATCTTTCTCCTCTAGCATTGTATTATAAGCACAGAGGCAAAAACAGGCAGCACCTTAAACACTTCACTGAGAAATCTCTTCAGCTAAATATCCATGTTCATCACTTGTAACTTCTACTTTCCACGCAACATTAGAAGAAAACTCAGACAAATTCTTTGCCACTTTATAACAAGAATCACCTTTCCTATAGTCTCAATAACATATTCTCCATTTCTGTATGAGATTTCACACAGAAAGCCACCATTACCATTCATGTTCCCACCAACAATCTCTTCAAGGAAATCTAGACTTGTTTTAGGATTCTTTTAAAACCTCTATTATCCAGCTTCTAACTATTATTCAGTTCTAAAACCACTTGCACTGTATTAGATTTTAATCACAATCACGTCTCCATACCAAAATCTGTATTCATTTGCTAGGGCTGCCATAATAAAGCAATACAGTCCGGATGGCCAACAGTAACTTTTTTTCTCACATTGTTGAGGCTGGAAGATATCAAGGTTCTGGCGGGTTAATTTCTCCTGGGGCCTCTCTCTTTGGCTTGCTGATAGTTGCTTCCTTGCTATATTCTCACATGGTGTTTTCTTGGTGTGTACACAACTCCATGTCCCTCTTTTTTTTCTTATAAGGGCACAAGTAATATTGGATTAGGACCAACCTTTATGACCTCATTTAACCTTAATTACCTTTTGACATGCCCAATCTCTTAAAATTGTCACATCCTAAAGTACTGGGGGTTAGGGATCCAACAAATGAATTTTGGGAAGGGAAACACTATTAAGTCCACAATACTACAAGAGACACTGGGAAATCATTCCTAGCACCGACAGACTAAAGAGTTGAGGTAAGCTGAGAGAAGAGATGAAAAAGGGGATTGGGCAAGTCAACCTAAAGTCTTGATCATGCTTGTGGCTCTTACACCACAAATGATTCATTCAAAGATACTGATCTGTATCTATTCACCTTCATCATTGTAGTTAACTCCAACGTAAGTTGGATTCAAGGGATACAGTAGCAAAAAAGGAGATGTTAGAATCCAGTAGACATGGGGTAGGACTTACAGATCCAGCACTTAACAGCTATATTCATTAGAACATTTATATCTTTTCTTTAAAAAGGTTTCTTTGTCTCTTTTCAAGGACACGTGAACATGTTAGTTGTGCCCCAAATTTGTGAATCCTGAATTTCTCAGTGACCCTCAACTGCAGGGTAAGCCCACATATTGTACATGTGAAAGCCAAAGTTACACTTGACAAGGTCCTTCACCTTTCTCAACTTGATGCCTTCTTTGTAAAAAAAAGGAAATGTCCACATCAATGGACGATAGTGAGAACTCTAAAAGATGAGTCATGTAGGATGCCCACAAACTAGTCAAGAATTCAATATATGTGTGTTCTTTCTCTCCTCTCAGTTCTAACCTTATGGTCTGCTTAGAGATGCTCTATGATCCATTTAACTTTCGTTCATCAAGATGGCCAGGTCTCAGGAAATATGTCTAAACATTTTATGAGCCCTTGAACTGAAAACTTTATACTCATGTTCTTTACATC
The DNA here is from genome assembly GCF_016509475.1 of Prionailurus bengalensis. Classification (NCBI taxonomy): domain Eukaryota; kingdom Metazoa; phylum Chordata; class Mammalia; order Carnivora; family Felidae; genus Prionailurus; species Prionailurus bengalensis. The sequence goes on from NC_057359.1 coordinate 6,378,826, forward strand.
TTCTAGAACAGTGCCTATTACATACTAGGTACATTATAAATGACTGTCTAAACCAATAATTCTTTGATGCTTTATTCAATTATTTCTTACTCGAAATGAGTTGATACTGAAGTAGTTTCTTTTGCCAGTTGACAGAATTTCAAAGTCAAAAATAAAAGCAATTGAAAAAATTATGCCAAATCAAAAAAACAATGTGCATGACCTTTCTTAGTTGCAAAAGAAACAAGATGCTTCTTCAGATAAAGCCAAGACATGTTAAAATTATGTATTATCATAAAACATATATGAAAATGTAAAATTGTAAAAACTTGAAATAATTTATAGTTACATTTTCAATGCAAAGACTTCAATATATTTGTAGAGAATATTTTTCTATTTATGCATGGTATTATTTCCATTTAGGGAGATTAAAGATATTCTACAAAATGTCCTTTAATAATAGAAAATAGCAAATTGGTAGACTGTGAAGCTACAAGCTCTTGTTCCCCTGTGGAAACATAAGCAGAAACTGGCCAAACTAACTGCAGAAAAGTTGTGGAAAACCATGAAAACAATCTAGTTATGATAGCTTAATGAATGTCACCTTCACAACATTAGTGATCTGTGGTATTTTAATTGTTCTTGTCCCACCCTCACATGAAGTGTTAGTCTTGGCCTGGAAGAGGAGGAAGTCTAGTAACTCCCTCTCTTGAACCAGAGTGAAGAGCTGACATTTGTAAGTTATTGTATTTGACAGCTATCCAAAAGACTGGCATTTGTTTAATCCACCTCAGATCTCAAGTGGGAAAGCAGAGGGCACTGCTTATGAAATCTGCAAAAGTCTACAGACTCACAAAACACCAGGGGCAAGAGATTATGGGTGGAGACCTAAAATAGACAATCTCAAGCCTGGACAAGAAGTGGGGCAAAACTCTTCATGGAATTAACACATTAAAGCACCTGCGCACACAGAGTAATGGAGAAACTCACAGGAAGGACAAGGCGAGACACAGGCTTGGAAAAGATATGAGAATAGGCTTTCACTTCTGGCTGTTCTCAGGATCAGAGCAAGTCTAGCTCATTGGTGGAACGTCATATCAGTTCGGAGACAACCTGCTAAAACTGGTAGAGCAGTTTTTCCAATTGCCCCATTTCTAACAACAACAAAAAAATCACAAGGCATATATAAAGATGAAAACAAAGACCATTTAAAAGAACCATATAAATTGACAGAAACCGTCCTTGCAGAAGCCCAGACACCAGATGTACCAAACACTTCAGTAAAACTGTTCTAAGTATACTGAATTAACTAAAGGAAACGACTACAAATACCTAAAGAAAATTAATAAATTAATGTGTCAACAAAATGAGAATATCAACAAAGAGAAAATATGAAAAAGCCAAAAAATAAATTACTAAGTTGAGAAGTTACCTATGGGTATCACTAGCAGATTTGAGCACTCAGAAGAAATAATCAGGAAATGTGAAGAAAAGACAATTGAAATAATTGAGTCTGAGAAACAGAATGAAGAAAAATAAACACAGCCTAACAGATTTCTGGGACACTATCAAATGGTCACTATATACATTATGGAAATTTCATAAGATTAAGAGAGAAAAAGTAGCAAAAAATATATTTGAAGAAATAATGACTAAAACTTTCTAAATTTGATGAAAGACAAGAATGTATAATCCAGGGAGCTCAGCAAACTCCAAGCTGGATAAATACAAAATAAACCAAATATACACATCATAGTGAAGCGAAAAATGACAGGCAAAGAAAAGGAAAACATCTTGAAGGCAGCAAGAGGAAAGTTATTTGTCATATACAAGGGCCCCTCAATCACATTATCATTTTACTTCTCAGTGAGAACCTCAGAACCCAGAAACTAGTAGAATGACATATTTAAAGTGCTGAAAGATAAAAACAGGCAACCAAGAATTCTATGTATAGCAAACTGTCCTTTGAAAGTAAAAGGGGGTGTCTGGGTGGCTCAGTCATTAAGCATCTGACTTTGGCTCAGGTCATGATCTCACAATTCGTGAGTTTGAGTCCCATATCAGGTAAGCTTAAGCCCTGCTTCAGGTGAGCTCGAGGCCCACTTGGATGAGCCCACTTTTCTCTCTCTCTGCCCCTCCTGGGATTCTCTCTCTGTGTCCCTCACTCACTTGCACCCTCTCTCTTTCTCAAAAAATAAAAAAGTAAAAGAAAAAATAAGGCATATCAGATAAGAAAACATTGAGGGAATTTATTACCACCACACCTGCCCTAAAAGAAATGCTAAGGGGAGTTCTTCAGGTTAAAATTAAAAAATACTCGACATAACTCAAAGGCATATTGAAAAATAAATATTTCTCTTAAAAGTAAACACAAGGGCAAATATAAAAACCAGTATTACTGTCACTGTAGTTTGCAATTCCTTTTTTATAATTTTGTATAGGATTAAAAGACACAAAGACATAAAAAAAATTACAAAAGTATGGTAGTGTGTACACAATGTAAAAAGAGGTTATCTGTGACATCCATAATATAAAATGGTGAGAACAGTGAATAGAAACTTTGTATGGGATTGAAGTTAAATTGGTATCAATTAAAATTAGATGTAATAATTTTAGGACGTTGTCTGCAGTCACCATGGTGAGCACCATAAAATACAGAGAGAATATACACAAAAGGAAATGAGAAGGAAATAAACATATATCATTACCAAAAAATCAGAAACAGGAACGAAGATAGTAACAAAGGAAATAAGGACAAAAAGAGCTTTACAACATACAGAAAACAAATCGAAAAATAGGAAAAGTAAGCTTTTCCTTATCAGTAACACTTTAAATATAAATGGATTAAAGTTTTCATTCAAAAGGCTGAGATTGGCAGAATGAATGAGTAAATATATTGTAAGTACATCCAGTCTACAGTAGACTCACTCTAAATCTAAAGACACAAATAGGTTGAAAGTTAAAGGATGAAAAAAAATTTTCATATAAATATGAACCAAAAGAGAACTAGGACTGGTATACACTATGGTCTGAATGTTTGTGTGATCCTCAAAATTCTTATGTTGAAATCTTGATCCCCTATGTGATAGTATTAGGAAGTAGGGTTTTTGGAGAGGTGCTTAGGTCATGATGGTGCTCATGAATGGGATTAATATTGTATAAAAGAAACCCCACAGAGCTCCCTAGCCCCTTCCACTACGTGAGGACACAGCAAGGAGCTGACACTCTGAAACCCAGAAGACAGCCTTTACCAGAACTGAACTATGCTGGCACCCTGAATTCAGACTTCCAGCCTCTGGAACTGTGAGGCAGAAATGTTGCTTATAAGCCACGCAGTCTGTGGTGTTTTATTATAGCAGACTGAACACACTGAGATTCTATACTCCTATCAGATAAAATAGATTTCTAGTCAAAAATTGTTACAAATAACAATAAATATTAAGAATGGGGCTTATTCATTCAGAATATATAACAGTTACAAACATATATGTAACAATCTCCAGAGCCCCCAAATCTATGAAGTAAACACTGATAAAATTCAGTGAATAATTAGCTCTACCACAAAAGTTGGATATTTCAATTTTTGTTGAAAAGATCAACAAAAGTGACAAACACTTAGCATGCTGATTAAAAAAGAGAGAGAAGACTCCACTTACTAAAATTAGAAATGAAACCTGGGATAATGCTACTGATTGTAGAGAAGTAAAAGGTACTGTAACAGAATACTACTTACTATTGTATGCACATAAAAGGGATAACAAGATGAAATGAATATATTCCTAGAAGAAAACTAATCTACCAAAATCAATCATGAAGAATAGAAAATCTAAATAATTCGATACCCAGTGGGGATACTGAATCAGTAATCAAATTCTGGCAACAAACATAAAAGTCCAGGACAAGATGGTGTCACTGGTAAATTCTACCAAACCTTTAAAGAAGAATTAAAATCAAACCGCAAAATTTTCCAAAAACTTGAAGAGGTAGAACACTTCCTAACTCATTCTCAGGGACCAACATTACTCTGATACCAAATCCAGACAAAGACACTACACAGAAAACTACAGACCAATATCCCTTATGAATACTGACAACAAAATCCTCAATAAAAAACAGCAAACTGAATTCCACAGAGTATTAAAAGGATACCCACCTCATGACTGAGATTTATTCCTGGAATTCAAGGACAATTCAACATACAAAAATCAACTAATGTAATACACCACATTAATAGAATGATGGCAGGAAAACATGTCATAAAAGAATTTGATAAAATTCAACACCATTTCATGATAAAAAAAAAAAAACTACCAACAAACTAGGAACAGAAAAACTCTTCCTCAAGATGATAAAGTGTATGTGTGAAAAACCTAACTTAACATCATTCTCAATAGTGAAGGACTGAAAACTTATCCCTTAAGATCAGGAACAAGGAAAAGATGACCACTTTCAGCCTTTCAATTCAATATCGTAGCCAGAAAAATAATATAACAGAAGGGGAGGACAAGGCATGCAGATTGGAAAAGAATAAATAAAATATTATATGCCTGAAGACAATATGATCTTATTCAGAGAAATATCTAAAGATTCCACAAAACTGTTAGAGCTAATAAAAAATTTCAATAAAGTATCAGGATACAAAATCAACATGTAAAAATTGGCTATATTTATATACACTAACAATGAACATCCATAAATGCAATGGAGAAGACAATTCCATTTACAAGAGCATCAAAAACAATACAACACTTAGGAATAGAGTTAAACAAAGAGAAACCTACAAAACATTTGTTAAAAGCAATCAAAGAAGGCATAAATAAATGAAAACACATATGTTCATGGATCGGAACACTCAATATTGTTGAGAGGTCAATACTATCCAAAGTGATCTACAGGTTCAGTGGCATCCCTATCAAAATGCCCATGACTTTTTTTTTTTGGCAGAAATAGAACAAAAATAAATAATAATAAAGTTATTTTTTCCTTAAATTTGATTTCAAAACTTTCTACAAAGCTTCAGCTGCAGTAATCAAAACAGTGAGGTACTGACATAAGGACAGTCATATAAATCAATGGAACAGAACAAGGAGGCCAAGAATAAACTCTTGGTTTGGCCAAATGGTTTTCGAAAAGGGTGCCAAGACGATTTAATAGGGAAAGGACAATCTTTTCAGCAAGTGGTGCTGGGAAAACTGGATATCCACCTGCAAAAGAAGGACTTGGACACTGTCCTCACATGATACATAAAATTTAACTCAAAATTTATCAGAGACATAAAGGTAAGAGCTAAAAATAAAACTATTAGAAGAAAATGCAAGAGAAAATCTTGTTGACATTGGATGTGGCAATGATTTTATGGATATGACACCAAAAGCATAGACACCAAAAGAAAATAGATCTATTGGACTTCAACAAAATTTAAAACATTTGTTCTCTTGGACGCTGTCCTGAGCAACATATTTATGGATATTTTCCTTAGGCAAGGGAAACAAAAGCAAACATAAACTATTGGGACTACACCAAAATAAAAAGGTTTTGAACAGGGAAGGAAACCATCAACAAAACAAAAAGGCAACCTACTGAATGGGAGAGGATATCTGCAAATGATATATCTGATATGAGATTAATATCCAAAAAATATAAAGAACTTAACACAAAAAACAAACAATCCAAAATGGGCAATCTAAAAATGGACAGAGGACCTAAACAGACATTTTCCCAAAGACATACAGATGGCCAACAGACATTAAAAGATGCTCAACATGGGGTGCTTAGGTGCCTCAGTCAGTTAAGCATCTTACTTTGGCTCAGGTCATGATCTTACAGCTCATGAGTTCGAGCCCCACGTCAGGCTCTGCGCTGACAGCTTGGAACCTGGAGCCTGCTTTGGATTCTTTGTCTCCCTCTCTCTCTGCCCCTCCCCTGCTCATGTCTGTCTGTCTGTCTGTCTCTCTCTCTCTCAAAAATAAATAAACATTAAATTAAAAAAAAAAAGATGCTCAACATCAATAATCATCAAGGAAATGAATATCAAAACCACAAGAGATATCTCATACCAGTCAGAATGGCTAGTATCAAAAAGACAAGAAATAATAAATACTGATGAAGATGAGAAAAGGGAACTCTCATGCACTATCAGTGGGAATGTAAACTGGTGTAGCTACTGTGGAAAACAGTATGGAAATTCCTCAAAAAAATTAAAAATGGAAATATCATATGATCCAGTAATTTCACTATTGGGTAATTACCAAAGGAAAAAAAAACACTAATTCTAAAAGATATATGCATCCTGATGTTTACTGAACCATTATTTACAATAGCCAAAATATGGAAGTAATTCAAGTGTCCATCAATAGATGAATGGATAAAGAAGTGTCCATGAATGGATACACACACACACACACACACACACACACACACACACACACACACTGGAATATCACCCAATCATTAAAAAAGGATGAAATCTTGCCATTTGCAACAAAAGGGATGGACATAGAGGGTATTATGCTAAGTGAGATATGTCAGACAGAGAAAGACAAATTCCATATGATTTCCCTTGTATGTGGAATCTAAGAAATAAAACAAACAAGCAGAAAGAGACCCATAAATACAGAAAACAAACTGGTAGTTGCCAGAGGTATAGAGGGTAGGGGTATAGGAAAACAGATAAAGGAGATAAAGAGATACAAACTTCTAGTTATAAAATAAGTTATAGAGATGCAGAAAGTACAGTATAGGGAATTTAGTCAATAATATTATAATAACATTGATGGTGACAGATGGTGAATACACATTGTGGCGAGCAGTGAGTAATGTATAGAATTATCAAACCAATATGTTGCACACCTGAAATTAATATGACATTGTATGTTAATTATACTACAATAAAAATAAGTAGATTTCAAGTAAAAAATTTTTAAGTTTATTTTTGAGACGGGGGGTGAGGGGAAGGAAAGAGGATTTGAAGTGCGCTCCACACTGATAGCAGAGAGCCCAACATGGGGCTCAAGCCCACAAAGATCATGATAGTGATACAATAGAGATCATATCTTGAGATCATGACCTGAGCTGAAGTCGGATGTTTAACCAGCTGAGCTATCCAGGCACTCCCAAAGAAAACACTGAAAAATATTTTTTGTAAATAGCTTTTCCTGTCTTTTTTTTAGTTTATTTATTTTGAGAGAGAGTGAGAGTGGAGGAAGGGCAGAGAGAGACAGTGAGAGAATCCCAAGTAGGCTCCACACTGTCAGCACAGAGCCCGATGTGGGGCTCAAACTCAAGAACTGTGAGATCCGAGCCCAAGTCAAACACTCAACCAACTGAGCCACCCAGGCACTCCCCAAAGAAAACATTTTTAAACATTCATGTATCAAAGGACACTATCAAGAGCATGAAATAAAAACTCACAAAATGGGAGAAAATAACTGCAAATCATATACAAGGGTTAATATCTAGAACATATAAAATTGAAAACAAGGTTTATAAAGAATTTTCAGCATGATATGAAGAGACACCTGGAAATTCATTTCTAAATAATCCATTACAGGGGAACCTGGGTGGCTCAGTCAGTTAAATGTTTTGGCTCAGGTCTCATGGTTTTTGAGTTCGAGCCCCAGGTCAGGCTCTGCTTGGGATTCTCTGTCTCCCTCGCTCTCTGCTCTTCCCCCACCACCTCGTGCTCATGCTTGCTCTTTTTCACAAAAATAGACATTTAAAAATGTACATTAAATTATCAATTACTTTGCAGAACTTTATGGCACATGGTCTGTTATCCAAATTGGTCAACCCATAAAAATACCTTCAAAACGTCAGTTTTTAAAAGCCTCTCCTGGGGCGCCTGGGTGGCGCAGTCGGTTAAGCGTCCGACTTCAGCCAGGTCACGATCTCGCGGCCCGTGAGTTCGAGCCCCGCGTCGGGCTCTGGGCTGATGGCTCAGAGCCTGGAGCCTGTTTCCGATTCTGTGTCTCCCTCTCTCTCTGCCCCTCCCCCATTCATGCTCTGTCTCTCTCTGTCCCAAAAATAAATAAAAACGTTGAAAAAAAAATTTAAAAAAATAAATAAATAAAAGCCTCTCCTAAACTGCTTGTCTTAATGAAAATGTATCTAAAATGACTTGTCTGAACATCCCATAGCTCTAGACAGATATTATGTGAAGAGTTACACAATGGCCAGTATCTGACAAATAGTATTCCTCCAATTATGAGAGATCTAAATCATATATTTTTATTGGAAACTGAGAATCTTTATTAGCTTATTCCAAAAGTACTATAACTTCCCCAGTAAGCCCTCAGGCTTACCTGAGTGGAGCAGATCTAGTCTGACTGGATTTTGAACACAAACAAAACAGGTTTATAAACATGTGATCCAATTTGTATTTAAAAGTTTATGTATACTCTGAGAGTCATCTAATGAGCCCATTTCCCCCAAATGTGTTACTTATTTTAAAATTTAAAAAGTGACAAAAACCTGATCACAAAATGCAACAATCACAGAATACCATAAATCCATCATAAAGATAAAGGGTTTTTATGCAAATATGTGTTACCAACATATTCTTCCTGGAATTGTGAAATCCTATTGATTTTTCCTTGGTGTGTGTGTGTGTGTGTGTGTGTGTGTGTGTGTGTGTGTGTTCTCCGGTATCTAGAGATGATAATTACAATTTCAAATAAAAAATATTCAGATAGCTAGTAACAACTCACCAACCGCCCAGGGAAATCAAAAGAAAATGAAATTGGTAGAAAGTGATACAATCTGATTACCCGCCACTATAAGATCTTCAATCTGGTGCTAAGATTTAAGAGACAAAACCAGAGGTCCACGTGTTTTCCTAACCCTTATCAGGATCTCCAGAGAGCAGAAGATCCCTCTAATCTTAGGACTCCCGTCCTCTGCAATATGGAATAGAAAAGTCCATGTAAACTTTACACATTATTGTACAAACCTAAAGTGGTATTTTAGGAATTTTAATACTTTTCACAGGACTTGGTTTAAACATCATCAGGTTTCTTTCTTTTGTGAACAATTTTCTGTCCATCCATCACAATACTATAGACTAATGTGCAAGGAACTACGGAAATCAATCTAATTGTTGTACAGTTTTTTAATGCTTGAAGACGAAATACATATAAACAGGGTAGTTTGTAAAAATAATAGGTTATGCAGCAAGTATTAAACTAAGATGATCTCTAGCTGATGAGTTTACAAGGTCCATTTTATTTTTTTAACTATATTTTCTTTTTTTAATTAAATATAATTTATTGTCAAATTGGTTTCCATACAACACCCAGTGCTCATCCCAAAATGTACCCTCCTCAATGCCCATCACTCACTTTACTCTCTCTCTCAAACTATATTTTCTATCATAACCATAACATACCTTTAAATAAGAAAATGGCATTAAAAATTACAAATATTTAAGCATAAAAAATAGTTGTAGAGGAGGGAAGAAGAGGTAAATTCAAATTTTAAAACAAGCAAGGAGTAGAAGAATATTGAGAGCACGTAGGGAAACGGGATGTGGGGAGGGGAGGTGCAGAGGGAGAAACAGTGTTGAGGAAGCAAATTTTGTGGAACCTGTTGGAGAAATAGGGTGGGGCTGGGACCCTTGACTCAAGAGCTGAGTGTTATTAAACCAAAGGCTATAAAAGCTCCCTGGAGCCAGGAAGGGAAAGTATTCTGAAGCCCAGGACAGGTACACAGGTGAGGGCAGTACACAACAGCAGCTGCAGTCCCGAGAGAAAGACTGAAACGCCAGAGCAGGAGAGACCCGATCCAGGATGCTGGCCTGTTTTAATCTCATGGGTGGGCGGGCAGGGAGCCTGGCTGCTGCTGAGCCTACTCTGTAGAGAAAGCACGGCCTAGTGGTAAGCGACGAAAAGGTGAGGTTACCTCAACGAATTCCTAGATAACATAATGATTTTGTGTGAGAAACACCACAGGAGGATCTCAAACATCCTGGAGGAGCTGCTAAGGGTTCTGGAGCAGCCGGGAGGGAGAGCTCCTGCCCCTGCAGGTCTGCATCTCCCCTTGGTTGGTGTCAGGCTGTCAACAAATGGGGACGGCGGCCGGCCGTGGGGCCTGGCTCCAGACCTCACTGACTGCCTGAGCTCAGCCCCACTCTACACATGCAAATGCAAGCAGCAATCTATCCAAATAGTGTCACTGTGCAAGCGGGGGTTACAAGTATCACTGTGCAAGCATTAGCACCAGGGGGAAGAGTACGAGGCGACGGAACCCTGGAAATACTGTATAGTAAGTCACACTGCCCAACTCCAAGTGAGCTTGTTGATGCTCTTGCAAGTTTAATTATCTTGAGGCAATGGTTAACTTTTGGCCTATACAAAATTTTATAATTTTCCTGACTCTCCTTGACACAGATATTTTTCCAGATCTCCCACCCATCTTTCTTTCTTTTTTTTTTTTTCTGAAATTTATTGACAAATTGGTTTCCATACAACACCCAGTGCTCATCCCAAAATGTGCCCTCCTCAATACCCATCACCCACCCTCTCCTCCCTCCCACCCCCCATCAACCCTCAGTTTGTTCTCAGTTTTTAACAGTCTCTTATGCTTTGGCTCTCTCCCATTCTAACCTCTTTTTTCTTTTTTTTTTTTTTTCCTTCCCCTCCCCCATGGGTTCCTGTTAAGTTTCTCAGGATCCACATAAGAGTGAGACCATATGGTATCTGTCTTTCTCTGTATGGCTTATTTCACTTAGCATCACACTCTCCAGTTCCATCCACGTTGCTACAAAAGGCCATATTTCATTTTTTCTCATTGCCATGTAATATTCCATTGTGTATATAAACCACAATTTCTTTATCCATTCATCAGTTGATGGACATTTAGGCTCTTTCCATAATTTGGCTATTGTTGAGAGTGCTGCTATGAACATTGGGGTACAAGTGGCCCTATGCATCAGTGCTCCTGTATCCCTTGGATAAATTCCTAGCAGTGCTATTGCTGGGTCATAGGGTAGGTCTATTTTTAATTTTCTGAGGAACCTCCACACTGCTTTCCAGAGCGGCTGCACCAATTTGCATTCCCACCAACAGTGCAAGAGGGTTCCCGTTTCTCCACATCCTCTCCAGCATCTATAGTCTCCTGATTTGTTCATTTTGGCCACTCTGACTGGCGTGAGGTGATACCTGAGTGTGGTTTTGATTTGTATTTCCCTGATAAGGAGCGACGCTGAACATCTTTTCATGTGCCTGTTGGCCATCCGGATGTCTTCTTTAGAGAAGTGTCTATTCATGTTTTCTGCCCATTTCTTCACTGGGTTATTTGTTTTTCGGGTGTGGAGTTTGGTGAGCTCTTTATAGATTTTGGATACTAGCCCTTTGTCCGATATGTCATTTGCGAATATCTTTTCCCATTCCGTTGGTTGCCTTTTAGTTTTGTTGGTTGTTTCCTTTGCTGTGCAGAAGCTTTTTATCTTCATAAGGTCCCAGTAATTCACTTTTGCTTTTAATTCCCTTGCCTTTGGGGATGTGTCGAGTAAGAGATTGCTACGGCTGAGGTCAGAGAGGTCTTTTCCTGCTTTCTCCTCTAAGGTTTTGATGGTTTCCTGTCTCACATTTAGGTCCTTTATCCATTTTGAGTTTATTTTTGTGAATGGTGTGAGAAAGTGGTCTAGTTTCAACCTTCTGCATGTTGCTGTCCAGTTCTCCCAGCACCATTTGTTAAAGAGGCTGTCTTTTTTCCATTGGATGTTCTTTCCTGCTTTGTCAAAGATGAGTTGGCCATACGTTTGTGGGTCTAGTTCTGGGGTTTCTATTCTATTCCATTGGTCTATGTGTCTGTTTTGGTGCCAATACCATGCTGTCTTGATGATGACAGCTTTGTAGTAGAGGCTAAAGTCTGGGATTGTGATGCCTCCTGCTTTGGTCTTCTTCTTCAAAATTCCTTTGGCTATTCGGGGCCTTTTGTGGTTCCATATGAATTTTAGGATTGCTTGTTCTAGTTTCGAGAAGAATGCTGGTGCAATTTTGATTGGGATTGCATTGAATGTGTAGATAGCTTTGGGTAGTATTGACATTTTGACAATATTTATTTTTCCAATCCATGAGCAGGGAATGTCTTTCCATTTCTTTAAATCTTCTTCAATTTCCTTCAGAAGCTTTCTATAGTTTTCAGCATACAGATCCTTTACATCTTTGGTTAGATTTATTCCTAGGTATTTTATGCTTCTTGGTGCAATTGTGAATGGGATCAGTTTCTTTATTTGTCTTTCTGTTGCTTCATTGTTAGTGTATAAGAATGCAACTGATTTCTGTACATTGATTTTGTATCCTGCAACTTTGCTGAATTCCTGTATCAGTTCTAGCAGACTTTTGGTGGAGTCTATCGGATTTTCCATGTATAATATCATGTCATCTGCAAAAAGCGAAAGCTTGACTTCATCTTTGCCAATTTTGATGCCTTTGATTTCCTTTTGTTGTCTGATTGCTGATGCTAGAACTTCCAGCACTATGTTAAACAGCAGCGGTGAGAGTGGGCATCCTTGTCGTGTTCCTGATCTCAGGGAAAAAGCTTTCAGTTTTTCCCCGTTGAGGATGATGTTAGCTGTGGGCTTTTCATAAATGGCTTTTATGATCTTTAAGTATGTTCCTTCTATCCCGACTTTCTCAAGGGTTTTTATTAAGAAAGGGTGCTGGATTTTGTCGAAGGCCTTTTCTGCATCGATTGACAGGATCATATGGTTCTTCTCTCTTTTTTTGTTAATGTGATGTATCACGTTGATTGATTTGCGAATGTTGAACCAGCCCTGCATCCCAGGAATGAATCCCACTTGATCATGGTGAATAATTCTTTTTATATGCCGTTGAATTCGATTTGCTAGTATCTTATTGAGAATTTTTGCATCCATATTCATCAGGGATATTGGCCTGTAGTTCTCTTTTTTTACTGGGTCTCTGTCTGGTTTAGGAATCAAAGTAATACTGGCTTCATAGAATGAGTCTGGAAGTTTTCCTTCCCTTTCTATTTCTTGGAATAGCTTGAGAAGGATAGGTATTATCTCTGCTTTAAACGTCTGGTAGAACTCCCCTGGGAAGCCATCTGGTCCTGGACTCTTATTTGTTGGGAGATTTTTGATAACCGATTCAATTTCTTCGCTGGTTATGGGTCTGTTCAAGCTTTCTATTTCCTCCTGATTGAGTTTTGGAAGCGTGTGGGTGTTCAGGAATTCGTCCATTTCTTCCAGGTTGTCCAATTTGTTGGCATATAAGTTTTCATAGTATTCCCTGATAATTGTTTGTATCTCTGAGGGATTGGTTGTAATCATTCCATTTTCATTCATGATTTTATCTATTTGGGTCATCTCCCTTTTCTTTTTGAGAAGCCTGGCTAGAGGTTTGTCAATTTTGTTTATTTTTTCAAAAAACCAACTCTTGGTTTCGTTGATCTGCTCTACAGTTTTTTTAGTTTCTATATTGTTTATTTCTGCTCTGATCTTTATTATTTCTCTTCTTCTGCTGGGCTTAGGCTGCCTTTGCTGTTCTGCTTCTAGTTCCTTTAGGTGTGCTGTTAGATTTTGTATTTGGGATTTTTCTTGTTTCTTGAGATAGGCCTGGATTGCAATGTATTTTCCTCTCAGGACTGCCTTTGCTGCGTCCCAAAGCGTTTGGATTGTTGTATTTTCATTTTCGTTTGTTTCCATATATTTTTTAATTTCTTCTCTAATTGCCTGGTTGACCCACTCATTCGTTAGTAGGGTGTTCTTTAACCTCCATGCTTTTGGAGGTTTTCCAGACTTTTTCCTGTGGTTGATTTCAAGCTTCATGGCATTGTGGTCTGAAAGTAAGCATGGTATAATTTCAATTCTTGTAAACTTATGAAGGGCTGTTTTGTGACCCAGTATATGATCTATCTTGGAGAATGTTCCATGTGCACTCGAGAAGAAAGTATATTCTGTTGCTTTGGGATGCAGAGTTCTAAATATATCTGTCAAGTCCATCTGATCCAATGTCTCATTCAGGGCCCTTGTTTCTTTATTGACCGTGTGTCTAGATGATCTATCCATTTCTGTAAGTGGTGTATTAAAGTCCCCTGCAATTACCACATTCTTATCAATAAGGTTGCTTATGTTTATGAGTAATTGTTTTATATATTTGGGGGCTCCGGTATTCGGTGCATAGACATTTATAATTGTTAGCTCTTCCTGATGGATAGACCCTGTAACTATTATATAATGTCCTTCTTCATCTCTTGTTACAGCCTTTAATTTAAAGTCTAGTTTGTCTGATATAAGTATGGCTACTCCAGCTTTCTTTTGGCTTCCAGTCGCATGATAAATAGTTCTCCATCCCCTCACTCTCAATCTAAAGGTGTCCTCAGGTCTAAAATGAGTCTCTTGTAGACAGCAAATAGATGGGTCTTGTTTTTTTATCCATTCTGATACCCTATGTCTTTTGGTTGGCGCATTTAATCCATTTACATTCAGTGTTATTATAGAAAGATACGGGTTTAGAGTCATTGTGATGTCTGTATGTTTTATGCTTATAGTGATGTCTCTGGGACTTTGTCTCACAGGGTCCCCCTTAGGATCTCTTGTAGGGCTGGTTTAGTGGTGACAAATTCCTTCAGTTTTTGTTTGTTTGGGAAGACCTTTATCTCTCCTTCTATTCTAAATGACAGACTTGCTGGATAAAGGATTCTTGGCTGCATATTTTTTCTGTCTAGCACCCTGAAAATCTCGTGCCAATTCTTTCTGGCCTGCCAAGTTTCAAAAGAGAGATCAGTCACGAGTCTTATAGGTCTCCCTTTATATGTGAGGGCACGTTTACCCCTTGCTGCTTTCAGAATTTTCTCTTTATCCTTGTATTTTGCCAGTTTCACTATGATATGTCGTGCAGAAGATCGATTCAAGTTACGTCTGAAGGGAGTTCTCTGTGCCTCTTGGATTTCAATGCCTTTTTCCTTCCCCAGTTCAGGGAAGTTCTCAGCTATGATTTCTTCAAGTACCCCTTCAGCACCTTTCCCTCTCTCTTCCTCCTCTGGGATACCAATTATGCGTATATTATTTCTTTTTAGTGTATCACTTAATTCTCTAATTTTCCCCTCATACTCCTGGATTTTTTTATCTCTCTTTTTCTCAGCTTCCTCTTTTTCCATAACTTTATCTTCTAGTTCACCTATTCTCTCCTCTGCCTCTTCAAGCCGAGCTGTGGTGGTTTCCATTTTGTTATGCATTTCGTTTAAAGCGTTTTTCAGCTCCTCGTGACTGTTCCTTAGTCCCTTGATCTCTGTAGCAAGAGATTCTCTGCTGTCCTGTATACTGTTTTCAAGCCCAGCGATTAATTTTATGACTATTATTCTAAATTCACTTTCTGTTATATTATTTAAATCCTTTTTGATCAGCTCATTAGCTGTTGTTATTTCCTGGAGATTCTTCTGAGGGGAGTTCTTCCGCTTGGTCATTTTGGATAGTCCCTGGCGTGGTGAGGACCTGCAGGGCACTTCCCCTGTGCTGTGGTGTATACCTGGAGTTGGTGGGCGGGGCCGCAGTCAGACCTGATGTCTGCCCCCAGCCCACCGCTGGGGCCACAGTCAGACTGGTGTGTGCCTTCTCTTCCCCTCTCCTAGGGGCGGGATTCACTGTGGGGTGGTGTGGCTCGTCTGGGCTACTTGCACCCTGCCAGGCTTGTGATGCTGGGGATCTGGCGTATTAGCTGGGGTGGGTAGGCAAGGTGCTCGGGGGCAGGAGGGGCAGGCTTAGATCGCTTCTCCTTAGGTGATCCACTTCAGGAGGGGCCCTGTGGCAGCGGGAGGGAGTCAGATCCGCTGCCGGAGGTTTGGCTCCGCAGAAGCGCAGAGTTGGGTGTTTGCGCGGAGCGAGCAAGTTCCCTGGCAGGAACCGGTTCCCTTTGGGATTTCGGCTGGGGGATGGGCGGGGGAAATGGCGCTGGCGAGCGCCTTTGTTCCCCACCAAACTGAGCTCTGTTGTCAGGGGGCTCAGCAGCTCTCCCTCCCTTTGTCCTCCAGCCTTCCCGCTTTCTGAGCAGAGCTGTTAATTTATGACCTCCCAGACGCTAAGTCGCGCTTGCTGTCGGAACACAGTCCGCCCGGCCCCTCCGCTTTTGCAAGCCCGACTCGGGGGCTCTGCTTGGCCGGCGAGCCGCCCCTCCGCCCCGGCTCCCTCCCGCCAGTCCGTGGAGCGCGCACCGCCTCGCCGCCCTTCCTACCCTCTTCCGTGGGCCTCTCGTCTGCGTTTGGCTCCGGCGACTCTGTTCTGCTAATCCTCTGGCGGTTTTCTGGGTTATTTAGGCAGGTGTAGATGGAATCTAAGTGATCAGCAGGACGTGCGGTGAGCCCAGCGTCCTCCTAAGCCGCCATCTTGCCGCCAAGATCTCCCACCCATCTTTCTTAACAGCAAGTCTTATCACCCTCCATCAGCCAACATGCAGGAACCTTAAAAATGATGTCACAAAACATTCCTAATTTGCCACAGAAGGTGAAGTCATCACTGAGAGGCACCTCTCTGTGAGGGAGGCACTACTTTCCCAACAAAAGGAGAAGGAAGTTATCAATATAATTATGTGGTAAAAAAGGTTGTAACAAAAAATTTTTCTGAAAATATGCACAATAAGTAATTGTTGATTTTTCACCTATCTTCATGTATATTCTCCATGATGCATCCATCAACGCAATCAGTCATGAATGATTACTAGAACGTGAGGAATCATTATTAGTGTTTACATTCTTCATCTGTTCCGTAACAATATACAGTCCCTCCACAATGTGCTTCCTTTCAATCTTTTTAATGCTAAAAAAGTGTCTGTTTGTTTTTAATTAATGGAATCACTGCATCAATTATATTTTTAACTTTATTAACTTCATAATGATTATAAAAAGCTTAATTATTTAACCCAATATAACTCATTTTGTACACACCTAACACCAGGTACACACAAAAGTAATAAGATGTTTTAACTGATCTTGCCAAGATAGACCACGTGAACATTACACCACAAAACTTGCAATTTTCTACTTAAGCCCAATTGTAATTTTTGTCTTGTTGAAATCATGTTTGACGGGAACCCTCTTACACTGTTGGTGGGGATGCAAATTGGTGCAGCCACTCTGGAAAAACAGTGTGGAGGTTCCTCAAAAAATTAAAAATAGACCTACCCTATGACCCAGTAATAGCATTGCTAGGAATTTACCCAAGGGATACAAGAGTACTGATGCATAGGGGCACTTGTACCCCAATGTTTAGAGCAGCACTCTCAACAATAGCCAAATTATGGAAAGAGCCTAAATGTCCATCAACTGATGAATGGATAAAGAAATTGTGGTTTATATACACAATGGAGTACTACGTGGCAATGAGAAAGAATGAAATATGGCCCTTTGTAGCAACGTGGATGGAACTGGAAAGTGTGATGCTAAGTGAAATAAGCCATACTGAGAAAGACAGATACCATATGGTTTCACTCTTATGTGGATCCTGAGAAACTTAACAGAAACCCATGGGGGAGGGGAAGGAAAAAAAAAAGAAGTTAGAGTGGAAGAGAGTCAAAGCATAAGAGACTCTTAAAAACTGAGAACAAACTGAGGGTTGATGGGGGGGGGAGGGAGGGGAGGGTGGGTGATGGGTATTGAGGAGGGCACCTTTTGGGATGAGCACTGGGTGTTGTATGGAAACCAATTTGACAATAAACTTCATATATTGAAAAAAAAAAAAAAAGAAATCATGTTTGAAAACAGTCAGGTTCAGTACCAAATACATTTGGATTTTGGGGCCCAAATAAACTCAATTATTTTGCAGGTTAGGGTATTTTCATGCTTCTAAGAGAAGTGACATAAATGAATAGTCCTCTAGATAAGTGAATAAATAATGTTTTATCCTAGAAGAGAGCTAGATTGGTAAAGGAACACATTCAGGCTCACCATTTCAGAAGTTAAAGAACATTTATGGATGCAAAATCATCTGTGAAATGATATGAACATTTGTTAGAATGGTATCATCTTAGTGTTTAGTCAGAATTATAAGAGTTGAAGACACCAATTCCCATATTCCAAATCCCAAGACATGGCTAATTACAACCTAGTCTCTGAAGTTCATCATGTCCTCCCTGAGGCCACCTTGAAGAGCTTCTTCTCATTAAGGAAGCAGAGACCTATAGATTATAACTCTTCAGGGAGAAAGTCAACATTTTTCAAGAGTCACACTTTCACCATGGAAACTTTGTTGCTGATTTTTAAAAAAAAAATTTTTTTAAACATTTATTTATTTTTGAGACAGAGAGAGACAGAGCATGAACGGGGGAGGGTCAGAGAGAGAGGGAGACACAGAATCGGAAGCAGGCTCCAGGCTCTGAGCCATCAGCCCAGAGCCCGATGCGCGGCTCGAACTCACGGACCGTGAGATCGTGACCTGAGCCAAAGTCGGATGCTTAACCAATGAAGCCACCCAGGCGCCCCAAATTGCTGATTTTAACACTTCCATTTGTATCTTATTTATTCCCCAGCACATTGCTCATTGTCAATTCCAAAACTTCATTTGCTCCAAGGTCCCCTCTGCACTCCACTATTCTCCCATCATATTGAACTGATTACACTGAGGTCCTTCACGACCATCTGGTGACTCAGTTACTCTCACCTTCCATACATACCACTTCTCCTACCCTATCTTTCCTCCATTATACATGGAAAAGTGCCCCCAAAATATAACCCTTCTACCTGCCTGTGTGAGATGTAACCCATACCTTTATAATTTCTAAAAGAATGTGTCTTTGATTAACAGGTATGAATTTGCAAGCATGGTGTTTGCTGAACAAGAAATACCCAGCTTATTTATTTTTTGTTTTGTTTTGTTTTGTTTTGTTTTGTTTTAAGTAGGCTCCACGCCCATCTCATGACTGAGATCAAGACTTGCATGCTCTACTGACTGAGCCAGCCAGGTGCCCCTCTTCTTTAGTTTTAACAAATCAATATAAATCCAATTCTGTCACTTGGTTGGAAATTTAGCATCAGACACTATTCTAATGGAACTCCCCCATTAAGCTGTATTTGAAACCCAGGGTCTTAGCACCAAAGCATGAAGTCCCCATAGGTTTCAATGGCTCACCACTATGACACCTGCCACCCAGCCTGCATGGTCCCCTCAATTTAGGTGTTTGCCTCCCTCACTGGGGATCAACAGAACTCTGCCAAGGGTACTTGTTTCTCTGCTCAGAATCCTGTTTCCCTACGTATATCACAAAGCCATCCCTTCTGAGGTCTCCACCTGTCCACAGCACTGTCACTGAGCATTAACACAGCAGTAATTTGTCATTTCAGGAATCCAGGACTTCAACCTCTTTGTAATGTAAATCTTCTCTCCCTCCTCTCCCTTTCTCCCTTACTCTTATTCTCTCACTCTTACTTGTCCATTGGGCATGCTTCCACACTTTTTGGTTGACTTGGGTATTTATAGGCCATGGGGGGAACAACTTTAAGCAGCTTCTGCTTTCTGCCACACAAAAGTCTATCAGAGAAGTAAAGACTTAGGCTCTGGATACTTGGTTTAAATTTGAAGTGAAAAGATGGTATGGGAGAAAATATACAAGAAGAAAATACAAGCAAAGAGATATCTAAGAAGAAAAAGTAATAACCCAGTTAATTATCTTGCTATGCACTTTGACCTTATACATTATCAACTTCCCCTTCTGCATGGGAATCTTCCTCTGTTCCTAATATTTTTTATAAGCAAAGAAAACTGTCTTTGCATCAACCCTTCCTCTGCCAAACCAAGAGAACTGCTCCAAGCACTTTAGCACCCACTATGAACTGATCCTGTGAGATTCTACACTAGCCTCCAATCCCAAAATTCAATCTTAACTCTCATCTTCTTGACTTCTCTTTGATATTTCACTCCATTAATGACCCTCTCTTTACATTTACTTCCTGTTGTGCTTTTATGAAATGACATCATTGTGTTTACATCCTTTCTCTTATCTTCTCTCTTTTAATTCCTTCCTTGCTTCTTCCCACATGAAAGTCCCTCTTCTGTCTTGAAACTGTATACCCTACCCATCTATTAAAGAGATGATGAATTGTCACTGCTTCATCTCACAACTCTTTGCTGTTGACTTCCAAATCTGGATCTCCAGGCTGGAAATCTCAGCATACCTTCAGCCCCATATTCCCATTTACTGTATTAGGTAATTCCTCTTCAATGTTTTATAGTCATCTGAAACGTGTCATGTCTAAATTTTACTGTGCAATTCAATTCCCCTCATTATTTCTCCTCAATGTCATCAGCATTTTTCATTCTCCATAACTCAAAGCCCCAGTCTTTTTAAATTCCTCTCTCTCTCCTACCTCCAGCTTACATTCAACCAGCCACCAAATCCTATGATGCTTCCTTTAAAAATCACTCTTATCAGTCCTTTTGGCTTATTTCCACTCCTTCCATCCTATTCCTAGCTCTCACCAAAAATTCATGGACCAATAATGTGGACTTCTGGTTGGTTTCTTCACTTTCTTTTCTTCTCCATCGTCTTCTGTATAGAGTTAAATTATTTACCTTAAGCTTTAATTTCACCATGTTCAGACCTTATCCCAATTAGTTGATAACTTCCTACTTGCCATAGGATAAACAGAATAAAATCCAAACTCCTTAGTCTGAATTTTAAAGTCTCCTTTATTCTCTTGCCATACTTCTTCTCCTACTAATCCCAAACATAAAGTATTATCTAGGTTATTTCCCTAGACTATGTCTCGCTCAGTTCCATCCATGCCTTTGCACCTGCCATGTTCCCTTCTTCCTGAGATGCCAGCCCTGCCTCTCTACTGCCTACCTTTCCATCAAAGCCCAGTTAGGTTCTGTCTCCTAGATGAAGCCTTCCAGGACCACTGCAGCCCACACCAGCCCTTCCCTTCCATAAATTATTTTAGTTAAACTCTCCACAGTTCATTTCAACATTTAACCAGTAATGTTTTTACTCCATTATGTTTTCAACATAATTAAAATAAGTTTAAGCTTCTTATGCTTAAAGTTATTTCACTTATTTCATTTATAACTCCTAAACACCAAAGACTTTTTCCCCCCAACCGAATTAACGGAAAATCTCTTCTAGGACTGGACCAAGACTATATAGACTGCATACTATCCTTTTTGTACTAAAAATAAAAACATGAAAATTGACTTCAAATGCACTCGCTCAAACCCTTGACAAATTAAAAGTCTGATATCTGATATATAATAGAATACAACATTTTTAGATGACTATTCTACATATTATTTTATTTGATTCTCGCATTCCAACAAAAATAGAGTTGGCAATGATTACCACAGCTGATACTTACTGAGTATTATGTGTCAGGCACTGTATTTTCTCATTTATTGGCTCATGTATTATCTCATTTTAATACACTATCTGATTTAACCCCTTGATAGCTTTATCATAAGGCACTATTATTATCTGCCTTTAACCTCTGCCACATGTTCTTATATTCACGAGACACATAAGTAACCTGTGGTATACGATTTCTGCAGGTTTGTATAGCTACCTAGTCTGATAGCTGGGATCAGGCACTAAGTGTCTTTACTATCAATGGAGTGAATTTTTTTTTTATTTTTTTACATTTATTTATTTTTAACAGACACAGAGAGACAGAGCACTAGTCGGGGAGGGATAGAGAGGGAGACACAGAATCCAAAGCAGGCTCCAGGCTCTGAGTTGTCGACACAGAGCCTGATGCGGGGCTCAAACTCACAAACTGTGAGATCATGACCTGAGCCAAAGTCAGATGCTTAAATGACTCAGCCACCCAGTCACCCCTCAATGGAGTGAATTTTTAAACCCATTCTGAGGCCACTACCTTAGTTTGTTTGTTTTTGTGTGACTTTTTTTCCCCCCAAACTACTGTTTCCTTTCATATAAGGTTTTGGTCTCAAAAGATTTGCTTTGATATTATGATATCATGTACCATCATCACCAAACCACATTCTTTTTATTTTTTTTGACAAATTATGGTTATATAATGTAGGTTAAGAGTTTGGGCTCCAGAGACTATTTCTAATCAGGCCTCTGCCCCTTGCTAGCTCTGTCATCTTCAGCAAGTTTCTTAATCTCTTTATGTCTGAGCTCCTTCATCTATAAAATGGGGATAGTTACAGTACTATTTGATATGATTGCTACAAGGATTAAATGGGGTAAAACATGGATAAGCACTTAGATTAAATGGGGTAAAAATGGACAAGCACTTAGTAATCACTCAATAATGATGTTATTATTACCGTTCTTTCAAAACACATCTTTGGATATGTATTACTTGTATGTATTCAAGAATACATATAAATGAATATGTATAATAATTCCTGACATGGTAATTCCTCAACACATAAGTGTTTTATTAACATTCTTTCAGAACATATCTTTAAATACATACTATTGGTATGTATTCTGGAATACATACCTGAAGTAAACACCAAAAATAAAGTGTTAACAAGACCAACATTATAGTAGGAGACACACAATAAACTGGACAGAAAGAAAAAAGTAAAGAAGACATTACCTGTATTATAATAATCAAGCAAGCTTATAATTATTATAATTAATTGTATCCTACAAATTTTAAACTAAAAATTGAAAGAATTAAACATGGGAATCCTAGTTCCCGTATTAAGGTATCAACATAAAACGCTAAAAATAACTTGAGAAACGAATATTCTAGTATAATTCCTAATAATCCCATATTTTATCTTGCATAAATGAAATTCTCATTTACAAATACTCAAGGGTCGCCTGGGTTAAGCATCCAATTCTTGGTTTCGGCTCAGGTCATGATCTCACCGTTCCTGAGTTCAAGCCCTGCATCAGGCTCTACGTTGATAATGCAGAGCCTACCTGGGATTCTCTCTCTCTCTCATTCTCTTTCTCTCCCTCTCCCCCTTGTGCACACTCTCTCAAAATAAGTAAATAAACTTAAAAAAAGTATTTTTTTTTAAAAAAAGAACTTATACAAACTCAAATGTGGTTTATTAGGCAGCTCCCACTTTATGGCAATAACCTGGCATAAAATAGGACAGGATACTAATGAATAAGTTGG
Source organism: Prionailurus bengalensis (assembly GCF_016509475.1). NCBI lineage: Eukaryota > Metazoa > Chordata > Mammalia > Carnivora > Felidae > Prionailurus > Prionailurus bengalensis. The sequence continues at coordinate 6,401,851 of NC_057359.1, forward strand.
GAGTTCATTTAGTAATAACTGTAACTCATTCATTCAAAATAAGTCACTTCACTAATAATTTGTTCTGTTCAGTAAATTCATTGGATCTTGTTAATAAGAACAACAATGAGCCAACCAATCTTTCACAAAGCAGGAAAGAATCCCCAATGGAATAAAGACAGTCTCTTCAGCAAGTGGTGCTTGGAAAACTGGACAGCAACATGCAGAAAAATGAACCTGAACCACTTTCTTACACCATACACAAAAATAAGCTCAAAATGGATGAAAGACCTAAACCTAACACAGAAAGCCATCAAAATCCTTGAGGAAAAAGCAGGCAACAACCTCACTGATCCTGGCTGCATCAACTTCTTACTCAACACATCTCCAGAGGAAAAGGAAACAAAAGCAAAAATGAACTATTGGGACCTCATCAAAATAAAAATTTCTGCACAGCAAAGGAAATAATCAGCAAAACTAAAAGGCAACCGATGGAATGGGAGAAGATATTTGCAAATGACATATCAGATAAAGGGTTAGTATCCAAAATCAATAAACAACTTATCAAACTCAACACCCAGAAAACAATCCAGTGAAGAAATGGGCAAAAGACATGAATAGACACTTCTCCAAAGAAGACATCCAGATGGCCAACCAACACATAAAAAAATATGTTCAACATCGCTCATCATCGGGAAATACAAATCAAAACCACAATGAGATACCCCCTCACCCCTGTCAGAATGGCTAACATTAACAACTCAGGCAACAACAGATGTTGGCAAGGATGTGGAGAGAGAGGATCTCTTTCTTCTGCACTGCTGGTGGGAATGCAAACTGGTGCAGCCACTCTGGAACAGTATGGAGGTTCAAAAAATTAAAAACAGAACTACTCTATGACCCAGCAATTGCACTATCAGGTATTTATCCAAGGGATACAGGTGCGCTGTTTCAAAGGGGTACATGCACCCCGATGTTTATAGCAGGGCTACCAACAATAGCCAAAGAATTGAAAGAGCACAAATGTCCATCAATGGATGAGTGGATAAAGAAGATATGGTGTATATATACAATGGAGTATTACTCAGCAATCAAAAAGAATAAATTTGCCATTTGCAACTATTTAGGTGGAACTAGAGGGTATTATGCTAAGTGAAATTAGTCAGAGAAGTACAAATATATGACTTCACTCATATGAGGACTTTAAGACACAGAAAAGATGAACATAAGGGAAGGGGAGCAAAAATAATATAAAAACAGGGAGGGGGACAGAACATAAGAGAGCCTTAAACATGGGAGAACAAACAGAGGGTTACTGGAGGGGTTGTGGGAGGGAGGATGGGCTAAATGGGTAAGGGGCATTAAGGAATCTACTCCTGAAATCATTGTTGCACTATATGATAACTAACTTGGATATAAATTAAAACAAATAATAATAAAATAAAATAATAAAAAGTAAAAAAAAATTAAAAAATAAAAAAAAAAAGAACAACAACGAACATTAGTAGTTAAGAATGTGTTCATTCATTCCAAAAATGTTTAAGGGTCTATTTAGTAGGTATTCTCCTAGGCACTGGATAATAAATATGAGACAAAAATGGTTCTACTTCTTAATGACCTTACAACTAGTAGATAAGTACATAATTAAAAGAAAATTTCACCATAGTGCAGTAAAGAACCATAATTATGACATAACTATGAAACAGGGTATAAAGGGGTGCGGGGGGGGGGGGGGGCTCAGTCGGTTGAGCCTCCAACTATTGATTTCCGCTCAGCTGTGATTCTCTCTCTCTCCCTGTGTCCCTCACCTCCTGTCTCTCTTTAGCCCCTATGCACTCTCTCTCTCTCTCTAAAAGTAAGAAATAAATAGGGTATAAAAGGAACAAGTAGTCAATTCTCTAGGATTCATTAATCAATCCACTAAATATTATACGAGTGTTAATGCTATTAACATTTCACTTATTATTTTCTATATATATTATCAGTTATAATTATTAACATTAATGTATTATTGAGAACGTAGTATGTGCCAGACACTGTTCAAGGCAGAGGATATCAAAGAAAATGAAACAAACAGAAATCCCTGCCTGCACGGAGCTTACGTTCTGGTAGAAGGAGACAGACAGTAAACAAGTAGAGAAATAAAATATATATAGTATGCCAGTCTGCAATGAATCGCATATGGAGAAACACAAAGCAGGGCGCGGATACAGAGAGCGCTAAGCGAGTGAATGGGGGTATAAACCAAATTGGCCAGGTTCTGACATACATTGCTTGAGAGGCTTTTTTGTGTGCTTTAAACCTTCCTCTCAGTCTAATGAATGTCTTCCGTTCTCGCAGGGCTCACGGCCCACTACAGTTTGGACATTCGCTGTGTTTCCAGGAAGGTGATGACATTGTGCTAATCAAATCACACAGATCTTAAAAACAACAACAACAACAACAACAACAACAACAACAACAACAACACAAAATCCGAGTCCAGCTAACTGAACAACGCCCCCTGACGCCAAGGGGAAGCAGGGCAACGCTGGGAGAAAGGAAAAGGGAGAAGGGAGATGAAGACGCAGAGGCGGGCGGCAGAAAGGAGAGGGAGACGGGGAGTCTACACTGACGGCGCGCGCGGGTCTGCGCGGGTCCCGGGCATCCCGGGGCCGCTCACTCCTCCTCCCGCACGGCCCCCGACTGCCCCCTGCTGGCCAGTACTGCATCCTCCCGAGCCACTGCACTTATCCAATCCAATCTTCTCCAAAAGGACCGAGGACCGGTACCCACCGCGCTGCCTGCCCCTCCCCGCCGCCCCGCTCCTACTTTACCAAAATACTGTTACTCGTAGAAGGCAAACCCCGTAGGGGGTCCCCGTCGCAAGCTTGTTACAATTTGGCAACAGACAATCCTCTGTAATCTCTCGCGACGGCGGCACATTAGCATCCCAGCTGCCCTCCCGGAGGGGCGGGCGGGGTTCTCCTCGGGCCGCTCGGAATCCGAATCGGGCTGGGGGAACTCACACTCGCACATTGCAGCGCGCCCGGGGGCGCCAACACCTCTGACGCCCACCGCGCCAGGCCCTGGGGTACAGGGGGAAGCAAACATGCCCGCACGCAGCTGGGGGGCTTGGGGGCAGACGGTATCAAACAAGCGCACGAACAAACGTGAACGAACTACCGAGGTGCACCCCAACCGGGAGCCGAGAGAACGTGTTTCTGAGGAAGCGACGCCCCGGGACCAACCAGGCAAAAGGGCGGCAAAGGCACTCCGCTAGAAGGAGCAACGCCTTTTCTGATTTTGCCAGTTAACCGGCGCCCCACGGCTCACGGATGCGTCTCTCTACAGGGGAGGACAAGAAAAACGAATGAGGGACTTTTAAGAACTAGAGCCCGCCACCTACCTGGCTCTGAGAGCCCACGCAGGGCGGCCGCCTCGCACCTCACGCCTCGCACCTCGGCGTTCTCGCGAGGTCCGCACGCGCTCGGAAGCCGGCCAGGTGCGCGTGCGCGGCGCCGGTGGGCGGGGGCGCGGGCACCAGCGCAGGTGCCGGGAGGAGCCGGGCGGCCGGGAGGCAGTTACACCGCGCCGCGGACCGGGCTGCTGGGGCCCCGGGATGCCGCGGCTCCTCTGCCTGTGTCTGCTGTGGCTGGGGCTCCCGTTAGTTCGGTTCTCCCGTGAGCCGAGCGACATCGGCAGAGCTAGGAGGCTGTGCGGCAGGCACCTCATGAAGGAAATAATAAAACTCTGTGGCAATGTCAGCTGGCACTTCTTGAAGGAGGAAACCCCCAAGATCCAGCTGTTTCCCCAGGCCAACGAGAAGATTGAGACCTTCATTCCCGACCGGTTGGAAAGCTCCCAAACCACTTTCCCAGCCTGGGCGAGAGGCACAAACCCAGGTAAAAATATAAACCAAAGGCGTGGTTGTTCACCCTTGTACATTTCTTTACCCCGAATCTGCTGTGCCAGGCGGTGAGCTTCCTCGGGTAATGGAATTTGTGCCTAGTACCGAGAAAAATAAAAAATTTTGTAAGCCAATGTATTGCCAGCAGACAATGAAGCTTTTTTTTTTTTTTTTAACTTAGAGGAAATAAGTATACACATATAAATCTATACATTTATGTAAGAATGCTGCTGCTTCGGGGCGCCTGGGTGGCGCAGTCGGTTAAGCGTCCGACTTCGGCCGGGTCACGATCTCACGGTCCGTGAGTTCGAGCCCCGCATCGGGCTCTGGGCTGATGGCTCAGAGCCTGGAGCCTGTTTCCAATTCTGTGTCTCCCTCTCTCTCTGCCCCTCCCCCGTTCATGCTCTGTCTCTCTCTGTCCCAAAAATAAATAAACGTTGAAAAAAAAAATTAAAAAAAAAAAAAAGAATGCTGCTGCTTCTCGGGGCGCCTGGGTGGCTCAGTCATGATCTCGCGGTCCGTAAGTTCGAGCCCCGCGTCGGGCTCTGTGCTGGACAGCTCAGATCCTGGAGCCTGTTTCAGATTCTGTGTCTCCCTCTCTCTCTGACCCTCCCCCGTTCATGCTCTGTCTCTCTCTGTCTCAAAAAATAAATAAACGTTTAAAAAATAAAAAAAATAAAAAAAAAAAAACAGAATGCTGCTGCTTCTCTAGCTTTCCCTTTCTGGAGTACACTTGTCACCTGGCAAACTCAGCTTTGTCTTTCAAAAACTCTTAGGTTTCATTTTCCCTGTGAGGTCATCGCTGACTCTTTCATAGCTACTCACTCCATTTTCCATCTACCACAATGTCTAACACAGTAGATCAATCTAACCATCATCAGGACCTGCCCCATAATCTGCCCAGCCCTGTGCAGAAGAGAAATAACAGGGCGCCTTATTCAAAAGCAAGAAAGGGCCATTGAAGGTACTAAAATAAAAAGCTTCCCCCACCCCTTTTTTTGTATCTCCTGTGCTCACATACACGGTCCATTGTCCCATCAGACTTCACTTAAAAGTTCACATACTTAAGTACACTTTAATTACAAGATAAAATTTTTGAGACGTTCAAGACTGCGACAATAGAGCATTAAGGAAAATGCAAAGTTCTCCTAAGCACTGGGTCTGTGTGACTGCATGAGTCTCACACCCATAAGGCCAGTCCTGTATACCATACCATATTATAGGGATTATTTCATGCATGTTTTTATCTGAAATGCCTAGCAGAGGGCCTGGCACATAGTATGTGCTTAATATATGCTGAATGTATACTTAATATTTTTACAGTCTTTAGGAAGAATATTCTTGTTTCAGATTCACTGTTCTCCTCCAACTGTAGTTGTACATTTTAGTACCAACATGGTTTGCCATTTTAAAAGAAAATGCACTGCGGGGCGCCTGGGTGGCTCAGTCGGTTAAGCGGCCGACTTCAGTTCAGGTCATGATCTCGCGGTCCGTGAGGGCTGTGAGTTCAAGCCCCGCATCGGGCTCTGTGCTGACAGCTCAGAGCCTGGAGCCTGTTTCAGATTCTGTGTCTCCCTCTCTCTGACCCTCCCTCGTTCATGCTCTCTCTCTGTCTCAAAAATAAATAAATGTTAAAAAAAATTTTTTTTTTAAATAAAAGAAAATGCACTTTATGTATAGGCTGTCGATAGCACAGTGTCATTGAAATTATTGCCTTTAAAGTAATTAATTTAATTTGGACAAATTTTGCTACAGGCAAGATTTCTGAAATTAAGGAAAGAAACGGACTATCGTGACCAAAAAACACCTTCCTGTGGATGACTGAAACAAATTAAGTTGCCTCCCACATCATAGGTGCTTGTTAACTTCTTATTTAATAAATGAATGAACAGAACTCATCCCATTCTTCCTATTGCTGCTAAGGGGATGAAAACTTTGAAAGAAACAGCAGAAACCATCAGACTGAATCTTGATCATTTTCTACCACCAAACCTACCTAATGTAAACTCACTTTATTTTGCTCGTATAATGGAAGAAGGGTCTCTCCCCAGCCTCCCACTGGTACTTTAATTCAGTGATTCTCACACTTTAACATGCATATGATTCACCTGGGGAACAAAAACTGTGAACATACAGGTTCTCATTCAGGAGGGGCTTGGGGGAGGTCCTGACAGTCTACATTTTTGCAAACTCCCAGAGATGCCTGATGCTCCCACTACCTATATTATAGTCAAAATTTTACGTTCAGACATCCAAGCTGGAGTTGGTTATTTATTTATTTAAGTGTTTTTAATGTTTATTTTTGAGAGACACAATTGAGCGGTGGAGGGGCAGAGAGAGAGAGAGGGAGACACAGAATCCGAAGCAGGCTCCAGGCTCCGAGCTGTCAGCACAGAGCCCGTCGTGGGGCTCGAACCCACAAACCCCGAGATCATGACCTGAGCCGAAGTTGGATGCTCAACCGACTGAGCCACCCAGGTGCCCCAAGGCTATTAAATTTTTTCAGAGTAACTTTAAAACTCAGAGCTGATTAATGACCCCTTTGTTTCAGGTATTATTCACACTTCCCTGGAGGAATAAATGCCAATAATTCAATGAGGAGGGAGCTTCAGTAGAACAAGATTTGTAAGAAATAAAAATGTATCTTCTTTTTAAAAAAATTTTTTAATGTTTATTTTTGAGAGAGAGTCATAGTGCAAGTGGGGGTGGGGCAGAGAGCGAGGGAGACACAGAATCCCAAGCAGGCTCCAGGCTCCAAGCTGTGAGCACAGAGCCTGAGGCGGGGCTCCAACCCACAAACTGTGAGATCATGACCTGAGCTGAAGTTGGATGCTTAAATGACTGAGCCACCCAGGCACCCTGGAAATAAAAATGTATCTTACAACGTTTTAGAACTGTCATGTCCATGGAAACATGTTATTGTGGGAACTATGTAAAGGACAGTTTTCTGAAGTGGAAATGTCATGTGGCAATAAAGCTACAGTTGTTTTAAAATGTGTGGGAGAATGAAAAATGGATTTAAGTTATCAATACGAATTTGCGTCAAGTTCATTTTTTTAATTTGCAAATTAGTTAACATACAGTATAGTCCTGGCTTCAGGCGTAGAACCCAATGATTCATCTCTTACATATGACACCCAGTGCTCATTCCAAAAAGTGCCCTCCTTAGTGCCCGTCACCCATTTAACCCACCCCCACCCCCACCCCCATCAACCCTCAGTTTGTTCTCTATATTTAAGAGTATCTTATGATTTGCTTCCCTCTCTGTTTTTATCTTATTTTTCCTTAAGTTTCCTTAAGTTTCTCAAATTCCACGAGTGAAAATTATATATCTGTCTTGAATTTGTGCCAAATTTTTAAAAATTATTAATCTATAAGGAAAGATGACAATCTATCCTATTAATTTCCAGTGAATACTTACAAGTTGTAGAGAGGTATGTGTTCCCAATAGAGAATGTATAATTATGCCATTTCTTTTGCATTTGAATGTGGCTTGAAAAGTTGATTAACTTTAACTTGTACTAGCAGGACACATTTCTATGTTAGATCAAGTCAGTTACCAACAATTTTAATCTTCTGATGATCTATTTGACTCTGACATAGAGAAAGATAGTTTGGTGCAGTGATATCAAAAAAACTTTTTGGGGGCGCCTGGGTGGCACAGTCAGTTAAGCCTCCAACTTCAGCCAGGTCACGATCTCGCAGTCCGTGAGTTCGAGCCCTGCGTCAGGCTCTGGGCTGATGGCTCAGAGCCTGGAGCCTGTTTCTGATTCTGTGTCTCCCTCTCTCTCTGCCCCTCCCCCGTTCATGCTCTGTCTCTCTCTGTCCCCCAAAAAATAAATAAACGTTGAAAAAAAAATTTAAAAAAAAAACTTTTTGGGGGGAGCTTGGGTAGCTCAGTCAGTTGAGTGTCCAACTTTATAGATTTACTTTTCACATTAGGTTCTTAATTCTTCTGGAGACCACTGTGTCTGTTATGGCAAGGATTACTATCTTAGTTTTTTCAAGAAGTCTTATTTTGCTCTACAAAATCAGCTAGTTTTCTGAACACCATCTACTATATAATAATTTTTTTCCCATTGACTTCTAGACTTACCTTTATTGTTTATTGTTTGCCCGAGTTTTCCTATTCTATTTAATTGGTCTTTTTGTTTGACCTCGTACAATTACTATACTGTTTTTAATGATATGACTCTGTAGGATGTCATTTATAGGAGGGCACATCTCCAATGTTGTTGTTTTTTTCTCTTAAGATCCACTAAGCTAATTCTCGACCTTTATTCTTCCCTATATATTTAAGAGTAAGTGTACTCAATTTTTTAAAAAATCCATCTGCCAAGGAGTGCCTGGTGGCTCAGTCAGTTAAGCATAAGGTCTCAGCTCATGTTATGATCTCGCAGTTTGTGAGTTCGAGTCCCACGTGGGATTCTCTGCTGTCAGCGCAGAGCCTGCTTTGGATCCTCTGCCCCACCCCCTAAAAAAATAAATAAGCATTAAAAAAATCTGTCTGCCTCAACAAAATATTAGCAAACCATATTCAACAATACTTAAAAGGATCACCCACCACCATCAAATGAGATTTATTCTGGGAATTCAAAGATGATTTGGTATTTGCAAATCATTCAACATGATACATGAATAAAATGAAGGATAAAAATTGTGATCATCTCAACAGATGCAGAAAAATATCTTGACAAAATTCAACATCCATTTATGATAAAACTCTCAACAATATGGATTTAGAGGGAACATACCTCAACATAGTAAAGGCCATGTATGAAAAACCCAGAGCTAACTTCAGACTCAATTGCGAAAAACTGAGAGACTTTCCTCTAACATCAGGAATAAGAAATGGATGCCCACTCTCACCACTTTAATTCAAAAAAGCACTGGAAGTCCTAGCCACAGAAATCAGACAAGAAAAATAAATAAGAGCCATCCATATTAGTAAGGAAGAAGATAAACTGTCACTATTTGCAGATGACATGATACCATACATAGAAAACTCTAAAGACACCACCAAAAAAACTATTAGAAGTAATAAATAAATTCAGTAAAGTTGCAGGGTACAAAATTAATGTACAGAATTGGTAGTGTCTCTATGCACTAATAATGAAGAAGCAGAAAGGAAAATTAAGAAAACAACCCCATGTAGTTTTGCACGAAAAGGAATAAAATATCTTGTAATAAGTTGAACCAAGGAGTAAAAGACCTATGTTCTGAAAATTATAAAAACATTGATGAAAGAAATTGAAGATGACACAAAAAAAAGGAGAGATATTCCATGCTCATGGATTGGAAGAATTAATATTTTTTTAAATGTACATACTACCCAAAGCAATCTATAGATTCAGTGCAATTCCTATCAAAATATCAACAGCATTTTTCACAGAACTAGAACAAATAACACTAAAATTTTTATGGAACCACAAAAAAAAAAAATAGCCAAAGCAGCCTTGAGAAAGAAGAATAAAGCAGGAGGAATTACAATTCCAGATTTCAAAATATACTACAAAACTATAGTAATCAAAACAGTATGGTTTCAAAATAATGGCAGAAAAATAGACACATAGATCAATATAAAAACAAGCTAGAAAGCCCAGAAATAAACCCATACCTATATGGTCAATCTATGAGAAAGGAAGAAAGATATACAATGGGGAAAAGATAGTCTCTTCAGTAAATTGTGCTGGGAAAACTAGACAGCTACCTGCACAAGAATGAAACTGGACCATACACAAAAATATATTCTAAATGGATTAAAGACCTAAATGTGAGACCTAAAACCTTGAAACTCCTAGAGGAGAACAGGCAGTAATTTCTTTAATATCAGCCAGAGGAACATTTTTCTAGATCTGTCTCCTAAGGCAAGCAAAATATTTTTGCAAAAGCAAAAATAAACTATTGGGACTTCACCAACATAAAAACTTTTGCACAGCAAAGGAAATCATCAACAAAACAAAATGGCAACCTACTTAATGAGAGAAGATATTTGCAAATGATATATCTGATAAGGGGTTGATAGTCAAAAAATAGAAAGAACTTAGACAACCCAACACCAAAAAAATAAACAATTTAAAAATGGCCAGAGGACCTGAATAGATATTTTCCCAAAGAAGACATATGACCAACAGACACATTAGAAGATGCTCAACATCACTAATCATCAGGGAAATGCAAATCAAAACCACAATGAGATGTCATCTCACACCTATCAGAATAGCTAAAATCAGAAAGACAAGAGGGGTGTGTGGTGGCTCAGTTGGTTGAGTGTCTGACTCTTGATTTTGGCTCAGGTCATGATCTCATGGTTTGTGGGCTCAAGCCTGCATCAGGCCCTATGCTGACAGCACAGAGCCTGCTTGGGATTCTCTCTCTCCCTATCTTCCTCTGCCCCACCCCGCTCTCTCTCTCAAAAATAAACTTTAAAAAACCACAAAAGACAAGAAATAACAAGTGTTGGTAAGGATGTGAAGAAAAAGGAACTCTTCTGCACTGTTGGTGGGAATGTAAATTGGTATAACCACTGTGAAAAACAGTATGGAGTTCCTCAAAATTAAAAATAGAAATACCGTATGATTCAGTAATTTCACTTATGGGTATTTACCCAAAAAAACCCAAAAAGCACTAGTTCAAAAAGTTATATGTGCCCTTATGTTTATTGTAGCATTATTTACAATAACCAAGAAATGGAAACAACCCAAGTGTCTACTGATAGATGAGTGGACAAAGAAAAAGTGGCATACACACCCACCCACCCACACACACACACACACACACACGAATATTATGTAACCATAAAAGGGATGAAATCTTGCTATTTGTGACAACATAGATAGACCTGGAGGGTATTATGCTAAGTGAGATAAGTCAGACTGAGAAAGACAAATACCACATGATTCCAGTGAACATGAATAAACAAAATGAATACACAAATGAATAAATGAATAAACAAAAATAAATGAATAAAGAAAAATAGAATCAGACCTGTAAATGCAGAGAAGAAACTGATGGTTGCCAGAGGAAAAGGATGTGGAGAGAATGGGCAAAATCAGTAAAGGGGAGTGGGAGATACAAGCTCCCCGTTTTGGAATGACTAAGTCATGGGAATAAAAGGTACAGCCTAGGAAATACAGTCAATGACATTGTAACAGCATTGTATGGTGCTATATGGTAGTTATACTTGTGGTGAGCATAGTATAATAAAAAAATAAAATTAAAATCCATGTGTAATTTTAATTGAGATGCATAGAATATATAGATTAATTTGAAGAAGATTTATATCTTTTTAAAATAAAGTAAGCATGGGGTGCCTGGGTGGCTCAGTCTGTTGAGCATCTGACTCCAGCTCAGGTCATAACCTCAAGGCTTGTGGGCTCAAGCCCCACATCAGGCTCTGTGATGACAGCCCGGAGCCTGGAGCCTGCTTCGGATTCTGTGTCTCCCTCTCTCTCTGCCCCTCCCCCACTCACACTCTGTCTCCCTTTCTCTCTTTCAAAAATAAACACACACAAAAAGTTTTTAAAGTAAGTGTGGAATATTTTCATATTCTATCATTAGAATTTTAAAGTTTTCTCAGGAGAGACTTTCTGTATTGTATAATCCTTAATACTTTGTTTTGTTGCTATTGTAAATACTTGCTAATTGTATTTTTGTGAGTGATTTTTGGTTAGAAAAATTCAAAGGATTTTTACAGGTTGATCTTTATTCAGTAATTATGCAGAACTATCTTCATAGTTCTAAGAGTTTGTGTCCATAGATGATTCTATCAATTACAAATGATAGTTTTGTCACTTCCTTTCTTTTTTTTTTTTTTTGAAATTATGTCTTTTATTTATTTATTTATTTATTTTTATGAAATTTATTGACAAATTGGTTTCCATACAACACCTAGTGCTCATCCCAAAAGGTGCCCTCCTCAATACCCATCACCCACCCTCTCCTCCCTCCCACCCCCCATCAACCCTCAGTTTGTTCTCAGTTTTTAACAGTCTCTTATGCTTTGGCTCTCTCCCATTCTAACCTCTTTATTTTTTTTTCCTTCCCCTCCCCCATGGGTTCCTGTTAAGTTTCTCAGCACTCTCAACAATAGCCAAATTATGGAAAGAGCCTAAATGTCCATCAACTGATGAATGGATAAAGAAATTGTGGTTTATATACACAATGGAATATTACGTGGCAATGAGAAAAAATGAAATATGGCCTTTTGTCACTTCCTTTCTAAACCTTACACCAGTCTTTTTTTTTTTTCCTTCTAGCACTAGCCAGGTCCTGTAGTGCTGTTAAGTAGTAGTAATAGTGTGATGTCTTGTCATGTTCCCAATTTTAAAGGGGAATGCATTTAAATATCTCCATTAGGTGTAATGTTTATAGGTTTATGTTATATAATCTCCACCAAGATAAAGGAGTTGCTATTTTTTTAAATCACTAAAAGTAGGGCTGAACTTTTTTAAGGCCTTTTGGGGGACATCATTTTGCATATTAATATGATTTTTCTTTTACTAATTAATTCACCAAATACTTCTTGGGTATCTGCTAAGTGTCAGGCACTTGGGATATATAAGTGAACAAAGCAAAGATGTCTGGCCTCATGGAGCTTGTGTAGGAAGTGAACATAATAAATGAGTAAATATTCAGAGGTAATAAGAGCTATAGAAAAATAAAGCGTGAAGGAGGATAATAAGGGAGATCAGGAGTGAGGGCAGCTGGAGGGTGGGTTATAGGATTAAATAGTGTAGTCATGTCAGGGCTCATTGAAAAGGTGAGGTTTGAGAAAGGAGGAGGTAAAAGATTCAGGCAAGCAGACAGCTGGGGAAAGGGTGTTTAGGCAGAGGAAAGAGCAGAGTAAATACATTTCTGCCCCGTTTATGCAGGGAACAGCACAGCTAGTGTGGCTAGAGCAGAGGGAGAGGTACTGGGCAGGCCTAGGGCAATTGTTTAGACCAATCTTAAGGATTTTGGCTTTACTCTGAGTAAAGGCTTTCAAGCAGAAGAATGACATTAATTGGCATTTTAAAGGGATCACTCTGGCTACTGTGTTGAGGACAGGTTGTAGGGAGGCAGGATTAGAAGCAGAGCCCTGCTTTGCAGGGTGCGGTATTAGAGACGATAGCTGCTGGATGAGATGGTACCCGTGGAGGTACTGGAAGTTGTTTCATTCCAGATATACTTGAGCAGATTCTATGTAAACTATGAGAAAAAAGAGATTTCAAGAATGATTCCAATATAATTTGTTAAATGTTTATTTATTTTGATAGAGAGAGAGAGAGACAGACACCAGAGGAGGGACAGAGACAGAGGAGACAGGATCCCAAGCAGACTCCATGCTGTCAAACAGAGCCCAACATGGCGTTCAATCCCAAGAACCATGAGATCATGACCTGAGCCAAAAATCAAGAGTAGGACGCTTAACTTACTAAGCCACCCCGGGGCCCCCCAATAATTTTTTTGAAATATGATCCCAGAATTTTTGCTTTGAACACCTGGAAGCATAGGGTTTCTATCAACTGAGATAATAAAGGCCTCACGTGGAACAGGTCTAGAAGACTATCAGTAGTACAGTTTGGTGCATGTTGACTTTGAGACACTGAAGTGGAGATGGTGAGTAGGAAGGAAGTAGGACATAAGAATCTGGGGGTTGGGGGGTGCCTGGGTGGCGCAGTCGGTTAAGCGTCCAACTTCAGCCAGGTCACGATCTCGCGGTCCGTGAGTTCGAGCCCCGCGTCGGGCTCTTGGGCTGATGGCTCGGAGCCTGGACCCTGTTTCCAATTCTGTGTCTCCCTCTCTCTCTGCCCCTCCCCCGTTCATGCTCTGTCTCTCTGTCGCAAAAATAAATAAACGTTGAAAAAAAAATTAAAAAAAAAAAAAAGAATCTGGGGGTTGGAAAAAATCTTACTTGAAGATAGGAATTTAGGAATCATAGGTACATAGATGAGTTTTAGAGCCATAAGACTGGATGAGATCACCAAGAGAAGAGGTGTAAATAGAAAAGAATACCAAGGACTGAGCCCTAGGGGATCAAGATTAAAAAGCTGAAGAGGAAATATTTGCAAAGGAGACAGAAAAGGAACAAATAGGTGGGAAGAAGAGAGAAGGTGGTGTCCTGGAAACCAAGTGAAGAAAGTGAGTCAGATGAGAATTGGCTGTTGAATTTAGCAACAGAGAGATCATTTGTGACCCTCAAAAGAGAAGTTTGGTGCAGCAATGCAGGAAAAGCCTGATTAGAGAGGGTTTAAGGCAGAATGAGAGAAAAGGAATGAACAAATAATAGAACGTTTTGCCATGGTAACTGGCAAGGTAAGCAAGGCCAGGAGACATGGTTTTGGCTTTTTTAAGTGGGAGAAATAACATTTTGTGTGCTTATAGGCATATTCAATAGGCATGAAGCATTGATGATGAAGGATACAGAATAGCATTGCTGGAGTGGTGAGAGGAGATGAGATCCAGTCCATAAATAGAGAAACTGGCTTTAGAGTGCATAGCTCACCTGTGTAAACCAGTAGGAAGGCAGAATGTATGGGTACAGGCTGTAAAGGTGAGTAAAAAAAATGGTGAAGGAACCAAATGCAAGTCTCTTATGATTGCTTTCCTTTTCTTTTAAGTAGAGAGCAAACCCAACTGAGAGTGAGTAGGGGGCTTAGTAATTTGGTAAATTGCATTGATAGATTTTTAGGGTATTGACCTATCTTTGAATTTCTGGAATAAACACTTTCTTAATATGTTTGTAAAATATGTGTATGGATTCAGTTAACTAATATCTCATTTAGGACTTCCACATAAACATTTATAAGTAAATAGGCTCATGTGTTGTTGTTTTTTAAATCGTGTTGCTTTTATCCAGTTTTGGAATAAAGCATACACTAGGTTCACAAAAGATGCTGGCCAGGTTTTGCCTTTTTCATCTTTTCCTGGAACGACCTGTATATGATTAGAATTTACTGTTCCTGAAAAGCAGGTAGAACCTACTTCTAAAACCACCCATGTCTGTCTTTCTAAGTTTTCTGTGCCAGTTAAGGCATCTCATATTTTTCTCGTGATTCATCCATTTCATCTTGATTTTTAAATGTATAAGCATTCCTCATATTCATTTATTTAAAAAACACAACTATTGTTCTTTTTTGTTGTCCATTTCATCTCTTTTTTCTTGATTAGTCTGGCTAGAGTTGTATCTATTAATCCTTTTAAATAACCCGTTTTGGGTTTCTAAACACAGTGTTTGGGTTTTGTATTTCACTGATTTCTTACCTTTTCACTATTTGGGTCCCCTCTGTTACTCTTTTTTCAAATCCATTTATCTGAATGCTCATGTTAATCTTTCTTGCTTTCTGGTGAGTACAGCTTGTTTCTCCTTAAATTCCCTCCCCAATTTGACATGTAGTTCATTGACTAGTCTTTAGCTGCCTTTACTCGTGAAAGAGTTTCCTTCTTCTTGTTTTTTCTTTACTCTTTGAGTGACAGAACCTGGCACATCCCAACAGGAAGCTCTTCCTTCAATGTGCCTAGACAACCTAATTTACTTTCTCCCTTCAGTGTACTCTGTTAATTATGACCCATTTTAATCAATCACGTATTTATCTTAGATGACTTACTATTCAGTATCTTTAATATCTATCCTAAAGTTTAAATGTTCCACAATTCAGCTTCAGCATTTTAAATACAAAGTTAGTGGGGCACCTGCGTGGCTCAGTTGGTAGAGCATGCAACTGGTAATCTCAGGGTAGTGAGTTCAAGGCCCATGTTGGGTGTGGAGCCTATTTTAAAAATAAATACATGCATCTATACATATATAAATAAAAAGTTAGTAAAAGGTGTTCTAATAGGACTCTAACTATAATTTATCTAAATAACCTTAAGAAAAAATGATAGGGGATATAGTTACTATAGAAACAAGAGGTAGGAAAGGACTTGGAAAGGCTCTGGAAAGCCTAAGGAATTGCATCAGCTTTAAAAACCACTTTCTCTCTTTTTCTCTCTCTGAATCTTTTCTCCTCTAGTATTTATGTTCCTTTTTGGCTTTAGCTTGTCATGACAAGCTTCACAGTCCCCTTTCAGTTTTGGTTCTCACTAATCTTTTTCTCATTACTTCTTAGTTGTAAGTTCACAGAGAGGAAATTGATTGGGCCAACTCATGTTTTCACATGGCGTAGATTGTTGGCCACCATAGTTGATTGGTTTCTTTGGGGTCAGGTACTAACAATCTCCAGTCTGTTCAACTGTGGCTATAGGGTAGAGTCATGTAGTTCAGAACATGACCGTCTAAGGGCTGGCTCCACAGCAGTGATTATAGGCAAATATATCCTTCTAGAAGGGATAGTAGATAGGCAAGGGCAATGATGGAAATCCAACAAGCCTCCAAATAATTACCTTCTGGATTGATTGTGATTTTTTCCAATAATACTGAGTTAAGAGCAGTATAATAGCAATCAGTTCATTGAGCATATCACCACTTCATTTCCTTGTATTTCAACAAAGACCAAAATGGCTTCCACTAGCCCCTTAGTTATAAGATGTGCATAAAAAGACAAATACAGCAATCCCACTTTATCTGCAGGGGATATACTCCAAGACCCCCAGTGGCTATCGGAACCAAGGATAGTACCAAACTCTACATATGCTGTTTTTTCCTATACATACATACCTACAATAAAGTTTAATTTATAAATAAGGCACAGTAAGAACTTAATAATAAAATATAACATAAAACAATATACTGTAATAAAAGTTATGTGAATGTGGTCTCTCTCAAAATATGTTATCTGTCCTTACCCTTCTTGTGATGATGTGAGATGATAAAATGCCTGTGTGCTGAGATGAAGTGAGGTAAATGATGTAGGCATTGTGATGTAGCATCAGGCTACTACTGACCTTTTGATGCTCTGTCAGAAGGAGGGTCATCTGCTTCCAGACCACAGTTGACTACAGGTAACTGAAACCAGAGAAAGAGAAATTGCTGATAAGAGGAGATTACTGTAACCCAAGTTAAAAATGGGCAAAGAGTTTAAATAGACATTTCTACAAAAAGGATATACAATAAGCACATGACAAGATGCTCAACATCATTAGTCATTAGGTAAATGCAAATCAAAGCAACAGCAGGCACCACCTCACATCTCACTAGGATGACTATAATCAAAAATGGAAAATGCCAAATGTCAATGAGGGTGTGGAACAACTGGAACCCTAGTATATCAATGGTAGCTCTGTAAAATAGTGTAGACACTGTGAACACAGTTCGGTGGTTTCTCAGAAAGTTGAACAAATTTACTGTATGATCGAGCAGTTGTACTACTAGGTATACACCCAAGAGAATTACAGACATACATTGAAACAAAATCTTATATGTGAATATTCATAGCAGCAGTATTCATAATAGCCAAAAGGTGGAAACAACCCAAATGTCCATCAACTAATAAATGGATCAACAAAATGTGATATATCCATACAATGGAAAACTATTCAGTCATAAAAGAAATAGAATGCTGATACATGCTGCAACATGGATAAACCTTGAAAACATTTTGCTCAGTGAAAGAAATCAGACATAAATGGCCACATGTGGTATGATTTCATTTCCAAAATAGGCAAATCCTTAGAAACGAAGAGTAGATTAGTGATTGCCAGGGGCTGGAGGAAGAAGGAAATGGTGACTGCTAATGGGTATGGGGCTTCTTTTTAGAGTGATACAAATGTTCTGGAATTAGACAGTGGCGATGGTTGCATAACCTTGTGAATACACTAAAAACCACTGAATTGTATGCTCCAAAATACTGAATTTATATGTGACTTTACATGTGACTGCTATCTCAATAAAAAAATGTTTTTGCATAAAAAATGTGTAAAGGTTTCTAAGCTTTTTTTGTAGGAAAATACTACCTACAGCTGTTTTAGTTGAAATACATATATTGCTTTCGAAAACCATTTTATTATTCAAAATGTGATTCTTTTTAATAATTAGCAGACTTTAGTATTCTAGTGTTATTAATTTTTTCAGCTAAAGGAAGATTTTTAACAAGGTAGGATTTTCTTGTCTCTCAACAGTTTCTACTTCTGCCTCTGAGGAAGAAGCCATAAACAGTTTGGAGATGTCGTCACTGCCTAAGTACAGATATAAAAGGGCCAACTTGCCACCAGATAAGACAAGAGAATTGTCCTCATCACAAGATACCAATCAATATATTCATGAAATCTTAGAATTTCGGAAGATAAACAGAAACAAAATTAAAACCTTAAGCAGTGTGTTTTGGGGGAACCATCCCCAAAGAAAGCGCAGGGGATACTCAGAAAAGTGTTGTCTTAAAGGATGCACCAAAGAAGAACTCAGCATTGCATGCTTTCCATATATTGATTATAAAAACTTACAGAAACATGCACCATCAGTTGTGACTGAAATATACTAACCATTATAGGAATGATACTCAATAAAAGCTTAATGTATTTATCTTACTTTATTTTTGGTCATTGTCCTTGTAGGTTCTTTGCTGTGAATACCATCTGAATGTACTTGCAGGCACTTAATACTTTCTGTGTTAATAGGAATCTTGGTATTTTCTTTGGTAACCCCTATTTTTCATATATTTTTATATTTGAAGATCTTACTGGCGGTGGCATGATCCATGTAGACACCTTAAGAATTATCTGTTCATGCTTGTCATTGTGCTTGAAACTCTCTCAGGCTGCATTTAAATGGCTTATGGAATGTTCCGCATTCCATCTGTATGACATACAGACCGACGCCCATGACCATTAGGCTCACTCCAGTATGCCAGTACATCTGTCCGACCACGTTAAAAATAACTAACCAACTACCACTCCTAGTAGGAGCTCTTATACTGCAATAGTAGGTACACTTTTAATTCCTTGAGTTTTATTATAGTAATTTGTCAGAAAGTTTCTATTGAGGACTTAAAGAGAGTTCAGCGAAGGTCTCAAGATTACACAAATCTCTCCAGGGTACTATGTCTTTGCCGTGAAGGTACTGATATAATGTGATACTCCCTTTTGGCTTGGTCAGAATAGAGTGCTGACCTAGTCGGCAGTGTTAGCATCCCCTGGGAACCTGTTAGAAATGCGGGTCTCAAGTCCCACCCCAGAACTACTGAATCAGAAACTCTGGGTGTGGGGCACAGCAACCTGCATTGTTACAGGCCCTCCAGCTCATTCTGATGTCGGTTAAAGGTCAAGAACCACTGGTAAAAGTCCTATGGAGTATTGTTGAAATCCTATATTTATGTGCTTGCATATCTCAACTCAATATGATGTTATAACACGAAGTTTTTGGTGTATTTTTTCCACTCTTTGTCCACATGTGAAATATTTTTAATGGTACAAATCAGAGAAAAACTTAATCCATAGAATCCAAATTGGAATTCTTAACTTTCCACCGTTAATTAGGAAGTAAGCATCATTTGAAATATTTCTCAGTTTCTCAAATATGTACTGTAATGTTCTTTACAATTAAATTTTTTATTCCTATTTGGTGCTGTTATTTCTTAGGACAAAGGTTCTTTTTCACACATATTTATATCATATACACTTATAATGCATTAATAAATATGTCTGAACTTTTTGAACAGTTCCTGGGTAGTCTACACTCAGTTACCTTTCTAAATATGGGGAGCCACCTGTTTGGATACAAAATGACAGATCACATCATGGTTTAGTGGTGGATTAAGTCTTCTGAGCATTAGATGAAAATGCAACAGTGAGAATTGCCTATGCTCACACCAAAACGCAGCGATGCACTTGAGTCCAGTTTGAATTACAAGTTTGTCCTTATAGTGTAAGAACAAAAATACAGGAGACAGAGGAGTTGAGATGGCAGAGAATAGGGGGACCAGGATTTCCCTCGGCCCTCAAACACAGCTATGTTGAGGTCAGATCACTTGGAACATCCAGGAAATCAATCTGTGGAGTGACAGATCTCCACAGGTGGAGGGAGACGGCTTGGCCGGGACAGAGGTGGGAGTATATGAATTAGAGCTAAAACGGTGTAGGCACGAAGGGAAGGGAACCCCTTCTGTGGAGACACAAAAGAGACAGGCCGTGGAAGTGTGGTATTGTGCTAGTACAAGAGAAAAACGTCTCTGGACCAGGGACTGGGGAGTGGGGAATACGGAGAGTGCCAGTTTCTATTTTGCAAATAGCTTCAGGAGCTGAAGATTGGCGTTTTCAGCCCACCTTGTGAGCACACTTCTGGTGGGGAGGGAGCTGGCCCGGGGTGCAGTAACAATCTCAGGGGCACACTGGGAGAGAACAGTTTCCTTTCTTGAGTACTGTGGGAACACGGTTTATTACCTCCCCAAGGATAAAAGACCCTGCAGGCACCAGCCAAAGGCCTTTTTTTTTTTTTAATTTTTTAAACATTTATTCATTTTTGAAAGACAGAGCATGAGCGGGGGAGGGGCAGAGAGAGAGGTAGACACAGAATCGGAAGCAGGTTCCCAGGGTCCGAGCTGTCAGCACGGAGCCCAACACGGAACTCAAACTCACAAACTCTGAGATCATGACCTGAGTCGAAGTCGGCCCGCTTAACCGATTAAGCCACCCAGGCGCCCCTTTAGGCCTTTGATCAGCAAGGCTGAGTGGTGCTATGGCAGAACAGAATCTGCCAGGTGCAGGGCCCTTTGAGACATAGGGTTTTGAATTCCAGCCCAGGGCCTAGGACGGGTGGGGGACCACAGAGCAGGGTAGGCTGACTGCCACTATTTGGGGAGGGCTGCCTGAACAACATGGTTCAAGATACCAGGTCTGGGGAGGAGAGACTGGGGTGTCACCATGGCCATTGTTCTCCCCATCACCAACACGGCGGGGCTTCAGGGAAAGATACAGCGGCCCCCAGTGGAGGTGGGACCTTTAACACTAAACCCTGCCCCTCCGTGCCTGGCAACTGCTTATCTACTAGAGGGAGACTGACAATGAGTGAACAGACAGCCTCTCCTCCAGACCAGCACAGCCACAGTCCCAGGCACCAACAGACAACTAACCTGTGGTTTTGTGTGGTTTTGTATGTTAGTCTGCTTGCCTTTTTTTTTTTTTCTTCTCTTTTTCTACCTTCTTCTTTCCTTTGGAATAAGGCTCATAGTTTCTGACTTGATTTTTGGTTAATTCCTATATATATATATATATATATATATATAATTTCTCTGTTTTGTTTAATCAAGCATTTTTACTCTATTCTTTTTGCACCTTTTCTATATCTCCTTTATTTTCCTTTCTCTCTCTCTGGATTAAGCCTTATAGTTTCTTTGATGCTCTGCTTGGTCTTTTTTTTCCCACCCCTTTCATTTTTCTCTTTGTATGGTATCAGGATCCCCCCTCCCCACACACACACACTGTCCTTTTTTCCAGGGTTACTAAAACAAACAAATCAAAGCACACCTGGTGGAAGGTCCAAACAATCCACCACAATGAGCAAGCAGGAACTTTGCAAAGACTGACCAGTGGATCGAGTAGCCAAATACCCAACAACAGATACCTGCAAATTGAAAGTGAGGGGATGGAGAACCATCTATCACGCTACTAGATGTCAAAAGAAAGCCAGAGTAGCCATACTTATATCAGACAAACTAGATTTTAAAACAAAGACTGTAACAAGAGATGAAGAAGGGCAATACATCATAATTAATGATATCAAGAAAAGCTAACAATTATAAATGTTTATGCCCCCAACATGAAAGAATCCAAATATATAAATCAATTAATCACAAACATAAACAAATGTACAGATAACAATACCAAGATTGTAGAGGACTTAAATACCCCACTTATAGCAATGGACAGATCATCTAAGAAGAAACCAATAAGGAAACAATGGCTCAGAATGACACATTGGACCAGGTGGACTTAACATCCAAACTTCAGAACTTTTCACCCTAATGCAGCAGAATACACATTCTTCTCAAGTGTACATGCAACATTTTCCATTTGTGGGTCACAAAACAGTCCTCAACAAGTATAAAAGGATTGAGGTCATACCATGCATATTTTCAGATCACAACAGTACGAAACTTGAAATCAACCACAGGAAAAATTTGGAAAGCCCCAAATACATGGAGGTTAAAGAACATCCTACTAAAGAATGAATGGCTTAACCAGGAAATTAAAGAAGAAATTTAAAAATACATGGATGCAAATGAAAATGAAAACATGACAGCCCAAACCCTTTGGGATGCAGCAAAGGCAGTCCTAAGAGGAAAATGCATTGCATTTCAGACCTATCTCAAGAAGCAAGAAAGGTTCCAAACAAACAACCTAACATCACACCTAAAGGAGCTAGAAGCTCTTAAAGGAGCAAAAAAAGCCCAAAGCCAGCAGAAGAAGGGAAATAATAAAGATTAGAGCAGAAATAAACAATATAGAATTTAAAAAAAAACAAACAGTGGAACAGATCAATGAATCTAAGGGCTGGTTTTTTGAAAGACTGTACAAAATTGATAAACTCCTAGCCAGACTTCTCAAAAAGAAAAGAGGACCCAGATAGATAAAATAATGAATGAAAGAGGAGAGATCATAATCAACACCACAGAAATACAAACAATTATTAGAGAATACTATGAAAAATTATATGCCAACAAACTGGACAATCTAGAAGAAAT
This sequence comes from Prionailurus bengalensis, assembly GCF_016509475.1. Classification (NCBI taxonomy): domain Eukaryota; kingdom Metazoa; phylum Chordata; class Mammalia; order Carnivora; family Felidae; genus Prionailurus; species Prionailurus bengalensis. The sequence continues at coordinate 6,424,312 of NC_057359.1, forward strand.
GGACAAATTCCTAGACACTCACACACTATCAAAACTCAAATGGGAGGAAACAGACAATTTGAACAGACCCATAACTGAAAAGAAATGGAATTGGTTATCAAAAATCTTCCAACAAATAAGAGTCCTGGACCAGATGGCTTCCCAGGGGAATTCTACCAGGTATTTAAAACAGAGTTAATACCTATTCTTCTCAAGCTATTCCAAAAAATAGAAATGAAAGGAAAGCTTCCAGACTCATTCAATGAAGCCAGCATTACCTTGACTCCAAAACCAGATAAAGACCCCATTAAAAAGGAGAATTATAGTCCAAGATCCCTGATGAACATGGATGCAGAAATTCTCAACAAGATACTAGCAACTCAAATTCAACAGTATATTAAGAGAATTATTCACCATGATCAAGTGGGATTCATTCCTGGGCTGCAGGTCTGGTTCAAATCAATCAGTGTGATACATCACATATGTGATACATCACAAATATTCTCAAATCAATCAGTGTGATACATCACATATAAGAAAGGATAAGAACCATATGATCCTGTCATTAGATGCAGAAAAAACATTTGACAAAATACAGCATCGTTTCTTAATAAAAATGCTCAAGAAAGCTGGGATAGAAGGAACATACTTTAACATAATAAAAATCATATATGAAAGTTCCACAGCTAATCTCATCCTCCATGAGAAAAAAATAACAGCTTTCCCCCTGAGATTAGGAACATGACAGGGATGTCCCCTCTCACCACTGTTATTCAACATAGTGTTGGAAGTCCTAGCCTCAGCAATCAAACAAAATAAAATAAAAGGGATAATCCTGTGAAGAAATGGGCAGAAGACATGAATAGACACTTTTCCAAGGAAGACATCCAGATGGCTAACAGACACATGAAAAGATGCTCATCATCAGGGAAATACAAGTCAAAACCACATTGAGACACCACTTCACATCAAATCAGAGTGGCTAAAATTAACAACTCAGGAAACAACAGATGTTGGCGAGGATGTGGAGAAACAGGATCCCTCTTGTGCTGTTGGTGGGAATGCAAACTGGTGCAGCCACTCTGGAAAATAGTGTGGCGCTTCCTTTAAAATTATAAAAATAGAATTACTCTAAGACCCAGCAATTGCACCACTATGAATTTATCCAAAAGAAACAGGAGTGCTGATTCGAAGGGGCACATGCACCCAATATTTATAGCAGCACTATCAATAATAGCCAAATTATGGAAAGAACCCAAATGCCCATCAACTGATGAATGGATATATACATATACTAGAATACTACTTGGTGATGAAAAAGAATGAAATCTTGCCATTTGCAACAACGTGGATGGAACTGGAGGGTATTAAAAGTAATACTTTTAATAGTATTATTAACTAGCAAAGTAGCAAAGTAAGTCAGTAAGGGAAAGACAAATATCACGTATTTACTCATATGTGGAATTTGAGAAACTTAACAGACGACCTTAGGGGAAACGAAGGAAAAATAAGATAAAAAGAGAGAGGGGGAAAACCATAAGAGACTCTCAAATACAGAGAACAAAGTGAGGGTTGCTAGAGGGTGTTGGGGCAGGGGGTGGGTGATGGGCATTGAGGAGAGCACTTGTTGGGATGAGCACTGGGTGTTGCATATAAGTGATGAATCACTGGAATCTACTCCTGAAGCTAGATTCAAGCTAGTTAGAAGTTAGCTACCTTGAGAACGATAAAAAGAATAAAAGTACAGTTTATTAGCATACTGATATACACACATGAAAAGTCTGAATTAGAAAAGTATGAGATTAATAACCAAGTGTGTTATTTGCATAGCTGTATATGTCCCTACTCACTTTAATATTTTGTATTTGTTCTTTGGTTTAATGTCTACCTTGTAATATTTATAATTGTGCTAGCAATGATTTTGTGCATTTGGAAGCAATACTCACATTTTTCTTACAGACTCCTTAGAACAATCCTGAAGCAGGAAAAAATGAATGGAAGCTGTGATACTTTGAGAGTAAGCAACTTTTTGAGGCTCCTTTATGTTATTTCCTAGTTAGTAGAGCTGGGTCAAGATTTTGATCCCAGCATCTTGTTCAATAACCCTCGGGTCAATAAAATCATGAGCTGAAATCATTCACACATATTTGTTTGGTGTTCATTGATTTGGTCTCTGCTTTGATTTCTACTTTGATTTGTTGGCTAGTAGTCGTTGGCTCTCAGACCTAAATCTCCTGTATTTTTCTGTGATGTTGCTACTCGGATCCTGTACACCACATTTTGCCTTTACTAGCTGGCTTCCTGTTAGATTCTGCCAGTGGGGCACTAGAAGGAACCCTTTCCCCTCTTGCTCCCTATTTCTTTCAAAATCACCCAGCAGCATTTCTACCCATTAGCAATGACAGCTTTTTTCGTTTTATCCTCAACTCCCACAACCAGCATCACCTCCTTCCCTGAGAGATACCAATGCCAGCTGACTGCCACCCCTTCCTCAAAAATGTGAGCCCCATCTCTGTGGGGGCCCTTCCCCAAGCCCCTGTAGTACCAGCACCAGCTGGGCAGACAATACATTCTCCTCAGAGATCTGGGTCCCCACTCCATAGGTGCCCTTCCTCTAAGCTTCCATGTTCTGATAACCTTAAAGTCTTTCCTTTGTGTAGGCATGGTAGCTGCCTCCTAAAGTTTGTTTTATGTGTTTTTTTGTTTTGTTTTGTTTTGTTTTCTAATCTCTGTGTTACTTTGCTATTTGACTTCTTTTTTGGTCCTCTAATACAAATCTAACTCTTTGTGTTAAATTTACTGTTCAAATACCTGATGTGATTCATGTTTTCTTGGGTGGGCTTGAATGATAAAGCCCCTGACATTGGTTTAGAAAGTGGTTTTGAATTGTTTTAAGGCAAGGATGGTAGTAAACGGATTTCATCTCAAATGGAAATTCCAAATGCTTAGTAGTGGCTTGCCCATTTGCAAGTCAATCCTGGCCCAGATTATCATTACCAGTATGGATGCCTTTCCTTTTGTAGAATATAAATGGAGTCATACAGTACATACTCATGCTGGGCTAATTTCACTCAGCATAAGGTTTCTCAGATACATCTGTGTTTTTGCACGAATCAGTAATTTGTTCCTTTCAATTTTGGTATAGCATTCCATTACATTAGGAATAAAGCTGCTATGAAATTCATGTACAAGTTTTACTGTGAACGTGTTTTTATTTCCCTCAGGTAAATCTGTGGGAGTGGCAATGCTGTGGCATATGATAAATGTATATTCAACTTCATAAGAAATTGTCAAGTGATTTTCCAAAGTGAGCTCCAGTTGTCCCACCTTTTCACCAACACTTAGTATTATCAGTCTTTCAAATTTTTACGTTTATATCTTTTACAAACCTGAGTTTTGAATATATTTAGCCATAAAGTGCAAAAGACTGGATCCTGACTTACATATGTCTTGACATAGTCTTTTCAATTTTAGCTACTGTAGTGAGGATGTTGTGCTATCTTACTGTGGTTTTAATTTGCATTTCTTCATGAGTAAGGGTGTTGAGCCTCCTTTCATATGCTTATTGGCCATTCACACATCTCCTTTTATAAGGTGTTTGTACAAATATTTTGTGTCGTTTTAGTTTTTTTTTATGAATGAATTGTAAGAGGTCTTCATAAATTTTGTTTGCTTTGTTTCAGGAGTAGAATTTAGTGATTCATCCCTTACATAGAATACCCAGGGCTCACGCCAACAAGTGCCCTCCCTAATGCCCATCACCCCACTCAACACCCCTCCAGCAACCCTCAGTCTGTTCTCTGTATTTAAGAGTCTCTTATGGGTTGCATCCGCATCTTATTTTTCCTTCCTTTCTCCTATGTTCATCCGTTTTGTTTCTTAAATTCCATGAGTGAAATCATACATTTATCTTTCTCTGACTTATTTCGCTTAGCATAATACATTCTAGTCCCATCCATTTGTTGCAAATGTCAAGATTTCATTCTTTTTGATCACCAAGTAATATTCCATCGTGTGTGTATGTGTGTGTGTAAACACACACACCATATCTTCTTTATCTGCTCATCAGTTGATGGACATTTGGGCTCTTACCATAACTTGGCTATTGTTGATAGTGCTGCTATATAAACATTGGGGTGCATGTGCCCCTTTGAATTAGTATTTTTGTATCCTTTGGACAAATTCCTAGTAGTGCAATTGCTGGGTCTATTTTTAATATACTATTTTACATACTGTTTTTCAGAGTGGCTGCACCAGCTTGCATTCCCACCAGCAATGCAAAAGGGTTCCCTTTCTATGCATTCTCACCAACATCTGTTGTTTCCTGAGTTGTTAATTTTAGCCATTCTGACAGGTGTGGGGTGGTATCTCATTGTGATTTTGATTTGTATTTCCCTGATGATAAGTGATGTTGCACATCTTTCCATGTGCCTGTCAGCCTCTGGAGGTCTTCTTTGGGAAAGTGTCTGTTCACATCTTTTGCCCATTTTTTCACTGGATTAGGTGTGGTTTTTTGGGTGTTGAGTTAGATAAGTTCTTTATAGATTTTGGATACTAACCCTTTTTCTGATACTTCATTTGCAAATAACTTCTCCCATTCTGTAGGTTGCATTTTAGTTTTGTTAATTGTTTTCTTTGCTGTGCAGAAACTTTTATCTTGATGAGGTTCCAATAGTTCATTTTTGCTTTTATTTCCCTTGCCTTTGGAGACATGTCCAGTAACAAGTTCCTGCAGCTGAGTCAAAGAGGTTGTTGCCTGTTCATAAATTCTTCATACAAGTCCTTTGTCAGCTATAGGAAAAGCAAATATTTTCTCCCACTCTGTGATTTGCTTTTCATTTCCTTAAAGTATCTTTAAAAGAGAAATTTTAAATTATGATGTTCAATTTATCAATTTTTCTCCTATAACTGGGGTACTCTGCATTTTGTAGCTAGCAAATCTTTGCAATTTTGTTACAATATTCTAAATTTTCCTCTAGAAGTTTTATAGTTTTAGCTTTTATGTTAGGTCTATAACCCATTTGAGTTCATTTTTGTGTATGGTGAAAATAGAGGCCAAGGTTCATTTTTTCCAAGTGGCTAACCAGTAGTTCCAGCACATTAATTGTAAGACTGTTCTGTCCATCCAGTCACCTTGGCATATCTTACAAAAATCAAATGACCATACGTATGATACGGTATTCCATTTCATTAATCTCTACATTTATTCTTACGTTGACATTACACTGTCTTATTACTATGGCCTTATTTTAAGTCTTAAAATCAGGTAGTCTAAGTCCTCCCACCTTTGTTTGCTTTTTTAAAAATTGTATTGCCAGGGTGCCTTCTGTTTGGCTCAGTTGGTTAAGTGTCTGACTCCTGATCTCAGATCAGGTCTTGAGCTCAGGTCTTGCTTGAATTCAGGGTTGTGAGTTCAGGCCCCTTGCTGGGCTCTGCATTGGGCGAGGAGAGTACTTTAAATAAATAAATAAATAAATAAATAAATAAATGTATTGGCTATTCTTGGTCCTTGCTATTTCCATATAAATTTTAGATTTGTTCATTTGTATAACTTTCTGCTGAGATTATGATTGGTACTGCATTGAACCTACAGATCATTTCGAGAATTGAGTTTTCTGATGTATGAACATGGTATGTCTTTCCATTTAGAAATAAAATACTTAGGGATACACTTAACAGGATATTTGTAAGTACTGTACACTAAAAGTTACAAAATAGCATAGACCATTTTTTGGCCTTCAATTTCAACATGATTTTGTAGTTTTTAATGTACAGTACTTACAAATATCTTGTTAAATGTATCCGTAAGTATTTTATTTCTATGTTATTAAGTGGTATTTTGAATAATTTTACTTTTTAATTGTTGCTAGTATATAAAAATAGTAAATTTTTGTATTTTGGTCATCCTACAATATAATAAATTCACTTAGTAGGTCTAGTAGGTTTTTTGTTTTTGTTTTGTAAATTGCTTAGGATTTTCTACACAAATAATGTCATGTATGGGTAGAGGCAATTTTATTTCTTCCTTTCCAATATGAGGTCTTTTATTTCTGTTTTCATCCTCATTGCATTGCCTAGGACCTCCAGTACAATGTAGACTAAGGAGTGAACATCCTTGCCTTGTTCCAGTCCCAGGGGGAAAGCATTCATTCTTTTACCACTAAGTGTGATATTAGCTTGATTTTTGCAGATGCACTTTATCCAACTGAAAAAGTTCCCTTCTATTCCCAGTTTGCTGAGGGTTTTTTATCATGAGTATTGAATTTGTTTACTGCTCTCTCTGCATATGAGTTGATCATACAGGTTGTGTCTAATCAGTTGTGTCTAAGTCCTTAGTCATATTTATTGGCATAAGTTCATATTTCCCTCATGATCCTTTAAATGTTAGTAGGGTATGAATAATAACCTCTTTAATTACTGATTTTGGTCATCTATGTCCTTTTAAACTTTTTCTCTTAATAATTCTACCTGAAGTTTATCAACTGTATTGATATTTTCAAAGTAGCAGCTTTTGCTCTCACTTGTATTCCTTCATTTTTTTTTTTTTTCTGTTTTGTTGAATTATACTTCTAGCTTTAGTTCTTCCTCTTTATTTACTTGAATTTAATTTCTGGTGCAATTGGTGTCTCAGTTGGTTAAGCCCCTGACTCTTGATTTCAGTTCATGTCATGAACTCACATTGGTGGGATCAAGCCCCACATTGTGCTAGGCATGGAGTCTTCTTGGGGTTCTCTCTCTCTCTGCTCCTCCCCCACTTGTGCTCTCACTCTCAAAATAAATGAAAAACATTTAAAAAATGCCCTTTGTTTTGTTGTTTCTGAAGTTATTTATACTTTTCTTCTTCCTTATTAATAGAGGAATCTAAAGCTATAAATGTCACTCTTATCACAGCTTACCTGCATACGTATTTTTATGTTTTTATTACAATTATTTTGAAAGTAGGTTTTATGCCCAACATGAGGCTTGAACTCATGAACGTGAGATTAAGAGTCATGTGCTCTACCGAGTCAGCCAGGTGCACCTACAAAATATTTTTTATTTTCTCTTGTATTTTTTCTTTGACTCAGTTTAAGTGTCCTGTGTTTCACAGCATGTACTGAATATCTTCCTTTTATTGATTTGTTACATTGTTGACAGAGAAGAATATTAATCTTTCAAGATTTGTTGAGAATTGTTGTATGGCTCAGCAAATGCTTCATCTTGATGATTATTCTATGTGTACTTGATATGTGTATTCTGCTCTCGTTGGGTGGAGTGTTCTATAAATGTCATTTAGGTCAAGTTGGCTGATTTGCATTGTGTTCAATGTTCTATATATTTACTGATCTTGCTCTCATCTTACTGCTTTGTCAATTAGAAGTGTTGAAATTTCTGGAACTGTGTATTTGTTGATTTGTCCTTTTAGATTACTTATATTTCATGTCTTTCAAAATGCTGATAATACTAGGCACATGCCATGTCTTCTTGACAAATTGCTTTTGGTTATTATGTCTCCCTTTATCATATTCCTGATATTCATATAGTCACTCCCAACTTGATTAGCATTTACATTGTATATAATTCTTCCATCTTTTTTGTTTGTTTGTTTTTGAAGTAGGCTCCACACCCAGTGCAGAGCCCACTGCAGGACTTGAACTCACAATGTTGAGACTGAGACCGGAGCTGAGATCAAGAGTCCAATGCTTAACCAACTGAGTCACCCAGGTACCCCTCCACCTGTTTACTTCTTAGGTATCTTCATCTTTAACATTGGTCCCTTGTGAACAGCATGTAATTGGTTCTTGCCTTCTCACTGAATTTGACAATATGTCTTGTATTTGGAATGTTTAGATCATTAATTTAATTATCAATATGATTTGGGTTTAAATCTACGCTCCTGCTATTTTGTATTTGTCTCATTTGATCTTTATTTTTCTCTCCTTGCATTCTATTGGGGTGATTTTTTTTAATGATTCCATTTTATCTCCTATATTACTTAGCTATTTCTCTTAATTTTTGATATTTAGTAGTTAGATAATTTTGATATTTAGTAATTGCTCTAGAGCTTACAATATACATCTTTATCGCAGATTACCTTCAAATAATATCACTTCACAGGCAGTTTAAGACTTTTTCAGCAATATATTTAATTTCTCCCTCCTGTCTTTTCTATTTGTTATATCTTTTACTCTACATCTATTACAAATTGCATAATAAATTTTCATTACTTTGTTTTAAATAATTTTTATTCATACATTTTTCATCATTATTGCCATCGCATACATACATCTATAACTGATTATTACATTAAGCCAATGTGTCATGTAGCCATCAAAAATCTCCAATCCAATTGATACTTTAGCTTCTTGGAATTCAGGTTTGTAGTCCAATCTAGACTTTAGCTACTTAAAACCAGCTACTTCTGATTGCTTCCATGAAGTCTTTCTATACTACCAACTCATGATCGGCATGAATTATAAACATGCCTGCTTCAGTGCAAACATTTTTCAGGTCTGCTCCATTACAGCCATCTGAAAATCTTATAAATGTTTCTAATAATCTATTTTATCATGCTTTGTAATGGTACCTCCATAGATTTGGGGGATATCTAACCTTGCTTATAAATAAATGTATATTTTTTCTATTTATCTGGAGACAGCAAAGCAGAATCCACTGTACTTGTTGATCGCCGTGATCATTTTAACTATGCAGAGTATCACATCCATCCATTTGAGTAACTCATAAAGTCCTCTCAACCTATCAGCTGAAGTACTTCCAGGAGACCAGTATCCACCAATGGCATTTTTTTTTAATCGATAAAAATGATGCATGACTGATGATTCCTAATGTAAACATTTCTTTGATCAAATGGGCGCTTTCACCAGTGTACTTGTCTACAGTACAACTGTACACTACGATTAAGATATTGCATTCCAGTTGGCTAACAGCAGCTCTTGCCATTAGTGTTTTTCCTGTTGGCCCAGATAACAAACGGCCTTTTGGAGATATTATTCCTATACTGGAATAATTCTAGGTTTGTAAGAGGTACTTGTATTGCCTCTGAATTCTCTGATCTGTTCAGATAATCCCTCCACCTCAGAAAAAGAAATATTCCTTACATCCTTATGAGACATGCTGTAAGATCAGTGAATCTTGGCAAGTATCGATGTAATCATATCCAAAGCAACTCTTGTTCCTGGATGCCGCTTTTTTCAAGCTAACCATGACAACTGACAATATATTTTGGCTCTTTTAACAACGAATTTTTCAATTAACTTCTAAGTACTTGACGCAGTTTGACCCGACTTGGGTGATTGTAGGTCCTTTCGGTCATTTTCAGACTTTTCATACTGATCGGTAAGTTCTTTCAATTGCTCCCTTAACTGTTTAAGACTGTTGTTGGTCTTCTTGTGCTCCACCATCTTTTTTGCAACAGCACTGAAGCTCGGGATCTCTATGGTCTGCCCTGATGAGATGTCATCACTCATAGGGGATGCCAAGAATGGCCATGGCCATTGGGGTGGAAGAAGTGGAATGAAGGAGGAGAGCAGCACTGGAAAGTGGGGGATGGATGGCTCTGCTCAGTCCAATTCTCTTTCATGGAAATCAGAAATAAAACATTTTATATTTGCCCTCATATTCACCAAAGGCTCTCTTTATTTCTTTGTTGTAGGATCAAGTTCCCATGTGGTGTAATTTTCTGTCTGAAGAATGTCCTTTATTATTTCTGGGAGTACAAGTAAGTGGATAGATCTTCTCACCTTTGATTTTCTTTACATTTTATTTATTTTTGAGACAGAGAGAGAGAGAGAGAGAGAGAGAGAGAGCACAAGTGGGGGACAGGCAAAGAGAGAGGGAGACACAGGATCCGAAGCAGGCTCCAGGCTCTGAGCTGTCAGCAGAGAGCCCAATGCAGGGCTTGAACCCACGAACCGTGAGATCATGACCTGAGCCAAACTCAGTTGCTTAACCGACTGAGCCACACAGGCACCCCTAATTTTCTTAAAAAGTCTTTAAGGATTTTTAAAATATAATTTTAAGTTAACAGTTTATAACGTGCCCTGATGTATTATGTTTATTCTGCTTAAGATTCATGATCTTCTTGACTTTGTAGGCTTATTGTTTGGAATTTAGAAAATTTCATTCTTTAAATCATTTTTAAATTTCCCTTCCCCTTTTATTTTGGGACTCCAGGGCACAGATGTTATACTGCCTGATAGTAACCCACAGGACAGTGAGACTGGTTTGTTGTTGTTGTTTTTCTCATTGTGCTTCAGTCTAGATACCTTCTATTGTTGAAACTATCGTAAGGCTCACATCATTTATTTCCCTTCCCTTAGGGATCACAGTTGAGCCAATTATCCAATGTCTGTATTTAGATGTTTCTATTTGACCAGTTTTCTAGTTGCTTATAGGGGAAGGGCACATCTGGTTCAAGATCCTCCATCATGGCCAAAAGCAGAAATTTTAGCTACATTAAAAAAAAAAAGGTAATCAAACCAGACATGGGTGTACCATCAAATTACCAGTTTTGACTAGTAATTTCATTTTAAACTTCAGTGAGAATAGAGTTAATCAGAGGAAAATGCTCTCGTGTTTCTACTACCAAATCTAAAACCTACTTGTATTTACCCCATTTTGCCATCTTCCCTCTAGTTACAAATGGAGACGTGTCCTTGATGTATTAAAGACTCATTTTTCTCTTGTGCTCTGGATCCCATTCAAAATTTCACTCCTTTTAAAATTCTCACTCCATCAGTCTCTTTCTTCATGGCTCACCCCATCAGCATATAAACTTGATGTACTATCTCTCAAATAAAAATCAAGAATTTTCTCTTCTTGCCCACTATCACAATTTTCCCATTCCCCTTCATGGAGAAACTTCTCAAAGAGTGATCTACATTTACTTTTTACTTTACTTCCTTTACTTCCTTACCAACCTCATAATCTCTTCAACCTGATCCAGTCTGGAAGCTGTCCTCCAACTACACTGAATTTACCCATCAGTTCACTGTGGCCAATTCACAAAGCTCCTATTACTTGATGCTTCAGTAAACGCATTTAAAATGACGGACCACTTTTTCCCACTTAAACCCATTTCTCTTGCTTTCATGAAATTCGACCCTGCTTGTTTTCCTCTTATTTCACCGACCACTCTTTGTCTTTCTTTGCTGACTCATCCTCAACCTAACCTCTAAATATTAGATTGTCTCAGGTCCCGATCCTCTATTCATTTCCTTTCTGTAACAACACTTCCTTATGTTACCTTAACTATATCCATTATTTTAAATGATTACCTACATGACATCTCTACTTGGAAAAATAATGGACATCTTAACATGTCCCAAATGGAATTCTGTCCAAATTCCCTCCTCCCCCACATAAATAAATAGCTCATCCATAAACCAAAAACAAGGAAACATTCTGGATTTGTTCCTGTCATTTCTTCCATCCAAGCCATCAGTTGGACCCATTTCTACTTTTTTCCATTTCTTTCCACACCTCCCTAGTCCTGAAAGTACAAGATACTTTCAGGGAATGAATGGTGAATAAACCAGTTTGGCTGGATTGGAAATTACTGTTGAGGAGTATTAAGAGATAAATCTAGGTAAGTCAGTTTGGGACTCATGTTGGAGGACTTGGAATGACAGAAGCCTAGTTTCTGGGAGAACAGAGGGAGTTATCCCTCCTGGGCATAATTCTCTTGAAAAATGGTACTTTTTCAGTAATTTAAAGTATGTTGACATAACGGTTGTTAAGATTATGATAAAAAGATGCTAGTGAAAGCAGTGTGAAAGTAGTATCAGGAGCCAAGTGGAAAAGGTGGTCAAAGGATTGTGTCTTTTAAAAAGGGGGGAAACACTTTCTTCCTCTCCAACCCACAGGGCAAGCCCTACACCTATTGATGCTAAACTATGGCTCTGCCTCTAGTGACAGTCTGGGGTGCTGGACTTCATGCTCTAAGAAATGGGAAGAGGTGTAAAGCCTGAGCAGAAAAGGGATATGGTTAAAACTGCGCTATGGGAAGAAAGACCTGACAGTGATGTGCAGGACTGAGAAGGTAGGAAGACTAATTAGGTTAGTACGATAGTCCAGGTATGAAGTTACAGGGGACTGGTGAAGAAGACAGTGAGAAGAAAGAATGAAAAGAGAGTGCGAGAGATAAAAACCATAGTCAAAGGTTTTTACTCGGGGGTTCTGAGCTCTGATGACTTAAGAGAATTGTGTTGTCATTGTTAAGACTAAGTTAAGACTTAGGAAAAGAAACTCTTGTGGAGAAAATATGATGAGTTCTGAGAGTTTTGAACTGCTAGCTGTGAACAGTTCTTAGTATGGCTTTAGCTGGTGTAATTCTCTGGGTCATTCAACATCATACAAAATAGATTTGCAATCTTGGTTCTAGGTTAACATTTCCCAGATTATTGATTTGATTCAAATATATTAAATACCCACCTGCTATATTATATGCATAACTGATGCTGCTTCATTTTTTACCTACCACTTATTTTCCTGTACTGTTCATCACAAGTAACATTGTTTTAGAGGTGTGTTGCTGCTTCATGTTCTGCTTTATTCCCCTGGATATATTTGCAAGTTGTCTTTTCAAAGCTAAGGATACAGGGGCACCTGGGTGGCTCAGTCGCTTAAGTGTCTGACTTCAACTCAGGTTGTGATCTCATGGCTTGTAAGTTTGAGCCCTGTGTCGGGCTCTGTGCTGACAGCTCGGAGCCTGGAGCCTGTTTCAGATTCTGTGTCTCCCTCTCTCTCTCTGCCCCTCCCCCCTGCTCATGCTCTGTCTCTATCAAAAATAAACATCAAAAAAAAATTTAAAGCTAAGGATACTTCTTGGTCCCTCCTCAATTAAAAATCCCATATATCTGAACATATTTGCTCACCAACAATGTTTAGCATACGTCTCCATGGTAGGTCCTCAAAAAAAGGTTTGTTAAAAGATTAAATAAGTTTATGGTTTGCTTACAATCCTGGCTCACTTCTTTAAAAATAAGGTAATGTAGCAGGTTGAGTATAAAAAGCATTAAATCAGAGGCGCCTAGGTGGCTCAAATCGGTTAAATGTTCAACTTTTGATTTTAGTTCAGGTCGGGATTCTCACGTGCATGAGTTCAAGCCCCATGCTGAGCTCTGTGCTGACAGTGAAGAGCCTGCTTGGGATTCTCTATCTCTTCCCCTCTCCCACTCACTCATGTGCATGTGTGTGTACTTTCTCTCTCTCTCTCAAAATAAATAAATACACATCAAAAAAAATTTTTTTAAAGCATCAGTCAGAGCCAGAAGACCTGGGCTCTAGCCTGGCTCTGCTCCTGACCAAATCTGTGACATTTGCAAGTTAAGGTAATTTCCTTGGATTTGGCTTCTACAGCCATAATACGGTTTCATCTAAATGTTGGATTCTCTTATCACATTTCAGTAATACTTCTTCATGTAGCAATTATGGTCACTTTGGAAAATATGGTTCAGTTCTTCAAGCGACCAAAGATATGTCTTGACTTGAGAATGTACTATTTATTTACTTAAATTTTTTTTTCCCTAAGTTTATTTCTTTTGAGAGAGAAAGAGAGAGAGAGAGAGAGCAAGGGAGGAGCAGAGAGAGAATCCCAAGCAGGCACTCAATCTCACAAACCATGAGATCATGACCTGAGCTGAAAGCAAGAGTCAGATGCTTAATGGAGTGAGGCACCCAAGTGCCCCAAGAGTGTTCAATTTAAATAATGCCTCCTTGTATTTTGGCAGAGTACTCTCACAGACAAAGGTCGCCTAGTCCAAACTTTTTAAAAATCCATTTACTTTCTTTCTTTTTTTAATTTATCCATTTGAGTGAGACAGAGACAGCATGAGTGCGGGAGGGGCAGAGAGAGAAGAAGAGAGAGAGAATCCTAAGCAAGCTCTGAGCTGCCAGCACAGAGCCCGACGCAGGGCTCGAACTCATGAAACCGTGAGACCGTGACCTGGGCCGAAACCAAGAGTTGGATGCTTAACTGACTGACCCACACAGGTGTCCCCCAAATTCACTTACTTTCAACTTTCTTTCATCATCCAGCAAAAAGTAGTATTATCCCTTATACTGCTCCTTCTGTAAAGACTTTCTACAGCTTATCAAATTGTTGTCCACTTAAATTCCTTTGTTTGGAGCATGGGATGTGCAGTAATACAACTAAAAATATATTCAAATAACATCCACTGGGAACTGAAATGATTTTGTCTTGCTACCTGGGCTGTATAACCATGGGTCACTGCAGAAAGCTTACCTATTTTTTTTTTAATTTTTTTTTCAATGTTTATTTATTTTTGGGACAGAGAGAGACAGAGCATGAACGGGGGAGGGGCAGAGAGAGAGGGAGACACAGAATCGGAAACAGGCTCCAGGCTCTGAGCCATCAGCCCAGAGCCTGACGCGGGGCTCGAACTCCCAGACCGCGAGATCGTGACCTGGCTGAAGTTGGACGCTTAACCAACTGCGCCACCCAGGCGCCCCTATTTTTTTTTTAATGTTTATTTATTTTTGACATAGAGAGACAGAGCATGAGCAGGGGAGGGGCAAAGAGAGAGGGAGACACAGATTCTGAAGCAGGCTCCAGGCTCTGTCAGCACAGAGCCCGACGCGGGGCTTGAACTCACAGACCGCGAGATCATGACCTGAGCCGAAGTCGGACGCTCAACCGACTGAGCCACCCAGGCGCCCCAGAAAGCTTATCTATTTTATTGCTGCTTTATATGTATGCTACCAAAGCTGCGAAAGGCAACAGAGTGAATCGGTTCTAAACCCTGGCATTGGAGTCAGACTGCCTGTGTTCAAAATGCAGCACCTCTTCCTTCTACATGTGGGACTTGGAATTTATTGTATATTGCTAAACTTAAGTTTCCACACACTTAAAATGAGAAAAATAATAGTGCCTGCCTAAGAATTGTATGGATAAAATGAGATAATCAATGTAAGAGGATCCTAACTGTTCCCCAAGTGATACACAGATTTAATGCAATCCCTATCAAAATCCCAACATATGCAAAAATCTATATATTTTTTGCAGAAATAGAATAACCTAAAATTCATATGGAATTTCAAGGGACATCAAAAAGCCAAAATAATTTTGAAGAAGAACAACAAAGTTGGAAGTCTCACACTTCCTGGTTTCAAACTTACTACAGAAGCTACTGGTCATCAATACAGTATGGTACTGGCATCAGGGCAAATAGACTAATGGAATAAAACAGAAATAAACTCTCACATATATGATCAAATGATTTTCAACAAGGGTGCCCCAAGATTACTCAGTGGGAAAGGACACTCTTCAACAAATGCTGCTGGGAAAACTGGAAATCTGTATGCAGAAAGATGAAGTCAGACCCTTACCTTACACCATGTGGAAAAATTAACTCAAACTGGATTGAAGACATAAATGTAAGAGCCAAAGCTATAAAACACTTAGAAGAAAACATAGGGAAAAAGTTTCCTGACACCGGGTTTGGCAATGATTTCTTAGATATGACACCAAAAGAAGAGATAAATTGGAATACAATGAAATTGAAAACTTGGGCTTCACAGGACACAATCAAGAGAGTAAAATGGCAACCCACAGAATGAGAAAAAACACTTGCAAATTACAGATCTCATGAGGGGTTAATATCCAGAATATAAAAAGAACTCCTACAACTTAAAAAAGTTCAATTTTAAAACGAGCAAAGGACTTAAACAGACATTTCCCCAAAGAAGATGCACAAATGGCCAAAAAAGTGCACATTAAAAGATGCTCAACATCATCCATCATTAGTGAAATGCAAATCAAAACCACATTGCTGTAACACTTCAGACCACACCCTATGGCTACCAAACGAAACCAAACAAAAAGTGTAGTGTTTTTTTAATCAAAAATGAGTGCTTGGTCTTCTGGGTCAATTTCACAGCATACATATGATCTTTATTTGGCCTTGCTTCTTTCCTTTTCCCCTGTGGAAATTTCATTTTGGCTTTATATACAGTTACATGACATGGCTTTAATATCAAAAAGTACTTTCTTATTATCTCCTTGTATAACTAAGAAGCGAAACTGTTAATGCTGCATATGATCAAAATATGCTATGTTAAATTAAGTTTTTAACAGGATTATTATATCTGATTGACTTATTGTGAGATGTAAAAGACAAGACAACAAAATGATACTCAGGGATTTATCTCCAACTGAAGAAGACCAAAGTTTTGTATCTGTTAAGGAAAATCTTTCAACTCAGGTTAAAATCACACGACTTTTTAGAAAGATCACATGCCAGCTAATTGTTAGTTCAGATACACTATTTGGAGTATTTCTCCCTCATCTTCTCCACCATGAAATTTAAAAAGCACTGCATATGTTTATGTGCTGCATGTATTTTCTAAACTTAAAAAGAGTAAGGCTTTTCATCTTCCAATACCAATATTCACCCTCTTAGAGGTGACAGCTCTTGAAAAAGCATGTTCTAAAGAGAAGCAGTATATGAAACCTTAACTCTCATACTAAATCCAGGCCCAAGATACCTTCTTATGGTTTCTTGCTATCTGAGATTGGGGCCACATCAAACTGGGTTCCCTGAAAACACCATGATTATGGATAATATCCTCAGAGCTTCAGCGTCACTAAATTTTTTTTATCTCAGCTTTGTTTGAATGTTTATTTAACAGAGAATTCTAAGTTGATACACCATTGTGATTCATCTTCACATAAGGCTATCCAGGATTCCTTTGCCCATATCCATATTTTATTCTTTATTCTCAATACATGAGTGGGATTTAGGATTTTACCAAGTCACTTAAGAGGTGATGGCTTCACTACTACGACTATTAACATGAATTACTTGACGCAACTTGAAAGTTGTAGGTAGCTTGCAGTGTTAGTACTGATAAGTGAGTACATAGGTAGGGATATCTGAAGTGATATACATGCTCACGCTCTGTGTCTGTCTCTCAGTAATAAATAAACGTTTAAAAAAATTAAAAAAAAAAAGAAATTTCTTCCTCTGTGATAGTAGTTTGGGAAAGACATGGGGCCTCTTTTAGGAATTACAATGGTATACTCAGAGTTTTGGAATCTAACATTCAATCCAAGTCCTTTAATTTTTTTTTTTAATGTTTGTTTATTTTAGAGACAGACAGACAGAGTGAGTGGGGGAGGGGCAGAGAGAGAGGCAGACACAGAATCCAAATCAGGCTCCAGGCTCTGAGCTGTCAGCACAGAGCCCGACACGGGGCTCAAACTCATGAGCCATGAGACCATGACCTAGCTGAAGTCGGATGCTCAACCAACTAAGCCACCCAGGCGCGCCAATCCAAGTCCTTTAATAAAAAGGCAGGATTCAGCTTCAGTTTTCCCTGTCAACAATACCTTTACTCATATTATCAGTAACTCCTACTCAACAAGTTGCAATGCACTTAACCAATAACAGAAAGGAAAAGAAGTGATACCAGGAGATTCATACTATCCTCAAAATTCCTGATTGAAACATGGATTTAAAACATTTTTTAAAGAGAGAGAGGCAGGGTGCCTGTGTGGCTTAGTCACTTAAGCGTCCGACTTCAGCTCAGGTCATGATCTCATGGTTTGTGGGTTCAAGACCTGCATTGGGCTCTGTGCTGACAGCTCAGAGCCTGGAGCCTGCTTTGGATTCTGTGTCTCCCTCTCTCTCTGCCCCTCCCCTGCTCACACTCTGTCTCTCCCTCAGAAATAAACATTAAAAAAAAATTTCTTTTAAAAGAGAGATAGTCTGGGATAGTTTTCCCGGGTTTCTCCCATGTTTACAGGAGGTATACATGTTATTAAACTGTTGTTTTTCTCCTGTTAACCTTTTTTTTTTTTTTTAATAGTGGTGGGATCTCACCCAAGAACATAGAAAGGGAGAGGGAAATTCTTTTTCCTCCCCTACAGTTTAGTGACTCATGATGGGACATGCCCTCTGGAGCCTGCAGATAAGTATCCTGGAAAACTGGCAGAAGCTGTTAAAGGAAATGCTTCTTCTTATTTAAATACCTGCTTGCACCATGGAGGCCTGAGATTTCACCTGCGCCACCTCCTCCTGAAATGAGACCCAACTTTTTAACCAATCTAATCTATTCTCAAGACTGAGGAAAGCGCTGCTGTTTGTAGCAGGCATCATGGCTTCAAGGTGCCGCCCAGGCCCTCAGGACTTGTGGTCCCAAGGGAGTCACCACGGTGTGCTCCGTGGCATCTGGAGGTGTTCCTACAGATGATGAGCAGGCTTCTAGGCTAGAGAGGGAGGTCATGATGGCTGCACAGAAGGCACTGGACCCATACAACATACTAGCCCCAAAGGCAGCTTCAGGCACCAAGGAACACCCTAATTTAGTCCCATCTATCACCAACAAGCATCTGTGAAGAGGACAACAGTGCCCTCATCTGGTTCTGGCTGCACAGAGGCAAAGCCCAGCGAATGCCCTGGCTGTGGAACCTCTTATAAGCACTAACTTATAGGTGTGTGCTGTGAACTTTTTTCTTTCCAATCAAGACTGGCCATTGCATTGACTCCTTCTCCCCCCGCCCCCGCCAAAAAAAGACTGAGACTAGTTCAGTGAAACTATAGAGCAATCTATCAATCAACTCAGCTTCTGGACTATAAAATGAATCTGAAATTTCAAAGGCAGACCCGAAAGGAAGCAGACTATGGCACCGCAAAATACGCTTCTTTGGCATAAGGATTATTTTGAGCTGATCATTTTTAAGAAACAGGATATACAGCAAAAGCTCTGGAAATCTAGTGAAAGCTCTTTTATATGGGAAATCTCCATCATTAAGGGTATTTTCCTTACCAGAAAGACAAAGATGACTCTACTTCATAACAACCTTACTCCTGTTTAGCTGAAGAAGGTACTCAAGTGAGAGCCTGGCCTATTTGGGAAGTTACTCAGTTCTTTTGGGTATCTCACGTATACAGGAGGCATACATGTTATTAAACTTCTGGTTTTTTCCTGTTTAAAAAAAAAAAGAAACGTTCTGGCAGGATTTCTAGGAAATAGTGACTGTTATTTTGTTTTTAAAGTGTTTTCTGAACAGTAGTCAGTAAGTGCAGTCATTTAACACAAACCACTTCCCATTCGGCATTTAGCTTTGGGCCACCAGCAGCTTGCAGATCAAGGGCTTGGACACCTTGGTTATGCAAATTAAAATTGTTAGAGAGTTCAGTTATTTGTTCCTAAGAATCAAAATGAAGTCTTTGATTCTGTAAACAATCTTCCTTTTTTCTCCAACCAAACATTGAGGGGTCTTAAAAGTTACTAAGGACATAAAATAATAAACTTTGTTTTAATGTGCTTAAAATTTGAGATAGCTATAAAGATTCACTGTTATAACAACCTTCAACAAAACTATTATGCAGAGGAAGAAAGTATCATCTGTGTATTTCAAGTAGTCAAAAAAGAAAACTTCAAGTACATATTTTCACAACTGAGTGCCTTAAGGATTAGATTTATCTTTCTCATTTTATTTTCTTTACTACAATTTCCTTAATCTCTAATATTTTTAATTCTAGTGAATAAATTCTGACTCACAGTATTATACATGCTATTGGAAAATTCACATTCAGAGATTCATATACACTCCAAGCATTTAAAAGAACCTAAGCCTTTTCATTAAAAATATTATCCACCTAATTATCTTTTGTGTGTGAAAAGCATCTAAACATTTTCATCTGTGTATACAGCTGTACTTGAAAGGGCCATTGACCAAAAAATGTTTCTACTGTATACTTTTGTCTTTCTAGCACTTGTTCTGATAATGTCTTCTCACGTGTGCTGATGATCTGCATTCTCACCTGCCTGCTGTCTCGGTAATATCCTGCTATATAGCATCTTTACCTTGTGACCTCGCTCTGTTTACTGTTATTTACCAAGAGTCATATCTAAAAGCTATGCTTCTGTTCACATTGCTCAAAACCGACCTGCTTGACCCCAGTAAATAGCATCTATCGGCGTGCTTCCTAGGCAAGTATTAAAATTAAAACCATTAACGCAATCTAAGAATATGGATAACTGGAACAGGCCCGCTTAAAGCTCTTCTAATGCTTATTTTATGAACCTGCTATAGTTACATTAAAAAAACAGGATGTTAAGCAATCTGCTCTGCAAAGAAAGGACTTATGATGGAATTATGATCATTAACAACTTTTAAAACCATATTAATAAAGACTGGTGTTTCAGTTAGAAATAAGGCATTTCCTTATAGATTTGGAAGACTGAAAAAGAACAGTATTCTAGGGCCTGCACCACCCAAGCAATCCCATATGGCATAAATACAATAGAAATTAACTTCTTAACCTAAAAAATAATACACAGTAATAAAGTAAAACAAAATTGCTAAATCACAAAATTAGGTAATTTAATATTTAGGCTATAATGCGCATTTTACTAAAAATTTGATTCATATGAAGAGTTAAAGGCTATATGATATGCATATTACATAAATTTGATTAATATGAAAGTTTTAAAATTCTCTTCTCTGTCATTCTGA
The DNA here is from genome assembly GCF_016509475.1 of Prionailurus bengalensis. Classification (NCBI taxonomy): domain Eukaryota; kingdom Metazoa; phylum Chordata; class Mammalia; order Carnivora; family Felidae; genus Prionailurus; species Prionailurus bengalensis. The sequence continues at coordinate 6,444,776 of NC_057359.1, forward strand.
AATCTCTCTGAATGTTACTGTCAGCATCATGAAACACTTAGTGCTAGTTATCTTGAAATTAAGTACAACCAACCCAAATCTGGGAGTAAACGCCAAGTATTTTCTCAGATCCGTACTGTGATATTTTTCTCAAATAGAATGAAGCATGTCACATATAACCCACCCTTTTGTTTGGCTAATCCTGCTGACTTATACTTACTGTTATTACTTATTCTAATACAGAAAACCCAAAGATCTATAATAAGTGGTACTGAAAAATTAGAAAAACTTTCATTAGAAATAATTTAAATACCAGAACTGGAGTGGATACAGAAATGGTCATAAAGAGCACAGAGTAGTTGATAGCAGTCTTAGGAAGTGCTTCTTAAAAAATTGAAAGATATGTTTACTATGATGAAAGGCTTTCTCTGCATATCCCTAAATCAGGGTGTGCGCCCCACTTCCTTGGTTAGGTGACAATACAAAAGAAAATAACTTCGGAGTATTTATTACGTCGGTATTTCAGTTTTGTAGAAACATGCTAAACGCACGATGAAGAAAATAACACAGTCTCAATAAAGTGACCACGTAATGCCACCCCATGGAGAATGGCTCCCCAGGTATAGAACTGTAGGTATTTCCTTATGTCTACTCCATAATAAAACTATTTAAATAAAATTTAAACATCAGAAGTTATAGTTGTGATAAAAATTTCACTTGACTTTGAAGCAGAAGTCTTGAGTCATGAGAAAGCACTCTTTCACAGCAAGTTATAGTATTACTGGCAGCATATACATAGGTGACGTGAAACAATCACTATTTCCCAAAGTAAGGAGCCATGGACGCATCGAATGATTTATATAAAGACTACATAACTTAATATACTGCAATATTTACAGAGTTGTAGAAATCTAAGAAAACCTTTATCCTCATTTCTTAAGAATATTCATTTGAAGAAACATTTTGGCATTAATTGGTACGATAATTACTTACCTATTTCTTGTGCAGAACCAACTGAACAGGTGCAGGTTAATTTCTCTTTATGTATAACCAGAATAAAAATTTAAACACTGCAAATCCTCAGTGAATAATAATTCTCTTGCAAACTCAGAATTTTATAATAAGGTAGTCATCCCACTCTAAAAACTTGAGAATGTTTATATGGGATTACTCTCCCTAAAACTAAAAAGTGAAACATTAAGAAAGAAAAATTTAAAGCAATCTAGTTAATACCTTTGTTTTTAAAAACAAACAAAATGTTATAAACCTTTAAAAATCCACTTTTGAGCACTTAAGTTTCCGAAATCAAGCATATTATACGATGTGCTACTTGTGACTTGTAAAGTAGCAGCATGGGGGATCTTTTTTTTTTTTTTAATTTTTTTTTTAATGTTTATTTATTTTTGAGACAGAGAGAGACAGAGCATGAACGGGGGAGGGTCAGAGAGAGGGAGACACAGAATCTGAAACAGGCTCCAGGCTCTGAGCTGTCAGCACAGAGCCCGGCGCGGGGCTCGAACTCACGGACCGCGAGATCGTGACCTGAGCCGAAGTCGGCCGCTCAACCAACTGAGCCACCCAGGTGCCCCATGGGGGATCTCTTAATTGCATTATGTACACAGGTCCTTGAGGAGTCTACAAATAAAAATCATATTCAACTTTCATCACGATATCAGAAATCTTTTAAAATCTAATATACTATCATTTTAGATGTTTTCTGCATTTGGTTACCACTAAAATGCTTTAAAGATCATGTAAAAAGCATTTCTTCCCTTTTCTTCCTTCCCACCAAAAAATTTCAAACTTTATGTATGAGGCATTTTCTTATATAATTTGCATTTCAAAGCCAGCTCCAAAAAATAGATAATCCAAAGCCTTAAGTACAAGTTTAAAAAAAATAGCGCATACCACTGAAAATAAAGTAAGAAACTATTTTCTTTTTAACTGAAATACTAAGTATTTTAAACTTTGTATAAATAACACACACAGACTGCCCCTCTACCATACCACACTCCTTAGGTACAGCGTCTAAAGAGGAGTAGCGCTAAAACAAAGGACGACAACAACCAACACTTACATGTATACTCTCATTCTTCTTAGACACATACATTATGAATTTTCTACTGGCATTCATGAATAAAGTTAACAAGCATACTTTTTCACCAATTTATTCTCATTTCTCCCTTGTATATAAGAACCTCTAACAAAAGGAAATGTCTTCAAGGATTTCTGAAATCCCTAAAATATTCTTTAGCAAAAAAAAAAAAAAATCCTAACCTATCAGGCATCTCAATAAGCATACACATTTAAAAAACAATCTATATTATGGCTTATGCTTCAATTTAATGCATGACCAAAGTCCCAGGGATCGAAGAATCTTATTAGCAGCCAAGAGCTAAATGGATGACAATATTACTCACGTTGTAATCTCAAAATTTTTAAAGAAAACTATTCACTATAGTCTTAGAAAAACTTGGAGATAATTCTATTTTAAAAACATACTTACCACAAACAAATACAAGGGAGACAAATAAGAAAATAGATTGTGTTGTATCTTTGTAAACTTGTTCCATTTCAAAATGTATTCTTTAGGGTCGGGGAAATTTCCTATACAAGTGAAACTAAATATTTGTTCCCTTTGCTTTGAAAAATATTTACAGTACATAGAACTACAAGCTAAAAGTGTACATCTGCTTATATTGCTGGCCAGTGATATAAATGAACAAGAACACAAGGTGCTTATTCAATTATCTGAGCATTATAATTTGTATAGTGATGTTATTGTAGGTCAACTATGGAAAAATTAGAAAACATTAATGAACACCAGCCCTTGTGTAAAACACCACACAAGATGCCAAGGTATTATACATTCACTGTGGTAAAAACTGTACATATGTATTCTGTGCATCTTCAGCATTGCAAAATTTACATTACAATTTTTTCATCTTTCAAAATTCTGAGTTCAAAAAAGTCTATTTTTTTCTTTTGCCAGAGAAAAGTGATGTTGACTGATTGATTGGGTCTGTGAAACTGCTTATAAAATTCTTTGTTAAGGTCTTTTCATCAATGTCTTTTACTGATGTCCTCGTGAAGAAAAACTAAATTTTGCAAGTTTTGAACAGATATTTCCACATCTTTGCTGGCTAGCATCATGATGTACATAATAATTGTATATGTAATAATAGTCCACAGTAATGTGAAATACAAAACTTTGTTCTGTTAAGTCTATTTTGGTCTCAGCGAAGTTCATTTCTTTCATCCAGCCATGTTGTCCCTTATTTGATCAACTCGAAGAGCTAGGTCTCTAAAAGAGGGGCGCTGATTTACATTATTGTTCCAGCATTCAGTCATAATCAAATAAATCTATAAAAGAGAAAATAAACCAAAATTATAATGAACACAAGGTGCCATCTTTTAATTGATGAAGACATGAACGGAGAACTAACTTAATTTTCCTATGTAGGCTTATGTCATGGCTCTGCCTAGATCCACAGTCATATGATTATCCAAAAGCTTAGCAAATTAAATGTCATCAAGTGACGTGAAATCCTTGTGAAAAGGGAATGAAAACATCTGATGAATGTGGATAAAAAATGTTTTGTGGGGGGCGCCTGGGTGGCTCAGTCAGTTAAGCATCCAACTCTTGATTTTGGTGTGGGTTATGATCCCGGGGTGTGGGACTGAGGCTGACTTCAGGCTCCAGGCTGAGTGCAGCCTGCTTAAGATTCCCTCTCCCTCTCTCCCTCCGCCTCTTGAAAACATGGGCTCTTCTCTCTCAAAAAAAAAAAAATGTTTGTTTTTTTTTTTGTTACCTCATCTGGGCATCCATCTGGTCTTGGTAATCTTCCATTATTCTTTAGGAGTTCTATCAAATGAAACACAATCATCTGTCCTTGTTTGTCATTGCCAATCATACGCATAAATTCCTGCAATATAAATCCACTTTTCAATAAATTTTTTTTTTGGTATATTTAATTTGAACCAGAATTCTTTGTCAACTTCTAGTAAATGTGAAAAATTCTGTATATGTATGTTTTCCTATATGCTTGAAACCTTTTAAAAACAGACTATTTTGAAGATCAAACCTTCCTTTTAGTCATATTTCAGAAAAGACAGTGCCATTTCCATAACTATAATATATTTGACACAAATTCCCTGAGAAGAGCCCAAAAGAAGTGAACTAAAAGATGTTTACTTTGGTTTTTTGATAGTTGTCTTAACACATCATATTATATTTCAGCTGAAATAAAATTTAGATTGTAAAAGAGAACATAATAAAAAGAACACAGAATGAATATTTAAGCATAAATGCAATGGAGATAAAATGCTCGTATGTACAAAATTCCTAAAATTAAAGTCTGAACTATGAGTTAGAGAAACATTTACAACAAACGCATCGCTTATTTAAATACAGAGAATTCTTACAAGCTGGTAAGAAAAATTACTAACATAATAAAGGGCAAAAGCACATGAGATAATGCACACACACATATACTGATTTCAAATACCCAAAAACTATGTACTCAATCACACTAATGGGAGAAATACAAATTAAAATCAAATAACTATAACTTCTATCAATTTGACAAAACTGCATAAAATACTAGCAAATGATAAAATGTATGCTCTTATGCACTGTTATTCGGAGTACAATCTGGTATAGCTTTTCTGAAAAACATTTCGAAATAATCAAAAACGTTTGAAAGAGTTCCTAATCTTTTACTTATAATTACACTTTTATTCTAAGGTGATAAGAGATAAATATTTATATATGACAATGTTCACTATGTTCATTGAAGTATTACTTAAAAGACTGAAAAATGGAAAAGAACTGAAAAATGGAAAAATGGAAAAATAGAAAGGAACTATAGCATGGATATTTACTTGTATTAGTAAATATTTACCACAAATACAATTTCGAACTTTTGGATAGCATTTTATTGTAAGGATATAGTTTCTGATATTTTCCTTTTTTAATTATCCTTTATTAAAAAAATATAGAATAGACAGGGAAAACTATTTTTAAACGTTTAACTTTTTCAATAACTTCTGGAATGAGTCAATTAATTAGGTTTACTAAAAACCTTTTGAAAATGCAAGTTAATTTAATGAACAAGTTTAGGGTTATTTTGTTGGATGTTGTCTTCAAATCACCAATAAGAGGGTATAAAATGAGTCCTAAGCTTACTATTATTCTCTGGGAGAAGCTTTTCCCATGTTAAAAAAAGCCGACGGTAAATAAAAAGCACACTGACCGCTGGTGGACTTTTACTCTTCTCGATGTATGTGAAAAGTTCATACAGAACCACTCCGAAGCTCCAAACATCTGAAGCCACAGAAAACTTGCTCTCTGTCAGTGATTCTGGAGCATACCTATAATGTACGGAAAGCATTTGTAAGACAGTTTCTTGAATTATAATAGCACTGTATGGTGACAGATGGTAGCTATACTTGTGAGCGCAGTGTAACACAGACTTGTCGAATCACTACGCTGTACGACGAATGTAATGAACTAGACTTCATTAAAGAAAAAAAAATTATGTGATATGCCAACTCTAAATTTAACCTGAAAATCATTGGATTAAAAAGGGTATAAGAAAAGTTAACATAAGTAGGCCTAAAGCTGCCATCCTCAAAAACGCTCGCTTGCAAGGTTGACAAGTGACTGGCGCCTGGGAACTAGATTTCTGAAGGGCTGCCACAGCTCCTAAATGGTAAGGGAGGCTCACTGTGCCTGAAATGTTTCTGCAAACAATATGGTTTACAATGAACACCTGTCTTCCTTCTGGCAGTCTGGAATTGTGGTACATGCCAGGCAGAGATTTTGTTGGGGGAATTACATGTGTCCTGTGTGACTTTTCTGGGACAGGACCCTTGAAAGTTTGTGTTTTCCTCCAGGTGTTGCCTCAGATGGCTTTTCCCTTCACTGATTTTACTTTATAGCTGTTCTCTGAAACGCATCACAGCCATGAATATGACTGTATGCTGAGTCCTAGGAGTCCTCCTAGTGAATCATCAAGCCTGCGGATGGTCTTGGGAAACTGCCAAACAAAGATAACTAAGTACCTTCCTGGAACTCTAAAGTACCTGCAAAGTACCTTCCAGGTACTGAAATTTAAAAAAAATAAAATAAGCTGTTCTTTGCAAGCTAAAACTTGAAATGAATTGAGATAAGTTTCCAACTGGAAAAAAAAAAAAAGCTTCTAAACTGGAACAAGACTAAAAGCTATTAATATAAGCACCTGTTAATCAGAAGGGGGTAGGGAGGAGTGCCTGGGTGGCACAGTCAGTTGAACATCCAGCTTCTGCTCTGGTCATGATAAGATCAGATCATGATCTCACGGTTCCTGAGATTGAGCCCTGCATCAGGCTCTCTGTTCTTGGCACAGAGCCTGCTTTGGATCCTCTGTCTCCTTCTCTCCCCCTCTCCCCTGCTCACGCTCTCTCTCTCTCTCAAAATAAATAAACTTAAAAAAAAAGTGGTGGGAGAAGGAAGCAAAGTCACTGGGGAAAACAGTGTCATTGTCTACTCAAGTCTCAACACTATCCAAGGGAGGATTTGGGCTAATGGAATGTGAATATCATGGTTCCATTGTTAAGTTATCCTTATTATAGAGGATAGTGACAAAGATCTGTTTTAGACTGGTGAGATTAACTATATGAATTATGCAAATTTAGTACCTCCTTCAAAATCCGATTTAAGCTTCCTCACTTCCACAGATCCTTCTCTGACTACTCAAGGTCTTAATGAGCTCATGTTACTCAGTTTCTATAGTATTTATTGTCGATACTATAGAATTAACCATGCTTTTTTATATATATTGTTTTTAAAAAATTCTTATCTTTAAATGTATGTTAGTTTTATCCCACAAATGGAATAAAACATTCTTGAAGACATTCTATTTCCCCAACATTTGCAAAACAGTCTCTTCCTTTGGTTTTCATGAAAGCACTGTCTACAATTTCCTCCCTCATTTCCAAGGCTGTTTTCCTCTCTCCCATCACTTACGTAAGGATAAATACAAATCACAAAGGAAAAAAAATCAATTATCCCTGTGGAAAATGAGGGAAAAGACTCTTTCTCCTCTTAGAGCATTTACTTCAGAAAATTTATCATTGTAAATTCTTTGTGTCTTTTGAAATATAGGTAATTTTTTTTTTTAAAGCTTTTGCTTAAAAGCCTCTTGCCAGCTGTATGATCCAAAAATGTTTCTCAAGAACCTGGGAACCACCTCTCTGGAACGTAATCATCAAAGAAATAGCACCCAACCTCCCAGTTTTTGTGGGACAGTAAGAGTGTAACTTCCGGCAGGTGCCTCCTTCCAAGTTGCAAAACTATCTCCTCCCATAAAAATATGAGAAGTCTATCTGTCCTGTGGGTGATGACAATTAGTTAACACAGACAGTCACTTAAGATAAACTATGTGTGATGTCAAGTTCTCTTACTTGAGGACTAGCTATTGTTTATCTTGACAACATGTACGTAATGGGTTGAATCTGCTTGGCCACAGAAGGAGGTGAGATTTCTTTCTTGTCTTTACAGTCTCTTAGCAGATCACTTGTGTGATGCACATGACGCTCAGGGTTAAAGCTTATTCAGTAATAAAACTTTCTTTTCTATCTTTGTGCAGAGGTTTACTGAATTGGGAGGAGATTTCATTTCTAATTATATTTCCCCAACACTTTCCTTCTCCATTTTCTAAGTTAGGGTTTCCCAAGGTTCTATCATCAAACCTCTTTTTGTCAAAACTTTCCATTAGATAATATTCATCCACCTATATACTAATGTCTCCTAAATTTATAACCATATTTTTGAACTTTCTTTTGTGTTTCGACTTACTGAACATTTCCATGTTAAATAAGGTTCTTTAGGCAAAGAGAACTCCATTCCCACTTTTCCAAAACCTGCTGGTTACTTTACTTTCCTTATGCATTGAATGCCATCAACAATCTAGCTTACTTCCCAGGTGGAAATCTTAAGATTTTTTTTTTTTTTTATTTGAGAGCGAGAAAGAGAATGCACTCATATGAATGGGGGAGAGGGGCAGGGGGAGAGTGAAAGAATTTTTTTTTTAATGTTTATTTATTCTGAGAGAGAGAGACCGACCAAGCAGGGGAGGGGCAAAGAGAGAGGGAGAAAGAGAATCCCAAGTAGGCTCTAAGCTGTCAACACAGAGCACAATGCACAGTTCAATCTCATGACCATGAGATCACAACCCGAGCCAATATTAAGAGTCAGACGCTTAACCGACTGAGCCATCCAGGCACACCCCAGGAGAAAGAGAGGATCTTAAGCATGCTCCAGCTCAGCGTGGATCCTCCATGAATCCAAAAGCCTGCTTCAACAGAAAAATATTCTAGCAGGAGCATTTTTCCTTTATTTTTTTTTAATTTTTAATGTTTGTTTATTTTTGAGAGAGACAGATGGAGAGACAGAGCCTGAGCAAGGTAGGGGCACAGAGAGAGAAACAGAACCTAAAGTAGGCTCCAGGCCCTGAGCTGTCAGCACAGAGCCTGATGCGGGGCTCAAACTCACAAACCGTGAGATCATGACCCGAGCAGAAGTCAGATGCTTAACCAACTGAGCCATACAGGTGCCCCTCCTTCAGTTCTTAACACCAACACTTAGGTCAAGCTAAAACATGTTGCTAGCTTAAAACAAAGAGCACTTCTGAATAACAAAAGCAATGTAGATAGCAAGATTACATGAAATTATAACTGTTTAAAAGATATGATGGCTATATCTCATGTATAAAAACTATGAGTTCTCTTTAATACTTCAGATTTAGTGTTCATTACTCAATAAATTAGTTAAAACCTATTTTATCAACTCATACATCTGAAATATTTATACAAAATTTAGTCAGCCTCATTTCATTATATAAAACATTTAATACTTGCTCATATAAAAATAAAACTATTCCAATGGCCTAATTAGTTTTTGGCAGTATATAGCTTTCCATTCCATTAAATACACAGGAAAATTTTGATTATGATAAAAATGATGCTATTTCTGATTTTTACACTAACTTATTTAATGTTTCTCCAAAGTCAAACATCAGTTTGATACATACGTCTCCCCAACACAATTACTAAAGGAATAATAAACATTTTACCGTATACATTACTTCATACATTCTAATCTTAGCTACATTTTATTCTGTATTATTTATTGCAAACTAAGTAATAAGAAAATAAGTTATCTTATTTTCATAACAATATAAAATTAATTATACAAGATATGTATCATCTTAAGCTTATCTTGGCTGCCCTTGTGATTTATTTTTCCAGACATGCAGGGAGAAATAGAGGGCCCAAAGCTTACATAATTTGGGACCTTTCTTTATAACAAAAAATACAAAATTAAGTATGAAACTGAGTCTTTAAAATTAGAAAAGAAGGAATCTTGAAAGGAAGGTGCTCTGGTGAATATGCTTTATTATAAACATGCCTCCACACATGTGTCCTGCAATTCATTTTTTTAAATAATATGTCACAGTTTTTTCTTTTTAATGTTTTATTTTTACTTTTGAGAGAAGACAGAGCCAGAATGCGAAGCAGGATCCAGGCTCTGAACTGTCAGCACACAGCCTGATGTGGGGCTCGAACTCACGAGCTATGAGATCATGACCTGAGCCGAAGTCGGATGCTCAACAGACTGAGCCACCCAGGAGCCCCTAATATTTCACAGTTTTACCACACTTACTTCTAGAGTTGAACGATAAAGTCAGATTTTTAAAAAACTTTTAGTATACTTCCCAGAAATTGAGAAAAGGAATGACTTTAATGATTTCACTTTTGAAAATCAAGTGGTTTAATTCTTTACTTTCAATAAAATTCAAAAAAAGAATGGATTTAATGAAGTTGCCAGGTAAAAGATAAATTTTAATGGTACTTCATTGTATACTTTTTTGCTTCTTATCTCAGAAAGAGTCACAGAAATGAATATTGTTATAACAAAACTCTTTCCATTCCTATATACTTATTTACACGACTTTTCCCAGTGTTCACATCTACAAAAAGGCAAAATAAACAGAATTTAAGCTGAATCTGGTCCCATGATAGAAATTAATATTCATACAGGGATATATGAACTAATTGGAGGGGAAAACAGCTCCATTTATCTTATTAAGAAATACCTCCAGGGGCACCTGGGGCGCTCAGTTGGTTAAGCGTCTGACTTCAGCTCAGGACAGTTCCTGAGTTCAAGCTCCACATAGGGCTCTGTGCTGACAGCTTTCGGAGCCTGGAGCCTGCTTGGGACTCTCTGTCTCCCTCTCTCTCTGCCCCCCCCTTGCTTGTGCTTGCTTGCTCTCTCTCTCTCTCTCTCAAAAATAAACATAAAAAAAAGAAATGCTTCCAATAAAAAACTTTAAACAATTATCCAATTTGTAATTTATTTATATTGCATTGGAACACTGTATCCTGATAATAACTTCAATGATAACCCAACCCAGAAGAAAAATGTGAATACTTCTGAGTTTTGTGGTCACAGGAAATTTAAAAGTTAATTTCAATTTACAGTAGCTCCCCCCCTCATCCACAGTTTTGCTTTCTTGGGTCTCAGTAACTAGTGGTTAACCACAGCCCAGATGCAGATGATCCTAACACTACGTCACAAGGCTTACGCCATCCACCTCACTTCATCTCATCATACAGGCACTTTATAACTCACAAAGAAAGGTGAGCTCAGTACAAAAAGATACTTTGGGAGAAAACAAGAGAGAACAATTTCACATAACTTTATATTGTTATAATTATTCTACATTATTAGTTGAAACAATGAGAGTAAAAACACAAATAACCTCTTAGTGTTATTATGAAAATACCTTTGACTTCCTGGACCCGCTAAAACGAGAACCTGGTGTCCCCACACTTTGAGAATTTCTGTTCTCCACCAAAAGTAGATCTCTCTTCCTAAAATATGAATCTCAACATGATATTCCCTTGGATGAGGCCTGTAATTTCCTACCTACACACGGTCTACTGAATGAGGCTTGAACTCATCAACATGGCGTACCAGGCTCTATCCCTTTCCGGCCACCATCACTCCCCGTTTGCTCTGGGACTGTGCCACTCACTTCCAAGTCCCTGCCCCTCTAGTTCTGGTCTTCCTCCTCAGGGAACACCTTTGCTCTTCTCTACCTGGTAAACTATTAATCAATAATTGAAATGTCACTTCCTGGTTGTAGTTTTCTCTGATTAATTTAAACCCTCAGGGGAAATATCCACATTCTTATGTTTTCCCATTATATTCTTCATTATCGCACTTATGATATAATGATTGCAATGACTGACCACACATTTGATTTTTTTTTTTTTTTTTTAATCTATGAGCTCTGAAAGGGAAGGGATAATGTGTAGTGGACCTGTCGGCTGAATATGCCTGCCACGTCAAACATTTCCTTTTTAGTTCGGTTTTCTTAGTAACCAGGCACAGTTGTTTGTTGTTGCTGTTGTTGTTGCTTTTCTGATGCTGACCCTATCTTCATATCCCAAGCTCCCTGTATGGTGTTTGGAACAGTAGAAACTTAATAAATGTTTATCAGATTGTATTTATTAAGTATGCCCAAACTGCTTAAAATCCATATAACTACTCTTTATGGATTTCTAGTTAATTCCATTTAACTTCTTTAATTTCTCATCCTGGAAAAAAAGAATTAAACTCATGTATCAATGGACATGTCCAAAGCAGATAAGTTTAGATGAGTCTTATTTTCTAGTTTCCTTATACTCTAAAAATAATTAGATGATGATATCACCAGGATATTCCTTAAAACTGTTATTATTATGAAAAATTTCAAACATACACAAATAGAGAACAATAGACATTCATTTCCTGCCTTGTTTTATTAGCCACCCCCATCTCTACCCCACTGAATTGATATGAAGTGAATTATGGACATGAGAGTATTTCAGTATGCATTTCTAAAAGATAAGGGCTTTTCTTTAAAATACTCACAATGTCATTAAATATTACTCTTCTGTATAATAAGATTTTATTTTAATACCAGTTAATTAACTTACAGAGTAATACTAGTTTCAAGTGTAAAATATGGTGACTCAACATTTATATACAACACCCACTGCTCATCACAAGTGCACTCCTTAATCCCCATCACCCATTTAACAACCCCCACATCCCCCTCTGATAACCATTTGTGTGTTCTCTGTATATAAGAATATGTTTCTTGGTTTGTCTCTCTCTTTTTTTTCTCCCTTTGTTCATTTGTTTTGTTTCTCAAATTTCACATGAATGAAATCATATGGTATATGTTTTTCTCTGAGTTATTTACTTAGCATAATAATCTCTAGCTCCATCCACGTCTTGCAAACGGCAAGATTTCATTGATTTTATGGCTAATACTTCGTTGTACATATATACCACATCCTTTTTTATGCACATTAATTTTATTTCCAATGACACTGGGGTGTATAAAGTGAAATGTGAAGTCTCTCCTAATCACATTCCTCAGTAGTAATCAGTATGTCTAGTTTCCATCCTTTTTTTTTCTTTAGAAAGAGAGAGTGTGCCAGCAGGGGAGAGGCAGAGAGAGAGGATCTCAAGTAGGTTCCACACTCAGCAATAATCCATTTGTTCTAAATCACTTGTGTTTTCTTACCTAATTTCCTTCCAGACTAACGATTTGTAATAGCTGGGATAAGTGGTAAAATTTACAGATATAAAATAAATGAAGATAACTAACAGATATGGCTGGGCAATGAACTTAGCAGTAGCTAACTAAATAATCTATATATTTCTAATAAGTCTGATGAACCTCAAATTTTCATAAATGGACAGTTTTAGTGTTTATATTAGTAATTCTAACTTGCAAGTCAGAAACCCAAAATGTAAATAAAACATAAAAATGCAAATAAAACCAAAACAAAACCCATCCCTTAACAGAAACATCCAATTTATTTTTTTTTTAATTTTTTTTTTCAACGTTTATTTATTTTTTGGGACAGAGAGAGACAGAGCATGAACGGGCGAGGGGCAGAGAGAGAGGGAGACACAGAATCGGAAACAGGCTCCAGGCTCTGAGCCATCAGCCCAGAGCCTGCCTGATGCGGGGCTCGAACTCACGGACCGCGAGATCGTGACCTGGCTGAAGTCGGACGCTTAACCGACTGCGCCACCCAGGCGCCCCAGAAACATCCAATTTAAACAACATAATCTTAATAGTATTATTTTAGCAAATAAATAAACCAGAATTAAAGTCTATTTAGATTTTATCACAAATCAAAACATTTAAATACATTTTCAGCGATTCATCCCTATAAAACAAAATGCACCATTAATGAACTAAGACATAAAAAAAGACCTTGCATCGAAGCACAAATCAATAAAAACAACAATGTACTCCACATAAAAAATTAGGTTTGTATGCTCCTCATAATTCACAATTTTAAGTGAAGATCAAAAATTACCTTTAGCTTTGGGGCACCTAGGTGACTCAGTCGGAGAAGCATCTGACTCTTGGTCTCGGCTCAAGGTCATGATCTCACAGTTTGAGTTGGAGCCCTGCTTTGGGCTCTGTACTGACAGCGTGGAGCCTGCTTGGGATTCTCTCTCTCCCTCTCTCTGCCCCTCCCTCGCTCACTTTCTGTGTGTATCTCTCAAAATACATAAACTTGAAAAAACTACCTTTAGCTTCAAATTGCTATAAAATGTTCAGTTAATGCTGGATTAAAGCACCATCATGGTTAAGAACGCTTAGGGGAGCCTGGGTGCCTCAGTCAGTTAAGTGTCTGACTTCAGCTCAGGTCAGGATCTCCCGGTTCGTGAGTTCCAGCCCCACATTGGGCTCTGTACTGACAGCACAGAGCCTGGAGCCTGCTTCAGATTCTCTCTCTCTCTCTCTCTCTCTCTCTCTCTCTCTCTCCCTCTCTCTCTCTCTCTCTGCCCCTCCCCCACTCACACTCTCTGTCTCAAAAATAAACACTAAAAAAAATATTTAAAAAAAAAAAGAAAACTTAAAAGCACAAATTCTGAGAACAGACTATCTGGGTTTTGAATCCTAATTCTGCCATTTGTCGGTCTTTTGACCTTGAGCAAGCTATTTAATCTGTCTACACTTCAGATATGCTTAAAATGGACAGAATACATATTCTCCAAGGGTTGTCGTAGAGATTAGATGAGATAATCCATGAAATGCATTTAGCCCAATGTAAGCATGATAAATTTTTGCTATTATTATAAATATATAAATGATAAACTATGAATAATAGTAAATTTTCGCTAAAATATACTCACCAGAATATGGGACTTTCACCAGGTTCTTTCACTTTGTAGTATTCTTTGTCTTGTGGCAAGACTTTGGTTAAACCAAAATCTCCAATTTTAACCCTGTTTTCATTCTCCACCAATATATTCCTTGTTGCCAGATCCCTGTGGATATACCTTTTTGTACCAAGATACTCCATGCCCTATGGATGAAATAACATTTTTATTTCAGCTAAGTTTTACAAAGATAAATAATTTAAATGGTCTTTCCTCTATATGTTTCCTTAATTATCAAAGAAAAACTCTAGAGGACTTTGTAACAATTACTTTAGCATGTTCTCTTTACTTACAACAAATAGGCAGGATATTAAGTACCTTGCATATCTGAGATGTATACTGCAGAAGTTTTTTATGATCTATCCGTTCTTTATGTTTTTGGAGATAATCTCGTAAACTTCCATATGGTAAATATTCCATAATTAATCTTAAATTACGCCGGCCTTTTAACATACAAAGGGGAACACAATATTTTACTTTGTCACATTTTATTGTTAGATAATAGAAAACAAACATACATAAAAATGACTTAAAATATATAAACTCTGAGTCTAAGGTGACAAAACTTGATTATAAATTAAGTGATGTAATAGTTAAGAACACAAGCTTTTTGAATCAAAAAGTTTTGAGTAAATTCCTAGCAGTGCTATTGCTGGGTCATAGGGTAGATCTATTTTTAATTTTTTGAGGAACTGAGGAGGGCACCTGTTGGGATGAGCACTGGGTGTTGTATGGAAACCAATCTAACAATAAATTTCATATTTAAATAAATAAATAAATAAAGTAAGGAAAAGAAGCTTTAAAATAGTTATGGTTTAATCTTATGTAACCCTTTCTGCAAACCCAAATAGGCCGATGAAAATTTCCTTTCTCCTCATCTGTAATGAGCAAAAAGTATCCAATTTAAAAAATATTTTCATAGAAGGGTGCCTGGTTGGCTCAGTCAGTTAAGCCTCCAACTCTTAATTTTGGCTCAGGCCCTGATCTCACGGTTTGTGAGTTCGAGCCTGTCATCAGGCTCTGCACGGACAGGTCAGAGCATGCTTGAGATACTCTCTTTCTCTCTCTGCCTTCCCCACACCCTCAAAAATAAACAAACATTTAGCTTACAATCACCAAGCACAATCTGCAGTGACATAAACACTTCTCTCCTTGGTCACTGGCATATTAGAAGTCCAGACCTTGAGACATTATAGGTTTCTATTACCCAGGATGCCAAGGACATACCTTGAGTTCAAAATAGGTTTCAATGGGCAACATACCAGCACTGTAGCACACTCCCTTGTACTTGACAATGTTGTCATGCTGCAGGGATTTAAGGATTTCAATTTCTCTTTCAAAGTCTCTCAGGTGCTCCTCAGTACTGTGCTGGAGCTTCTTCACGGCCACCACCTCCCCAGTGTTGTCTTGTAGAGGGTCATACCGGCACATCTCCACACTGCCAAAATTGCCCTAAACGGCACATCACAAGAGGATAGAAATCTCAAGTTTTCCAGAGAAATTACTAATGAAGTTTAATTAGGCGAAATTCCAGTAGCTAGAATTAGCAGACATATCTCTAAGCTTACATTAGGCAACTTTCAGAATAAGAAAAGGAAATAATATTTCAACAGGTAGGTAGTAAATCTATAAATTTGATTTCTTCAAAAGGAATTATAGGCTGAAATATAAACAACTTCAAACAAGCATTTAAACAAATCATGAACATGATTTATTAAGATAAGCCAAGATAATCCCTAAATCTCTATCACTGATTTCCAGGATGATCTTTGCTTCTTCACAATATACCCTTTGATATCACTGCCAGTGAGCTGGATGGAACAAGGAAGGGTCTGTTACGGACTGAGTGTCTGTGTTTCCCCCAAATTCCTATGATAAAGCCCTAACTACCAGTGGGAGCGTACTTGAAGACAGGGCCTGTGAAGAGGTGATCATAAAGTAAGGCCTTACTCCGATATGGCTGGTGCCTTTGTAAGAAGAGGAAAAGACACCAGAGCTCTCTACCACATGAAGACACAGCCAGGAAGGTGGCCATATGGAGGGAGGCCAAGAAGAGAGTATGCAACAGAAATTGAACCCTTCCAGCACCTTAACCTTAGACTTTCAGCCTCCAGAACTATGAGAAATAAATATCTGTTGTTTAACTCCCAGTGTATGGTATTTTGTTACAGCAGCCTGAGCAGACTAATACAAGGTTGATTTATTTGCTAAAAGTGGAACTCGCAGTTGAAAGGATATGGACATTTCAAAGGTCCTTCACACACGCTGCAGCAGACACTTTTGAAGGGGTCACCTTCACTAGATTTAAGCTCTAATAAGCAGTGGGAAAAATGTCAATTTTATCATATTCCTGCCAACACTAATCATTGTTAATATTTCTAAATCTTTGTCAATTTGATAGGCACAAATCAATCTCACTGTTTAAACTTGGAATGCCTCTACTTTCTTTTGGAAGAAGAAGGTAAAGGCAAACACTGTGTGGGAAGAAAGATTTAGGACAGGAAACCAGAAGAGAATGAAAACGTTTGGAATGGGCAGGCACCACAGAAGAAATCAAATAAGGGAGAATAAAAGAACTATCAATTAAAACAGTCCTAAGTACCAGCTAATGTTGGAAATCAATTTGCAATGGAAACAATAAAAATTTATATCTGATTTCTTTCTTAACAGTGTTCGAGAGTTGAAAACACAAATAGAAAAAAAATAATTCAGAATTTTATTGTTCCTGCACTAGGAAATGACAGGGAAAGTTAAAACAGACAATCATGGGAGGGAAGGTGACAGCACTGTGGATAGCAGCGGAAGCAGAGTGTAACTGCTTACCAGGAGGTCTACCTCCTCTGGAAAACCAGAGTTGGATCTAGAAGGTGGCTCACAGGCTTCAGGAACAAGAAAGCGTCAAAGACACTGGCAATGACAAAGACACCAGAGGAGGATGTATGTGTTGGGAAGAGTCTAAAGATACAAAGTTATAGTCAAGAGGGAGATTTCAGGGTCTGAATTCCATAAGTAAGATTATTATAAGGGATTACAGAATTCAAAGTGCACTCATTAACATGTTCACAGATTGAGATTGGGAAATTTAAAAAGGTATTCAATGGATGCCCCAAATAATAGCAGGAGCAAGGTGAAGATGAAAACAAGGAGCACCAAAAGTACTTGAAATGTGGGTTACCAACCAAGATGTTGGCCAATGATGAGGAGAGACTAACCATATTCACATAGGACTATATATGATGCTGGAGATTCTGACTTTGGGAAAGTAGCAGCAAGGTCCAGATCTGTGTGTCCCAGATCTGCATCAGAGAGTAATAGGTAATAAAGAGGATTTCCAAAAAGCTAGGTTTTAACTGAGGTGACGAGTAAAGAATATAAGTATATGAGGACATGAGTATAAAAGATCACAAAAATACTCATTTTAGAATTCTGATAGCAGAAGAAAGTTTTCACAATATTTTCTTAACTTTTTATGAATATTAAAATATACCATTATTTCTGTTGGTTTAAAAAATATGGAAATAATCTTGAGTACAAATCCCTCCTTTGAATATTTTTACCATGCTGCTAATTGAAAAGAATAAAAGAATGCAGTACACCAAAAATTGTGCTTTTATAAAATGAAAAAGTGATACGTACTTTTGTAGAGATGGTGTTTTAGATTGCTTCAATAAGGCAATACAAATAGCTAGACCACTGAACAATCAATTCTTTCAAATAAGCAAAGATGAAATTAATATTATATTGTCAAATGCAGCTAGAAAATATCTACATTAAAAAACTACCACTAGGGGA
The DNA here is from genome assembly GCF_016509475.1 of Prionailurus bengalensis. NCBI lineage: Eukaryota > Metazoa > Chordata > Mammalia > Carnivora > Felidae > Prionailurus > Prionailurus bengalensis. Next base: position 6,462,831 of record NC_057359.1, read on the forward strand.
GTCTGGGTGGCTCAGTCGGGTAAGTGTCCAACTCTTGGTTTCTTCAGGTCACGATCTCAGGGTTCTGGTTCCTTGGCTCTGAGCCTGCCTGGGATTCCGTGCTGTCATTATGGAGCCTGCTTGGGATTCTCTCTCTCCTTACTCTCTGCTCCTCCCCCATTCACTTGCACACACATGCTCGCTTTCTCTCTCTCTCCTTCTCTCCCAAAATAAACAAATAAATAAATAAACAAACAAACTTTAAAACTGAAAAAAAAAATGCTACCACTAAGGACCATACCATTTTCCTTTAACTTCCTACAAACTAAATTACTGAGAAATACATACAGTTGTAAATATATTTTGAAAATGTCACCCTTACAGTCTCCTCAATTTACATTATGTTTAAAATAATGTTAAATCCAAAGAACTGTGTAAAAAACTAAAAATGTTATAAAAACAGGAGGGGGACAAAAGAGAAGAGACTCACAAATATGAACAACAAACTGAGGGTTGCTAGAGGGGTTGTGGGAGGGGGGATGGGCTAAGTGGGTAAGGGGCATTAAGGAATCTACTCCTGAAATCATTGTTTCACTATATGCTAACTAATTTGGATGTAAATTTTAAAAAATAAAAAATTAAATAAAAAAAAAACTAAAAATGTTAAAAATCAAAAGGAAAAAAACTCTAAGCTGCAATAATGGGGAATGTTGTAAATATATTACAGTATATTCACTTACAAAATTATGTTTCAAAAGAATATTAATAATGGGAAAATCCTGATATAACAAATGAAAAATAACGAGAATTATATATATATATATATATATATATATATTTTTTTTTTTTTTAATTTTTAAAGTTTATGTATTTGAGAGAGACAGCATGAGCAAGCAGGGATGGGGCAGAAAGAGGGAGAGAGACAGAGAATCCCAAACAGGCCCTGCACTGTCAGCATGGAGCCCAATACAGGGCTCAAACCCACACAGCAAGACATCATGACCTGGGCCAAGATCAAGAGTAGGATGCTCAGCTGACTGAGCCACCCAGACACCCTGAGAAAATTGTATATATAGAATGATCTCCCTTCTGAAGCAAAGTTTGTGTGTATGTGTACAGAGACTGAAGGGAAAGAAATGCATCTGTATTTTCCAATTACTCTGCAACAAATACATGTCACTTTCATAACCGGAAAAAAGTCACTCTAAGAAAGAAAATATACTTTATAATTCTATAGTCTGATCTTTCCTCCTTGCTCATCTAAATTAGCAATGTTTTAATGTATTCTTTCTTACGTCTCTTTCTTAAATACTAGCACATATCGCTAAAATACGTTCATTATATTCATTATATCCATACACCAAGATCTAATAAACAACAAAGGACTGAAATTAAAAGCTAAATTGTGTGGAGAGACAATGAATGTATGAATGCTATATGCTTCCAGAAAAGAGGAAAATTAATGACAGCTGGAGACATCTTAGGAAAATCTTTATGGCACAGATAACACTAATATGGCACTCACTATGTAAGGAAACACTAAACACAAATATTTCTTTCCCTTTTATTTAGGAGTATGCTTAGGTTAAAAGTTTAAAGGTGTGTCTGTACATATTTTTACTTGTTTGTTTTTTTTTTTTTTTTTTTTTTTTTTTTCAACGTTTATTTATTTTGGGGACAGAGAGAGACAGAGCATGAACGGGCGAGGGGCAGAGAGAGAGGGAGACACAGAATTGGAAACAGGCTCCAGGCTCTGAGCCATCAGCCCAGAGCCCGACGCGGGGCTCGAACCCACGGACCGCGAGATCGTGACCTGGCTGAAGTCGGACGCTTAACCGACTGCGCCACCCAGGCGCCCCTATTTTTACTTGTTTTAAGAAGAGAAAACTGGTGATGTGGGAGAGACTCACAAATGCCACAGACAGAATCTAGGGTAAGGTAAGTTCTGATTCTAAAAATCAAACTTAAAGATTTATTGTATCACTTTATTTATTTTTAATTCTTTAATGTTTATTTAGTTTTGAGAGAGGGAAAGAAAGAGAGAGTGCAAGTGGAAGAGGGGCAGAGAGAGAGGGAGACACAGAATCCAAAGCAGGATTCAAGCTCTGAGCTGTAAGCACAGAGCCCGATGAGGGGCTCGAACCCATGAACCATGAGATCATGACCTGAGCCGAAGTTGGAGGATTAACCGACTGAGCCACCCAGGAGCTCCTATTATATCACTTTAAAAAGAGATTGTGTCCAATGGTTTTAGAAAGCATTAATTTATTCTTTAATATTATTAATTACTTGCTTTATTTTTTACAAATAATCACTAAAAGTTCTTCACTAATTTGCTGTTAAAATCTTTTTGTTTTCAAAGGAGCCAAAGATAGTGAAGGTACACACTTTGCTGTCTGGAACATTCATTTTCCAAAAATGGTTGAAAGCTTAAGGGGAGGTGTCGCTGTTAGAATACTGCTCCATTACCTCCCAGTTTATACTTCCTAATTCATTTCTACCCCTAAATCAGTCTCAACCGCCAGCTATGAGAAAGCACATCAATATTTATAAAGAATAAGTAAATAAAGGAGAAATACACAGTTTGGATTATATAATAAGGTAAATAAGGGAAACACTATAATGATTTTTTAAGGAAGTTCAAGTATCTATTACTTTTAGAAAATAATGCAAGAAATCAGAAATTTAAATAAAAGAGTATAGTCTGAATAGGCAGAGAGTAAATCATAGGTAATTACTGAACTAACGTAGGCTTGTTATATTAACTTAAGCTTTTTTTAAGTAACTCCCATCTACGAATATATGTAGATGCATTACATTTATAGGCCTAAGTGTTCTTTTATAAAAGTACATTTTAATAACATAATTTACATATATACTTAAATCTAGCTGAATTTGAATTAATGCAAATATTGAATGAATTATGCTTAAATTAATAAGATTTTAGGGTAATTATGAATAATAAGGAATTGTATAAAAATCAAAACATACCCCAATAATGTCAGATAATATTACTGAAAATAATTTTATAATATTCTTTTATAGGTAATTATACTACAATTCACTGCAGAACTGTTTGACTTAGAAATATTTATTGGGTAATTTTATTTTATTTTATTTTTTTAATGTTTATTTTTGAGAGAGAGACAGACAGAGACAGACACAGAGCACGAGTTGGGGAGGGGAAGACAGAAAGGGAGACACAGAATCTGAAGCAGGCTCCAGGCCCTGGGGTGTCAGCACAAAGCCTGACGTGGGGCTCGAATCCACGAACCACGAGATCATGACCTGAGCCGAAGTCGGCTGTTGAACTGACTGAGCCACCCAGGCACCACTTTTCTGGGTAATTTTAAACAAATTCCAATCAAGTACTGAATAACAACACAGTGTTGTATCCTATTTTTTAAAAATTCTTAAAACTAATAACCAAAATTACGTAAGGGCCATATTAATAGAATTTTACATGAAAAAGCAATCTGTAATTAGAACACTATGTGATATCTCAAATAATATTTGAATAGTTCATAAATATACATGAATTACAATGTTGACACTTGTACCAATTCACACCTTATGAAAATTTTAGAAGTTGTGATCAGTATGAAATTTAATTTAAATAGTGAATGTACTTATCACACTGTTAGTTGCAATCCACCTCCTCCGGCTAAGCTATAAACTACCAAGACAATGGCTGTATCCTATATCCATAGTGACCAGTCGGGCACCTGGAACTTAGTAAGAACTCAAATACTTGTATATTAAAGCCACATGAGGGGCACCTGGGTGGCTCAGTAGGTTAAGTGTCCGACTTCAGCGCAGGTCATAATCTCCCAGTTTGTGAGTTCAAGCCCCACGTCGGGCCCTGTGCTGACGGCTCAGAGCCTGGAGCCTGCTTCAGATTCTGTGTGTCCTTCTCTCTCTGCCCCTCCCCTGCTCTCTCCCTCTCTCTCAAAAATAAAAATAAACATTAAAAAAAAAAAAAAACCCACATCATTTCAGGAAAAAAACTAACAACTAGAAGTAACTCGGACCCTCCCAATGATGTCTGGTTCCTAGATTACCCTTTAGATTTTCATGCACTGGCTTAAAAATTTCTGACTCCTAAAGTGAAGGAATCTACAGTGGATTTTGGAATTTGAAACACTGTTTTCCTAGAAAATGCCCTTATTATCATACAAATGTTCATATATTCATGTTCATATTGACACCTGGGAAAATACAGAAGTATTAAGAAGCTTATTAAAAATACCCACATCAACTGAAGATAATAAAATTTCACTACACATTGTTCTCTTTACTTCAAGTAAGTTGCATTTTATTTTCCGAAACTTTCTGTACAGTCTACCAAAAAACAATCTCTGGGAGATAAAATAATTCACATTAAAAGCTGGGATCCATGGATGAAAGAAATTAGTGGCTTGTTCAGAACAACAGAGAAAAAATAATTTCAAGGTTTTCATGATTTTGTGACTAAGTGACCATGTTACTAATCTATGACTAATACATCTGGTCATGAAAATATTTGCATATAACTAACAATAAATCAAGATGTATTCAACCACAAACATGTAAGTAATAAATATGATAAATGAGCTTGGAGGCAGATATTCTGAGCCTGTCAATAACCATGTGAGCGAGCCTGGAAGTAGATCTTGCCCTTGTCAAGCCTTCAGATGAGAATGCAAGGCCTGGGTGACAACTTGATTGCAGTCTTGGGAGAGACTGGGAGCTGGAACCACCCAGTCACTCCCAAATTTCTAATTCCTAAACTAGGGTGAAAATAAATGTTTGTTGTTTTCCTCTGTTAGTTTTAGGGTAATCTGTTACACAGAGACAGATAACTAATACACCCCAAATACCCACATCTTCTATTTCCAATTTGTAAGCCACATGGTACAGAACTCTATACTAACAAGCTTAGGGGAAGAAAGAGAGCTTACCACTTTAATTGGACCTGTAAAGAACTAAGCTTTTCCTGGTCTTACTTAAAATATGTAGGCTATGTATGACTGTGTGACTTTTAGCAGATAGAAGACTGTCTTGCTAACGAACATGGTCCAGTCAGACAGATTATTTCTTCCTGATACGACTAGAAAAGGAGATAGGTAGAAAGGCTTACTTAGTTATTCCTTTCTCTACTGCATAACTGAAGTGCCTCTACCAAGAAAGAGTCCCACGGTCAAATCAATAGGGGAAATACTAATTATCATCCTCTTAAAGATGTTCAATGCACACTACATGTAAAGTTCTGAGAGGTTCTTCAGTAAAAAGAGCTATTTATTGAACACGGCATTTCTCCAACATCTGATGGCTAAGCCTTTTTTCTACAGACACTTCCTAAAATTTTGCGGAAAGTGAAAATTAGAGAACCTTTAAAGCCTTTATTTTCTGAATAAAATGTTCTATGATTATACGTTAACTCTTTACACTTGATCTTAGCCAAAAGGCTGAGAAACGATACATATGTTAGCTATGTAAAAAAACTCTGACACCTCACCTTGCCAAGCTGCTGTAGAAATTTCAAGTGTCTCTCTTCAAACTGTGTCGGGTCTCGGTCTTCAAAAGCTCCAGAAAACCCAAGGGTGCCTATCCTATTTGGCAACATGTCATTTTCTGTTAATAGCTCGTAATCTGGAGAGAGAAAGTACATGAGTACTGTGGGCTGGCAGATTACATCGTCTGGGTTAAAAGGTATGTATACAAGCTAACCAAAATAATCAGAATGATCTCGAAACACTAAATACAAATTAATACAGGACAACTCTAATAGTTGAAACTATATTAACAAAGTCTTTATTACCCATAACCTAACAGGCTTTCAAAAAAGACTTTTGCAAAGGAAAATTACTTGCTAAAAACAGGGAGTTTTAGTAGTATTTTTAAGTAAGATTATATATTTTTTTTTTTAATTTTTTTTTTCAACGTTTATTTATTTTTGGGACAGAGAGAGACAGAGCATGAACGGGGGAGGGGCAGAGAGAGAGGGAGACACAGAATCGGAAACAGGCTCCAGGCTCTGAGCCATCAGCCCAGAGCCCGACGCAGGGCTCGAACTCACAGACCGCAAGATCGTGACCTGGCTGAAGTCGGACGCTTAACCGACTGCGCCACCCAGGCGCCCCTAAGATTATATTATTTTGACTTCTGCGGTGAGAATGGTAAATTGTACTGGAACAGGAAATACCTATGGGTCAGATATATGTACATTTAGCTACATATTTTAAAGGCGGAGCGGGCAAATAAAAACAAACCTACTTCATGTTTAGAAAACCATTCAACTATAAAATATAGCTAAAAAAAAAAAAGAAAAATTGCTTTTAAAAAGTCAAATAAGCCAAATAAACTTATACAACATACTATTCATTAATTGGTAAAGTAAAATCGGGTTATTGAAGAGGCCTCTGTTAAAAATGGAGAGACTGCTGAATCAAGAAAACTAGAATATGTACGAAGTAGGAAAAGTCATATGAACATAAGAGACTAAGACAGTCTAAAAGGCATCAATGTTCACTATATTGTACACTTGAAACTAAAATAACACTGTATGTTAACTAACTGGAATTAAAATTAAGACCAAAAAAAAAAAAAGATATCGAGGAACTTCTTGTAAGGGATTACAAGAAGATCTTTACAAATTAGTAAAGATTTGTTAAAAACTATGAAGATAGAAAGGGGACCCGGAAAAGCAGTAAGACTATTCCATCAATACATACCTGGAGTAAACAAACTATTAAGATCTCGTATGATGGCTCTGAAAGAAGGTCTAAAATCTGGTTCATAATCCATACAATTATTAATAAGATTTGCTAATTCTGTCCACTTGGGTGCAGGAAGCTGGTGCCTATCTTCATAAAACTGGAGCTTCTATAATGAAAGAACCAGATGAGAAAATGTATAATGTGATAATCAAGCTTTTTTTTTTTTTAAACATAAGATAGGCTAAAAAGTATCAAATCATAGGAAAGAAAATCAAGGGTCACAGAGTAAGTCCAACTTCACAGTGGCTATAAACTCACCCTTTGAGAATCCAAAGCACTCAGAGGCTTGTCTCCTCCACTGCAGATTTCCCACAAAGTGGTACCAAAACTCCATTTGTCTGTTGCCAAGTTTAGATTTTTAGGATTTTCAATGCATTCAGGTGGTACCCATGGTATTCTCTCCTGAAGAACTTTGAAATGATAGCAATGAAGTATGGTTAAATAGTTCCCACAAGTAAATAATTCTTTAATATGCAAATAATTTCAAACTGATTTGGATAATCTGGTCTTTTTTGCGTGGCTGTGAGTTGTGTGCACCACACAAGCAAATGTACACATTTACGAGCCACAAGGGACCTTTGAGGGCATCTAATTCATTATCTCAGCTTTAACAATGACAACACTGAGACCCATAAAAACTGAATAATTTGCCTAAAGTCACAAAATTTGTTAGCAGCATGGAGAGAATTAGAATCTTAGACAACAAACTGTGGATCAACTAAACTTCCTTTCATTGAGCCATAGTGTTTCAACTCGTGTCCAACTCTCTCTACCCTTCCTAGGAGTTGTGCATTCAATAAAATTTTTTTCCCATAACACTTGTCCTAAATTGCCTTTTGATTTTTGTATTTCTTTACAATGTGTAAATAGTAAAGGTAATGTTAACATCATTCTGAGCTAATGATTCAGGAGCAGTGGCAATTCCAACTTGTACACGAAAATACAAGGACCAACAGACAGATGAATTACTTAATTATCCCAAGATATTCTGAATACGGAATTGATACAGGTAGTCTCTGCTAAGATCATGGAATTTCACAAGTAAAGGTGCTATGGTCTTTTTTGACCTCATCAGAAAACCGTCATCCAAGGAAGGAGACAGCACTTTTAAATCCACCTTCTGGTAATCTGGTATGGATAAATAGAAAAGTAAATAAAACGATATAGAAGAATGAAGGATAATCTGTTGCATCTTTTAGTATATTTCGGTAAAGCAATATGAATATTTTTGCTAATGAAGAGATTAAAGAGTACAGGTTCCTTTCTCTTTCACTGTATGAAGAAATTTTCTCCTTAATTTCCATTCCAAAAAATAAAATTTCCCTTAATATAGGTTCTAAGATCCTATAACATTTTCCACCTTATTGTCTGTCTTTACTGTCAGAGAAGCTATCAAGTTTCAATACTGTTGGCTCAAATAGGATACATCAAGGCACAAATGTTAATCAACTTACAGTCTACGTCTAGTACATTCAATTAGAGACACTAGCTAAGATAATGAAATACAGTTACAACATTATTTGTACCAAGAAAACTCCTTTCAACTACGTGACTGAAATTTTTACTTTGTTAAATAGAAAGCTAACAAACAGAAAAGATTTTTTTTTCAAGTTTTAAAAAGTCAGAATTAGCTGAATAATTAAATAAGATCTCAAAGTAGGTAATAGGTCTTCTCAAAATTTTATTTAGTGACTGAAGGAAAGAAAAATTTAGATAATTTATTTGTGTCTCAAAGAATATATTAGAAAATTTCACATTAAAAAATATATAAAATCTGAACTTCCATACAAGCAGGGATTAAAACTGTTTAAAAAATCATTTTACAGTCCATGATAACATGCATATAAGAAAGGAAAAATGGAGACTAGGATGTAACTATAACTTAATTTGGATTGCTAAAAATGGTAGTTGAATTTTATTATTAATCAAGAACATGTCAGTAAAAGAGATTGAGAAAAAAATTAACAACATGCTTTTTGTACCACTGTCCAATAGAGACGTGCAATCACTATGTCGTTCACCTGAATCTAATGTCACATTGTGTGTCAGCTATACTCAAATAAAAAAAATCAAAAAGAAAAAAAAGTTAAATGAGATTCCTGTCGAACTTACTGTCCTTTGGCAAAACTGTAATACTAATGCCAGGATCACTAAGTTTGATGAAAGGAGGATTTCCTGTCTTTCTGTCTTCTTCTCTGATAAGCAGAATATTTTTGGCACACACATTCCCATGAATAAGGGCTTTTTCTTCCTGTCAAAGTTAAATGCACATTCAAATATCAATCCACAAATATTTGAACACTTAGTATACCCAAAGTCCCCAAATGGATTTAAACGAAAAAAATAGGGCAGTATTAACTAATAAACACTAATTTGGAAGCGTGCTTTGACATAAAAGAAAGTTTTACGGCAGCACTGTGCTTTTTGTTTTACTTTTCAAATGACACACCAATCTGCACCCATGATGACACAAAGATCTTAGAAGTACTCAGTTCCACTTCATTTTCCAAAGCTGCGATTTTAAACAGTAACGAGTACTGTTCCTGTTCAGCGGCAGGACACGGGTGCACTCTGAGGGGTCCGATCACCGGCTGGCCCCCCTGGTATTCTGCTCCTCTGGCAATGCTGCTTTCTCACCACACATAAGGGCCGGTTGTCCGCAGGTACTATAACAAGGGATTTCCTGCAGGGATTTTCTGCTATCCGTAGCCGGCAGAACGTGTTTCTGCGTAATTTTTTATTAAATTCTCTAAACCCAACTGACACAAACTACAGATTGTCTACCAGCAATTTTAAGAGATGGGATGAGAAATCTCTTTCAGAAATGATTTTACATAAATAAATACATGCCTAAAATAACCTCTTTCACCAACTAACAGATTCTTTTAAATGACTCAACGTTCATTCACAGATTTCTTTCTTGTTCCTGGGTCAAGATCCTTTCTACATTGCTTCGGAAGACAGAATGCTTTTGATAAAAAATTACACTTATTACTTACTAGAAAATGCATGGCCCATGCCAACTGTTTAGCCACTTCAAGTTTCCATAATATACTTATAGAATTTTTATTCTTTTTCAGGTATGTATCTAATGATCCAAATTTTACAAACTCCTGAACCAGAATATCTGCATTAAAATATACAAACAATAAGGCTCAAGTACAAATACAATAAAAATACGTGTAATTTTAAACTTTTATAAAATATATTTATAATATATGAGTATTATAGGTAAAGAGATTAAATTATGCAAAATCTACTAATTTAAAGAAAACTTAACAACAACATACCATTGTATTTTTGGGTTTTAGTTTATTCACAAAAGCAAGATATAGGAATCTAAACAATTACGTATATATATAATAATATATAATATATATGTTATATACTTTTCTTATAATGTTAATATACATATATAACTACTCCAGCATACCTCCATGTATTAGTACTGAATTATGGCTGCTTTTTTTAAACAAATGAAAGTTTCTCAGAGTTAACTTATCTTGCATGATACTACAGTAGCATCCCCAGTTGTTTTTTTTTTAAGTTTATTTATTTATTCTGAGACAGAGATAGTGCCAGTGTGAGAGGGGGTGAGAGAGAGAGAGAGAGAGAGAGAGAGAGAGAACACTCCAAGTAGGCTCCGTGCTGCCAGTCCAGAGCCTCACATGGGGCTGAACTTAAGAAACCGTGAGATCATAACCTGAGCCGAAACCAAGAGTCAGACGCTTAACCTACTGAGCCACCGAAGTGCCCCAGTGTCCCCAGCTTATCTGTGGTTTTGTTTCCCACAGCTGCAGCACCCATGGTCAACAGGTTCAGAAGCAGATGATCCTCCTTCCGACTTTCTGTCAGAAGGCAGTAGCCTAATGCTATGTCACAATGCCTACGTCACTCACCTCATTCCATCTCATCACATACATATTTTATCATCTCACATCATCACAAGAAGAAGGGTTAGTATAAAATATGATATTTTGAGAGAGAGAGAAATCACATTCACATAAACCTTTATTACAGTATATTGTTATTACTGTTGTGTTATTATTATTATCTCTTACTGGGCCTAATTTATAAATTAAACTTTATTATATGCATGCACGTATACGAAAAAAACATAGTGTATATAGGGTTGGCTACTGTCCTCAGTTTCAGGCATCCACTGGGGGTCTTGGAACAATATCCTGCAGATAAGAAGGGACTACTGTATTTAGACATCAAAACTTCCTGAAATTCTTCTTCTACACATAAAAACTTATAGCAATGTCTATTCTATCACAGGCATTAAGGAGAATGTGAGTTTGAACTCCATTCATCCTTTTAATTTATGCTGCAAAAAAGCAAAAATTTGTTTTGCATGGCTTTATCTTTAAAAGTATATTTTTAAAATAGTATTAAGATATATTTTGTCAGAAAAACAAGGGTTTGCTTCTAAAAAACTCCTGACTGCCTTTAAGACATATAAAAATTTCCAGCCCTGTCAGTATTGACCAAGTTCCCCAAAGCCAAGACTATTTCTACATTAAGACATGTTATTTAATAATTAAACTGGGTTTAGGATTTATTTACAGTTATCTAGTACTAATTTGTAATATAATAAGCTCAGGTTCTCAATTTCAAATATAAATTTATTGAGATTATTTGTTTTAAAATGCATACTGTAGGTCTTACCTCAAATTGTGATTCTGCCTGATCTAATATTACAATTCCTTAGTTCTCACTTGGTATACATCAGTTTTGGACCTTGCTGGGTAACTAAGACAAATTTAATGACTGTTTTGCTACCCATAGTTAATTTAGAAAACACAACCCATATATTGATAATTAAGAACTGACCACAGGTAAATTTATGTCACAGCAAGTGTCAAAAAGAGAAGGAATAAAAAAAAAGAATAAATATCTAAGAGTTACAATGAACAAAGCTTAATGAAACTATTTTATGCGGCACTAAAAACCTACTATGTTTCACAGATACCAATTGACGGTCATAAATTCCATTGTTTTATGTGTCATAAAAGAAAAAATCTGCCAATTAAATAATGACTTATCATCGATTATATCACACATCCCAATTTCAGGTATTTTTAAATGTGAAAAAAGTGTTTCACAGGATCAGTGAAATATACAAGCAAGCATAGGAACTGGAATTACATGCTCTGAAACACTGTTTTCCGACTTTTTAAAGAAATGTATTCTTTCATCCCCCTTAATGAAAAATTATGACAAACATCAATAAAAAAAGAGAGAAATTCAGAACCACTATAGTCAGGGATAAGTGAGCAGTAGTCTCATTACTGCACTTAGGTTTACTCTCACTTCATCAACCCCCTGAGGTACCTAAATACCTCCACAGAACAGATTTGAAAATCACTGTCTGAAAAGACAATCGATTTTCAAAAATATGAAGAAATGTTATATAAGCATGGATGCATATTTACTCCACATTACTAACGGAAAATAGAGAATTATGTAATTTTCTGAATGTAAACTTGGTTTTTATGAACAGTCTAAATTTAGCCATAAAATATATCAAATATCAACATCCAATCATTTCAGTCAGTTCCATTAAAACTTCAACCTATAGTTTATGTTTTTTACGTAATTCCAAATAAATTTGTGCTAAAATGGCCAGTTATTCCAATGACATATTGAACCAGCCACAATCTGTAATGGTATGGTTAACAGAAAAGATTATAAGACATGTTTACTCGAAGACTCTGCTGTTTGGACATTTTGACATAAGGCATATTAACTGTTTTCTGCATTTTAATTTCACTCATTCATTTCCTTTTTTAGAAGACATTGCTGAACAGTTCTACGATGTTTTTGGTTTCAACAATATTTAATTCCTTTCAACATGGTTTATACTGATAATTATGATCCTGAAATTGAATTTTCTATATACACAATAGATGCTCTGAGAAAGGCATGATATGAACATAAGGAAGCCCGTAGTTTTACTTACTTTCCTCTCCACAGACACATACTCCATAATTTAAAACCAGGTGCTTGTGAGAAAGCTGGCTCATCATGCTTGCTGCTTCAAAGAAAGACTAAAGAAAAGAAAAAAAATACAAAAAATACAAAAGAATTATTGTTTGTGTCTAAAAATGTCCATAGGTCAGAGAGATCCCGTCTGTCATAAGAGAAATGCACTTTTTCCTTATCCTCAGGACACAGACAAGGCTAATGCGCTGTGGTTCCCTTAGATGGACTTGACACTTCTATCAACCTCGATGCTAGAGTTCATTCAGAGAAAGCCCCTGAGAAAGCCTGGAATAAGAAAATATCAGTGAGAGACAGCAATAGTGGTACAGGGCAATATGAATGATACAAGATCAGCAGCCTTAGACCCACAGCACCTGGAGGAGAGAACAGAGGCAGACGCCAGAGACACTAAGTAAATGGACGAGAGCTTCAAATAACTTCTCAAAGAATTAAGACTGATCACTGTGCAGATAAAATATCATGACAACTATGTCAGGCATGTTATTAATATCACTCTAACTCAACTAACCTCTGACTAGACCTTCTGGATACAGTTGTGAAGGATCACAACCACCAACACTGTGGTGTCCTGGGTTAGAAAAACTTTCACTTGTATGCTTCACGTCACCTTCCGCTAACATCATTTAAGACATGTTACTCACCACAAATGTTTATTATGTCATGTTTGGTGATGCTTTGCTATGTAAAGGACCCTGACAACTGACAAGTAGGTTTCTGCTGGCTAGCATCTCCAGATCATGCCCAGAGGCATCCGCATTTCACCTGAAGCATTCTTTAGGACAGTGCCTTTCAAAAATTTTTTTAAAAATAGATTAAACCATGGAAGAAATCTGTAGAAACCCATAAAGCTCTGGAGAACCAAGTTTGAAAGCCACTGGCTTAATATATGCAGAAATGTAGTAATACCCATAATACAATGTTATGAGTAATTAGTTTAGAAATAAGTTATTATTTAAAAAATCCTATAATTCTCTACACCCCCACCCCCAGAAAGCATCCTCAGAAAGGTCCTTGATATGTATACTTTTAAAAATTACAGTTTTGAAAAGCTGCATGCAGGGCGCCTGGGTGGCGCAGTCGGTTAAGCGTCCGACTTCCGCCAGGTCACGATCTCGCGGTCCGTGAGTTCGAGCCCCGCATCAGGCTCTGGGCTGACGGCTCGGAGCCTGGAGCCTGTTTCGGATTCTGTGTCTCCCTCTCTCTCTGCCCCTCCCCCGTTCATGCTCTCTCTCTCTCTGTCCCAAAATAAATTAAAAAACGTTGAAAAAAAAAAAAAAAAAAGCTGCATGCATGAATGTGCTGTGTCCATATGATTGCATATGTTTAAATGTCATGAACTACATGAGCTATACAAAGAATATACACACCTCTGAATAGTTTCTGTGTGCTTTATCCAGAACTTTTAAAAGAACTTCTGTTTCATGCAGTTGACCATAGTCTCCTACTTCTCTTCTTACACCTTTAAAAATTTTTGTAAAAGTGCCTTGCCCAAGGCTTTCATTCTTTAAAAGAAAAAAAGGAAAAATAAGAATCAGCAAAGATGAAGAAAGATATAGGAATTAGGAAATATGTTTAATGACAAAGGGTTTTTAAAAATCCATAAGCAAATATTAACTGTACTTTGTAATAAAAGACAGAACATAGGGATTAATGAATAAAGTGCATTTTGGTTCCACCATGTTCTTAAACCCCCTGAATTAGCTATAACTATCACTTTTTCATAGTGTCAGTGTTTACCTACATTTATTTGCACACGAATATTTTTGTTTGCCTTTCATAATAGTGAAAGGAAGTACAGTCTGGTCTGTGGAGGCAGAGAGAGTGTGGAACTCCTAGTTGTATGACGTTTTGCGGCTATTTGATCTCTGTGCTGCAGGTATCCTGGTTTCCTTATCTCGGGAATGCGGATAATCAATTTTGCATATTCTTGTTATGAGCAATAAATTAATAAATACATGAAAGCACTTAGTACAGTCCATGCCACACGGACTTGATAAGCGTTAGTGATTACTGCTATCACTAGTGTTTCTTGCTTATCCTTACAAAACAGTTGTTGAAAGACTGCACCCTGAAGTTGGGCTGTCGGTGTTCAAACTGAAGCTCTACTGTTACTGGTTTTGTAATGTTAGGTCATGTAGCAACTCTCTGCTTGCTGTTATTTACAGGAAGATTCAAGTCTTTATAATTCTGTATAATTCCATCTACTGTGTCCTTACGGACCTCAGACATCAGTTATTCTTCCTCATTCCACTCTCTGCATCCCTTAATCTCTTTCATAATTTCCATTTCTTTCTCCCTATCTGCTGCACCTGAAAATTTTTCAGATTTTGCAATTCACTAATTCTCCCTTCAACAATGGATAATCTCCTTATTTTGTTTTAACGTCAATGAGCATATTTTTCACTTCTATATTTTCCTTTCTCCAAATTGTTCTGGTCTTTTTGATAATGTCTTGGTTTTTTCCCCATGTTTTCAACTCCATTTGTGTCTTTAAACATACATATATATTTTATAAACTCAATCTGAAAAGTCTGTTATATGAAGTTCTTAAGAGGTCTAATGTAGATGTTTGTTGGTCTGCTGACTCTTGCCTAATTCTGAATTATTTCCTTGAATGTTTTACAATTTTTGATTAAAAGCTCATGTTTATTTTCTTTGTGGGGATTCTGGGTGGCCTAGGATAAGAGTATGTTCTTCCAAAAAGATTTTGTATTTGCTTCTTCCAAGCATCACAGGGTAACACTTTTATTTTAATGTATTGGCTTAGGGTTTCTCAGACTATGCAGATAGTATAAAGAAATCGAAACTGGAAAGCTTATAGTTACAAATTCTCAGGAGAGACTTTTTTTCTCTAAGAACCCAACAAAAGCAGACAACACTCCCTTTCTTCTCCTTTTCCTAGTGGATGAATTTTTCAAAATCCATGTTGTTTTACTGGGGATGTATTTATTTGAGGGTCCTGGTTTTATTCTGAGATGGTCTCACTTTTAACTCCTGGTCTTGTGGAGGCCTTATAAGGCTTGGCCCTTCTTCGTGTTGCTTGTGATCTTAATTCCCTTGTTTAATGAAACAAATCCCAACCCCCCAACATCATCCTGCAGCCCAAACATCAGCTCTTATGCACACTTGGTTTTCAGTTCCTTCTTTATTTTTAACTCCATGCATTTCCCTTACTTTCTTGAGAACTTAAGAATTAAGACATAGGTCTTTTGTAGAAGAAGATTTTTAAGTTTTAATTTAAGATTTAAAAAGAAATATTTTTAATTTTTTTAAGTTCATTTATTTTTAGAGAGAGAGAGCATAGCAGGGGAGGGGCAGAGAGAGAGAGAGAGAGGAAGAGAGAGAACCTCAAGCCAGCTCTGTGCTGTCAGTGCAGAGCCTGATGTGGGGCTCAATCTCATGTACCCATGAGATCACGACCTGAGCCAAAATCAAGAATTGGACACTTGCAGTGCCTGGTGGCTCAGTCAGTTGGGTATCCAACTTTGGCTCAGGTCATGGTCTCACAGTTCATGGGTTCAAGCTCCGTGTAGGCTCTGTGCTGATGGCTCGAAGCCTAGAGCCTGCTTCAGATTCTGTGTCTCCATCTCTCAACTGCCCCTCTCTTGCTTGCACTCTGTCTCTCTGTCTCTGTCTGTCTGTCTGTCTCTCTCTCAAAAAATGAATGGGCATGAAAGAATGGGAGGGGAGTGGACACTTAAATAACTGATGCCCAGATGCCCCTTGCTCATTTCTAATTCAAGTTTGGTATCACATTTTCACAAGAAATAAAAATACTTAAACTGAGATAAAATTTTGATAATATAGGTTATAATAGGATAGTTCCAAATGTCACATGAATATAATGTGGGATAGGAAATCAAGAAAACAGTTGTTTTACAAGGACAAAAAGGACAATAATTAGCATCTAATGACTTACAAATATCAAATCTTCATTTCTGATTTTGTGAAACACCATTTGGTTCACATTATTATGCCTCTGTAATGTTGGTGATGTTGGTACATCAGAAACGCCATTGGTTCTAAAGACTAGAAGATTTGATTTATCTGTTTAAAAAAAAAATGAAAAAAATATATATAACCAAACACACCGAGGATATAAACTGCTCCAAAGGAGTAAAATAAAATGTGTTCTATACATAAGAAACACTTACAACTTGTTCATTTCTCCAACAAAGAGAAATTTATTTTAGGAATTTATTCATTGGGCTTTGATGCATTTTAACCAGTTATTTCAAACATTCAAAACTGTAATGATTTCCTTAATTAACATAATTTTTCAGGAATTTTAATAACAATTTTTAATAAACCTCTTATTCCAAGGGATTTATAATCTTACTATCGTTATTTTAAAAGTATAGAAATTAAAATTCTAAAAGAGCATCAAAGTTTTTACTTAGAACAACATACGAGATTTGGCAGAGGAGTCTTTCAGTAAGTGATTTTATACCAAGTGATTGTCATTTCTTAAATGTCATTTCAGCATTATGGAACTTCAAGTGACATATAGACTTAAATCAAACTGAATAATCCTATCTGAGGATCCTTATACAAGAGAACAAGACAAAATTAATTTGTGTTTGGAGCTGCTTCTCTCATATTTCTTTTGTAATCGATACACTGAAGATGCCTTTTACCATATACACAATCCATGACCAGTATTTTAATACTAACTAGAAAATTATTTTACCTTTCAACTTTGGGGGGCAGCATTTAGTAAACTGGAAAATTATACTGTCTGAGCGAACAGTTTCCATCTGGTAGCAATTCAAAAGATCTTTAAGATTACTGAAGTTCTTCTTGGTCCCACTGAGGTTGTATTCTCCATTCTCATTTTTTGTAATCAAACAATGCTTATATTCGATGACATTATCTCGCTAAATAAGTTTAATTATAAAGACAGAGGGAAAAATCACAATGGTCGCCACAGTAATTATTGTGATAAAAATGTTATCACAGAAACAACCAACAGAACATTTAGACATATGAAGTGTGAGTCCTAACACAGTGCTGGTATAGGGTGAGAGACGTGCCTGGTTCCTCAAAAAGGTATCTGATGATAATACCAACCTTACATAATGGCTCAACAGTTGATTTTCTTAAAAAGCAAGTAAGAAAGCAATGATAATTATAATACCATCCTTAAAAACTTCCCATCATTTACAAGACAAAATCTAAAAGTAACTTATAAATAAGGACTTCCAAGAGCAGGCTTCAGCCTCTACCTCCAACCTCACCTTCTACTGGAGCCAACATATAACCTGTTCTAGCTGTATTAAGCGACTTTAAAAATTTCAAGCAAATGCCATGCTGTTCTCTACGTATGACTATACATCCTCTCCTTCTGAGCAATGGACTTTTAGACACTTCTTTTTTATTTAATTTTTACTCTTGAGACAATGCGAGAGACAGAGTGCAAGCCGCGGACGGGCAGACAGAGGGAGACACAGAATCTGAAGCGGGCTCCGGGCTCTGACCTGTCAGCCCAGAGCAGGACGCGAGGCTCGAACTCATGAACCGTTGAGATCATGACCTGAGCTGAAGTCAGACACTTAACTGACTGAGCCACTCAGGCGCCCCTAGACATTTCTTAACACTAGGGTCAAGTATCATCTTTTCTGTGAGGTACTCCCTAACAACCCTGACCCCATTTCATACGCAAAGATGATTACCCATTCACTGTACCACTACTGTATTTGCATAATTAACTCTCCTGGAGATTTTAATATTTTCAGTTTTTCAGTGTTTGTTTTATGTGCTATACTATGAACTTCTTTATTCACCTATTTTTTGAGCTACTTATTACCATATTCAACCTCCTTAAAACCACTTATGAAATGAAACTGACAAAATACCCCAAATCTTTCCTACTCCAAAAGCTCTTCCTTAATTGCAACCCTTTTTTGTTGTTGTCTATGTTTGTCTATACTGACTAATTACAATGCTCAGTTTAGTACTTCTTTGATATATCTTCCTATTTTTGTTTTCCCAAAAGATACATTTCTTAAAGCAGGGTTATGCCATACACTCTCTAGTATACAGCCCTCATATTAGGTTGAGCAAATAAAGTAAACATAAAAAAAATACATTTTGAATTGATGGTTAAATATGTTGGACTGCTATATATTACAGTAAAAAGATACAATGAAATTAGGATAGATTATTAGTAATATTAAATGCTAAACTTATCAAGTAACCCACCTTATATACTTATGGACAATTAATCTACTCGATATGCTAAATATAAAGTGACTGAATTTTATAAAAATTAAAATAATTGAATAACCAAAACATTACTTTGTATACTTTTGTAAGTAAGAAAATTTTGGAAGCTGCTATAAAGTTTCTCAAGATTTATACTATGAGGGGCGCCTGAGTGGCTCAGTCGGTTAAGCATCCGACTTGCACTCAGGTCATGATCTCACAGCTTGAGACTCTGAGCCCCGCATTGGGCTCTAGGCTATGGCTCAAAGCCTGGAGCCTGCTTCAGATTCTGTGTGTGTGTGTGTGTCTCTCTCTCTCTCTCTGTCCGCCCCCCCACCCCACCACGCTCACACTCTGTTTCTTAAAAATGAATAAACATTTAAAAAAAAAAATTTTTTTTAAAGGGAGGGTTAATGGGGGAGTGGGAGGGAGGGGAAAGTGGGTGATGCGCATGAGGAAGGCACCTGTTGGGATGAGAACTGCGTGTTGTATGAAAACCAATTTGACAATAAATTTCATATTAAAAAAGAAAAAAAATTTTAATTAAAAAACAAAAAAAAAGGGAAAAAGAAAAAAAAAGATTTATACCCTGAAACTGCCTTATAAGTAAGAGTATCTTTTTAGATATTTGGGGTAGTAAACAATGTTAGATGAGATTCAAAATTACCTGTATTAACAGTGTGGTTTCATTGTAGTTTTATCCTTAAAACATATACATGGTAGATCATTATTCTTAATACTGGAAAACCACTAGTTAAACAAATTATGTTTATTTGTTATTGACCTATTTCATTCTAATTCTATAACCAATTACCATAAAAGGAAAATTTGCTTCTGATTCATTTGGTTCTGTGTTTTGGTAAAGATCTCCATTTTTGCAAAAAGAGACTTGAAGAGACTTGGTCAAATTCGACACGCCAGTAACATCCAAATGTCAAAAAATAAAATAAATTTCAGGGGCAACTGGGTGGCTCAGGTCATGATTCGTGGTTCGTGGGTTTGAGCCCCCCCCCCTCAAGCTCTGTGCTGACAGCTCAGAGCCTGGAGCCTGCTTTGGATTCTGTGTCTCCCTCTCTCTCTGCCCCTCTCTCACTTGTGCTCTCTCTCTCTCAAAAATAAATAAATAAACGTTTAAAAAAATGAAATAAATACCAAATGAAAAGACATTATAAATAATTTTATATAAATCCTAGGAATTATATCTTATTTTTTTTTAAGCTTATTCATTTATTTTGAGAGAGAGAGTGACAGCATGAGTTGGGGAAGATCAGAGAGAGAGAGAGAATCCCAAGCAGTCTCCTCACCGCCAGCACAGAGCCTGACGCAGGGCCCATCTCACCAACCGTGAGATCATGACCTGAGGCCAAAATCAAGAAATGGACGCTTAACCGACTGAGCCACCCAGGCGCCCCTGCATCTTGTTTATTGATACAGAATCTCTGAGGTTAACTAAGCATTATTATTCTAGTTATCATATCCAGAGCTGTCATTCTGAGTATTAAAAAAAAGAAAAAATGGTAGATAAACATGAGGGGGAAATTATACAGGCTAAATAAAGATGTTACCTTTGCCAGAGGAGGGGAGTGGGATGGGAAATGAAATTTTAAAAAAAAGTTACCATTTATTGTGAAATACTAACCTCGACAGCAAAAGTCAGAAAATATTTATTAAAGTCCTTAGGACTGCATCGAAGTACATAGAGTCCAGTCTGATTACCTGCTTTCTTCAGTTTACTGATGGCAAAATCCATTCTAAAGGTAAAGAAGTAATTTGAATAATATAGCAAGTCCCATGACACTAAGACCAAAATGTAATCTAAGAGATCAAAAGTCAAATCTAAAAGTCTCAGACTTTTTATAAGTCTCCTCTATTTTATATGCTTATCAATTACCTTGTAAGGAAAAGTATTACAGTACTTTTTGCGATAAGTTCAAATCAATTTTTAACAATTTCAAAGCTATTTTGTGATAAGTTCAAATCAATTCAAGGGTTTTAAACACAAATAAAAGGTATAGTAAGATACAGAAAATCACTAAGAACATTTTGTTCATTTGAATTTTCTGTCTTATAATTAAAAATTTCATTTTTTTAAAAACCATGTTCACTCCCAGAAAACTTCATTTAACTATGCAAACAACATATCATAAAACACTTATGTCTTTGCTACCATCGCAATTACTAGTATAAAAATTTATATGCCTTATTTTAGTATTTAATACCAAAGTATAATAGAAGACCTATGGCAAGTAACAAAGATTACTGATTTTCAAATTTTACTATATGTTTTATTGAAGCTGGACATCTTGAAAGAAAAGTCAAAAGGTAATCTATATGAAAGCAGGAAAAATCTGTTTCATTCATCACTGTATTTCTCACACACAAACCAGTGGCACATATTAGGCACCCAGCAAATGTTCTATAAATAAATGAAAGAATGCTTGAATGGATGGATGAAGAATGAATGAATGAATGGTAGGAGTTTTTAAATACTAAATACGTAAGTTATAGAATGTTCAAGTAGTGCAACTTTTTCATAACAACCATACTTACTATTAAACAGATTAGAGGTATAGACAGAAACAAGTCTTAAACATCAGTCCGGATACGTTTTTCTCAAATATTTAATTAAGGGTAGGTTAAGGTCAAGACACATATGCTCACACTTCCAGACTATTTCTTCTTTACAAGTCTTTCAAGCCTGGTACCAATCCGAAAGTACATACAGGCTGAGCGATAACTAAAACTTGGGCTAAACAGATGCTGTGCGGGACACTTGGCTTTATCCAGTACTACAGTCAGGGTCTGTCCCTGTGTGGATCCATATGGAGCCAGCAGCCACAGGGCACTATTTAAGTACAAAGTTATTAAAACTACATTCAGTTTCAAAACCCAGTCCCTCAGCTGTACTAGCCACATCGTGAATGCTAACTGGCCACAAGTAGCCAGCGACTACTGTATTGAACAGCACAGAAACAGAGCGCTGTCACTTTCATCCCCGCACAAAGCATTGCACGCCACTCACTCATCTTCGAAACAGGGACACCACAACACATCTTGTGAACACAAGTTTTCAGTAAGAGGAGCTGGATTATCAAAAAATAATGATTACTAAATTTTGCACTGTGGTTCCTCTGCAGTATTTCAAAATTAATGAAATATAAATTGGATGATTTTTTTAAAAAAAATTAACACTCAAGAGTTACTTAAACACACCTAGGCAGCTAAACACCAGGCTGTACAATTTAAGTCTTATAGGCTTCGATACAGAAAGCAAGTGACATCCTAAATAATTCTAATTATTATACAATCCGATTGCAAATCAACTTTTGTTAAGGAAAAGAAAAAACTACTTCTGTGAAATTAAGGTTAGTATTTTGTTCCTAAACTCCTAAACCTACGTATATCACTTCGTTGTAAAAAATTCTTTGTCAGTATCTAATTGACTTTTTAAAAAAATTACTTTTAAAGTCTGTATTACTCACAAAATCGGGCCATGACAGTTGCTTTGTATATTTTCAAGCACCATCGGAGGAGCTACTTCTTTACAGAGGTAATGATGTGCATCCGCGGTTAATCTGTAATAGCCATCAATTAATGACACAAAGGATAAAGCTTCTCTTAATGAGCTTAGTTCAATTTCCTAAGCAGAGAAAAGAAAAGGAAATAATAAATATCATTTAAAAGGTCAACTGCATGTTACATATTGAAAATTCTCTCCACTCCATGTCATTAGATGAATTCTCTTAATTTTCTTATAAATTGCTCAAATGTCTTTTATGCCTCCCAATTACCCAATATGAATTATAAATTCTTATGTATGATATTTTACACTCCTCAAATATGGGCTTATCACATCTTTCTAGTTCACTTTTATCCATAATTTTGCTGTATTTCCCAATACCCCAATTAGACAAATATGCCAGTCATCTCAATTAGAAATCTAGCTGGTCTGGTATAAAAGTTGGTATTAATTAGAAATAATAAGTATTTATTTTTACATACCAAGTATACACTACTAAGGTTAAAACATTCATGCTGTAAACTCAAATGTATATAGTATAAACTAAAATCATATATAGCTATGCCATGATTGTATCATACATACGTAAGTGGGCATATAATCAGCCTAAAATGCAACATCTCTTACAATGGAAAAATCCTTATTTAATAGAAGCAACTTCGCCTAAAATCAGGAATAAGAAATAGGAATAGAAAGCCCAATACTTAATACTGTGTTGTACTGTATTTAGTTAACATAATTAGACCATAGAAAGAAATGTAAGACTAGAAGTATCTCTATTTGGAGATTATATATTTGTGTACTTGGGAAACCCAGAAGAAGACAACTATTAAACTACTACATCACAAAGATGATTCACTGGGAGATAGGATATACAAGTCAACAGCTTTCACACATATAAAAAGTAGTCAGATTGTGTAATGAGAAAATAGGCCCATTTATAATAGCAACCCAAACATAAAATAGTACCTAAGATTAAACTTAACCCAAAAATGTACAAAATCAATTAAAAGCAGAAAAGAAAATTAGTCAAAGGTTATAAAAAGACAATCTGCAGAAGAAGACATACAAACAGCTGGTTTACAAACACAAGTAAGAGCTTGCTCAATCTCAGGTTCTAATTAAGCAAATTAAATATAGCACAGGACAGCGATTTTTTTTTTTAATTTTTTTTCAACGTTTTTTATTTATTTTTGGGACAGAGAGAGACAGAGCATGAACGGGGGAGGGGCAGAGAGAGAGGGAGACACAGAATCGGAAACAGGCTGCAGGCTCCGAGCCATCAGCCCAGAGCCTGACGCGGGGCTCGAACTCCCGGACCGCGAGATCGTGACCTGGCTGAAGTCGGACGCTTAGCCGACTGCGCCACCCAGGCGCCCCAGGACAGCGATTTTTATCCATCAGTTTGGTAAAATATTTAAAACCTGATAACATTCAAGGAATCTCCAATGAACATGATGGTACCAATCTCTCTTCAGGGTAGTGACTTTGTTTCCTTTGGATACACACCCTGAAGTGGAACTCCTAGAACAGGATGCTAAATTTTGTGTGAAGTGTATTTCACCACACTTTTAAAGATAAAAAGAAAGATGGGGCACCTGGGTGGCTCAGTAGATTAAGTGACCGACAGGTGATTTTGGCTCAGGTCACGATCTCACGGTTCGTGAGTCTGAGACCCACGTCAGGCTCCACACGAGCAGTGCACAGCCTGCTTGGGAGTCTCTCTCTCCTTCTTCCTCTCTCAAAATAAACTTTAAAGACAAAACAAAACAAAAATTTTAAAAAAGGGTCTCCTGGGTGGCTCAGGCAAGTGTCTGACTTTGGCTCAGGTCACGATCTCACGGTTCATAGGTTCAGGCCCCACGTCGGGCTCCGTGTGGATGGTGCGGACCCTGGAGCCTGCTTCCGATTCTGTGTCTCCCTCTCTCTCTGACTTCCCCTGCTCACTTTCTCTCTCTCTCAAAAATATTAATAAACATTAAAAAAGTAATAACAAAAATAAAGCCAACAAGTCCAAATACCATCCCATAAAGTACATTATGTTACTCCAGGATGTTCATATTAGCATCAACGAACTCTTCTAGAAATACTTATTCTTTTATAAATACCACACTTACAGAATGAAGGCATCCCCTGACAGAACCAGGTAAGCAATTTAAGAGCAGAGTATAAGGGAATTTAGTTGCTCCCTTTCAGTTAAAATAAGCAGGCTTTCTAACGACACTTATCATGCTGAGCACTGTGTGATGTACAGGATTATCAAATATAACATTATGTGTCAACTACACTACAGTAAAAAATTTTTTTAATAAAAAACAAAATAAGTGGGTTTTCTGAAGCTGACCAAATAAAGAGAAAGGACCATCTTTTACAACCAATCACGTGTTACAGCTTAGGTAGGGCTAACCTGGGACTGGTTTTGTTATGTGAATCCCAGAAAGCACTGTTTTAATGAGGCAGCATGACTGGCATTATGCACATCCCTACTGATAAAAGGAATGTCGTCAGGACTGAGCATTACAACAGGGAACTGACACAGCCCACAGCAGGGGAGTGGAGGAACTGCTAACCTGCCAATCATAAAAATGAGTGAGAAACACATTAATGCTCAAGACATTCTGGGAAGATTGTGTTGGTGGCGATACAAAAGCTAGCTGTACCCAAAAACTTGCTAAAGTGATGTTTACATTTAGAGTTATATTTAAAACTATCATCAGAATTCCTACAAGAAAATAACTCTGGTTTCAGGACTCTAAAACACTTATTTCCGACAACTGTTAAACGTAATCATTATGTAACTATAGAGCAAACTCACCAGATTTTTACCATCTTGCTTATGGATAGTTACAATTCTACTTTCGTTTGAGCCTTCTTGGTTTCCTTGTTTAATAGTCACATCAATGATATCAGGAAAGTCACAATATAACTGTAAATCCTATAATTAAGAGCATTTGAAATTAAAAACAGGTAGAACTAAGGGAGCCATTTTAAAATAAGACTATGAAGGACATAACATTCATTCCAAATTCTTTAAAATAAAAAAGTATTGACAGCAACAGATCGGCATTAAATGGGATTCCCTCCCTTGACAGTCTAACCCTAAGACTTACTGTGTCTTGTTTACCAAGAACTATGCTACAGTACCCTTCAATCCAATCAACATGGATAGGAACTACTGGCAGAAAGTTGAAGTTTAACCAAGAAAGAGTGAACGTAATCTAATAATAATCCAAGAACATAGATATGAACAAACTTAAAACTTGTAGTGTAAGACTTAAAAAAATAACAAGTAGACATCATCTTAAAATCAATTAAAATTAAACTTTTCCAATTAAACTTTATGATTGTGCTTATTATCAATAATGGTAAAATTTTAAAAAGAGGCAAAACTACCTTAAAAATCACTTTTAGAATTCAAGCCCTTTTGGAAACTGTAAGAACACCATTACTAATATTTGTCATAAAAAATAAATACAAAACCATTTAAGAACAATAAGAAAAGAATTACAGACATGACCTTGATGGTTTCACAGTATTAAAACTTCCACTTTTATCAATGAGAGAAGAGAATCGCAAGTTCATGTTTCAAATGAGAAAAATTACTTTGAAAAATTACTTTGTTTCTATTGCCATTCACTTAAATTAACAAAGAAGGAGAACATATCATTAAGGATTACCTGTTCTGTCAGTGTCTCACTTTCTTTATGTTTCCCTCTTGACCACTGAATTCCACCGTTTCCAGTTATTACAATGGTTGCAAAAATCTCCTCACCTGAAGGACCTCTTCCAGGTTCTTTTACTTCAAATTGCTCTGTGTAGAAGGCAGACTGAAGTGTTTCCAGATTTATAAGATACTTAAGTTTCAAGTTTCTGGCAGTGGCTTTGCAATGGCTGAACTGCTCAATAAATCTGCGAAATCTATACCTTATTCTCTTCCTTGTCAAAATATGATAGTCTTGGATCTTTGCTCGAACACATTTTGGTAAGAATGTCTTGTAGCTATGGATAAAGAACACACAGAGAAAGACAAAACAAACTGGAACACAAATCTAAAATGAAATTGAAAGAGAAATTAGCACCTTTCTCCACGACAGGTAAATGCAGCAGTGCAGGAAGCAGTCAAGTGGAGAAAGGGGACAGGGCTGGCACTGATATAGTATAAATCCTGAAGGTTTTGTCTGAAGACGTGAAAATATACACAAATTCTGAGTTACCACAAATGTTTAGAACAGGATATGTTAATTTTCTTCCCTAATGAAATGAAGACTTAGTCTAGTTAATAATGGAGTCTCTAAAAATTTGTTTTCTCTGATCATCTTACGCATCATTTTTTGGGCACTGTGTTGCAAATATTTCCTATGATGCCATACACCAAAATGTATCTGAATTCTGGAAACTGTTACATTTTGTTGGAAGCCACTGTTGTTCCTTATGCAAACATATTTCTTTGGTATACATTATTTTCTAGGTCATTTTCTTTTTTTTTTTTTTTTCAACGTTTATTTATTTTTGGGACAGAGAGAGACAGGGCACGAGCGGGGGAGGGGCAGAGAGAGAGAGAGACACAGAATCGGAAACAGGCTCCAGGCTCTGAGCCATCGGCCCAGAGCCTGACGCGGGGCTCGAACTCCCAGACCGCGAGATCGTGACCTGGCTGAAGTCGGACGCTTAACCGACTGCGCCACCCAGGCGCCCCCTTTTTTTTTTTTTCTAGGTCATTTTCAATAACTCCTAATAATTCCTTTGCAATCAAAACGATTCCACTTAGAAATGACTCTTCAGTAATTCTGCCTCGTTGTAAAACACCCTAAAGAAGAGAGATAACTTCCCTCCTGCTCAAATATCTGACAAATGAAGAAAATGTTATTTCTGAAGGTACAACTACATTAAATTTCCATGCCTTCCCATGTGCTAATCCTTCTTCCCATCACCCGTCTCCTATCTGGTTGGCTCTTACTTATTCCAAAAGTCCCAGCTCAAGCATCATCCAATCCAGGTAACCTCTCTCAATGACTATATTAGATGGTCCTCCCTTTGTCAGACAGTATTCTGTGCACCATTCCATAGTATCACTTATCACTCTATCCTGTACTTCAGTATTTATAGCTAGTACTTGAGCTGACTCATGCTGAGAGCTTATTATTACAACAGAAGACTACTGAGCTCACTGCTAAAGAGCCATCATTAAAGTTGAAGTTATATAAGGCTATAAATAAATTATATTAAAAATATAGGTAATACTCAAAATGTATCACTTTCGAATTATTTTACATTTAAAATTTTATTTTACATTTTACTACTAGGCTTTTGAGGTTGTTTACATCTCTCATACATGAGGGGTGAAAAAGACCGGCTATTGTTCGTCTCTTCCCGATTCTACATTCTGGCACGTCAGGTTGATACCCTGAAACTGGCCATAGACAGGATTTATACCACGTATATCAGCAAAGACAACAAACAAATCACATCTTTGGTTTTTTCGAGAACTGGCTGTTACACATGGGCCAGCAAACCCCTGCTTTTCCCTTCCCTAAAGTACCTGAAGCCCCCGGAGGAACACTCTGTTCCTTACTTGACTAGCACAGCTGCTGGAGACTCACTGATGTGGCAGACAGGGCAGGAGAAACTCAGAATCACCAATTTCAAACATGCTTGCAGCATCACCATCAGTTTTACAACACTTCTCTGGTTCAACACATTCTCCGAAGTTCTACAACTATGTCCACCCTCTGAAATTTCCCCAAACCGCCTACCTTTCGTCTGCCTGAACCCTCGGCTGAATTCCTCCTTACTTTCATCAAGCGACTTCATCTCTCTCCTAGAGGTAAAAAAGCTTCTTTAGGGGCGCCTGGGTGGCGCAGTCGGTTAAGCGTCCGACTTCAGCCAGGTCACGATCTCGCGGTCCGGGAGTTCGAGCCCTGCGTCGGGCTCTGGGCTGATGGCTCGGAGCCTGGAGCCTGTTTCCGATTCTGTGTCTCCCTCTCTCTCTGCCCCTCCCCCGTTCATGCTCTGTCTCTCTCTGTCCCAAAAATAAATAAACGTTGAAAAAAAAAAAAAAAAGCTTCTTTGAGCAGAGCTCCCTCAATATCTGGCTAGCAAACCTACAGACATGGGCACTCATTCCCTCCTCCTTCGCACCTGCTACAATAAATGACGTAAAGTCCCTTCTTTGATTTGTATTTACCTGGGGCCTCTCTCTTCCTCTCTATACATCCACCCTCTGGGATGTTTTACCCTCTTGATCCTCTTCGATCCACAAAATACCAACGTCGGCCCCACCTTAAACGTAAAATCTCTTTATCCCACATGTCCCTCCAGCTACGGCCTATCTGGGCTGTTTTTTAGAGTTTATACAGCCATTTCCACTTACTCTTCAATTCACTCCAGTCTCACTTCTGATCCATCATTTCACAGAATATGCTTTTGCTAAAATCAAGAAAAACTTCCAAGTTGCTAAAATCAAATTCCCACATTCGTCTTATTTGTTATTTTTCAGTAGCATCCTACCGCACTGTTAAGGAGCAGCACCTCTCCTTAAACTCTCTCCCCTTAGTTTTCCTGATTCTATTCCCGTCTCGTGGGATACTCCTCAGTCTTCTTCACAGGTTCATTCCCCTTTGCCTGGTGACTAAATGTTAAAGTTCCTCAAGACTTTATTATGGGCCCTCTTCTCTTATTTATACTCTCTTTCTCTCTAGATTCTCTATATCCAAATGACTCTGATATGTGTCTGCAGCATTGACCTCTAAACTCCCTATCCGTATCTTCCAAATACAAGTCAATCTACACATTTAATTTCAATGTCCCCAAAACTGCTTAAACGATGTGTCAAACCAAACTCCTGAGTCCTGCTAATGCCCCTAAAAGATCCTCTTACAGCTTTCCTATCTAAGTAAACAGCACCAATAAGCATCCTTGGTGACACATTCTCCTTCAATCCCCATTATTCCATTCATCACCACATTCCCTTGATTTACCTTCTAAATATTTCTCTTAGTTGCCCACTTTTCTCATTACCAACTCATTACGAACAGCATCGCCTGGAGGAAATACTGTAACAGCCTTACCCTCTGGGCGACCAGCATTTTCATTTACTCTTTCCACTGTCTGATTTGTTTTCTACACTGGAGTCATCGGGATCTTTTAAAAACACAAATTTAATCATTCCACCCTTGCTTAATCCTCTTGCATATTTTCCGAGTGTTATTAACCTTGTCAACATAGCTCTAAGGTCCTAGGTTCTGGTCTAGCCCCTGCTTCACCTCCTGCTGATAACTCTTTGGGTTCTAGCCATACTGATTCTCTTTACTCTTCCTATGCTCCCTTCTGCTACAAGGCCTTTTCCACGAGTCTCCACACAATCCATCACTCCCCACTCTGCCCATTAAATTCTACTCTTTTTTCAGATTTTAAAAGTCACACTCTGAGGGCGCCTGGGTGGCTCAGCCAGTTGAGTGTCCGCCTTCAGCTGGGGTCATGATCTCACAGCTTGTGCGTTGGAGCCCCATGTCAGGCTCTGTGCTGACAGCTCGGAGTCTGGAGCCTGCTTCGGATTCTGTTTGTAACTCTCTCTCTGCTCCTAACCCACTCACATTCTGTCTCTGTCTCTCTCAAAAATAAATAAACATTAAAAAAAAAAAGTCACACTCCGTTTCTTTTCATAACAATTAATTATATATAAATAAGCAAATATATAAAATTTAATAAAAGTCTGGATAGCATAGAGGAGAGCCTCAGGAAGCACAGAATAAACACTGAAAAGATTTAAAAATAGAATCAGAATACAAAATGATTCTCACTTTATCTACTTCAGTAAAAAACATTAGTTGCCAGGAGACTTACTAAATTTGGAATGCGATTTACATAAACATTTCACAAAAATGCAAAATACACTGCCATCAATGACTACTTTTTAATACGGCTTTTGAAAACGTATTTGGATATAAAAAGAGGAGTTTAAAATAACACACACAACAAGGCTTTCTACTTTGATGCCTGGCATAAAGGACCCGGCACACATCCTGTGGGAATACCATAAGAATGTGTGATTCCTGAACATGATGAATCCACTTCAGCGTCATACTATCAGAACTAGCTAGATTTGTTAGAAACATTAAAATTTTTTCAAGAGACTTAAAGCTATTAACTCTTGAAGCATAAAAACATTTTTCCCCATGCTTTTCTTAGATTGAGTTTTTAGAGAATTCTAAACTTGAGGTTCCTAAAGGCTCTGAAATTGAGCCTTGGCTTAGAAACGATACTATTTTTTGTACTATGAAATAAAATCTGCATCTTATTATTATAGTTGGAGTAGGATTAGAAACTTTATTATTCACTTAGTTTTTTAGGAAAGGGAGTCCAGTGAGATGAGCTGAGTAGCTCAGTTGCTATGTAAGCGGCCTTGATCCTGGCCTGATATTTACAAACTCAGCAGTCTCCTTTAAACTCTTTGCATTCTCGAGTTCTTTTCTTCCCACCCTTTAGAAACTTAGATTTTAAAGAGCAGATAAAGAATGAAAATACAAAAATCTTATGCATTTCCCTCACTTTCTACACTCTAACACCTAAGCCATCATGTCCAATTAGGAGTTGGCATACAAAACAGCATCTGACACACACACGCACAAAGAGCTGCACACACACGCACAGGTGCACATGCACACCCAGACGCATGTGCTCACAGACAGGGACACATCTAACACACGGGTACAGACAAAGAGATGCACCTTACATGCATTTTTTTTTAAGTCTGGGAGGGAATATATATTTTATTATACTAATCAGAGATCCATATCCTAGTGGATATTTCTGAGAACGAAACAGTTTATTTCATTCTGTCAGCAACTTATCATTTATCTATTCTCCTACCAATCTTGAATAGTTTAACACTGAGTAGAGTTTCCTGATTATTTCTCAGAAATAAGCACTAAATGGGAATTCAGAAAACATCAGTTGAGTTAAACTATATTAAAAAGGCAAGCAATGTAGGAATGATTTGCTTCAGGACAGGCAGATAGTATTTATCTAATATTAACATGTCATGGCATAAAAAACAAAAGAAAAATAAATCAGATTACTTCAAAATTTAAACTTTTGTATTGGAAATGATGCTTTCAAGAAAGTGAAAAAATGATCCAAAGAATAGGGAATATATCTGCAAATCATACATACAGTAACTTTCATCTGGAAACTTGTAACCAGAATTATGTAAAGGACTCTTACAACTCAATAATAAAAAAAATACTGAGTTGTACATTTATTTATTTTTAAATATTTATTTATTTTGAGAGAGAGAGAAAGAGAATGCAGGAGAAGGCAGAGACAGAATCCACACTCATAGTGTGGAGTCCGACATGGACAGGTTCCGACAGGTTCCACACTCACAGTGTGGAGTCCGACATGAGGCTCAATCTCACGAATCGTGAGATAGTGACCTGAGCCAAAACCAAGAGTCAGATGCTTAACTGACTGAGCCACCCAGGTGCCCCTTGAACTGTACATTTTAAATAGGTGAACTTTATGGTTAAGGCCTAACAGTCATCTGAAAACAAGAATACTTAAAAACAAAGAGGAAACACATTAATTAATACCCTGCAAATTGGGCACGTAACTGTTTTTAAGTTACTTCGTAAAGGAGCGGCCAAAACTAGTTATTGAGAGAAGGACTTGAGAAATAAAGGGAGTTTTAACCAGATTCATAACACCCTCAAACTTTTAATCCTAAGTATGCAATATGTAAAACATAGATTTAGTCTTGAAATTAAAGAAAAACTCAAAGAACTGTTATAATAATATGTGCCTTTAAGAGGAGTCGAAATTTTACAGCCATTAAAGCTGCGCTGGGCTGTAGGAGCAGTATTTCAACAAATCCTGTTAGGCATGACTGTCAAAATTCAACATGCAAACGAGTAATTTGGAGGATGTGGAATGTGGATCACTTATAAGAGTCTGCTGGATCAGTTATAAGATGAGTAAGATCTAAGGATCTAATGTAAACCACGGTGACTCTAAATGATAACACTGTTGTAGAACTGAAATTTGCTAAGAGCGCTTAAACATTCTCACCAAAAAAACAAAAAAAAACCAAAAACACAAATAAAAAAGATAATCATATGAGGTGATGGATGTGAAAATAAACTAGATGGGGGGAATCCTTTCACAACATATACATATATCAAACCACCATGATGTACACACACTTTCAATCATCTTACAATTTTGTAAGTTAATGAAACTTCAATAAAGCCAATATTTTTAAGAGAATCCCCTGGAGAACAGGTGAAGACTGATATTTGTGGACTTCACTTCAGATTTACAGAATCTAAATTCTTGGGTAGCACTTGGGGCACCTGGGTGGCTCAGTCAGTTAAGCATCCAACTTCGGCTCAGGTCATGATCTCATGGTTGGTGGGTTTGAGCCCCGTGTCAGGCTCTGGGCTGACAGCTCGGAGCCTGGAGCCTGCTTCGGATTCTGTGTCTCCCTCGCTCTCTGCCCCTCCCCCATTCATGCTCTCTTTCTGTCTCAAAAATAAATAAACATAAAAAAAATTCTTGGGTAGCACTCAAAGATCTTCAAGTTCAACAAGCACCTCAGGTGATACTAATTCAAGCAAAATATGGGTCAATATGCGAGAAATACTGCTTCAGAATTATGTACACACACAATCTGAGGATCTGCTATCAGAAATTATGCCTCCTGGTGTTCTTTTCATCCTTCTGACTTTACTCAGCCTTTTCAAAATAAATGAATCAAATAATTAATAGGTATCAGACCCCTGTGATACTTTGTATAGTACTCCAACTCTTTCCATAATTTTTTTAAATTCTAAGATAAATCAGTACTTGGGATGTAATGTATAATATGATGACTATAGTTAACACTGCTGTCTGGTATACAAGAAAGTTTTTAATGGAGTAGATGCTAAGAATTCTTACCATAAGGAAAAAAAATTTCTTTTTCTTTCTCTTTATTTGGTACCTATACAAGACGATGGATATTAACTAAACTTACTGTGGTAACTGCTTCACAAATATATAGAAGACAAATCATGATGCTCTACACCTTAAACTTATAAGTGCTATATGCCAATTATGTCTCAATAAAACTAAAAGAAAAGCCAGAAAAAAGAATTTCTTTTATCTCACAAAGTATGTGTTGTACACAAGGAAGAACAGTTACCCATAGAAGTTTTAATTGTGATAAGATCAAAAAGTATCAACACACAGAAAATACAATTAACTATAGAAAACTCCCAACTGTTCATATTGATGTATATGGATTTGCATAAGGAAACTACCTGATAGAGCTATAGATGTCCAATGGGGTTTGATCCTTCTCTTTGGCTAGTCTCATCATATCTAACACTGCCATTCCAAGACATTCTTCCTGCGTTTCATGAGTCACCGGTATTTTTATCCATCCATGTAAAAAATCATGCCGCCACTACAGGAAAAAAATTTAGAAGGAAATATACCTTAAATTTCACTATCACGTTTTAATCTACTAATTTCTAGAACATATGCATTTAAAAAGAACGTCAACTCCTTCCTTGATGTTCAATTATTTTGCCATAAAATTTTAGTAAAAGTTTTGTCAATGGAAACTGATTTAAACTGGGTTCCCCATTATACAGTACGTATGATGTCAATCTATTTCACTGCTTATATCTTCTCAAGTTATATCCCCTACATAAAAATTACCCAAATTAAAATAGACATTAATTAATTAAATATGTCCTGAGTTCCACATATGTTCAAAGCATCATACTAAGGACTGTGTGAGATACAAATAGAAGTCTCCCTCAAGGAGACTAAAATCTAGCAGGGAAGCTAAGCACGTAAACAAAGTATTCTAACACCAGATATCTACACTAAGTGCCACACAACACATGTTTCAAGGACTTGAAAAGAAGTTGAAATTATACCAGTTGAGATAATCAGAGAAGGTTTCATGGAAAATTCAAAATTTCATGTAGTCTTAAAAGATGAAGAAATTTCTGATATACAAAACAGGGTGATAAAATAGAAGGAATGATACAAAAACAAAGCACAAGGCATATTCACAGGTACAAACAAGTTTGGTTGGGCAGACAGCTTATGTAAGGGAATAGTGTGGACTAAACCTTGGAACACTAAGTTGGAGTCAAACTGAAGGTACCCTTGAATGACTTGATCCTAACAAGCAATAGACAACCATTTGTTTAAAGCATCAGTTTCTCACAGCACCTTT
This sequence comes from Prionailurus bengalensis, assembly GCF_016509475.1. Classification (NCBI taxonomy): domain Eukaryota; kingdom Metazoa; phylum Chordata; class Mammalia; order Carnivora; family Felidae; genus Prionailurus; species Prionailurus bengalensis. The sequence continues at coordinate 6,497,530 of NC_057359.1, forward strand.
TCTTAAAGCATCATGCCTCTTCCATTGGTAGACATACCAATGATAATAAAAAAGTGCTTTAAGGAAATAATGTGTATTCAAGGAGACTCTGTAAGAGCTACAAATATGAGATAACAAGGATCTGATGTAGGGAACAGAAGACACTAAAAGAGTTTGAAAAAAATGATAACGTTATCATGATATAAAAAATGAAGAAAAAGAAAAAACAAAAATTTCAAGATTTTGGTCTAGATGACTTAGGAATATGGAAATAAGACTGAACATGTAATGGTAGAAAAGAACAGCAAAACATAAAAAGCACCAATATTCTAAAAAGTAATAGCAATTTTCTTGATAAGAAAGGTAAGAATTACAATATTAGCTGAAATACCAATGTTTAACCAAGGTTTTAAAGAAACAATATGGAGGGAATATACATTTTTTGCTGAGTATCTATGAATTCATTAAAGGTTGTCACAGGGCAGCAATTTATTTATTTACTGAGGGGCTATAAGACAATCCTCAGAAGAAAATGAATTTAAAAGGGACATCTGGGGCGCCTGAGTGGCTCAGTCGGTTAAGCATCGACTTCGGCTCAGGTCATGATCTCGCGGTCCGTGAGTTCGAGCCCTGTGTCGGGCTCTGTGCTGACAGCTCAGAGCCTGGAGCCTGTTTCAGATTCTGTGTCTCCCTCTCTCTCTGACCCTCCCCCGTTCATGCTCTGTCTCTCTCTGTCTCAAAAATAAATAACATTTAAAAAAAAATTTAATAAAAATAAAAATAAAAAAAATAAAAGGGACATCTTATTTTTGGCTTTTATTGGCTTACCTTTCCCAAATCTATCTTTCTATAGTAATATCTTATGTACTTTATACTTTAGTGGCTGAACTTTTTTTAGTTATTTAAAAATCTCAACATATCTTATACTTTGATGATGGCACTAGTCAAATCTGCTTTATTTAGTCTATAATATGCATATAATCTAACCTGGTATCAATATGAGCTGGATAAGTTAATTACTACCTTATGTATTTTCTGGGCACAGATTTAGAGAAATAGAAACATTAAGAAATAGAAAATTACATGTGGTATTTATTATCTAGATACAACTTAGGATTCTATTGTGAAATTATTTTGCTGTGCTAGATAAGAAAATTCTTCCTAGGAAGACAACATTAGAAATCATCCACGATTTTTCTTGATCATAAGTATGAGATATCACAGTATTAATACTAGGGTAAAGCAGCTGAATAAACAGTTTAGGAAAATCATCTTCTTAATGGGATTTAAATTAGCATGCCACCAAAATAAAAACCAGTTCTGCAGCACAGGTGACATAATCATAAAAGAACATAAAGTCATATCCTCATAGTATCTATTCTCAAAAGCCTATCTCTCTTTTTAATGGCTACTGAAACAAAGGTTTTAAAAGCTACTGAAGCTATCTAAAAGCTGGGTGGTGGTCAAATTATTTTTGACAAGAGCACCAAGATCATTCGATGGAGAAAGAAACAGTTTTTTCAACAAATGGTGCTGGAAAAACTCGATATCCACATGCAAAAGAATGAAATTTGGCCTTTACCTTACACCATCAATAACAGTTAACTCAAAATGAATCAACGATCTAAACACAAGCACATAAGAGCTAAAACAATAAAATACTGCAAGAGAATATAGGGGGAAAGCTTCGTGATACTGATTTGGTAATGATTTCTTGGACATGATACCAAAAGCACAGGTAAATACAAGAAAAAAAATCAGATTATATCAAAATTTAAAACTTTTGGGCATCACAAGACACATCAACAGGTGTGAAAGGCAATAGACAGAATGGGAGAAAAGATTTACAAATCATATGGCAGATCGGGGGTTAATACCCAGACTACATAAAGAACACTTACAGCTTGACAACAACCTGATTAAAAAATGGGCAAAGGACACAAATAGTAATGTACCCAAAGAAGATGTACAAACCTCTAAAAAGCTTAAGAAAAATGCTCAACATCACTAATCATTAGGGAAATGCAAATCAAAACTACAATGAGATATCACTTCACATCCATCAGAATGGCTATTATCAAAAAACCAGAAAGTAAGTGCTAGTGAGGATGTGGAGAAATGAATCCTTGTGCAGTGCTGGTGGAATGTGCAGCTGCCATAGAAAACAGGGTAGCAGTTCCTCAAAAAAATAAAAAATAGATTTACCATGTAATCTAATAATTCTACTTCTGGATACCTATCCAAAGGAATTGAAAGCAGGATCTCAAAGAGATATTTGTATACCTATGTTCTCAGCAGTGTTATTCATAAGAGCCAAAAGGTGGAAGCAACCCAAATATTAACAGATAAATGGATAAACAAAATGTGGTCTATACGATGGAATATTAGCCACCCTTAAAAAGGGAGGAAATTCTGACATGCTATGACATGGATGACCTTGAAGGCATCATGTTATGACAAGTCAGTCGGTCATAAGAGAGGAAATGCTGTGTAATACCACTCACATGAGGCACCCAGAGGAGGCAAACCCAGAGACAGAGACAGAAAGCGAAATAGCTGCCAGGGGCCAGAAGAGCATGAGGCATTGAACAAGAGGCCTTGTTCAATAGGTATGAAGTTTCAGTCTAGGAAGATGAAAAATGTTCTAAAATGAATGGTGGTAATGGTTGCACAATAATGTGAATGTACTTTAATGCCACTAATGTGTCCATGTAAAAATGGTAACTTTTACTAAATATATTTTACTAGAATTTAGAGAAAGTTTCTTGTTCTCATAACCCAAAAGAGAAATATCTTTCAGTTTGTTGCTCACAAACTGAACCAGCTTTCTTAGATATCTTAGAAATATGAGCTGTGAGCAAATGCACCCCAATGTTTATAGCAGCACTATTGATAATAGCCAAATTATGGAGAAAGCCCAAATGTCCATTGACTGACGAATGGATGAAAAACATGTGATACATATATACGTATACATACATACACACACAATGGAATATTACTTGGCAATCGAAAAGAATGAAATCTTGTCATTTGCAATAACGTGGATGGAACTAGAGTGTATTATGCTAAGCGAAATAAGTCAGAAAAAGATACACAATTTCACTCATATGTGGAATTTAAGAAATAAAACAGATGAACTTAAGGGAAGGGAAGGGAAGGGAAGGGAAGGGAAGGGAAGGGAAGGGAAGGAAAAACAAGATAAAAAGAGAGGAAGGCAAACCATAAGAGACTCTAAAACACAGAGAACAAACAGGGCTGCTGGAGGGATGTTGGGTGGGGGTGTGGGCTAAATGGGTGATGGGCATTAAGGAGGGCACTTGTTGGGATGAGCACTGGGTGTTAATGTCAGTGATGAATTACTGGGTTGTACTCCTGAATCCAAGACTACACTATATATTAACTAACTTGGATTTAAAAAAAAAAAAGAAAAGAAAAGAAATGTGAGCCATGAGGATCTGTGTAGCTATTTCCTATGATATTTGCAAATCGGATTCAGAACTCCTTACTCTGACATTTTGGGAATAAGAAGAGCATACCTTTACTCAAGAGCACTAATAAATTTTTTCTTTAGTTTCTACTCCTCAGTCTTACGGCACATAAAAACAGAAGTTATCTAATGACATAACATTTCCATTATTGTTTAAATTAAGGTAACAATAAGAAAACATTATAAAATGTTCAAATACACTACAAAACTTTAATACAGCAGTATTAATGAACAAATAACTAAAACACAGCTCTCAGATCAAGTATTAACATCTAGCCAGCCTCTTATGAGGAGCTAAACAAACTATTGTTAACTCACTTTTATATAGTTTCCTACTTTTCTTTACATTTTATTACTATTTAAGTCTGAAATTGTTCAGGAATAAAAAAATTTTTTCTTCTCTAAATTAATTTTGCTGTCTTATATTCCAGACACTTACATCTATGTGAATCATGTGCTATAACTCAATCTGAACTTTGTGAAATCCTTAAAATGTCACAAAGCATTAAAAAAAATAAATAAAAAGAGCTAATTAAGGGAACCTTTATAAAATAGATTTTATTATTTATAAGTTATAAATAATAAATTAAAAATTAGTGATAAAAAGATTAAAAACTAGTGATAAAAAGAGTCAATTTTGTTACCTTTCTGTACCTGCTAGGCAACACAGAACATCAATTTTCCCATAGATGAAGATTTTCCTGATGAAGAGCTACAGAACACAGCAAGATTCTCATCATTTAACACGTATACAAGTAAGATAATATAATTATACCTGAGCAAAAAGGTAAGACATGACAAAGTCATCAAGAAGAGGAGCTTCAGCACCTCGAGACACTCCATGCCGATAGGTTCTGTTGCTGCCATTACAATACCAGTAAGGAAAGTAAAATCTACAAGACAAAACATTCAGTCAGCCTCCAAATAGTTCAAATATAAACATACTATGTACATATAACCACTTCCAGCATACTGAAAGGTATTATCCCATAATCAGAAAACACAGCTAACAGTGTTAAATACAAGGTAGGGACAAAAGAAAATCTGGGTAAGACCATGATAATAGTATAGACAGAAGATACAAGAAACGTAAGTGTAAAATCAATACGCTTTTTGCTTTTTTTTTTAAGTTTATTTATGTATGTACGTACATATTTATTTACAGGGAGACAGCGTGTATGTGTTAGTGGGAGAGGAGCAAAGACAGAGGGAGAGAGAATCTCAAGCAGGGTCCCACAAACTGTGAGATCACGATCTGAGCCAAAATCAAGAGTCGGACACTTAACCAACTGAGCCACCCAGGTGCCCGTGAGCTGCCTGCTTCTATGCACAGAATGCAAAAGCAAGAGGAAACAGAAAAATGTAGAAACAAAATATTAACAAAAAATTGTTTTAACAGTAATCCACTGATATCGGTAGAGGAATCTGAAAATGCTAACTGGTATGAAAACAATGGCTTCTTCTTGTAGGAAATGGAGGTTAATCACCACAGGATACCACTTCACACCTGTCAGAATGGCTAGTATCAAAAAGACAAGAAATAACAAGTGCTGGCGAAGATGTGGAGAAAAGAGACCCTCCGGGCACCGCTGGAAGCATTCTAAGTTGGTACAGCCATGACGACAAACAGTATGCAGGTCCTCAAAATACTAAAAATAGAAACACCGTACAACCCAGTAATTCCATTACTGGGTATTTACCTGAAGAAAATGAAAACACTAATTTGAAAGGGGACCGGCACCCCTATGCTTACTGCAGCATAATTTACAATACCCAAGATATGGAAGCAGCCCAAGTGTCCATCAACAGATGAACAGATGAAGTGTGGTATACATACATTATGGACTATTGCTCAGCAATAAAAAAGAATGCAATGTTGCCAATGACAACATAGGTAGACCTAAAAGGTATTATGCTAAGTGAAAGAAGTCATACAGAAAAAGACTAATACCGTATTTCACTTATATGTGCCAACTAAAAAGTGAAACCAATGAACTAAAATATAAAAAAGAAACAGACTATAGAGAAAAAAACTGGCAGTGGTTTTGGGGAGTGGAACACAGGTGAAATAGGTCAAGAGGATTAAGAGTTACAAACTTCCAGTGCCAAAATAAAGAAGTCATGGGGATGAAAAGTACAGCATATGGAATATAGTCACTAATACTATAATAACTATGGTTATTGTAACTAATACTATAATAACTATAATAACAGATGACAAGTAGGCTTGCCATGGTGAGCATTTCATAATGTACGGAATTGTCAAATCACTATGTTGTATACCTGAAACTAACAGAGTATGTCAACAACACTTCAGTACAAATGAATGAATCAATGAAACAAGCTAAAAACTTGTCCTTCAAAGAAACAAAAAATATTCTCTATTGCTTCATTTGCACCTTTACTGAGATATAATTCACATACCTTAAAGTTTACCCATTTAAAGCATACAATTCAAAATGTTCTTTAGTATGTTTGAAACATTGTACAAACATCCCACAATCTAATTTTAGAACATTTTCATCCCCCCTAAAAGAAACTCCATACCTACCAACAGCCATACCCAAATCATCCCAACTACTCTCCACCTCTAAGTTACCACTAGTCTATCTCTATAAATTTGCCTGTTTTGAACATTTTATATGAATGGAATCATATAATATGTGGCCTTTTCTACCTCCTTTCATAAGCATAATATTTTCAAGGACTATCTACATTATAGCAAACATTAGTATTTCATTCCCGTTTTAATGCCCAGTTAATATTTGATCCTATGGATAAACCACATTTTGCTTCTTCGTTCATCACATGATGGACATTTGGATTGTTTCCATCTTTTTGGTATTGTGGATAAGGCTGCTAGGAACAGTATGTACAAGGGTGTGTGTGTGTGTGTTTTCTACGTCCATCTTTTTGAGGAACAAACTGTGAAAGTGGCTGCACTAGTTTACATCTCCAACAGCAACACATAAGTGTCCCAATAGTTCAGATCCTTGACAACACGTGGAGAGTTTCGCTAAGTTAGTCTTCGGTATTGCTGACTTGGCATCCATTTTGTTTAACCAAGAGGCGGGCAGTGACCTTAAACTGACACTAGCCCCTTCATGCAAGTGCACGCCCTACACAACAGCCCACTGAGTCACAAGCAAATGTGAGTTTCTGATAAAACTTCTCCAACACCCTTGTGATCAACAATCTCCCCTGTTTTCCAGCACCTAACCCTTAAAAGCCCCTTCAATAAGATTCCCATGTAGCTTACCAAAGACCAGCTCTTTCGGCTTGAACCGACCAAATTGGGCCTTAGGCAAGGAACCCCAAAGCACTCTACCCACAGACCGTAGGGAAGCCGTGTGCCCTGGGTCCTATGTCTCTCTCTGCACCCTGCCTTGATCTCTCCATGTGGCCCCTCAAGGCATGCTGGATACCTCCAGAACCTTTGAGTAATAAACTTTTCTATTTCAATTTCTCTTGTGCTCTGTTGTTGAAGGATGGCTTACCACCCAACACCCCGTGCCCTATTTCATAAGTAATAATTAGGCAAATTCATAACAACTTGATATTGTCCATCTTTTATATCTTTGTCATCCTAACGGGTGAACTGGTGTCCTGCTGTGTTTCTGATTTACATTTCTCGAAAGACTAATGATGTTGAGCATCCCTTCATGTGCTTACTGGCTATTTGTATGTCTTATTTAGAAAAATGTCTATTCAAATCCTTTGTTCATATTTTCGCTGAGTTATCTGTCACTGTACTATTGAACCATTAAGAATTCTTTATGTATTCCAGGGGTGCCTGGGTGGCTCAGTTGGTTAAGCATCTGACTCTTGATTTCTGTTCAGGATATGATCTCACAGTTCATGGGATAGAGCCACAAGTTGGGCTCCATTCTCTCAGTGGAGAATTCTTTATGTATTCCAGATGTAAGACCTTGATCAGATATATGAGTTACAAGCATTTTCTTCCATTCTGTGGGCTGTCTTTTCACATTCTTTTTTCTTTTAAAGCTTACTTATTTATTTTTGAGAGAGAAAGAGAGAGCATGCATGTGAACAGGAGAGGGACAGAGAGAGAGAGGGAGAGAGAGAATCCCAAGCAGGTTCCGCGGTGTCAGCACAGAGCCCAAAACAGGGCTTGATCTCACAAACCATGAGATCATGACCTGAGCCAGTCAAGAATCAGATGCTCAACTGACTGAACAAACCAGGCACCCTTGTCTTTTCATTCTTGACAGCAACCTTTGATGCACAAACATACATTCTGATGAATCCCAATTAACGTACTTTTCTTTTGTCATTTGGGCTTTTGGTGCCATACTGAAGAAACCAATGCGTACTCTACGTACACAAAGATTTACTCCTATATTGTCTTCTAAGAGTTTTATAGTTTTAGCTCTTAGATTTAAGTCTTTGATTCATTTTAAGTTAATTTTTGGGGGGCACCTGGGTGCTGCAGTTGGTTGAGCGTCCGACTCTTGACTTCAGCTCAGATCATGATCTCCCCATTCATGAGATCAAGCCCTGCGCTGGATTCTGTGCTGACAGTGCGGAACCTGCTTGGGATTCTGTCTCCCTCTCTCTCTGCAAATAAATAAACACCCCCCCCTCTGAAAATAAATAAACATTTTTTAAAAAGGCATTTTGGGGCACCTGGGTGGGTCAGTCAGTTAAGCATCTGACCTCAGCTCAGGTCATGATCTCACGGTTCACAGGTTCAAGCCCCGCATTGGGCTCTGTGCTGACAGCTTGGAGCCTGGAGCCTGCTTCTGATTCTGTGTATGTCTCTCTATCTGCCCCTCCCATGCTCACGCTCTCTCTCTGTCTCTCAAAAATAAATAAATAATAATTAATATTCAAAAATAAACATTAAAAAAATTGATAAGGGAAAAAATTTGATAAGGGAAACAATTTTTAATTCTTGAGAAGAGATCAGCAAACTCTGGCCCATAGCCCCATTCTGGTCCACTGTGAGTTTTTATAAATAAAGTTTTACTGGGGGCGCCTGGGTGGCGCAGTCGGTTAGGCGTCCGACTTCAGCCAGGTCACTATCTCGCGGTCCGTGAGTTCGAGCCCTGCGTCAGGCTCTGGGCTGATGGCTCGGAGCCCGGAGCCTGTTTCCAATTCTGTGTCTCCCTCTCTCTCTGCCCCTCCCCTGTTCATGCTCTGTCTCTCTCTGTCCCAAAAATAAATAAAAACGTTGAAAAAAAAATTTTTTTTTAATAAAAAATAAATAAAATAAAGTTTTACTGGAACACAGTCATGCCCATTCATTTACTTCTTATTCATGGTTGCTTTCACACTTTAATAACAGAGCTGAAGAGTGAAAACAGAGATAGTATAGCTTCAAAGCCTAAAATATTTACTAATGGCCTTTTCAGAAAAAGACTGTAGAGCTCTCCTCTACAAACATTCTCAAATCAAAAGATACACTTACTAATTGCAGAAAGTACAGTCATTACAGAAAGTAATAAAAAAAATACTCCCAATAAAATATTGGTATTTTGTCAATCTACAGAGCATGTTAACATGCTTCTTTTAAATAATACAACTTTGGGGGCACCTGGATGGCTCAGTTTGTTGAGCATCTGACTTCAGCTCAAGTCATGATCTTGCAGTTTTTGAGTTTGAGCCCTGCATCGGGCTTGCTGCTGTGAGCACAGAGCCCATTTCAGATCCTCTGTCTCCTCCTCTTTGTGCCTTGCCCCCACTCACGCTCTCTCAAAAATAAAAAAATTAAAAAAATAAATAAGTAAAAATAAAATAAATGATACAAATTTGTAAAGTCTTAAAACCTGCATAAAAGTCTTACTTTGGATAGATTTAACCCTAGGTACTTTGCATTTTTTGTTGCTATTAGTTGTTATCTTAAATGACCTCTTTTCTGTTTGTGGTGTACAGAAATAGTTGATTTCTTTTAATGTTTGTTTGTTTGTTTGTTTATTGAGAGAGAGAGAGAACGCACACGCGCACAAGTGGGGAAGAGGGGCAGAATGAGGCGGGGGAGTGAATCTTAAGCAGGCTCCACGCCCAGTGTGGAGCCTGACATGGGACTCGATCCCATTAAAAATCAAGAGTCAGGAAAAAAAGAAAAAAAGAAAAAAACAATCAAGAGTGAGACATTTAACCAACTAAGCCACCCAGGTGCTCCAGGAATAGTTGACTTTTAACATACTGATCATATAGATCTAGCATTCTGCTGAACATTTATTATTGATGCCTATAAATTTGTTTACATTTTCTATGTTAACAATCATAGCATCTCCAAATAATGACTCTTTGCTTCTTTGTTCTCAATTACTAAATATTTTGTGTATTTTTTTGTCTTAACTATATTTGTTGAGAACTCCACTAAAATCCTAAATAGAACCAGTGGTGGTGGCTATTTTTGTTTTTTATCTTGTTTGTGATTTTAGAGACTGCTTCTGACCTCTTACCATATGAGAATATTACTTGCTTCTTGCCTTTGGTAAATATCCTTTACCCTTTACCATGGTAAGGATATCTCTCTTGAATTTTAGTTTTTTAAGGCTTCCTTTTCTTTCCTTTTAAAAATCATGAGTGAGTCCATGTGCATTTTTACTATGTAACACTGACTCTGCATGGAATGATTCTATTTCATAAGAGCCACAGATCAAACGTATTTCTTTGTTTTATCATTTTGAGTGGAAAATTATTAAATAAATTAACTAATAATTTGCGGCTGCAAATAACACTGGCAAAATCATACGTCTACTTCAACTCTAAAAAAATTATATATTTTTTAAAGCTTATTTATTTATTTTTGAGAGACAGAGAGCACAAGTGGGGAGGGCAGACAGAGAGGGAGAGAGACACAGAATCCAAAGCAGGCTTCAAGCTCTGAGCTATCAGCACAGAGTCCGACGTGGGGCTCAAACTCATAAATCGTGGAAGTTGGACGCTTAACTGAATGAGCCACCCAGGTGCTCCACTAAAAAAAATTATTAAAAAGAGATGGGAGATTACATTTTGTTGCACAAAATATTGAATTTCCTAGAAACCAACAATATTCCAAATTTTATTTGGATTTTATTCAGGATTTTATTAGTAAAGGCCATTCACATCCTTTTTAAAATTTAATTATAATACTAAACGGTAAAGTAGCATCCCACCAGAAAAGCTCAGAGCATTCTAGTGAAAAAACATTTATAAACACTTCCTCTAGTAGAGAAAAAGTCTTAAATGAAGCTCTGGTCCCTGTTATTAAGTACTCTGCAATTTAAAGATATGTCTGGGGGCGTCTCGGTTGCTCCGTCAGTTGAGCGTCTGACTCGAGATCGGCTCAGGTTGTGATCTCGCAGTCCTGAGATCCAGCCCCAGGCTGGGCTCCATGCCAAGCGTGCAGCCTGCTTGGGATTCTCTCTCTCCCCTCTCTGTCCCTTCCCCCACTCATAATAAATAAACTCAGAAAAAATGTACATATATGTTTGATAATTTCTCTCACTTTGCCCTTTAACCACTAAATGAGTCACTTTACTGTAGAAAGTACCTTATTCTGTAGAGTACGTTGTGCCTGGTTGATTCATCTACATGGAAGACATGGTTGGGCGGATACCAGGTCCTTTCGGTTTCACTCATTAAAGCAAACATACTATGATACACGGGCGTGATTCCTAGGAAAGAGGTAAGAAAAGAAATGATTACAGAGCGCAGCAAGTACATTTATGGAGCATCTGTAATTTGTAACAGGATTGAAATAACAACTCTTATTCGGCACAAGTGCAGTAGCAATTGACATCTTTTGGTTCAGCATGACTTACAACTCAATTCTTAATTTAATCTTTTCCCCTGCATTTTAAAATATGATTGCTGGAACTCTTTCAAGCAGATTTTTAAGAACATTTTATCTAATTTTTTTTAGGTATCTTGCACAGAGAGGTTAATTCAAATCTGTGTGTGTTTTAATTGATAATGAGAGTATCAACTAAACTATTTGGAGATCATTGAATACTTTTAAGAGAACAGCACAACAGTTTTTTTTTTTTAATGTTAAATTTTACACAGTGCACCAGTAACTATATTTTCTGCACTTTTTACACTTACAAGGAAAGTATTTTAATGTCATCTTAAACTGCAGGGGTATATGATTTTTTTTCAAAGATATTTTCGAAGGTACATTAACAAAGGTTTGAAGACTACTGAACTTTTTAAAAAGCATATGAAACAAAAAGCCACACAATTAAATAATGCACATTATCTCCCAGCATATATAGAACATTCACACACAGACACACACATACACATTCCAATCTTTTGGGGTCTAAGAACAAGTCTCCCAAAGTGCCAGAGAATAATCAACACGTTCTCTAACCACATTTCAGCTAAATCAGAAATGAATACTTAAAAAAATTTTTTTTAATTTTTTAAAATTCAAGTTAGTTAACATACTTAATCCTATATATTTGAAAACATAAGCCTCACAAAAACAAACGTTATTTTTATTCTAGTAATGTTTTGATCTTTTCCACTGTAGACAAAAATGACACCAACTCAACACACTGACAATAAAGATATAAAATTTTCATTTGAATTATCAACACAACTGTTTACTCATAGATATATAATAATTTCAGTAAGTTACATATAAAAACAGTATTGAGTAACAACTTTTAAACTGTATCCTTGTATTCATTCTTGTATTTACACATACTTCTCAATATCTCAGAGATTATAGGAGAAATTATAACAGAAATTAGATAGTATTTATAATGAACAATTAATAACATGTATTAAAAATTATGGAATATAGCTAAAGTGATACTTAAGAGGAAAAATTATAGCTTTAACCTGATTATATTAGAAGATAACAAAGAATGACCTAAGTTATCTAACTCAATACATTAAAAAACAACAGAATAATCTAGAAGACAGTTGAAAATGTGATAGAGCAGAACAGAAGAAAGATTCAATAAAGAGAATCAAGAAAATAAAAGCTGATTATTTGCAATAACTAACAAAATAAACAAGCCTTTGTCAAATCTGATCAAGAAAAAAACCACAGATAAACACTAATGATTTTTCAAAAGTATAACTGGCACACCTGGGTGGCTCAGTCAGTTAAGTGTTCGACTTCAGCTCAGATCATGGTCTCACAGTTCATGAGTGTGAGCCCCATATAGGGCTCTGTGCTGAAAGCTCGGAGCCTGGAACCTGCTTCAGACTTTGTGTGTGTGTCTCTCTCTCTGGCCGTCCCCAACTCATGCTCATTCTCTCTCTCTCTCTCTCCCAAAAATAAACATTAAAAAATTAATAAAAACGTTTTTAAAAGTATAATTATAGGTTATGGAGACAATAAGAGAATAAACAATGACAATAAATTTGAAAATGTAGACAGACAATTTTAAAGCCAGATGTAATTTTAAAAAACGGATTCAAAAATAAAAAAACTTCAGGGGTGCCTGGGTGGCTCAGTTGGTTGAGCGTCCAACTTCGACTCAGGTCATGATCTCACAGCTCATGAGTTCAAGCTCTGTGCTAACAGCTCAGAGCCTGGAACCTGCTTCAGATTCTGTGTCTCCCTCTCTCTCTGTCCCTCCTCTGTTCATGCTCTGTCTCTGTCTCTCTCTCTCTCTCTCTCTCTCTCTCTCTCTCTCAAAAAAAAAAAAAAAGTTAAAAAAAAATTTTTTTAAGAATTAAAAACTTCAAAAGAACTATAACCATTAAAGAAACTATCTACTTACAAAAATAAAGGAGAAGAAAGGAAAAGGAGGAAAGAGAAGAAATAAGAAGAAAGGAAAAACCACCATGAAGCCCAGGTAAAATTTATATACTAGTTCAACCAAACATGAAAGACAATTCCAACCTTCAGTATATTATTACAGAGAACAGAAAAAGAGAGAACAGGGAAATTAACATACTTTGTGAGTTTACTTGGACCATGATACCAAAACCAGCCAGATATCCTAATCAAAGAGACTCACCAAAATAGGTACAAAAATCCTAAATATTTTAAATTTTAGCAAACCAAATCCTGCAATGATTCTTAAAAAATAAAAAAAACTAAGATAAAGTTCATTTATCCTGTAATAGCAGATATGGCTAAACTGGAAAAATGTAATTCTTCATAACAATGAATCAGAGAAAAATCTGAAAATAGCAAAATGATATATTTGAAAAGCTGTGTGGTGACTACAGTGATATATATTTTTCTATGTGAAGTATTACTTTAAATATTTTATAACAAAAAAATCAGAATTAAAAAAGCAAAATAAAAAAATGGCAAAAAAGTGGATATAAATTATTCACAATAGAGCAAATCCATGATTAATAATAATTAAAAATAATTAATAAACGTGAGAGGATGGTAATACCTAGTGTTGAATAAAATGTGAGTTAAAATTATGTGATATCACTTTATATCCATTCAACTAGCAAAAACAGGAGGGATAACATCTAGGGCTGATGGGATGGTAGGGGACCATGTTACATAATTGCTAGAAATGTCACTTGGAATAGATTCTAAGTTGGCACAAAAACAGACACTCTGATCGATGGAAAAGAACAGAACAGAAACCTCAGTCATTTTTAACTCTTTCCCTACACACCCACTCAAAGTTATTTTTATTTTTATTTACTAAAAGCACTTAAATGTGGTTCTTCTTTTCCAAACCATTATCTAAGTGTGATACAGTTCCATATCATTCTAGAGCAAGGACAGTCAACATTCCACTAATATTAACAGAGACTCTATTACATAATAAGCACAGAATGGGTACAGGAAATACAAAAAGGAAAAATAGTGCCTAACTTTAAGGATCTCACATTATAAGAGATGAATCCAGACATGCCATTGGAGAACTATAATTCAAAAGGGTCAGTGCCATGATAGTAAAGACCACAAAAAAACAAATAAGTACAGGGGAGAAATGAAAAATATTCTTTGCTTGGCCAAATTTTATCAAGGCCCCTCTGAACCCTCCCGAACATGGCCCATACATGTTTTTCCTCGTAGAATCAAGTTTTAGCAAGAATCCTGCTAAGTCCATTTAGCAAACCACCTTAGATATCTAATCAAACTCCTCACCCCTATTATCCTGCAGGTGATATCTGATCACATTGACCTGCCTTTAGCAAGAATCCTATTAGGCTGGTTCACTCAGAATCCCCCCAGACTTGATGTCTACTCTTAGTAATTTTCCATTCACCAATGCCCTGTCAAACTTGTCCCTTGGCCACAAAACCCCACTTGTTCAGGCTGTATTCAGAGTCAAGCTCACTTCTATAAGGAGTATCTCCCCTATTACAGTAGTTTATCAAGTAAAATCCATTTTCATCACTTTAACTTCTATTCAGCTCTGATTTTAACAGAGGTAGGTCAGATGAAGTAAAGACTTCAGTGAAAGCTTCTGAAGAGGTAATGCATAAGCTGAAGAAAGCACATGAGGATCTGGCCATTCTATGTAATGGCAAGCCGAGCACATAAAATATCGCATAGGCATGAACGATCGGCAGCAAATGCTCCTGAAGCTAAATTAGCTATGCAGAAAAGAGAGGTGCCATACAGCAGAGAGCTGCAGACAGGATGAGCAGATCACCTGGCTGGACCAAGACAGGTCTGCTCTGTCTACTGTCCCAGAATAATTATTAATAGCCTGTCTTTACACCTCAAAAGTGTTCCAGTTTAAACAGTGATAATCTATAAAACATTAGCTTAAAATCTGATATGGGTGAAGTCTGAGTTCAGGTATTTACTAGCTAGGTAAACTTGTGGTAGTTAATCTCTCTAAGCTTATGCTTCATCTTCTAAAGGATAAGGACAGAAATCTGAGTTCAGAGGATAGCTGGAAGGAAAAAATGTGATAATATGGATAAAGTGCTTAGCAAAGTATATGGCACATAACATAGGTTCTACTGTAAAGATCCCAAGGGTATATCCTATCTGGGCTTCGTCAACTGTATAAATAAACAGGTTTTTGTTTCCCCTAACTGAATAAGCTAGAATGAGGCAGATTAGTATTTTTCAAAATTTAACGTTGATAATAACAACCTGGAGATTGTCTTTTGGCTTCCACGGTTTTTGTTGAAAAGCTTGAAAAGCATGATTTTTGTTGAAAAAGAAAAGATTCTTTTTCACGGATTCTGGCAAGGGGCCTGAGAGAGATACTGCATTTCTAAACAAGCTCCCTGGTATTACTGATACTGTTAATTCATGGACCAACAGACGGATTTAACAGGACACTACATACAACAGAAGACAGGATTAGTCAACAGAAAGCAAGTCAATAAAAAAAAAAACAAACAGGGGCGCCTGGGTGGCGCAGTCGGTTAAGCGTCCGACTTCAGCCAGGTCACGATCTCGCAGTCCGTGAGTTCGAGCACCGCGTCGGGCTCTGGGCTGATGGCTCAGAGCCTGGAGCCTGTTTCTGATTCTGTGTCTCCCCCTCTTTCTGCCCCTCCCCTGCTCACACTCTGTCTCTCTCTCTCTCTCTGTCTATCTCTCTCTCTCAAAAATAAACATTTAAAAAAAGTTTTTAATAAAAAAAAAAGCTGGGATGGCTATACTAATATCAGACAAAACAGATTTTAAGTCAAAAGTTTACAAAAGACAAAGAACATTATGAAAATTTAAATCCTTAAGAAAATGTATATATAAACATATACATACGTAAGAAATTAGCCCCAAAACATGTAACATGTAAACCAAAAAATAAAAACTGAAAGGAGAAATAGACAATTCAGCAATAATACCTGAAAAGTTCAATACACCGTTCTCAATAAGACAGAAAAACGAGTGGTACCTGGGTGGTTCAGTGGGTTAAGCATCTGCCTTCGGCTCAGGTCATGACCTCTCAGTTCATGAGTTCGAGCTCCACTTCGGACTCTGCACTGACAGCGAAGTGCCTGCCTGGAATTTTCTCTCTCTCCCTTCTGTCTATGCCCCTACCCTGCTTGTGCTCTCTCTCAAAATAAATAAACTTAAAAAATTTTTTTAAAAACAGTAAAACGAGAATGAAGAACAATAAGAAAAAACAATAAGAAAAACTGAATTGTGCTATAAATCAACTAATAGACATATACAGAATACAACCCCACAAAAGCAGAATATACATTTTTCACAAATGTAAATGGAATATTCACAAGAATAGGCCATAAGTTAGGTCACAAAAGAAATATGAATACACTTATCAGGACTGAAATCATCCAAAATATCTTCTCTGACAAAAATGGAATGAAACTAGAAACCGTAACGAAAGAAAAACTGGAAAATTCACAAATGTGTGAAAATTAACACACGAACAATGGGTCAAAGAATAAATCACAAAGGAAATTAGAAAATACATAGAGAAAAATAAAAGCAAAAAAACCAACATATCAAAATACTGGATTGAGCAAAACCAGATAGAGGGAAATTATACTGTAAACATCTATATTAAAAAAGTATAAAGATCTCAAATCAATAATCTCCCTAGACACCATTAGTAACTTTGAAAAAAGGAGACTAAACCCAAAGCCAATAGAAAAAAGAAAATAATAAACACTACAGGCAAAGAGAATAGAAAAGCAATTCAGGGGGAAAAAGAAAAGAATGAAACCAAACATTGTTTATTTGAAAAAAATAAATACTGACAAGCCTTTAGCTAAACTAAACAAGAAAGAAAGAAAAAAGATTCAAATTACCAAAATCAGAAATGAAAGTGAGGACAACACTATCAACATTACAGAAATAAAAAGAATGTAAGAAAATATGATGAAAAAATATTTGCCAACAATTAGATGACCTAGATAAAATGGAAAAATCCCTAGAAACACACAAGCTATCAAAACTCATTTAAGAAAAAAGCAGAAACTATAAATAGACCTATACAAGATGAAGAGATTAAATCCATAATCAAAAACTTCCCAAGAAAAGCTCAGAACCAGATGGCTTCACTGGACAATTCCATCAAGCATTTAAAGAAAAATGACAATAAATCTTTCTCAAAATCTTCAAAAAAAAAAAAAAAAAAGAAAAAGTAATGGTTCCTAAACAACTTAATTAGTCCAGCATTACCCTGATACCAAAGCCAAACAAAGACACTACAAGAAAACTACAGACCAATATCCTTCATGAATATAGATGCAAATTTCCTCAACAAAATAGTAGCAAACCACATCCAGCAAAATATTAAAAGAATTATACACCATGTACAGGTGGGATTTATCCCAGGAATAAAAGGGTGCTTCCAGATATTAAAATAACCAATGTAATGAAAGAAAAAAAATGATCATCTCAATTTATACACAAAAAGTAACAAACTCTATACTCCTTAATGAGTTAAAAAAAAAAAAAATAAGAATTGAAGGGTATTTCCTGAACCTGATAAATAGCACTTATGAAGCACCCACAAACAATATCATAATCACCAGTGAAAGACTAAAAATCTATCCTTAAAATCACAAACAAGACAAGGATGCCTACCTTTACCACTTCTATACAACACTGCAATGAGAGTTCTAGCTAGAGCAATTAGGCAAGAAAATAAAAGGCACCCAAATTGGGCAGGAAGAATCAAAATTGTCTTTACTGGCCCATGATATGATCTTATATACAGAAAATAGTTAACAACCCCCCCCAAAATGTCAGAGCCTATAAATGAATTCAACAAAGTTAAAGGACATAAGATCAACAGGTAAAAATCAGCTCTATTTCTATACATGAACAATGAACAATCCAAAAAAGTATAATAAAAACAATTCCATTTACAACATCATCCAAGTGAATAAAATACCTATAAATAAATTTAAGAGGTAAGACTTATACATTGAGCACTACAAAACACTGCAGAAAAAAATTAAAGAAGACCCAAATAGACAAAAAGATATTTCATGTTCATGGATTGGAAGACTTACTTCAATGACAGCTGTAGTCTCCAAACTGACCTATATATTCAATGTAATCCCTATAGAAATCTCAGCTGTCTTTATTGCAGAAATTGACAAGCTAATCATAAAATTAATATAAAAATTAAAGGCACTAGGAAAGATCAAAACAATTTTGAAAAAGAACAAGAAAGTTAGAAAACTCACACTGATTACAAAACTTACTACAAAACTATAGTGATACAGACAGTATGGTACTGGCATTAAGACATATAGACCAATGAAACAGAATTGAAAATCCAGAAACAAACCCATTCATCTATGGCCAAATGATACTTTGACAAGGGTTCTGAGACTACTGAGTATGGGAACTCACAGCCTCTTCATCAAATGATGCTGGGATTTGCATGTAGGTATCCATTTGATACTGGCTTCTTACACTTCACTCAATACTTACAAAGTTTATCCATATTGTATCATATATTTGATACTATTTAGCTAAATATCATTCATCCATAAAAGAATAATGTACTGATACATGGTACAACATGTATGAACCTTATAAACACTATATAAAGTGGGGGAAGTCAGGACCAGGTGTATATTCACATGCAAAAGAATGACAGTGGATCCCTACCCTCAACCATCAGCAAAAATGAACTCAAAGGGGCGCAAACCTAAAACTATGAAACTCCTAGAAGAAACTGCAGGGGAAATTCCTCATGAACTTGATTTGGTAATGAATTCTTAGATATGACATAAAAACACAAGCAACAACAACAAAAATAAACAAATGAGGCTTCATTAAAATTAAAGATCTTTGCTTCAAAGAACACTATCCAGATCCAGACAGTGAAAAGACAAAACATAAAACGGGAGAAAAGATTTCCAAATCATATAGTATCTGATAAGGGATCTAGAAAATATAACTATTAACAACTCAGTAACAAACAAACATTTTAAAAGTGGACAAAGGATATGAATAGACATTTCTCCAAAGAAGATACACAATTGCCAGTAAGCAAGGCAAAGATACCCAAAAGAACTGCTAATCAGAAAAAATATATATATCAAAACTACAATAAGATACCACTTTACACCCAATAGAATGGATAGAATTTTTAAAAGGTCATGTAACAACAAGTGTTATTAGGGATGTGGAGTAATCAGAACCCTCACACACTACTGGTGTGAATGTAAAATGGTGCAGCCACTTTGGAAAACAGTCTGGTAGTCCCTCAAAAAGTGAACCATAGAGTTACGATGTGACCCACAATTCCACTCCTAGGTATATATGCAGAAATGAAATCATCTGTCCACACTGTACACAAATGTTCACAGAAACATTATTCATGACAGACAAAAGGCTGAAACAGCCAAAACGTCCATCAAATGATCAACGGTTAAACAATACGTGGTATTATCCACACAACAGCATACTATTCAGCCATGAAAGACTTAACTACTGACAGATGTTACAATGTGGGTGAACTGAGAAACTTAACAGAAGACCATGGGGGATGGGAAGAAAAAAAAAAAAGGTTAGAGAGGGAGCGAGCCAAAACATAAGAGACTCTTAAAAACTGAGAACAAACTGAGGGTTGATGGGGGGTGGGAGGGAGGGGAGGGTGGGTGATGGGTATTGAGGAGGGCACCTGTTGGGATGAGCACTGAGTGTTGTATGGAAACCAATCTGACAATAAATTTCATATTAATAAATAAATAAATAAATAAATAAATAAATAAATAAATAAATTACATGCAAAAAAAATATGGATGAACTTCATGAAAATTGTATGAGTTTAATGGTCTGGAGTTTCTCTTCAGATCACATAAATCTTTCACCTTTTACTAAAGATTTCCTTGGGGTGGGAATTATGAGTATAAGAAGCCAGTAATAAAAGGCCACATATTATATGACTCCATCTGTATGAAATATCTAGATAGACAAATTTATTGAGACAGAACATAGATTAGGGGATGCCTAAGACTAAAGAAGGAAGAGGGGGTGAGAGAGTGATAGCCAATAAGCACAGAGCTTCTTTTGGGGTGAAAAAATGTTCTAAAATCAACTGGGGATACTAAAAATTACTTTACCATACACTTTTTTAAAGTATGAAATGTATGATATGTGAATTATTTATCTATAAAGATTTTTCAAGAAAACCACAATGAGATAGCACTTCACACCCACTAGTATGTCTATTATCAAAAAGAAAGGTAATAACAAGTGTTAATCAAGATGTAGAGAAACTGGGACCTTCATACTCTGCTATCGGAAATGTAAAATGATACAGATGCCTTGAAAACATGAGGGCGGTTCCTCAAAAGATTAAACACAAAGTTATGATATGACTCAGGAATTCAACTCCTTGTCACAAAAAACACATATGGCCTGCATGATTCCACTTATATGAAATGTCCCAAGTGTACAAATTCTTAGGAGTAGATTTGTGGTTGGGGGGAGTTGGGGAAGACATGGAAAATGACTGCTGATGGGTAAGAGGTTTCTTTCTGGGGGTGGTGAAAATTGACATGATTGTAGAGCTCTGTGAATATACTGAAAATATTGAATTATTTAACAAAAGAAGGAAGGAGAGGGAAAAGGAGGAGGAGAAGACGAAGATAAAGAAGCTCTCAAAGCAGCTAGGTAAACCACCCATTACCTAACAGTGCCAGAAAAAGGCCATCACTAAAGAATATAATAAAATCCAGCAGGCAACAATGTAAATTACAAATTTACATTATAATATCCACCATCCAATAAAAAATTGTAGGCATTCAAAACAGCAGGAAAATATGACCCATAACTAGAAGAAACATCGATCAGTAGGACAGCAAGAAATGACAGCCATGGTAGAATTACCAACCAAGAAAGTTAAATCAGGTACCATAATATATTCCACTTAATAAAAAAATGAGGAAAAAAAATGAACATGATGAGGTAATGGAAATTATTAAAAAGCATTCCAAATAAAACTTCTAGAGTAAAAACTGCAGAAGGTAAGTAGATGAGAAGATACGGCAATTGAAACTTACCATTTTGCCCTTGGTACCCCCCAAATTCACATCCTTTTCACACTAAAAATATATTCATTCCATTCCAACAGCCCCCAAAAGTCCTAATTCATTCCAGCATCAACTCAAAAGTCTAAAGTTCTTTCTAAGTCTCACCTGAATATCAACTGAATCTTACGTGAGTGAGACTCAAGGTACCATTCAGCCTGAGGTAAACTGCACTCTGGCTGTGAATCAGTGAAATCGAACAAGTTAAATGCTTCCACATTACAAGCATAAAACAGACATTTCTGCTCCAGAAGGGAGACAGAGAAAATAAGAAAAGAGTGATAGATCCCCAACAAGTCTAAAACCCAACAGGGCAAGTTCCATTAGACCTTAAGGCTCTATAATAATCCTCTTTGACATGATAAGCTGTTGTCAAGGACCCCTAGGACAGAGGGCTTGCCTACAGGACCCACCGGGGCAATTCCTGTCCAAGCAGCTTTACCCGGCAGAGGCTGGGCCCCGAGGCTCCAGGCAGCCCAGTACCTAATGGTTTTGGGTGGCTCCATCCTTTGAAATCCAAGTGGAGGCAGCCATGTCCCCTGAGCCTGTACACTCTCCCCTGCTGGAAACAATACCCTCCATCAAAGTTTGCTGCCTGCACCCTCTGGAAGGCAGGGGCTGCACCTGGGGCCGGCAGTGCTCCAAGAAGAGCCCTCAGAGTGAGGCAGCACCAGGCAGCAAGCAGGTCTCCAAGCTCTGGCAGCTTCTGCTTTGAAAGCACTCTGCTCCCCAGGGCGGGCCCTGGCACTAGGAGCTGTGACGGGAGAGGCCTCTCCCATCAAAGCTCCTAGCGAATGCAGAAACAGCTGAGCTACACAAATCTTAAATGGTCCACTGGCCACATCCTTAGTGCTCTCTTCTAACCACTTTCTCACTTTTTGCAACATGGAAAGACTGAGAATTTTACAAATCTTTTCAGTTCGCCTTCCTTTTTGCTTAACGGTTCCATCTTTCTGTTCGCATTTTACTAAAGCAGTCAGGAGGAGTCAACCCACACCTTCGAGAGTTTGCTTAGGTAAATACATCTGATTTCTTTGCTCACAAATTCTATTTTCACGAAAACACTAAAACACAATTCAGGCAAGTTCTTTTCCACTACGAAAAAAAGGAAACTTCATTTAAAATGGAGTAGGAAAAAATAACATAAAATAAAATAAAATAAATAAAATAAAATAAAATAAAAATAATATAATATAATATAATATAATATAATATAATATAATATAATATAATATAAATATAATATAATATAATGGAGTAAGAAGCCCTGAAGGGGAAGCTCCCCCACATTACTACCTGCCCTAAGAAGCCTACATCACACTCCCTGCAGGAAGAGGCTTACTTTACACACCCCAGCAGAAGGAAGACTTGCTCCTGCCCAGCAAAACCCAGCCAATAAGGACTCCGAGAAAACCGCTCCTCCCAGCTTCCTCCTTTCTCCTGTAAAAGTAAGCCCTTTCCTCTGTTCTCTGAAGTTGTCTGTGGTTCTCTAGAGTTTGCTGGTCCCAAACTGCCATTCCTCTGCTTTTCCTAAATAAAGTCATTTTGCTGATAAAATAACTGGCTCTTTTGTTTTTTAAGGTCAACGCCACTTTACCAGGATTGCTTTTCCTCTAATTTCCAGTAACATGTCTCACATTTTTGTCTGAGACCTCATCAGAATGGCCTTTATCATACATATTCCTACCAACATTCTATTCAGATTACTTATGTATTCTCTAAGAATATTAAGACTTTCTCTACGGCTCTCCTCTTTTCTTTCTGAGTCCTCACCAGAATCCCCTTTAAAGGTCCATTCACAGTAAGACAGGCTTTTTCTAACGTGTTCCTCAAAACCCAGTTCCGAAGCTACTTCTACATGTTTCGATATTTGTTACAGCGGTCCCCCACTTCTCACTACCAACTTTTGAAGCAGTCCATTCAGGATGCTATAACAAAAATACCACAGACTAAGGGGCTTATAAACAACAGAAATTTCTCACAGTTCTGGAGGCCAGGAATTAAAAACTCTTGGTTGCCTAATGAGCACCCATTTTCTAGTTCACAGAAACCCTCTTCTGATTCATCTTCTTACTATGTCCTCACATGGAAGAAGGGGTGACAGAGCTCTCTGGGGTCTCTTTTCTTTTTTTTCTTTTTTTTTTTTTTAAATTTTTTTTTCAACGTTTTTTTATTTATTTTGGGACAGAGAGAGACATGGCATGAACGGGGGAGGGGCAGAGAGAGAGGGAGACACAGAATCGGAAACAGGCTCCAGGCTCCGAGCCATCAGCCCAGAGCCCGACGCGGGGCTCGAACTCCCGGACCGCGAGATCGTGACCTGGCTGAAGTCGGATGCTTAACCGACTGCGCCACCCAGGCGCCCCTAAACCTTCAAACTCTTTTTTTTTTTTAATTTTTTTTTCAACATTTATTTATTTTTGGGACAGAGAGAAACAGAGCATGAACGGGGGAGGGGCAGAGAGAGAGGGAGACACAGAATCGGAAACAGGCTCCAGGCTCTGAGCCATCAGCCCAGAGCCTGACGCGGGGCTCGAACTCCCGGACCGCGAGATCGTGACCTGGCTGAAGCCGGATGCTTAACCGACTGCGCCACCCAGGCGCCCCTAAACCTTCAAACTCTTTTTTTTTTTTTAATTTTTTTTTCAACATTTATTTATTTTTGGGACAGAGAGAGACAGAGCATGAACGGGGGAGGGGCAGAGAGAGAGGGAGACACAGAATCGGAAACTGGCTCCAGGCTCTGAGCCATCAGCCCAGAGCCTGACGCGGGACTCGAACTCCCGGACCGCGAGATCGTGACCTGGCTGAAGCCGGACGCTCAACCGACTGCGCCACCCAGGCGCCCCTCTGGGGTCTCTTTTCTAAAGGCACTCATTCCACTGATAAGGGATCCACCCACTGACCTAATCACCTCTTGAAGGAACCAGCTCCAAATACCATCACATTAGAGCAATAGATCTCATCACCAACCTTAGGGAAACACAAACATTCAGTCTGTAGGACTAGCCCAAGGCAGATTTACCTTAAATGTACTCTAGTGACGTTCTCCTTTTATTATGTATGTAAGAACATACCCGTCAGTCATATGAGCATTTTAAAACACAAAGAATAATACATTATACATGCACATCAGAGGAGTATAATCGAAACAATGATCTATCAACAAGGAGAAAATATATGTTTTTGAATATTTACCACAAGCTTTAGAAGCAGCAACACAAATTTCTTCTGCAACATGCTCCCCAGTTGGAAACTTCAGATATTCCCCATCAGCCTTCTCAAGAGAATGATAAAGATACACCTGCAGGAGTGGATCTATTTGCTTCACAGAATCAGCATTTCCAGGAATATCACCGTTTGGATGTACAGGAGATACAGATACCCCTTCCATTTCCGTCACGGTAAGGCAAGCCATTCCCATGCAGAGTTTTTTCAGAACATGTGCCTATTAAGAAAAAACAATAACATTACAAAAGAAAGTGATACTGATAAAGCATCCCTCATGTACAAAGAAGCCTTCCCTGAAAGCACTGACTCTGTTAAATTGGCAACTGAATAAATATCGTGTACTATGTACAAAGCGCAGTGAGAGGCATTGAGATTACAAACTTCCTGTGGACAAGGCCTATACACCTGAAGTTTACAACTTAACTGAGGAAACATAATACAGATATGTAATACTAACAAAATGAACAAACAAAATCAGTCACAGGTAACAGGAGAAGAGATCCAACTAGACCACATAAATTCAAAACAAACGAATTAGTGTGACAATTGCTTACTGGGGTCTGCAGGGGGTAAGTAACATTTCAAACTGGGTTTAAACTTACAAGTTTTATTAGAGGAGTTCATACACAGAGTTGACTCTGTACAACAGATTGGATTTATATGAACGGAAGATGTAGACTATTCCAGGAGAGTAGAACTGTGCTGAGAAATAGAAAGGTACAAGATACTCTAATTAATTGGGCCACAGTGCAGTATTTGAGCAGTTATGCCATTTAGGAAAGGACTGAAAGTACAGATGAATATTTGTGGCAAAATTGCAGGTACATACCCAGGATACATTTTTTTCCTTCTTGAGAGGCCCAATTTTTTTAAGGAGAGCAACATACTGCCAAAGAACTGTACTTCCCCACAGATGAACAGCCACGTGAACTAGTTTCAACAAATGAGATTTAAGTGGAAGTTGCTGGGTGGTACTTCCAGAACCATTCCTTAAAAGAAAGCAGACCTGGCCTTCTTTTTTGTTTTTTAATTTTTTTAAGTTTATTTATTTGAGAGAGAGAGAGAGAGAGAGAGAGAGAGAGAGAGAAAGGGGCGAGTACAAGCAGGATAGGGGCAGAGAGAGAGGGAGAATCCCAAGCAAGCTCTGCACTGTCAGCACAGCCCGACATGGGGCTCAAACTCATGACCTGTGACATCATGACCTGAGTGGAAATCAAGAGCCGGACGTTCAACCATCTGAGCCACTCAGGTGCCCCACTGGACTCCTTTTTGCTTTTCTCTCTTCACTTTCTTCCTACCTGCCTCCGAGCAGGGTAGGGCAGTCACCTTAAAACCAGGAAGAAAATGCCAAGAGAATAAAAGACCTGGCCAACTTAAGCACCCGAACCAGTGTCAAGAATCACCTTTCTACCACAAGACATCTTATTATTTATAATTGAATGCGATCCTAACTGATAGAGTAAAGAATTAAGAAAAGTCTGAATGTCAGATCAAAGAATTTAAGGGGCATCTGGCTGGGCTTAGTCAGTAAAGCATGTGACTCTTTTATTATTTTTTTTAATGTTTATTTATTTTTGAGAGAGAGAGAGAGCACAAGCCGGGGGGAGGGTAGGGAGGTAGGGGGGTAGGGAGGTAGAGAGAGAGAGAGAAAGAATCCCACACTGGCTCTGTGCTGTCAGTACAGAGCCCGATGTGAGGCTCAAACTCACAAACTGTGAGATCATGACCTGAGCCAAAGTTGGACACTTAACTGAATGAGTCACTGAGGCTCCCACAAAGCATGTGACTCTCACTCTCAGGGTTGTGAGTTCAAGCCCCACATTGGGCACGGGGCCTACTTGAAAAAAAAAAAGGGATCAAAGAATGTAAACTTTATCCTACAGTCAAATGATGAATTAAAAAGTGAAGTAGAAACAAAAGCTACGGCAATAGTCTACATAGTAGTAACATCCTTAATTGAAACAGCAATGGTTGAATGATGAATGGTAATATAACAGCAAGACTTCATGCAGCCTGGTAACTGACTGAATCCAGAGGAAGCCAGGAGTCCAGTCATGGAATGAATGAGTCACAGGAATAAAAGGCACAGCACAGGGTATGAAGTCAATGATACTGCAGTGAGCACAGCATAACACAGAGAGATGCTACTGATTCACTATTCTGTACACCTGATACTAATGCAACTCGAATAAAAGTATACTCAAATAAAAAATTTTTTAAGCCAGGGGTAAAAGACAATGGGAGGAATTCAAACTTGGAAGATCTATAATACCATTAATGGATATAAGGAAATGAAGACTTTGCCTCTTGACATTGGACATTGGACAAAGGAACAGAATAAGGACTACTCCTTTACACACTTTTGTCTAGAAATGGAAGCAGGACAATTACACCAGACTCTAGCTGGCAGCTGAAACACGAGATTGATATGTGTAAGATTTCCCCATAGACGCCCATTTAAATCACGAGCAGAGCTATGTGAAGGGAGAAGGAGAAAATAATGACAAACACACTCACACAGCATTTCTGAACGTCACTGTACTAAGTGCAGACATTAAAGGAAAGAAACATGATGATTAAGTGATGTGCAAGGTGAAATTTAGATCTATAACTAACTACAAGGACTTTATTATATTAAATACTAGAGTTAATACTTAGTTCTTCAAATATCATAGGACTTCTGGTGAGTAAAAACACAACAAAACAAGAAGCCGGCAACTGTTAAAACTGCAAGATTTTTGAAGTCCAAAAGCAACTACAAATTTAAACAATTTTAATTTGCTCAAAAATATAAAATTTTTAAAAATTTTCTTGTAACCTACTATACTCAAGTACTGTCTCTTCTATACTCAATTACTGAAATTCATCTAAAATGAACTCTTAGCCATAAGGGGCAAATTTGCAAGAATTTCATCAATTTGTGCTCACCATTGTTTTGGACCATATGCTTTCCTTCTGGACTTTTTTTCTGCTGAAATGTATCTTTTAGCAGATCTCTCAGTGAGGCCTTAACAATTTTTAAGTTGCAGTCTTATTTGAAAAAAACCTTTCCACTATATTGACAAAACTGTGAGATACTTAGCATATACAACATGATTGACACTGTATACACGGTGAGATGACTCCCCATCACTGAACCAACACATCCATCACCTCATGAAGTTACTTTTTTTAAGTTCTCTTAGAAAATTTCAATTATACAATACAGAAAAATTTCAATTATGCAATACAATGTTCTCAACTATAGTCAATGTGTTATATTAGATTTTCAAAACTTATCTATCTTATAACCAAAAATCTACAGCCTTTTACCAATTTCTCCCAAATTCCAGTCCTTAGCAAGACTTTTCTACTATCTGCTTCTTAGGTTAGACTTTTTTTTTTATTACACATGTAAGTGGTAGCATGCAGTATCTGTCATTCTGACTTATTTTACTTGCCCCTAAGGTTCATCCATGTTGTTGCAAATAATGTTTATTCCTTTTTTAAGGCTGAATAATATTCACGTGTGTGTGTGTGTGTGTGTGTGTGTGTGTGTATACATACTTACTTCTTCCTTTCTGATTTGGATGCTTTTGATACAAACCCATATGCTTTACTGATAACAATTATAAAGTATAGGAAAAACATCTTAAAAACACTGAAGGCATTGCCAAGCAAACAAAAGCAGATACAGCAACTACAGGGGATCTGACCCCTGAGAGAAAGAAAAACAGTGAATGAGGTCCTCATTTACCCATATTTTTTTTTAATGTGTATTTTATTTACTTTGAGAGAGATCAGGGGGCAGGCAGAGAGAGGGAGAGAAAGAATCCCACACTGACAGCATGGAGCCCAACATGGGGCTCAAACCCACGAACTGTGAGATCATGACCTGAGCCAAAATCACAAGTCTGATGCTTAACTGACTGGGCCACCCAGGTGCCCCCACATCTATCCATCTTTTATCCTAAGGAAACTACACAGTCTTTGTAGTACCCAATAGTTGCTGGAGAAAAGGACAGAGCTATTATACAAAGCTGTAGTCTTGCTGGCTAGAAGAATCAGGGAACAAACTCTGGAGGTGGTAAACAGATAGAAACTGAAGGCAGAAATCCTGGAAAGAAAAAGAGCCTTTTTTAAAAAAAATTTTTTAATGTTTATTTATTCTTGAGACAGGGGGTGAGGAGGAGGGGCAGAGACAGAGGGAGACACAGAATCTGAAGCCGGCTCCAGGCTCCAAGTTGTCAGCACAGAGCCCGATGTGGGGCTCAAACCCATGAACCGTGAGATCATGACCTGAGCTGAAGTTGGATGCTCAAATGACTGAGCCACCCAGGTACCCCAGAAAAAAAGAGAATCTTGAGGGGCTCACTCCTGTATTCCCATGCATGGGATGAAAATCCAAAAAGCCCAGGGAGAGGCAACAACTAAAAATCTAAAAGGTATAGGAAGAGATTTCAATAGCTATCTGATTCTGGAGAATCAGAGTTTGGATGTAGAAGGAATTGGTAAATATTTCAGGCTTTTCACTGAACCTCCAGAAAAACCTCACTTGAGGAATAAGAACCATGGATCAGAAATAAGGGCAAAACTGAAATGGACAGTCCAAACAAAGCCTAAAACTAAGTCTCCACAGGATCAAGGTAAAGTCCCTGCTAGAACAAAGCCCTACACTTCAAAGAAAGACTAAAATCCACACTGCCCAGAGTTTGTACAAGATATCATCCACAAGAGACAACAGTCAAGTGAAATCTATTTAACATAAAGAAAAATGTGATGTAGAGTCAAGAGATAAAATATATAGAAATAGGACTGACAGCAAACCCAAATGTTGGATTTTTTAAAATGTGTTTACTATGATACACATGCAAAAGAATCAAAGATAAATGCATGAAGACATAGAAATCATATGACCTATACAATATTGAGCAATCTAACACATGTGAACAAGACAGAAGATAATATTTGGAAAAATACTGGCTAAGTTTTTTCTAAATTTGAAAAAATCAAACCATGAATAAAATTGTTCATGTAGCTCCATTCAGTAAAATCCCCATATAGTCATATCATAGTCAAACTGCCAAAAATCATAGAGAAAAGTCTTAAAAGTAGCCACTTACAGAAGAACTAAGATAAGACATACAACTGACATCTCATCAGAAACAATAGAGACCAGAAGACAACATGCTGCTAGGGAGGAAAAGGAGCTAAAATTTGAACCTAAAATTCTATAGTCCACAAAAATAACCTTTAAAACTTAAGCTAAACAAATATATTTTCAGATAAATGGATACTGGGAGTACACATCAACAACAACAAAAAACTTTAAGAAATGCTTAAAAAAAAAAGTCCTCTGGATTACAGGCAAATGATAAGTGATGCAAATTCAGATTTGTAGAAAGGAATGAAGAAGTCAAAAACAGTAAACATGTGGGTAACTATAACATTCCATTTTTCTTCCCTTTCTTGAATTATTTAAAAGACAATTAACAATTGTTTAAAAGCATAATGATAATAACATATGGTAAAACTTGTAATAGATGTAAAAGCAAAAGATATGACAACGGTAGCCAAAAGGACGGAAAGGAGTAAAATAAAAAGTTCATGTGAATAAATCCATGATAGCTTGGAAAAGTAAGAAACAGTGCTATCAGCAAAATCAGAAAGAATTTTGAAGAACTGATGGAAGATAAAAAGTAGACAGGAACAGATGACAAAGGAAACAAAGTGTAGGAAATAGATTCTATTTAAAATACACACAGAAGAAGGCTTTTAATAAGCATTAAAGTTTTCTGCACACACATACAAAAAGAATAAATATGCCAAGATAATCAAGGATGACCACACACGGGAGGTGAAGGGGGATAGGAAGAAAGCATAAAAGAGGAGGACAAAAATGAACAGCAAAAACTAACACCAGAAGAAACAAATACAGGGAAGAGGATATTTTGAAAAATTCTCCTTGGGGATTGCCTAGGTGGCTCAGTCAGTTAAGTGTCCAACTCTTGAGTTCAGCTCAGGTCACGATCTCAGGGTTGGAAGATCAAGCCCACACTGGGCTCCGAGCTGGGCTAGGCATGGAGCCTGCTTGGCATATTATTTCTCTCTCTCTCTCTCTCTCTCTCTCTCTCTCTCTCTCTTTCTTCCCCTCCCTCCCTCTGCCCTTCCCCCTGCTTGCAGGCACACGTGCTCTCTGTAAGTAAGTAAGTAAATAAATAAATAAATAAATAATGAAATGAAATGAAATGAAATGAAATAAATAAAAATTCTCCTTGGTATCCTCAGAGAGATTCAGAATTTTTGAAAACATAAAGCATCATTAGATGATCACTAAAAAGGAGAAGAGAATGAAAATAGTTAAGTTTTAAAAAAATGACAATTCAATGGAAACACTGAATAACACAACTGGAGACCAAATAATTTGGAAGACAAAGTCAAGACAAACTCCCAGTTTCCTAGATCAAGAGAAAGAAATATGAGCAAAAACTAAATAGGGAGCATCAATCCAGGAAGTGTAACTCCAAGAGCTCTAGACGGCAGAAAAAAGAAAACAGACCAGAATAAAACATTTAAGAATAAAAGAAGAAATTTCATTGGTGTTAGAGATGCCTACATTCATATTAAAATAATCTTCTGAGAAGAGATAGCTTAGTTTTAAGAACGCTTAACTCATAGAAGTCAAAATAAAGGGTCAGAACACCAAAGATGGTAAGGAAACTTTAAACCAGTTCAACATTTGACTCAATACTCAGAACTTCTGCCTATATATATAAATACAGCTGATGAAAACACACATGCACTGAGATTGGTCTATCTTGAAATTCATAAACTCTAAATTCAAATGGGCCTTTAGTGCTGTGCACCTACAATCTACTATTTATTACTTTATTTCCTTAATCTATTTACTCTCCCACTTTTCTAATCAACTACCTCATACCTTATCCTTACTCCTCTACCACCAAAGCTGCCATTCCAACTCTTACTTTCCACTCCCTATATTTCACTGAAAAATACAATCAAAAGAGGACACCAACAACACATCCTTTTCAAATGTACCTGGAAAATTTCTGAAAACAAACATGTTCTACCATAAAGCAATTGCCAATAAATACTAAAGGAATATATTAAAAATATGAACAATGGAGCAAGCAACCATTTTATCTATATAAGACCCATAATGTTGGTTTAATGTTGCATATACTATGATTAATTTATGTAATTCTTTTTTTTTTTTATGTTTATTTTTGAGAGAGAGAGGGAGACAGAGACAGAGAGACAGAGCACTAACAGGGGAGGG
The DNA here is from genome assembly GCF_016509475.1 of Prionailurus bengalensis. Lineage (NCBI taxonomy): Eukaryota > Metazoa > Chordata > Mammalia > Carnivora > Felidae > Prionailurus > Prionailurus bengalensis. Next base: position 6,529,389 of record NC_057359.1, read on the forward strand.
GCAGAGACAGAGGGAGATACAGAATCTGAAGCAGGCTCCAGGCTCTGAGCTGTCAGCATGGAGCCTGATGCGGGGCTCAAACTCATGAACCATGAGCCGAAGTCGGACGCTTAACTGACTGAGCCACCCAGGCGCCCCTAATTTATGTAATTCTTAAAAATATTGAAGAAATAACAACATTAGAGGGTAACATAAAAAAGTGAAAGCGACCTTAATCACTACCTACTCTTTTTATTCTCTGAAACAACACTCTTAGTTTAATAAGAATTGATAAAGAAGTGCTTTAAACTGAAAAATAGGACATAAGATAATCAATAACACTCAATACTCTGTAAATTCAGGTTATCCTTAATAACTTCAGTCAAAAAGAAAAAATATATTAAAAAATACAAACCTCTGCATTTGAACTGATGTAAACTTACTAACAGTGTTCAAATCAAAAATCTATTATGGAAACTATGACGACTTACAAAAGTATCACGACATGTACTTTTTTATCTTTATTTATTTATTTTGAGAGAGAGAGAGAGTAAGAGCATCCAAGCAGGAGAGGGGCAGAGACAGGGAGCAAGACAGAGAGAATCCCAAGGAAGCATCCTGTTGACAGCAGAGAGCCGGACATGGGGCTCGATCTCATCAGTCGGGGCTTGATCTCATCAACCGAAGCTTGCTCTCAACCCTGAGATCATGACCTGAACTGAAATCAAGAGTCAGGCACTTAAGTGACTGAGCCACCCACGTGCCTCCACAACATGTACTTATTAACCAGTATGTTCTCTTATCACAATGGGATTAAACTAAAAATCAATAACAAAAATGATTAGAAAATTCCCACATATTCAGAAATTTAGCAACACACTTTTAAAGAGCAAATGGTGTAAAGAAGAAATCAAAAAATACTTTAATTTAAAAATGATAAAAATATGAAAGAAATGCAATAAAAGTGTTTACTAGGATATTTAGTCTTAAACTCATATGTAAGAAAAGAAGGCTAAACAAATATAGAATGAGCTTTTATACCAAGAAATTAGGAAAAGAACAACAAATTAAGCTAAGAACCATAGAAGGACAAATATTTAAGAGCAGAAATCAGTGGGGGGGAACAAAAAGAAAAACAAAAAGTTGGCTTTTAAAAAAAGCCATTAATAAAACTGCTAAAACACTAAAATGATTAATTTTTTTAAAAGAGAGAAAATAAAGGGCCAATATCAAGAATTGGAAAGTAGACATCATTAGCAGAGCTTACAATATTAAAAATATATGTTTTTAAAAATTTTTTTTTAGGGGCGCCTGGGTGGCGCAGTCGGTTAAGCGTCCGACTTCAGCCAGGTCACGATCTCGCGGTCCGTGAGTTTGAGCCCCGCGTCGGGCTCTGGGCTGATGGCTCGGAGCCTGGAGCCTGTTTCTGATTCTGTGTCTCCCTCTCTCTCTGCCCCTCCCCCGTTCATGCTCTGTCTCTCTCTGTCCCAAAAATAAATAAACGTTGAAAAAAAAAAAATTAAAAAAATTTTTTTTTAACATTTATTTATTTTTTTGAGACAGAGAGAGACAGAGCATGAACAGGGGAGGGTCAGAGAGAGAGGGAGACACAGAATCCGAAACAGGCTCCAGGCTCCGAGCTGTTGGCACAAAGCCTGACGCGAGGCTCAAACTCACAGACCGCAAGATCATGACCTGAGCTGGAGTCGGATGCTCAACCGACTGAGCCACCCAGGCTCCCCAAAATATATAGGTTTTTAAAATTTATTTTTATTTATTTTGAGAGAGAGATGGAGAACAAGCAGGGGAGGGGTACAGAGAGAGGGAGACAGAATCCCAAGCAGCTCCACACTGTCAGCTCAGAACCCAATGCGGGACTCCAACTCACAAACCATAGTAAGATCATGACCTGAACCGAAATCATAGAGTCAAATGCTTAACTGACTGAGCCACCCAGAAACCCTGAGATTGACATTATTACTATCAATGGTTGCCAGTAGGGGAAACCAAGGTAGAGAGAAGTTAAGGAAGGTAACTTGAACCCATGAACCATGACATCATGACCTGAGCCAAAATCAAGAGTCAGATGCTTAATCGACTGAGCCACCCAGGTGTCCCTAAAAATATATGTCAATATAGGAACATCCTCCAATAAGCTTGAAATATTTGAAAAAAGGTTTTCTCAAACACACAACTTTATCAAAACGGACAAAGGAAGGAAAAAACACTGAAAAAGGAAGAAAGATATAATTTCAAACTTTTAACATTTATTAAGTAAATTGAATATTTAACTTAAAACTTTTCCACAAAGAAAATTCATCGCCTATTGACTTTCTTGGTGAATTTTTCCAGACATCTGAAGAATGAAAAAAGAGCTTACAGAAACTATTTCAGTAAACAGAAATTACAAAACACTTTTCCACATATTTTAAGAGTACAGTATGAACATAATACCAAAATGTAATAAAGTTGTGACAAGGAAAGAAAATTATATGTAAATATCTCCTACAAACATATATGAAAAAAATGAACAAAATACTAGCAAATTAAATTTAATAATATTTTAGAGACTAACAAATCTTAACTGGGTTAGTGTACCCCAAAAAAGCAAAGCTATTTTAACATTAAAATATCAATCAACAGAATTTATCATATTATTAGAATACATGAGAAAGTAACATATGATCATTTCGATAAGTGTAGAAACTAACTCTAATAATGTTCAACAATGGTTTGTGATTAGACACTCTCAGCTAACTAGCTATAAAAGCAAACTTCCTCGTTCTTATAAAAAATAACTATAAAAGAACTTAAAATACTTAATGGTTAAATATTGATCTCATGCTTCTTGAATTCAAAAACTTAATTCGCATGTCTAAAATCATGACTTCCACTCAATATTTTATTTTATCTTCATTTTATTTTTTGGAGAGAGAGAGCACAAGCGGGAGAGAGGGGCAAAGGAAGAGAGAGAGAATCTTAAGCAGGCTCCATGCTCAGCACAGAGCCTGTTGTGAGGCTCAATCCCATGACCACAAGATCACAACTGGAGCCAAAGCCAACAATGAAACACTCAAGTGACTGAGCCACCTAGGCACCCTTAAAAAAAATTTTTTTTTAGAGAGTGAGCACACACATAAATGGCAGAGAGTGGCAGAGGGAGGGAGAGAGAGAAGGAGAGAGAGAATCTCAAGCAGGCTCCACACTTAGCACAGAGCCCAACTTGGGGCTCAATTCCACAACCCTGGGATCAACCTGAGCTGAAATCAAGTGTCAGGTTGCCCATCACTCGACATTTGAGTGGAGGTACTGGCCAGCACAATAAAGCAAGAAAAGGAAATAAAAGGTATAATGATTACAAAGGAGGAAGTAAAACTGATATATTCACAGATCATATGACTATGTATGCAGAAAAATTTTAAGAATATAACAATTACTAAATGAAGTTAGAAAGGATAGTGCATACAAAATCAATATACAAAATTTAATTGATTTTCATATACCAGAAACAAATTTAAAAATGAACATGATTAAAAACAGCATCATTAACATTAGTAACAGAGAGTCAAGTGTTTAGGAATAAATCTACTAAAATATCTGTAAGAACTCTAATAAAAACTATAAAACACTGCTAGAAAAAATAAAGGTCAGTTAAATAATGGAAGAATAGAACATACAGATATAAGAGTATAGAAAAACTGGGGGTGCTTGGATGGCTCAGTAGGTTAAGTGTCTGACTTTGGCTCAAGTCATGATCTCCCAGTTCAGAGCTTGAGCCTCCCATCGGGCTCCACACTGCCAGTGTGGAGCCTGCTTAGCATTCTCGCTCTCTCTGCCCCTCCCTCACTTGCACTTTATCTCTCAAAACAAATAAACTTAAAAAAAAAAAAAAAAGACTATAGGAAAACTCAGTATTGCTCAGGTAGCAACTCTTCTCCAAATTGATATATAGAGTCAACACGGTCCCAATTAAAATCCTAGCAGCTTATGTTATGGGAATTTACAAATTAATATCTGCATGGAAAACAAAGGATTACAAGAGTCAAAACAATCTAGAAGAGCCAACTGGAAGGATTTACATTACCAGACATCAAGATTTACTGTGAAGTTAGTATAATTAAGTCAAGTTGGTATTGGCATAAATACAGAAAAATAAGAGTCTCCTTTAAAAACTGAGAATAAACTGAGGGTTGATGGGGGGGTGGGAGGGAGGAGAGGGTAGGTGATGGGCATTGAGGAGGGCACCTGTTGGGATGAGCACTGGGTGTTGTATGGAAACCAGTTTGACAATAAATTTCATATTCAAAAAAAATATAGAAAAATAGACCAAAGGAACAAATAGAGCTGAGAAAAATATCCTCACATAAGATAACCTAACTGAAAACAAATATGGTCAACTGCATTTTGGTGGAAATGTCAGTCTTTTCAGTAAAAGTATGGCAGTCAATGGCTATTCTGTGGCAAGAAGAAAAAGCAATCTTGACCTCCAACTTACACCAATACCCAAAAATATTAATTTGAGATAGACAACCAACCAATAAGTAAAAGGTCATATAATATTCCAGAAAAAAATATCTTCATGACAGCTTTTAAAACAGGACATTAAAAAAAAAACTACAATAAATAGATGTATATACTAGACTTCTCATATGCATGTACTAATAGTTTCAAGTCACATGAAGCAAAAAAGTAAAGAAAGAAATAGGCAAAACAACTCTAATAGCTAGAAATTTTAATACTGCTCTGTCAGGAATTAACAGAAGTAAAACAGATGAAAAAAATAAGAACACTGAAGATCCAGGGGCATGGGTGACTCAGTCAGTTAAGCGTCCAACTGTTGATTTCGGCTCAGGTCATGATCTCCCGGTTTGTGAGTTCGAGCTTCGCACTGGGTTCTGCACTGACAGCACAGAATCTGCTTGGAATTTTCTCTCCTCCTCTCTCTGCCACTCCCTCACTCATTCTCTCTCTCTCTCAAAAAGATATAAACTTAAAAAAAAAGGATACTGAAGACCTGAACATCATTAACCAACTAAACATTTACATCACAATATACTTAATAACTGCAGAATGTACATCCTTTTCAAGTGTAAATGGAATACTAAGTTATATCATATGCCAGTCTAGTCTATAAATTAAGACTCCGTAAATTACAAGAGATTACATTTGAAAAGCCTGAATTTGTAAGAGTTATGTTCTTGAGAAGTATACAACACTGATGAAAGAAACTGAAGACAGCATAAGTAAATAGAAAGATATATCATGCTCATAAATTGGAAGAATTAGTAATGTGAAAATATACATATTAGCCAAAGGAATCTACAGATTCAATGCAATCTTCACCAAAATACCAAAGGCAGGGGCACCTGGATGGCTCAGTCAGTTAAGCACCTGACCTGGATACCAACTCGGGTCTTGAGAGTTCAAGCCCTGTGTTGGGCTCCACACTGGACATGGAGCCTACTAACTAACTAACTAAGTAAGTAAATAAGAAATAAGTAAGTAAGTAAGTAAGTAAATAAATAAATAAATAAATAAATAAATAAATAAATAAAATACCAAAGGCTTTTTCACAGAACTAGAACAAAGAATACTAAAATTTATATGGAAGAATAAAGACCCCAAATAACCAAAGAAATTTTAAGGAGAATAAAGCTGGAGGTATCACTCCATAAAGCTGGAATAAAGCAGATTTCACACTATACTACAAAGCTATAGTAATCAAAGGAGAATATGGTACTGGCATGAAAACAGACACATGGATCAATGTAATAGAAAAGACAGCCCAGAAACAAACCCACACATATATAGTCAATTAGCCTATGACAAAGGAGGCAAGAATATATAATGGAGAGTTTCTTCAATAAATTGTGTTGGGAAAACTGGTCAGCTAAATGCAAAAATATTAAACTAGACCACTATTTTACACCATACACAAAAATAAATTCAAAATGGGTTAATAACTTGAATTTAAGACCTGAAATCATAGAACTCCTAGAAGAAAACAGAGGATGTAAGCTATATGACTTTGAATAGACATTTTGCCACAGAAGACATATAGACAGCCAATATGACCATGAAAAGACATTCAACATCACTAATTATTAGGGAAATGCAAATCAAAACCACAATAAGAGGAGCACCTGGGTGGCTCAGTCAGTTAAGCATCCAACTCTTAAATTCAGCTCAGGTCATAATCTCACAGTTTGTGAGTTCCAGCCCCATATCAAGATCTGCAGTGGAAGCATGGAGCCTTCTTGGGATTCTCGTTTCCCTCTCTTTCTGTCCCTCCCCCACTCACGCACACATGTGCTCACTCACTCTCTAAAATAAATAAACATTAAAAATAAAAACCACAATGAGATATTACCTCACATCTGTCAGACTATTATCAAAAAGACAAAAAAAAAAATGAGTGGTGTTAAAAATGTGGAGAAAGTGAACCCCCGGTACACAGCTGGTGGGAATAAATTGGTACAGCCACTACGGAAAACTGTGGCTATACTAGTTTGCATTCCCACCAACAGTACATGAGGGTTGCTTCTTCTCCACACCCTTGCCAACACTTGTTTCTTCTGCTTTTGATTTTAGCCATTCCGATAGGTGAGGTGGTATCTCATTGTAGTTTTGATTTGCATTTTCCCTGATGACAGGTAATGTTGAACATCTTTTCATGGGTCTGTTGGCCATCTGCATGTCTTCTTCCCATTTTTTTAATGTTTATTTATTTTGAGAGAGAGAGAGAGAGAGAGAGAGAGAGAGCACAAGCAGGGGAGGGGCAAAGAGAGAGGGAGAGAGAGAATCCCAAGCAGGCTCCATCCAAGCTGTCAGCGCAAAGCCCAACTCAGGGCTGACCTCTTGAACCATGTGACCTGGGACGAAATCAAGAGTCAGACACTTAACTGACTGAGCAACCCAGGTGGTCCCATGTCTTCTTCCGATTTTTTAATTGGGTTATTTGGTTTTTTGGGTGTTGAATTGTATAGGTTCTTTACATAGTTTGGATACTAACCCTTTATCAGATAGGTCATTTGCAAATATCTTCTCCCATTCAGTAGGTTGCTTTATAGTTTTATTGATCGTTTCCTTTGTTGTACAGAAGCTTTTTTTTTTTTTTTTTTTTTATGTAGTCCCAACCGTTTATCTTTGCTTTTCTTTCCCTTGCCTCAGGAGACATATATAGAAAAATATTGCTACAGCTGATGCTGGAGAAATTACTGCCTGCGCTCTCTTCAAGGATTTGCACGGTTTCAGGTCTCACATTTCGATCTTTAATCCATTTTGAGTTTATTTCTGTGTATGGTGAAAGTGGTCTGCTTCAGTCTTTTCCATGTAGCTGGCCAGTTTTCCCAACGCCATTTGTTGAAGACACTGTCTTTTTCTCATTGTATATTCTTTCCTTCTCTGTCAAAGATTAATTAACCATATAATTGTGGGTTTATTTTTGGGTTTCCTGTTCTATTCGATTGATCTATATGTCTATCTTTATACCAGCATCATGTTTTCATTACTACAGCTTCGTAGTATACCTTGAAATCTGGGAGAAGGATGCCACCAGTTTTGTTCTTTTTTTTCAAGATTGCTTTGTCTATGCAAGGTCTTCTGTGGTTCCAAAGAAATTTAAGAATTGTTTATTTGAGTTCTTTGAAAAATGCTGTTGGTATTTTGATAGGGGTTGCATTAAATCTATATATTGCTTTGGGAAGTATGGACATTTTAACAATATTTGTTCTTCCAACCCATGAGCATGGAATGTCTTCCCACCTCTTTGCATCATCTTCAATTTCTTTCATCAGTGTTTTACGGTTTCATAGTACAGATCTTTCACCTCTTTGGTGAAGTTTATTCTTAGGTATTTTCTCATTTTTTGGTGCATCTATAAATGGAATGTTTTCTTAATTTTAGTTACTGCTGCTTCATTATTAGCATATAGAAACACAGCAGATTTCTGTCCATTGTTTTTACATCCTGTGACTTTACTGAATTTAGTTATCAGTTCTAGTAGTTTTTGGTGGCATTTTTAGGGTTTTCTATACATAGTAGTAGCATGTCATCTGCCAAGAGTTAGAGTTTTGCTTCTTCCTTAGCAATTTGGATGCCTTTTACTTCTTTATGTTGTCTGACTGCTGTGGCTAGGACTTCCAGTACTATGTTGAATAAAAATGGTGAGAGTGTATATCCTTGTCTTGTTCTTGACCTTAGAGGGAAAACTCTCAGTTTTTCACCACTGAGGTGGCTGTGTGTTTTTCATATAAAGCCTCTATTATGTTGAGGTATGTTCCCTCTAGACCTACTTTGCAGAGAATTTTTATCATGAATGGATATTGTATTTTGTCAAATGCTTTCTCTGTGCCTATTGAAGTGATCTTACGGATTTTATCCTTTCTCTTACTAATGTAATATATCACACTGGTTGTTCTGTAAATATTTTACCACCCTTACATTCCAGGAATAAATCCCACTTGGCCATGGTGTATGACTTTTCCAATGTATTGTTGGATTCGGTTTCCTAAAATTTTGTTAAGGATTTTTACATCTATATTCATGAAAGATATTGGCCTGTAGCTCTCTTTTTTGGGGATGTCTTTTTCTGGTCTTGGTATCAGGGTGACAGTGGCCTCAATGACGTTTTCCTTCCTCTTCTTTTTTTTGGGGAATAGCCTAAGAACAATAGGTATTAACCCAAAAAGTTTGACAGAATTCACCTGTGAAGAAATCTGCTCCTAGACTTTTGTTTCGGGAAGTTTTTTGATTACTGATTCAATTTCATTGCTGGTAACTGGTCTGTTGAAATTTTCTATTTCTTCCTGCTTCAGTTTTGGTAGGTTATAGGTTTTTAGGAATTTATCCATTTTTTCTAGATTGTCCAATTTATTGGCATAGACAGGTTTTCATAATATTCAGTTTTCATAATATTGATATTGTGTTACAATTCTTTGTATTTCTGTGGTGTTGATTGTTATTTCTCCTCTTTCATTACTAATACTGTTTATTCAGGTTCTGTCTCTCTCTCTCTCTCTCTCTCTCTCTCTCTCTCTCGATGATTTCTGGCTACAGGCTTACCAATTTTGTTGATCTTTTCAAAGAACCAGTTCAGGTCATGATCTCATAGTTCAAGAGTTCAAACCCTGCATCAGGCTCTGTGCTGACAGCTCAGAGCCCAGAGCCTGCGTCGGATTCTGTGTCTCTCTCTGCCTCTGCCCCTTCCCCAGGCTCACTCGCTCTCTCTCTCTCTCTCTTTCAAAAATAAAAATAAACATTAAAATAATAATTGAAATTTCTCAATAATTTCTCCAAAGAAAATGGAGAAAACAATTTTATACTTTATTTCTTGGCTATTGGAGAAATAAATAAAAATGTTATTACATAGTAAAGAAAAATAAAAGAAGAAAAACTGTTAAAAAATAAAATTTTTGAAATACAGCTAATGTGATGTTTAAAGGGAAATGTGTATTTTAAGTACTTATGTTAAGAAAGATGATCTGGCATCAATGATCTTCCTAAGTAGCTAGAAAAAGAAACCAGAGAAAAGAGAAGAAAGTAGTAATGAAGAGCAGAGAAAACAGAGAAAATCAATAAAACCAAAAGTTAGTTTTAGAAAAAGATTAATAAGATTTATATCTCTAAGTAGATATAAATGATCAATAATGAAAGGAAAAAAAAAAACACATGAATTATCAATAGCAGGAATAAAAGCCGAATATCACTACAGATCTTATAGATACTAAGTGGAAAAGGGATTACAATGATTTATACCAGTAATTTTAACAAAACTGATATAGGAAGAAACAGAAAACATGAACTGTATCATACATATATCTGTTCAATAAATCAAATTTTTCATTACAAATCTATCCACACAGAAAACGCCAGGCCAAATCACTTCACTGGTACAGTCTGCCAAAATTTAAGGACAAAATAATACCAATTCTATACAAACTCTTACCAAAAACAGAGAAGCAGGAAATACTTCCCAAATTATTTTATTTTATAATCATTACTCTGATGTCAAAACTAGATGTGAGTATCACAAACGGCAAATGTTTCTCAAGAACATAGCAAAACAATAGAACATGGAACCAGTAACACATAAAAAAGTCAGAAAATGAAGACCAAGAGGGGTTAATCCCAGGAATGCAGTTGAGAATGATATCTAAATACAATTTCTCACTATTCACATTCACACAGATTCTAGTTTTGCTTCTTCAATTTAAAACAAAAATGTATGGTTGGGGCAAAATGTACAGTATGTGAATTACATCTCAATAAAACTGTTTTTTAAAAAGTACATCTATTCTTAGAAGAAACATAGAAAATGTAAAACAATTCCCCCAGATAGCTGTTAGCATCAAAACAAACTTTTGTCGTCTTCACCTCTTCTCATTCCTACTTTAGTTTGATCAGTTTCTACCAGATATCTGGCTACCCAAACATACTTTTAAAGTTCACATTTGGCCAATTATATCTAATGCAATACCTCCCTAAACCATAATCAAACATCCAAGTATAGCGACAGCCAAGAAAAGTTACATAACGTGAATTGCACAAGGGCAGAGAAAGTCCAATTTGAGCTTCTTGTCAATGGTATTGGGAACATCATGTCTTCAACAGAAATCATCAGTTAGTAAAAATTTGGATCTACTTATCAGCAACTATTGTTTAAAAAAGGGCTTGGATATTTCTTATCAGACAGAATTTCCTATGGTAATGACAAAGAAACAAACGTTGGCTAGGAACTACAGTAGGAGGATGCTTCAGGCATAATGTACCTACTCTTCTGTTTCCCTACATTCCTCAAAGGCTAAACTAACATTTGAGGAAAGACAGCTAAAAAGGGAACAGCAAGAAGTATCAATTATTTTTTAGTCTCATCTACTTTTAAGTTATTTGTCAGTTTAAGAAATTGGCTGTATTATACACTCCCATCTAAAGTAAGAGGGCCTTTTTCTAAAAACCCATGTTTTGGTGTCAGTATTATTTCCCTTAGTTTTTGCTTCTATCACCTCTTTCATTAAATAGGATTTTTCTTTGATATAATATTATTTAAAAAATAAATTTTTTTTAAAGTAGGCTCCGTGCCCAATGTGGGGCTTGAACTCACAACCCTGAGTTCGAGAGTTGTATGCCCTACTGACTGAGCCAGCCAGGTGCCCCTAAAAATGTCTTAATTAGCCTCTAGGCTAACGTTAAAACCACTTTGATATACATTTCATAAAACATTTTAGTACTGATTGCTAACTGCTAATATCTGGAATATATTTAATCAATCTGTTGGAAGTTAGCTATATTTCCTTTAAGTGTATGTTGGTTTCCATTATTCGCTATTAATTATAAAGAATTAAAAGTAGAGAAAATCACTTAAAACTTAAAACCAATGTTCACAGAATGAAGCCGATTTTGGAAAGTATACCACAGTAATCTATAACTGTCATAGAAATTTCCTGGTGATACAGTAAAATATAAAATTCTACTTTATGAATCCTTAATAAAAGAAGATAAAATGTCATTATACTGCACTTACTCATATATTTCCCTTCTCTTTACAAAGGTATTTTAGGAGTAATTCAGCCAAAATGTAGATAAAACAGGTATGTATTAGATTTGTTAACTTAAGAGAAATTCTGGAATTTTTAAACTTGCTCGCTCATGTCAAATTTTCTAGTCTAAATGTATTCCATCACTTTTCTGTTTACATATTATTGTATCACCTGACTTTATCGCAACTTACTTAATACTCATTTACACATTCAACATTTTCCAAAAGAAAGAGACAATCCTTTGCCTTAAAAGCTCTTCATCTGAAGGGAAAGGAAATAATGTGGACAGATATAAAACAATACATAAAGTGTTGCAGGAACTGTAATATTCGAATACACAGAGGGAAAAGGACAGGACTGTGTACCACATAGGTTTACCACATAAACCTACCTTAATTACCAACTGGACATTCAGAGAAAGGGAGGAATCAACCTGAATTTGAGATTTCCAACTAAGCAACTAGGTATAAAAAAAGTAATGCTACGCACCAAGATAGATAACAGAAGTAAGTTTGAAAGGAAATAGGATTTTTTTTATTTTATTTTTGAGAGAGAGAGAAAGAGAGAGAGAACGAACATGTGAGCACACAAGCAGGGGGCGGCAGAGAAAGAGAGGGAGACACAGAATCCAAAGCAGGCTCCAGGCTCTGAGCTGTCAGTGCAGAGCTTGACGCGGGACTGCAACCCACGAACCATGAGATCATGCCCTGAGCTGAAGTTAGACATTCAACTGACTGAGCCACCCAGGCACCCCAGGAAAGTGGATTTTAGATATCTGGAATATGAAGCACCTATAAGACAATTAAAAGGAAGATTCGCAGTAATCAGCTTCATATATGAGGAATTAAGAATAATTTCTTGGTTTGGGGTTTGGGAGGCTGGGTGTCCAGTCTTAGAATTCACAGAGTAGGACATATGGAAGAAAAATAGCTGTGGAGGAATGATGAATTCAGTTTGGCACATAATGAATCTCAGTTACCAATAAGACACCCAGACTGAGATACCACATAGGCAGCTACATTTCCAAAGGCTAAGAAAAACATTATGTGCTTTTGTGAGAGATTCCAAAGTCATTAGGCATAAAGTATACATGATGCCCAGATGTAAGATATATAAGGTAAAAAGAGGGATGGATATCAAATTCTTAAACCCAAACATTTAGGAATTATTTATAACTGTCAGAAATGGGAGAACACAAAGAGGAATGTAGCAGATTCTTGAAACAGTCGAGAAGTAGGAGAAAAGCTGGAAGTGTTCACTTTGTGCCATTTGTATGCTTCTGATTATTGTGCTTTTCTGTATAAATTTTAATAAAAATAGAGTTCCTTTTAAAAAAAGAAAGAAAAAGAGTTTCACAAGATGAATTATCAAATATTGTGAAGAGGTTAAATAAGATAGAAGAAAGGGAAAAAATCCACTGAATTTAGCAATTAAGAAATTAGCAAAAGACTACCATAGATAAAGGATGGGAAGGGTAAAGACCCCTCCCACAAAGCCTTTTCCTTTCATTCTATACTATTATTTTGAATCTTCTAATCTCATGCATGGTGTTCAACTTAGAATTCTTACCCAGCAGAATAAAGTAATTTTCAAACATCCGAATATTCAGTTTACCTCAAAGGCAGCATTTCAGAAGTTACTTTCTTAAGACATACCAACCAAACCAAAGGAGTAAATCAAAAAGATGACAACAGGTCCAGAAAATAGATACAACCCTGGAAAGAAGTAGTTAAGTCACATGATGACAGACAGCTGGGCAGCAGGCCTGAAGCACACTCAGCCCAGCGAGAGGACTCTGGAAGGAAGACTTCAGAAGAAAGTGGTATCAGACTGCTTGCCATGAAGCACTTAAAAACAAACAATACAAAACAACACAACACAACACACCCACAGAGGATATAATAAAGGAAAATAACAGGGAAAAAAAAGGGAAAAAAAGGTAATTCCAATGGAAGAAAACTTGACAAGAATGGGAATGAAATTACAGTATGCTCCTGGCTCAACAACAAATAATCCTCAATATAACACTGTTACTGTTTTGCAAATTTGGAATCGCTTACAAAGAACTAAAGTGCCCATTAACGTTACTAGACTCAATGTAAATGTTCATTTTGACATAAAAATACAAATGCTTAACGCTGAGAAGTGAAAGCAAGAGGTAGCTAAAGAGAATCTTGGTAAAGGTACATTAATCCTAGAAAGTAAGAAATCAACAAATATTGTCTACAGTTTCTGGAACAAGAAATAAAGTTATAATATACTACCTTAAGTTACAAAGACATCAAAGAGTGAAATGAATAAATATGAGGAGAAGGGGAAGGAAACATTGGTATAGGTGAAACAAATTGAACTACGAAAAGTTAACAGTCAAAGCTAACTTTGTCTGGGAGAAAAGGACTGAAGTCAGAAGAATAAAACTTCTCATTGTAACTGTTTTTGCATTTTAAGCTCTTCTGTGCGATCTGATTTTTAAACCAATGTATATGAAATATCTGGGGAAAAAATTAAGAGAATAATTAGGAAATAAGGAAATCAAGGTGGCATGGCTATTTTTAAGAGTGAAGAGCTGGGGCCCTTGGGTGGTTCAGTCGGTTGAGTGTCCGACTTCGGCTCAGGTCATGATCTCGCGGTTTGTGAGTTCGAGCCCCGCATTGGGCTCTGTGCTGACAGCTCAGAGCCTGGAGCCTGTTTCAGATTCTGTGTCTCCTCCTCTCTCTGCCCCTCCCCTGCTCATGCTCTGTCTCTCTGACTCTCTGTCTCTCAATAATAAATAAATGTTTAAAAAAAAAAAAAAAGAGTGAAGAGCAGAAAAGAGAAAGGGTAGCTGCTAATGGTCAAAGAGCAGAAGAGAACAAATAATAATCATAATCATAATCATAATAAGCTAAAGCATAATTCTTAAGCTACCAGAGGGGGCAAACAGTGATAATACCAAAGAAAGAAAGGGAAAACAAAGAAGCAAGGTGTTAGCCCTAGGATGGACAGGGATAGGATCAAGAGCACAGATATGCAATATAAAAGACCTAAAAATACCGGAGAATATGAGCAGAGATTGGTAACATTAACAGTTTACCAATCTGAGATAATAAGGTTTAATTCGAATGATGTCATGAGAATGCAGTACTGCTATAAAATGTGGATGACACTGCAGAGTCAAATATATACTAAGAAACCTTAACATGTCTTTAGGTGAGTTCTTCACCAGGATAATAATATAACCTTATGAAAATGTCAGAAAAAGGAGTATAAAGGAAAACCAAGTTAGATGTCAAAAATTCTCAATAACACAGGAATAGGCAAGAAAAGAGCAGCAAAGGATAACAGGAGGGACTGAGGATATAAGCTGTATCATATTAATCTCAAAGGATAAGATTTTTGGTTTTTGTATCAGGATAATAAAGAGCTATGGAAGTAGCAATGTAAATACTTCCTCTAGACCCTAGGGTAGATGTGATGTAATACCTTTAGGAAAAACAACATTCAATGAAGGTAAAGAATGGAAGGAAACATGCTATAGAAAACCCAATTTACAAGGGAAAGGGAAATTTGGAAGGATCCTATAAAAAGGACTGGAAGGCAGTCAACTGAAAAAGTAGAATTAATAAAACAAGAACATGTAAGAAAGTATTTTCTGGCAGTATGAAAATTTTGAATACAATCAAGTCTATAAAATACGAATTTATAGGAAATGCAGAGAACAGAGGACCACAGTACACTATACCATGAAAAGGTTATCAGCAAAATCTACATTGTGGGAAATTATAACTAGTGGAGTTAAAAATAAAGAAGAGAAGAGATGTAGGAAAAATATAGATTGAGACTATAAAGTCACAATGTGTGGACCTTATTTGGATCCTAGTTTAAAAAAATACCCAATGACATTTGAAAAAGCCATTTATGATATATCAATCAGAAATTTGATTGCTTGCTGAATATATAAAGATATTAAGGAATTGTAATTTTTTATATGCAAAGCTTTTTTAATTTATTTTTGAGAGAGAGAGAGAGAATGTGTGTGTGAGAGAGAGACAGAGAGAGAGGGCAGGGCACTGGCAGAGAGGGAGACAGAGGATCCAAGCTAGCTCTGCACTGTCAGTGCAGAGTCTAGTGCGGGGCTCGAACTCATGAACTGTAAGATCACGACCTGAGCCAAAGTCGGAATGCTTAACCGACTGAGGCACCCAGATGCCCCCAGGTATTGTAATTTTTTAATTTAAAAAAGCGTTCTTATATTGTAGAGGTGAATACTGAAATAATGGAAGAAATGATATGGTGTCTACAATGTGCTTTAAAATAACACCATAACAGAGAAAGCAGATGGCACAGAAATGGCTCAGGTAATAGGGCTATTGAAGCTGAGTGATTAGTATGTAAGAGTTCATTTCACCATTATGTCTACTTTTGTATGTTCAAAATTCTCCCTAAGAAAAAAGCTTTTTTAAAGGATGTTTGCTATATTTCATCTAGCATTTCTTTTTTTTTATAATTTTATTTTGTTTTTTTAATATACATCCAAATTAGGTAGCATATAGTGCAACAATGATTTCAGGAGTAGATTCCTTAGTGCCCCTTACCCACTTAGCTCATCCCCCCGCCCACAAACCCTCCCATAACCCTCAGTTTGTTCTCCATATTTATGAATCTCTTCTGTTTTGTCCCCCTCCCTGTTTTTATATTATTTTTGTTTCCCTTCCCTTAGGTTCATCTGTTTTGTCTCTTACAGTCCTCATATGAGTGAAGTCATATATTTGTCTTTCTCTGACTAATTTCACTTAGCATAATAACCTCTAGTTCCATTCACATAGTTGCAAATCTAGCATTTCTTAATAAGAGTGTTTTCAGGTTATTCAATCAGAAAGTTTCAGGAAATGAAATCCCAGATTTTGTTTTGTATTTTACAATTCATCTCTCATGTACACTTGAAAGCAAAAGTTGTTCATAAAATTTATTACAGATTTTTTTCTTTTAAAGATTCTGATCTTGGGGCACCTGCGTGGCTCAGTCGGTTGGGCGGCCAACTTCGGCTCAGGTCATGATCTAACGGTCTGTGAGTTCGAGCCCCGCGTCGGGCTCTGTGCCGACAGCTCAGAGCCTGGAGCCTGTTTTGGATTCTGTGTCTCCCTCTCTCTAACCCTCCCCCGTTCATGCTCTGTCTCTGTCTCAAAAATAAATAAACGTTAAAAAAAAAAAAAAAGATTCTGATCTCTAAATATAGTACAAGTAGTATTAGGTACTGGCAGGTTTTTAAAAATGAAAAACTTAAAAAAGAAACATGTGAAACTGAAATTTTAGCTGAGAGTAAGATGACAGAGGGTGTTTGATTCCTCCTTGCCTGTTTTGTAGAAGAAGTATGCTAAATAACTGTGCTTTTTTATAAAGTGAATATTTAAGTATTTATGTCAAAAAATTTTTAAGTTAGCCATTAAAAGAAAAGACTTATAAGATCTTTAAATCTATAAGAAGGCAGAAAAGAAGGGAAAAAGTAAAGAAAATTAAAAGCAAAACAAGATAACAAAAAATTTTTAAGTCCAGATGTCAACAAGTACAATAAATGTAGATTAGCCAATTAAAACCACTTTCTAGAAGACAACATCAGACTGGGTTTTCTTTTTTTTTTTTTTTTTAATTTTTTTTAACGTTTATTTATTTTTGAGACAGAGACAGAACATGAACGGGGGAGGGTCAGAGAGAGAGGGAGACACAGAATCTGAAACAGGCCCCAGGTTCTGAGCGGTCAGCACAGAGCCTGACGCGGGGCTCAAACTCACAGACCGCGAGATCATGACCTGAGCCGAAGTCGGACACTTAACCGACTGAGCCACCCAGGCGCCCCAGGGTTTTCTTTTTTTAATCAAGGTATACAGTGCTTAGAAGAGACACAAAACCATACAGAAAAGTTAACCAAAAAAAGGACATTTTTATCAAATTGACAGGTGCCAAATGGTACTAATCCTTGTTGATCAGAAGCCAAACTACAAACTAAAGGTAACTACAAAATATAAATCAATAAACAAAAGAAACCCTAATGAAAAAAAGAACGAAAGACATGAATAGACCAATAAACATAGGAGAAGATGGTAGATCTCACTTGTAATTAAGTAAATGCAAATTAAGGTAGGATATCGAATTATACCCATCCGGTTGCCAAATTAAGGAATCCAAAGATACCAAGTGTGAAGGAGAAGATATAGAGCAGAAGGACCCTTCAAACACCTGGTTTTAGAGAGCAATTAGGCTACATTTAATTAATCTGAAGATATAACTATTCTACAAACCAGAAATTCCATTTCTAGTTATAACCCTAGAGAAATGAATGTAGTACTGCATCATGTTCATAGTAGCATTATTTGTAAGAACAAAAAAACCACAAATAGTGCTTCCCTTTGACAGCACAGATACTAAAATTAGAACACTACAGAGAAGATTAGCATGGCCCTGTGCAAGCATGACATACAAATCTGTGAAGCACTCCATATTTTGGGGAAAAGAAGAGAGAGAGAGAGACAAACCAAGAAACAGACTCTTAACTATAGAGAACACACTGATTATTCCCAGAGGGGTAGGTGGGTGGGGAGATGGGTGAAATAGGTGAAGGGGATTGAGAATGTACTTAACATGATGAGCACTGAGTAAGGGATAGAATTGTTGAATCACTATATTGTACATCTGAAACCAATATAACATTGTATGTTAACTATACTGGAATTAAAATGAAACTTAATAAAATAAAATAATAAAATAAAACAAATAATCTAAATGTTCATCAGTAGAAAAAAAACAGTATATAAATTGGAGAATCTTCATAATGAGAATATTATACATCAATTTTAATGAACTAGAGCTATATATATGAACACACAGATACATGAATGTCATAAAGATAAGTGAGGTTTAAAAAGCAAGTTGTAGATTGATATTTATGTGTGATGCAATCTGTTTTAACCCACAGTTTAATACTACTATATTCTTTATTTTTTATTTATATATTCATAAATTATATTTAATATATAAATATTATTTATTTATATATTTATAAATTAGTTATATATTTCTATTTATTACTATATCTTTTATAAATTACATTTATAAATATTTCTATTTATATGATATAGACATTTATAAATTATATTTATATATTTATAGGTATTACTATATATACGAAATATATACTTAGTATATATATAATAAAAATTTTAAATAGGCATGAAGATGATACTAACTTCAGGCTAGTGGTTAGTTACCTCTAGCAAGGTAAACAGGGGAGAGACAGGAGTAGCAATAGGTAGATGGGCTTCGACTGTATCTATAATGTTTATTTCTTAAAGAAAATAAGATCCAAAGCAAAAAGTAACAAAATATTGTTAAAAGTGGATGGCAAATACAGACAATTTTATTTTCCTAATTTCCTATATGTTAAGAATATTTTAAAAAAATATTTTTAAATACTGAAATGAAAACAAAGAGGAAGAATATAGCCTTTGGTTTGGGACGCAAGTTTGAAATGGAACTGGGTTTGAATTCTGTCCCGTGTGATGTTACTCTGAAGTCAGTTTAATCTTTCTGCACTCAGTTTCCCTCATTTCTTAAAACAAAAAATAATAATAATGGCTATGACTTCTGAGGATTGTTGTAATGATTAAATGCAATAATCCACCTGAACTAACCTCATCCAGAGACTAACACTTCCCTTCTCTTCACACTTTATTAGACAATGCTAGAGCTTTTCTTTCCTTTTTTTCTTTTCTTTTTAACATTTATTTATTATTGAGAGACAGAGAGACACAGAGCGTGAGCAGGGGAGGGGCAGAGAGAGGAGGAGACACAGAATCGGAAGCAGGCTCCAGGCTCTGAGCTGTCAGCACAGAGCCCGACGCGGGGCTCGAACTCACAAACTGTGAGATCATGACCCGAGCCGAAGTTGGTCACCCAACAAACTGAGCCACCCAGGCGCCCCTAGCTTTTCTTTTTCTTTTCCTTTGTTTTCTCTTTTTCTCTTTTCCTTTTTTTCCCTTTCCAATAATATAGGCAGCGAGGATGAAAAAAGTATGGCAATTCATATATGTTGAAAAATAAAACTGCTGAAAAATGAAACTTCTCATTGAAGTTTGGTCACACTATCCCCTAAGAGATGATGTCTTAGTTTAAATATTCCTGGAAGCAAAACCTCATACAGGATTGAAAAGTAAATTAGTTCTGAAATTCAGGAAACTACGACAGAGAAAGAGAGAAGTGGTATAAGAAAGGGAAGGCAGCCTATAAACTGCACTCTCAAACCAGCTACCAGAGTGAGCCTAATCCCTCAGAAAGGCTCTAGAAAACAGTATAAAAAGCATAATATCTCAGAATTATCCCATCTGAGGGATGAGCTGTAGTGTTTGTACAATAGCAACCCCTGAAGAGTTAAGTGGCCGAGGGCTACACACAGGAGTGTTAATTTCACAGCGCTTCTGGCCTGGCTGCCAGAGCATTGGAAGTATGGCTTCCTACATTTTCAAGAAGAGTCAGCTGGTCGGAGATGCAAACACTAACTCAAGCACACTGAAGCTCCCAGGGGATACAGGTGGATCACTGACAGCACCAACTACAGCCATGCTACAGAATGATGCTATTATTAAAGAGAACAAAAGGAGAAAAGGAGACAATGTGGTCTAGGCTCTATTGACTAATTGGTCCAGAACTTGTTCTTCCCTCAACTTCTGCTTGAAAACAGTAACACTAATTTTGATTACATTAATTACATGTAAACTGATTTAATTTTGTATGTTCTTTAGAGACTGAACATTCTTCTTTGGTCAAAAATGGAATGTCCCGGTAACATGGCATAAGAAAAATGAATTCTAGATATAAAATTATTCAAAATGTAGGAAAATTAATTGAGGAAAAAAGCTTTAACAGAGATTGCTTTTTTTAAGTATTTTTATCTCATATTCACACCATCTAATCCATTATGCTGCTCATTTTGTTTGAATATAAACATTACATTAAAAATGTTATAAAGTCAGAAGTGGTAGACACTATCACAGTAAGCACATCTAGTATGAAACCATGAGTTTGAGTCCCATGTTGGGCTCTGTGCTGACAGCTCAGAGCCTGGAGCCTGCTTCAGATTCTGTGTCTCCCTCTCTCTCTCTGTACCTCCCCCACTCACACTCTGTCCCTCTCTCTCTCTGTCTCAAAAATAAATAAACATTAAAAAAAACTTTTTTTTAACGTAATTGTACAAAAGGACTAATGAAGACGTGTCTGGGATAACACAAGAATCTGACTTATTAGATAAGACGTGTGTACCTCCTAAAAATGCAGATCCTATTAAATTCTGTGTGAATGTATTTGATAGGCATTTAAAAGTTCTTACGATTAAGGATGGGATTTTGTTTTTGGTTTTTTTTTTTTTTTTGCATAGCTTGTAATTCAAACTATCCACTAGAAACAGTATACGGGCAAAAAAAAGAGAAGTCAGTCCTTATTTTTCATTGAATTCTCCTTATTACTGGTGAAGATAGCTAGGTATATTTGTTGTCCATGTGTATTTCTTTATGAATTGTGTCTGGCTTTTTCCTATTTTTCCTTTGTTGTATTTGTCATTTTTATAATTTATCAAAGCTCTTAACATATTTGTCAGAAAAGTAATAAGAAGAAATTTACCCATCGTATATTAAAATTTACTATAGGGGTGCCTGGGTGGCTGAGTCGGTTAAACATCTGACTCTTGATTTTGGCTTAGGTCATGATCTCATGGTCATGAGAATGAGCCCCGCATCAGGTTCATATGCAAATTTGCATAGGCAAGTTTAATACAGATAAACCATATTGTTAGTTTTTAACAATTCAAATCCAAAAATAGATTAATGAGAACAGACTCAAAGTTAACAAATACCCATTCATCAAGTACAAAAAATAACACCTCACAATAAAGCCAAAAAGAATAAAATAAAAACAGAAAACCAAGGTTAAATCCAAGTGTAAAATAAGAATAAAGAAAGAAATTGAATAGAATAATCAAATTAAATAATATGCACAAACATCTGCTTATATCCCTAAGCTGTTGACTTCCTCATTTTATTTTCAAACACTGGGATACCTTCCATATGCTAAACATTGTACAGAACTTCAAAATAAAGAAACTGATAGAACTATTCCCTGACCTAGAAATCACAGTAGTTTCACAGAGGCCACTGTCGGAACAAAACAAAGGCTGGAAACAGACTGAACTATATACATAATTTAAAATATTAGTATTTCCCATAGCAAAGATAGATTATTTGATGCCAGTGTTAGAACAATGATCTGAGGGAAAAAAGTCGGATCCCATTTTATACCTTGCACTAACACAATTTCCAGATGGATCAAGAAAGCATGGGAAAGTTTCAAAATATAATTTCAGAGTAGAGAAGAGATCTAAATATAATTTTTTAAAAAAATAATAAAAGCAATGACTAACAGAAAGAATAGCATAAAAACCAAAAATGGGGGCACCTGGGTGGCTCAGTCAGTTAATTAAGCATCCAACTTTGGCTCAGGTCATGATCTCACGGTTCGTGAGTTCAGGCCCCACATTGGGCCCACTGTTGCCAGCACAGAGCCCATTTCAGATCCTGTTTCTTTCCCTATCTCTCTCTCTCTCTCTCTCTGCCCCTCCCCCATTTGTGCTCTCTCAAAAATAAATAAAACATTAATAAATAAATAGAATTTATTTTAATAAATTGATGCTGCATATATTGCTCCATTTCTCAGAAAAACTCCAAAGATATCAGGGACAGATCAAATATGGTACACCAACAAAAAAACTGCACAGCATAACTACCTAAGATAGGCAAGGCTAACAGCTACTGTCCAACCTTCAGCACACAGCAACTCAGTTCCCAAGACTGTACTAGGCCCATCAAGAAAAGCAGTGAACAGCAACATCACAGACATAGCATCATAGATTCCTGTGCCAATCCCTGTTTTATTTTATATTTTTGAGAGAGAGCACCAGCACAAGCAGAGAGAAGGCCAGAGGGAAAGAGAGAGAATCTTAAGCAGGCTCCACGCTCAGCACAGAGTCCAACACAGGACTCAATCCCACGACCCTGGGATCATGACCTAAGCTGAAATCAAGAGTCAACCAACTGAGCCACCCAGGTACGTCCAAACCCTGTTTTAAATCAGTGATTCTCAGTCTTGTCCTCAAACTAACACCATAGACATCACCTGGGAAGTTGTTAAAAATACAAATTCTTAGGTCTCATTTTAGAACTGCTGAGACAGAAACTCTGAGGGTGGTACCTAGCAATGTATGTTTCAATCAGCCCTCTAGGTAATTATGATAAACCACCAGGTTAGGGAACAATTCTAGTACAGCCAAAGAACAGATGAGGACCCTTCTGGTTGTATTCACATATTTAAAGGGCACTGAGGAGACTTAATGAAAGCAAAAAAGCCTTAACAAGGCTGTCCACAAGGGTTTAAAGGCAAGTAAGGAAAATGCTATTGAAAACTCAATAAAAGGATACCCTTGTTATATAGTAAAGTGTGGCAAAACTAGCACCTACAGTTAACATGGGAAATGTAATATATACTTAATGAGTTAAGGAAATTCTAGGTAGAATGTTGAAGAAGCAGCTGGCTTCTTCTAGCTGCCTTTATAATTAAGAGATTAGAGAGGTAAACTAAAGAATGAGCCACTTTTTGAGTGCAATTTCAAGGAAGGGTTCAGAACATCCTTCCCAGCCAGCAGACTATTCTTAAAGTAAGAAAGGGCTTCCCGACAAAGATAATCTACAGTGGGACTATAAGATCCACAGTTAAAACCTCAGAAAGATCTGGGGCACCTGGGTGGCTCAGTCGGTTGGGCGTCCGACTTTGGCTTAGGTCATGATCTCACGGTGCATGGGTTTGAGCCCCAAGTCAGGCTCTGTGCTGAGAGCTCAGAGCCTGGAGCCTGCTTTGAATTCTGTGTCTCCCTCTCTCTCTGCCCTTCCCTACTCACGCTCTGTCTCTGTGTCTCTCAAAATAGATAAACATTGAAAAAATTAAAAAAAAAAAAAAAAAAAAACCTTAGGAAGACCTAAGCAGCAAATTGATCCTTTCAGACAAAAAATTTTCTAAGGATCATTTAAGGGAATTGTTCCACAGCAGCCTCACAGTTAGCCGAAGATAAGAAAAAGCTCCTCTTAAAAAAGATTTGTAGGTATGGCTTTTGTCTGACGGAGCAGATTATGAACTAATACACAGGAAGTCCGTGAAATTTTTTTTAAAAATTATTTTATTTATTTATTTTTTATTTTATTATTGTTTATTTATTTTTGAGAGACAGAGACAGAGCACGAGTGGGTTAGGGGCAGAGAGAGAGGGAGACACAGAATCCAAAGCAGGCTCCAGGCTCCTGAGCTGTCAGCACAGAGCCCGAAGCAGAGCTCGAACTTACAAACAGTGAGATCATGACCTGAGCCTAAGTCAGACGCCAAACCAACTAAGCCACCCACGCGCCCCTCCATGAACTTTTTAAAGGAGCTACATCAGCTTAGAATGAAAGGGGCAGTAACTATATAAAATAAAAGGTGGCTTTTGGACCCTGAAGGACTACAGGCAGGAAGCAAGCTCAGATGGTTACTAAGTTGCAAAGACAGATCAGTTCTTTGGTGAAACAGAATGATTCAGAAGTGAAATCAATGACCAAAAGAAGCAGTCATGGCCCACAAAGAACAACCTCCAGACAGCAGGATTGCACCCTAGTCCAGAAACTGCCAACGTGTTCCCAGCCAGGTTTCAGAATTGCTATATACTACCATGTGTCTCCTTTGTCCCTCTTTTTGAGCAGGAATGTCCACTGCAATTAACACGTGCCTTTCCCGTCTTGTAGGTTAATTATGTGGAGGCATATAACCTACAACTTGTCTCTTCAGAGGTCTTTTGGTTAAAGAGCGATCACTGTCAAGAAACCATATCCGAGGTTCCCAAGGAACCTCAACAGCATCTGGACCTGACTTAGAAGATGAGATACTAAATTTTGAGCTGATGTCCTGGTGGGAGTGAATTAGAGGTCTCTGAGAAGGGGGTTGGTGTATTTTTTCATGTATTTTGGATGTGGGAGGCATGTGAAGTGCAGCAAAAAAAAAGGCAAACTATGTCCAGAGATAGCCATAACAATCTCTCTCATCCTGCATGTTTTCTTTCACATGTGACCTTGCCACTCTCCAATTACCAAGTGGAGTTTAATCCCTGTCCACACTGTGTTCACTGAAACGTTCGCTTTTAAATCTCAACTCACCATGTAAGAAAGCCAACTACATGGAGACTCCCATGTTGTAAGAAAGTCCAGCCCACATGAACATGCTCCAGTTAAGAGCCCCAGCTGAGATCTCACTCAACAGCCAGCATCAATTACCAGTCTTGTAAGTGAAGATACCTCTAGATGATTCTAGTCCCCCACCTTCAAGATACCCTTGGCCAGCAAGTTTCCCAACTGAGGTTCTAGACATTGTGGAACAAAAACAAGGCATTCTTACATTAACAACTCAGGCAACAACAGGTGTTGGCGAGGATGTGGAGAAAGAGGATCTCTCTTGCACTGCTGGTGGGAATGCAAGCTGGTACAGCCACTCTGGCAAAAAGTATGGAGGTTCCCCAAAAAACTAAAAATAGTTTTAGTTTGACCCAGCAATTGCACTACGAGGTATTTACCCAAGGGATACATGTATGCCGTTTTGAAAGGACACATGCACCCCCATGTTTATAGCAGCACTATCAACAATAGCCAAAGTATGGAAAGAGCCAATGGATGAATGGATAAAGAAGATGTGGTATATAAATATACAATGGAGTATTACTCGGCAATCAAAAAGAATGAAATCTTGCCATTTGCAACTACATGGATGGAACTAGAGGGTATTATGTTAAGCAAAATCAGTCAGTCAGAGAAAGACAAATATCATAGGACTTCACTCATATGAGGACTTTAAGATACAAAACAGATGAACATAAAGGAAGGGAAGCAAAAATAATATAAAAACAGGGAGGGGGGACAAAACATAAGGGACTCTTAAGCATGGAGAACAGAGGGTTACTGGAGGACTTGTGGGAGGGGGTATGGGCTAAATGAGTAAGCGGCATTAAGGAATCTACTCCTGAAATCATTGTTGCACTATATGCTAATTTGTATGAAAATTTAAAAAATAAAATTAAAAATAAAATAAAATAAAATAAACCAAGGCATTCTTGGTGTACCCTATGTGAATTACTGACCAGTAAGATCTGTGAGCCTAATAAAGTGCTGCTTTACATCACTACGCTTTGAGGTGGTTATATCACACAGCAATAACATCTGGAAATGAGCCAGTAGAGGGGAAAATTAATAATGCAGGAAAAAGAGGGAGAAATACAATAGTAAAGTCCTTGAAGGTAAAAGGAGATGGGTTTCTGTACCCAAGCAGGAGAAGCTTAAGATGGGACACTGAGTTCATTCATCGTAAATTTTTTTTTAATGTTTATTTATTTTTGAGAGAGAGAGAGAGAGAGAGAGAGAGAGAGAGAGAGACACCAAGCACGAGTGGGGGAGGGGCAGAGAAAGAGGAAGACACAGAATCTCAAGCAGGCTCCAAGCTCTGAGCTGTCAGCACAGAGCCTGAAGCGGGGCTCGAACCCACGAACAGTGAGATCACGACCTGAGCTAAAGTTGGACATTTAGCCAACAGAGCCACCCAGGCGTCCCTGAGTTCATTCGTTGTAAAGGAGAAAAGGGCAGAGTTTAGGCACAGATACAGGATGACAAGAGGTGTTACTGATGGTAGATTACGTTATTTAGAAATATGGAGATAAATACCAAAAGACACTGTTAAGAGATTTGAAAGTGGTTTACTGGGAAACAGGAATCAGAGATGGGGGAGGAGCAAGACGTTGCTGATTTTTGTTATAAACCATAGTACACAGTTTACCATGTTTATTCGTGTTTCTAAAGTAAACAAAGATATTTTAAAACAGATTTATTATAGGGGTGCCTGGATGGCTGGTTCAGTTGGTTGAGCATCCGACTTCAGCTCAGGTCATGATCTCACGGTTCGTGAGTTCGAATCCTGCATCAGGCTCTGTGCTGATGGCTCAGAGCCTGGAGCCGGCTTTGGATTCTGTGTGTCCCTCTCTCTCTGCCCCTCCCCCACTCACACTCTGTCTCTCTCTCTTGAAAATAAACAAACATTAAAAAAACTTTTTTTAAGATTTATTTTATTCCCTCATTTTCCAAATGAGGAAAAAAAACTAAGGCTCAATGATCACGTGACTGGTTCAAACTCACACACTAGGTTGACAGCAGTTAGTCCTCGATGCCCTTATTTCCAAAACAGCGCACTTCTTCACATCACACTGCCTTTCATATTACAAAATATTACCTAGTGACAATTAATTTTGTAATCAGAATTTATTAAAGTCATTTAGTAAGCAGTAATGAATACACTATTCCCAAGGACTGACAGCAAAAAAGCAGGCCAAAATATGTCCTTGGGAAATCAAAATAAGCATTCAAGCAAAACTAACCATCCAGGGACTATCTGAACCTAGTCCACCTTTGATAGCTATACCATATAGGCTTTAAAAACAGATAATGCTTCATTTTGCCCTCTCCAGCTCTCCTAATCTAAATACTTTTAACCATGCTACATTCACTTCAATAAGTTATCTACAAGGATTTCTCTTCCCTTTTAGAAAGTAATGCCTTGGGGTGCTTCGGTGGCTCAGTCAGTTGGGCATCCAACTCTTGATTTCAGCTCAGGTCATATCCCAGAATTGTGGGATCAAGCCCTAAGTCGGGCTCTGCACGGAGTCTGCTCAATGATTCCCTCTCTCTCTCCCTCCACCCCTCTCCCCTACTCTCTCTCTCTCTCTCACTAAAAAAAAAGAAAGAAAGAAATTAATACCTTATCAGTTTATTTAGATTCTTCCAGTACAAATGCATCCAGAGATCACTTGTCTAACCTGCCAGGCTACTGAATGTCTAATAAGAACCAATGATGGGAATGCAAGCTGGTGCAGCCACTCTGGAAAACAGTACGGAGGTTCCCCAAAAAACTAAAAATAGAACTACCCTATGACCCAGCAATTGCACTACTAGGTATTTACCCAAGGGATACAGGTATGCTGTTTCGAAGGGACACGTGCACCCCCATGTTGATAGCAGCACTATCAATAATAGCCAAAGTATGGAAAGAGCCCAAATGTCCATTGATGGATGAATGGATAAAGAAGATGTGGTATATATATACAATGGAGTATTACTTGGCATTCAAAAAGAATGAAATCTTGCCATTTGCAACTATGTGGATAGAACTGGAGGGTATTAAGCTAAGTGAAATTAGTCAGAGAAAGACAAATATCATATGACTTCACTCATATGAGGACTTTAAGAGACAAAACAGATGAACATAAGGGAAGGGAAACAAAAATAATATAAAAACAGGGAGGGGAACAAAACATAAGAGATTCATAAATACGGAGAACAAACTGAGGGTTACTGGAGGGGGTGTTGGAGGGGGGATGGGCTAAATGGATAAGGGGCACTAAGGAATCTACTCCTGAAATCATTGTTGCACTATATGCTAACTAATTTGGATGTAAATTTAAAAAAATTAAATTAAAAAAAAATGTTTAATTCAAAAAAAAAAGAACCAATGAATGTTGGGGCACCTGGGCGGCTCAGCTGGTTGAGCATCCGACTTCAGTTCAGGTCACGAACTCATGGTTCCCGAGTTCAAGCCCCATGTCCAGCTCTTGTGCTGAGAGCTCAGAGCCTGGAGCCTACTTCAGATTCTGTGTCTCCCTCTCTCCCTTTCTCCCTTTTTCCGTCTCTCTCTCTCTCTCTGTCCCTCTCCAGCTCACACTCTGTCTCTCTCTCTCAAAAATAAATAGACATTTAAAAAAAAAAACACTCAATGTCTACTCACTCAAATAATAAGTATAGGGCTAATTCCCACAAGGAACAGCAGTACGTGTATAGTGTGATATAAAAGGACACAGATGAATGGCAATCACTGTCAAAAATATATCCCAGTCTTTATTATGCCTAAAATTCTCATCTTTAGTCCCAGTGATGAGATCTTTGTGTAGAAGTCTCCATTATTCACCCAACTGTCAAATCCAAAGGTCATCTCTTACACTAGAGAGAGCAAAATATTAACAGTAGCGATGTTTGCATGGGAAAACCATAAGTAATTTTCTTTTTCTGCTTTTCTAGATTTCATGTTAGAAAAAACATTAGTATACACTTCTAAGGCCTTTTTTCAGTTCTGATTCTCATTTCTTAGCAGTGATCAACAGTGATCAACATGATAATCATTCCCACCCTCTTAACCTACCCACCCACCTTCCTCTCAGACAGACTGCTTCTTTGTCTCTTTTGTCAATTCCTCTCCTTTCATCCTGTAGTTATGGGCAGTTCCCAAGCCTCAATTTCAGGTCCACTGCTCTTCTTTCTGAGCACTACAATTCCAGCCTGAAATTTCTCTACCAAGTTCCAGTCATCTAGCTATCTATTTCACTCGACTATCTCACTGTTACCTCAAATTCAACGTCTCCAAAATCTAAGTCCAGCTGTCTGTATCTCTTCAACCAGC
This sequence comes from Prionailurus bengalensis, assembly GCF_016509475.1. Classification (NCBI taxonomy): domain Eukaryota; kingdom Metazoa; phylum Chordata; class Mammalia; order Carnivora; family Felidae; genus Prionailurus; species Prionailurus bengalensis. Next base: position 6,558,487 of record NC_057359.1, read on the forward strand.
TACTAATATTTTCATACCTATTTTTGTCAGGACGGCCATTTAAAAAATTCTAGTTCTTTCTCTATCACTAACTAGTTGAGTAATTTGGGACGCATGTTTAAATCTCTCTGGGTCTCAGATTCCTAATGCACAAAATTCAGAGGCTAGCCCAGATGTTCTCAGACGTCCTGACATTCCAACACTCTTGAATTTCTTATGGCACTGAAGGTCAAAACTTCAAAGTCATCTTTGATGAGTTGTCTTCCTCCCTACCCCTAAACCCCACCACATCCTCCTTTCTTATCCAGTCTATAATGAAGTCTTGTGTGACATCTCCCCAGTCCTATTTTCACTAAATCCAAACACTAGGCCTAGATTATCTTCCTCGCTCTATCACTTTTCTTTCCAATTCATACTATACCTAGCACTGTGCCAGTCTGTTTCAGCTAAGATACTTTCAGCAAGCTCTTTCTCAATCTAAACTTTTAAAGCTTCTCAGCTGCCTATGAGGCAAAGTATATTCTTCTCATCCTAGCACTCAAGGTATCTGTATTCTGCTTCCAATCTATATTATCAACCTCAGTTCTTACTACCCTGCCACACAAACCTTCATTTCACTTAAGTTACTTTCCGTACTGTTCTCTGAAAATGTCATGCAGATTTTGCCTCTGTTTACCACCTATACAAGGTCTTTCCTCTTACACAAAATCAAATCCTGCCTAGTTTTGATTCTACTTCCTCTCTGAAGCCTTCCTTGCTCGCTTCAACTCTAAGTGGTCTCAAATATCTATAACTTTTATTACTTATTTCCCAGTTACATTTTAAGTTCTCAGTGAAAGGAACCTATTTTATATCTTTCTGCATCTCTTTTGGACATAGCAAAGTACCTTTTACATCGTAGGTATTAACAGATATTTGTTTGGTAACTGACTAGAGTTCCTTTTTAATACATAGCATTTATTGAATGCTCCCCATCTGCTCAGCACTCTGTGTGTTCCTCAAAGCATACACAATCAACTTGAAAAGATATGGTTAACACTAGAGAAATAATCATCAAACAACCCAAGCATAATATATAATTAAACTATGAGAAGATTCTCTAGGACTAAAAAACAGTGGAAATATAGAAAGGAAAAAACTATATTTAGTGAGAAATAGTTTCAGAAATGAGGCAGAATTTTAACTGAGAGTACAGCCATAGTAACAGTACTAATAATAACAGTGGTGATAAATAATTACAATAATAAAAGCTAAAACTTAAGGTGCACTTAATGTGCTAGGCACTGGTCTTGAGGACTTCTCATGTATTAATTCACTTCTTTCTCACTACAACCCTATGGAAAAAGTACTAGAGTCATTCTCATTTTTTTCAGATGAGACTGAGACCCGGCTTAGTTATTTCATACGTAGTGAGTAATGCAAACAGATACAGAATTGGGCTTGGTGGAAGAAGGATGGAAAACATAAATGAAAGTTAAAAGATGAAATAGCATAACTATTATTAGAAAATGTGGAAAGCGGCTTGAAACACTACAGCAGAGAATGCCTTTTGAGGGTCCTTAGACCAAAGACTGAATAAACAGGGCAGGGAGTAATGACAGAGTAGAGTGAAAGCCAGGAAGAGGAAGTTAAATTTAAGAGGTAGAAAGTGGGAAGCCACTGAAGATTTGGGGACAAAGAAATGCCACAATAAGGAGTATTAGTGACACTTCTACTGTGGATAAACAGAAGAAAGAGAAGCTGGACTCTGAGAGGTTGCTATGACTTTCAATATTGTAGGCTGAAGAAACAAGTCCTGGGATTCAGGTGGTAAAGTGAAGTAAGCAGAGATATAAGGGACAAAAGAAATATGAACAGGACATGTTGAATAGGTTAATACAAGAGCTAAATGAAAGATGAAAGCTTAAAGATGATGCCTAATTTAAAGCCTATTATGACCAGGAGAGAAGGAAATTACAGAGGGGTATAAAATGATGATTTTTCATTTAGGGCATGGTGACTTTAAAAAGACAGTCAAGGGACGCCTGGGTGGTTCAGTTGGCTAAACGTCCGACTCTTGATTTCAGCTCAGGTCACGATCTCATGGTTTGTGAGATCGAGTCCCACATCAGGCTCTACTCTAAGAGCAGGTAGCCTGCTTGGGATTCTATCTCTCCCTCTCTCTCTGCCCCTCCCACACTTGTGCTCGCTCTCTCTCAAAATAAATAAAAAACATTAAAAAGAAGAAAAAGAAGAAGAAGACGATGACAACACGACAAGTCAAAAATACGAGCCCAAGAACAGGACTGGAAAAACCAGGAAGTGACTAGAATGACAAATAAGCAATAGGATTAGTTTTAAAATGAAAACACTAGGAAGAAGCTATAAAGATATTAAATAGGAGAGGAAATATACTAAGCCATGATCAGCTGGTACCAGCAGGATATCAATAATTGTATCAATAACTGTATCAATACTTTAGGTAGGAAAGGGAAACAATTTGTGACCAACACTTAAAAATGCAGTTTTTCCATTTAAAAAGACTTTTGTATCAGAAAAGCCAACCAAAAGCTAAGGCAAAGGTTCCCAAACTGTCCATTCAGGGAGTTCTTAGTAATATTTTCACAGCACCCCCGAGGCCAAGAGAAATACTTCAGGAGGTAGATTCAAACCATTTAATGTCCTTACAACTTAGTGCTTGTTCAGCCTCGTACAACTTCTTGGAATCAAACTGGACATCACACTCTCATTTGCTCTGTCACACTGATTCTCATACAGTAGTTGCTTTTTATGAGAGCAACCTCTAAAGAAACTGCTTTGCAAAGACAGGACATTGTAGAAAGGACTGTGTCAATTTAATGTTGACACTGTGAAGTACCTCAAACTAATAGCTCAAGGCTGAGTTCACTGGTGCTCCGGGGCACCTCAGCACACAGTTTGGGAAACTGGGAGCAAAGGCAAGGGGCCTCAAAAGACCGGCGGGGGGGGGGGGGGGGGGGGGGGGGGGCGGGGGTGCGGAATGTGATGGGGGAGGAGCAGAAAAAAGTTCTTAGCACACTTAACCACAAGAGGGCAGCACAACAGTCGGGAAGGAGGCACAACGGTGGGGGCAGGGGGTGTCAAGAAGAGAGAAGAGTTAACCTTTCCATGAAAAGGCTTTAAGACCTGTTAACCAGTTCCAGACCTAAAAGTCCTTTATCTCCTTCTACTAAAGAGGAAGAAACACTGTCCCTGGCAGACCACCTCGCGCAGGGTCATTGTGTCCTTCTCTGAATCTCCTCTGCCCGCCCAGCCATGAGTATAGGAGCCTTTAATAGTAGCCAAGCGATGTACTATTTTGCATGCATGATCTTACTGAATCGTTACAACAACCTTCTAAGAAAAGCGGGGCTCAAGGAGAGTTTAAATAATACAACTATAAAGTGGCAGGAACACCAGGATTCAAACCCATATCTGACACCAGGGCCAGCTCTCTTTTCCTATTCTGCCTCCAAAGCATCCCGCCTTTCAGCAACAGCCGGGGGAAGGAGACACAAGATATCACGTTTCCTTCCCATACCTGAGGCACCTGCCTCGAACCCGAGGAAACACCAGTATAGGAAACAAACTATTCTGTAACTGTCCCTAAAACACGGGCCATTCAGCTGGAGCCAACGCAGGCATTCCCGCGCATCCAGTGACCAAGGGCTGCGGCTTTCCTCTCCAGGTAAACACGCCCACTATTAAGGCAAGTGCCGGGCACATCCAGTTTGCAGACATGTCGCACATGCAAGCTAGTGATTTTCACACTTGTGCTAAAAGGTGGGGGGGGGGGGGGGGGAAGGGAGTCCAAAGGTTGATTATTCATCTTCACATCTGCTGGGTGTCACACAAGACTATTTGCAGTAGCCCAACAACTCGCTTGCACACACTATTAAGAAACCAAAAGCAGTCGTCATCGCTCTTATTCCCACTTCTAATTTCCTTCTCCACATTTCCCCTCCCCTCTATGACATATTCGGCCGCTCCTGGCCTTTCATTCAGAGAAAAGGAGTTTCTCCTGACAGATTAATCACCACCGGAAAGCAAACTGGGTGAATTCAACCGACGCACCAAACTTAGGCAGATAAAACCATCCAGGAAGCATTCAATGTGGTAGCAGAAACCCCAGCACAACAGCTAACGTGTTCTCCCAGTAGGTATCTCTGAGTACTTGAAAATGTCCCTCCTTGAAAGATTACCGAGCTCTGGCTGCTGGAGGAGAAAGGGTTAAGGCGCAAGGCTCCCCACCCCCCACCCCCCCCCCGTAAAGCCTCGTTGCTCTTCTAATTCGCAGGAAAAGAAGCAATGAATGTTTCTTAAAGGATCCAAGAGCAACACTAAACACCCCCCGAACTACCCTCCCCGACCCACATTCTAAGTCCAGCACTGCCATTTTCAGTGAGCCCTGTCTACACACGTTCCCACCCTTCCTACGCACGCAGTCCACACTCGCCTTCACCGCTGCCACGGAGCACAGCAGCCGGGATCTCAAACCCACCTTCGCGGGAAGGGCAGCGGGGACCTTTTTCTTCCGAAGAGCAACAGTTCACATCTTGTTCCCTCGCCTGCTTCTGAAACCTAAAAAAGCAAGCAGCGGTTATTACCGCAGAAATCCTGGGGAAATAGATGCTCTTCCCTAGGCGGTTCGGACGTCTACAAAATTTTAAAGAGGTTTAAGAGGAGGGGGAAGGCGGCTACGAGGCACACATGGATGCAAACAGCAACAGGAAAACACGCCGTTGCAGGCTTCCCCCCACCCCCACCCCTTCGAGAGAGAAGATTTTCTTGCCGAGAAGTTTACTGGGCCACTAGCAGGGGGGACCGCGGGCATCAGGAGGTGGGAGGGATGCGGACAGACGACTGCGGCCCCCCAGCCAGAGGCCACGCAGCAATCGCACGCACCAGCTGCACCGATCCCGCGGCGAGGACGCGCCCCCGGGGCCCGCAGGGGCCGCTCCGCCCCGGCGCCCGGCGCCCGGCGCCGGCCGAGATCCGCGGGGCCCCCGGAGTGGGCAGGGGTGCCGGGGTCCTCCAGGCTGGGCCCTCCCGGGCCCTCCCGCGCGGGGTCGGCTCCCACTCACATCCCTCGGCGGCGAGCCCCGGGCCTGGCCCCGCGCTGCCGCAGCAGCTCTCCGCCCCGACGCGCGCCGCGAGTCCGGGCCCAGGGGCCGAGCGGCAGAGGCGGCGGCACCAACTCCCGAGCGAGCCGGGCGCCGGCCCAGCCTGTCAGCGCGCAGGGAAGCCCGTAGGCGGCCGCCGCTGCCCCCTTCTGCTCCTCTTCCTCTCTCCTTCCTCCAGCCCACACCACTCCCACTTCGGGCGACCGGGAAGCCCGTCACAGGCGTCGTCTCCACCCTCTCCCGGGCCACACCGGCTTCTCGGCGCCTCAGGCGATACTAGCCCGGACGCCCTACTTGCGTCGGAGTCCGCCTGCAGTCTGGCGGCCCGATCACTGCCGACCGAGACGGTCCCGCGGGCGGGGGCGGGGGCGGGGGCGGGAGTCGGGCACGCGCCCCGGGACTGCGCGTGTGCGCGTGCGCCGAGCGCCCGGGCCGCACTTCTCCGGGCGCGCGCGCCGCGGGGCTGGCGGGCGGCGGCCACGCACGACCCGGCTGCTCGGCCAGGCGGCGGGAGCGCGCGGAGATTCCCGGGGCGTCCCCCGGGCCTGAACGGGCGGGGAAATTGAGCTGGAGCTGGCTAGCCGGGCCGCGGAGCCAGCGGGAGCCGGGCGCCGGGGCTGGGCCCGCCCCTCCCCAGATGGGCGTGTGTGTGGCGGCCGCCCGCCGTGGAGGCGGCTGGGAATGAGTCAGCCCGGCCGGGAAGGCGCCCCCTGCACGCAGCCGGCCACCACACACGTTATCCTCCCGGGCACTGTCGTTCGTTCCCCTTCTGCTTTCGCTTCCACGTTCCTCGTGCCGCGGACCTGTCCTTCCCCAGGCCGGGCCTCTCGGCCCGAGGGGAAGTGGCGCCGAGAGTTGGGGCAGCGTTCACACGCGCAGTTCTGTGCAGGTGCGCCCGACTCCAGTCCCTCACCTCTACGAGAATAGGGTGAGGGTGGGACGAGGCGCCCAGCTGCCTGCGGACTGGCGAGTGAGGACAAACATAGCCCACCGTCCCCCAAAGCCCCACTCATTCGTTCAACAAATATCCGCATACCATCCACCAGGTGCCGGACCGTAAGGCCCCCAAGGATGCTATGTAATCAACGCGCGTTCTACTTGCTCTACCGGAGCGTGGATTCTGATAAAGTGACAAACATACTTGAAACGCATGATGTGCCAGTGTATGATTGCCACTAAGATAAATAAAACAAAGTAAAGGGATAGAAAGCGAGGAGGCAGTATGCTATTTTAGCGAGGGGTGGCCAGGAGAGACCTCCCAGAGTAAGTGACATTTGAGCAGAGATGTGGGGAATGAGAATGCACCAGTCCTGCAACTATCTGGGAAAAGAGTTTCAGGCGGAGGGACTAACAGGGGCAAAGACCCTGAGAAAGGAATGTGCTTGGTAAGTTCAAGGAGCTGGAAAAGAGGTCACCGTAGCTGGAGGACAGTGAAGGAGGCAGCAGTGGGTGAGACATGAGGCCAAAGGAGTAGCCTGGAACCCAACTGTGTACGGTCTTTTTCTCATATTAGCCCTCTTTCAATCTGAAACCCTGAATGCATTTATAGCCCCTGTTTCCCCACTCACAAATGATGCTGAGCCTCAGGTCTAACTTGTATTTAATGATTTCTCTAAATCAACTCACCAAAGCAACTCCCCCATTTCTTCTTACATAAGACCCATTGCAAAAGGTCTTTCAGCAAATGATAGCAGGATAGGAAATGACTTGAATTCACACTGACTCCTTTAAAGTAAATAATGAACTACAGCCCTCCTTTTCTCATAAGAGGGAGGGATTTACAGGACAATTGCATTCCTACGGTTACTGTTCTGCAAGCAAAATACGCTGGAGAGTCCTTATTTTTAATTTCTAAAAAGGAACTGGAACTGGTTGTGACTCAGTGGCAAATCGAAAATCTTGGAATATAAAGGCTGAAATTACAAGCAGCAACTATCATGAGAATTCCCTTTTTCTACAAAAGAAAATTGTTACTGGAGTAGAAACCAGAACGCAGGCTCACACAAAGAAGACAAAATGGCCAAGTTGTCTTTAATATCACAGCTAAAGTTAAAATCATCTGAACTGTGGAAATGGAAACATTCTCTTTTGTGAGGAAAAAAAAAATGTCCATTTTAGAACTCTGAAACAGAGCAGAAGCATTCCATGCAGTAAGTGATCTTTCTATATCTTACAATGACATGTTTGTTCAACCAGACATGGTATCTGTTACTGTCCACGGCCTGTTTGCAGGGGGGAGGTCATTTGTAACAGTGGCTATTGAGGGTTTCTTGTGAGGAAAGGGACTCTTTTTTTATAAAAGTGATTTGGATATGAAAAACAGGTGGACTGGAAAGGAAATACATTATTCTTAAGTTTATGGAATTGAGAAATCTCTACCTACCTGCCCAGAAAGTGACTTGCCCAATGTCATCATTCCGAGAGTGCAAGCCTCTCTTGTCACTAAGGTAGTATGATTTTGAAGTCAATAGTGCCCTGGAATGTTGAGCTCTTTGCACACTGTCACATTGTCTAGCTCTTTGTGTGATCCCTCGTAGTGGCATAGCTAGAAATTTGCTCCCAGAGCAAATATTTCAGAAAGATTCCCCTATTTTTTTTAAGTTTTTATTTATTTTAGAGAGAGCACAAGTGGGAGAGAGAGCGAGGGAGAGAGAGAATCCCAAGCACAGTGCAGAGCCAGACACGGGGCTCAAACCCATGAGCCATGAATGAGGTCATGACTTGAGCCAAAATCAAGAGTCAGTCGCTTAACCGACTAAGCCACCCAGGCGATCCAAGATTCCCCCATTTTTGATAAGGATAAAAAAGAATTCCATGAGAACAAACTGGACCAAGTCTTTTGTGACATTCTTTCACACAATATGGAGAAAAAAGAAACATGGGTTGGAGAATTACACATTTAGATTCAAAACTGATGATATGGCCATGTCTAAAAGTAAAAACTAGCAGCTAATTGTTACCTCTGGGGCGAAGCGTATGGCATACAGCAAGATCCTGCCGTTGGGCTGGAGCAGAGCATGGCAGCCGTGGTCCTTGACTACAACTCCCCAAACCCACCCCTGCAACAAGACTGTGACAGTTTTGTGAGATGGGGCTTTGGCTGCTATCACTTTTTAAAGTTCTTAGGTGGTTTGACGCAACGCCAAGGTTGCAAATACACAGCCAAGGGTTTAAGAACTTAAGCTTGAGAGTCTGGCAGACCCAGGTTTCAATCACAGCTTTGACCAAGGAAGTCGTTTAGATTTTCTAAGCTTCCATTTCCTCATCAGTATAATGGGGATAATAATACCTTCCTTGAAAAGTCATTTTGAAGATTAGATGAAAAAGTATTTTTAAACCCTTTGCCCAGTTATTAAATGTGTATTATAGTTGTGATAAGGACAATTTACAGATCTCACCAAGCTGGGAGGTATAAGAAATATGTTGGATTTTATTAGTAATCCTGAAGCATTTGTCACGATGCGTCACATTACACAGAACTGTGTGGGCTGGAATGATAAGGGCTGAGTTGTAACAGAGATAAATGGAAAGACTTGCATTTGTAAATAAAACAAACAAACAAACAGGGGAGCCTGGGTGGCTCAGTCAGTTAAGCGTGTACTTCGGCTCACGTCATGATCTCATGGTTTGGAAGTTCAAGCCCTGTGTCAGGCTCTGTGCTAATAGTGCATAGCCTGGAACCTTCTTCTGATTCTGTGTCTCCCTCTCTCTCTACCCCTCGCCTGCTCCCACTCAGTCTCTATCTCTCAAAAATGAATAAACATTAAAAAAAAAAAACAACAACTATGCCATTAAATGATGAAATAATGAAAACATTAAAATGAGCAAAAAAAAAAAAAAAATGTGACAGCACAAACAAACAAAAAAACCAGGAAAGTCCTTGGAAAGGGAAACAGATTCAAGCAAAGGGTTGGGGATAGACGGAGAGTTACTTTATTTCCAAGACACAGAAGATGTACTTTTCTGAAGGCAAGGGAAATAGCCATCGAGAGAGGCTGATTTATTCCAGGTCTAGTAATATAAACGAAAAAGCAAAGGCGGGAGTGTGAATCGGGTAGACAGAAAAGCAAGGAATGTTGTTTTGTTTTGTTTTGTTTTGTTTTGTTGTTTTGTTTTTTACTTTGAATCATCCCGATATTTTAGAATCATTCCTTTCAAAGTTTGGTTAGATATGGAAGGAAAAACAAACAGTCCAATACCTCCTCTGCACTTCAGCAGATCCCTGCTGCTACATCAGACCTCTCATCCTTCCTTATAGTCCCAAAGATAGAGGTGTTCCTGGCACACAGGTCCCTCCTTGAGATAACCAGATAAATTTAATTTTGATGCATGAAAACCAAAAGTTTTCCCCTCCGTAAACCAGGAATTAATAGCCTCCTCCGAGTGAGAATAATTATTTGGTGACATATGCAAAATGTCTGTTATAATTATGCTCTACTTTGCAAAAATTTTGTATTCAAAATAGAGGTATAGTTACAAATTCACAAAAAACTTTATAAAAGGATTCATACCATGATTCACTCTTAAAAATAGAAATCCCCCTGGCATAATTGTTAGTTTATTTAGAAAGATTATGGACTTATTTATAAAGTTCTTATTTATAAAGATTATGGATTCTGCCCTCTTTCTCTAGGAATGGTCCTACTTCACCCAGAGCAGCCAGCCAACCCCTAGCCGGTGTTATTCTTCATGACCCTCCCCCACCCCACCAGGCTTCTTAATTGCACCATGAGTTGTCACGTGAATCAAGCTGAGCCAATCAGGGTCCCCCTCTTGGGGAAGCCCAAACTGGGATTCAAAGACAGTTGCTCAGACTTTTCTGTTCACTTGAAGCCACTCATGCTCTAACATTAAATCTGCTATTGTGGTGTTACTATCTTTCTCCCTGTACGTGGAGCTGCACAGAAAGTTAGTTTGCTGTGGGGAAAGAGTAATGCAGATGTAAGAGAGGAAAGAGAAAAAGAGAACATACCAAGAATGAGTCCTCATAATGTTTCAGTTTCCTCTTCCTTATAAGGCCCAAAGAAACTTCCTGTGTTTGGTATCTTGAAAATATTTCCTTATGACAAATCTGTCCTTTTTACTTAAGCTAGATTTACTTCCATCAGACTACTTGCAGTGAAATAACCTGAAGGAAGACAGATATATAGCATGCTGATGAGAAAAGAAAAGGAAAAAAAAAAAACCTCTCAAATTATGACAGAGAAGATGTATGTCCTTTAAAAATCCAATTTACTCACAAATTTGCAAGTCTATCTTCAATTATGAAGTCAAGAATAACGATAGAAGGTATTAGTTACAATCTGAGACATTACATAGAACCCATAGGTTAGCCAGAAATAAGCTGCCCTTGAGTATGGTGGCTATTTCCTGCAGGGAAATTTTCATCACCTTCACCGCCTCCTCCCTATCATCACTCCCTCTCAGGGCTGTTGGGTTTTCTTTTCTCCCTTGCTTCACCCAACTTTGTCTTTAACTGAGTTTTGTGAATCTTCTGGGCCAAATCTATAGTAATTGCAATGGTCAATCCACTTTAGCTACATTACTGATCAAAAGAAAATCTAATGTGATATTCAAGCCTCATACTGTTGTGTTTAAACACTGTGTATTTCAATTTTACCTATGAAATATACAGCTGGACCAGAAGATGCTACATACAACAGTTCTCAACTTCTAACCCTACAAGACTACATACCCCCAATGTTTACAATTTGTCCTTGAGTGTATTTGCTCAACAGGCAGACCCCTCCCCACGCCCAGTCTCTCTCTCGATGCCTTCTCTTTCTGAGGTTTGGAAGCTGCACCTCTCTATCTCTCCATGATGAGAGTTGGCCAAAGGGAAAGCCAGCATTTTCCTCCCAGCAGAGGCAGCTGGTGCTGAGGGAGCACCTGCTTTAGGGTGGTCTTACTTTCTCCACATTTTTGTCTTCTCATTTCTCTTTTAGACCTGACACCCATCACAGTGGTATATGCCTGAATTTGCTGACTTGAAATTTGTTTTCTTAAAAAAATACACCTAGGGGTGCCTGGGTGGTTCAGTCGGTTAAGTGCCCTCTCAATTTCGGCTCAGGTCATGATCTCACGGTTTGTGGGTTCGAGCCCCACATCAGGGCTCTGTGCTGACAGCGTGGCGCCTGCTTGGGATTCTATCTCTCCCTCTCTCTCTCTCTGCCCCTCCCCCCAACTTGCATGCTTGCTCTCTCTCTCCCTCTCAAAAATAAATAAATAAACATTAAAAAAAAAAAAACCCACCAATGTCATTCTGGACTTTAGTTGAGATTATTGTAATTGAATGACTATGAAGTATTTTTTTTGAAGTTATTTATTTATGTATTTATTTATTTATTTATTTATTTATTTTGAGAGAGAGAGAGACAGAGACAGACAGAGACAGCAAGAGCAGGGAGGGGCATAGAGAGAGGGAGAGAGAATCCCAAGCAGGCTCCGCATTGTCAGTGCAGAGCTCGAAGCAGGACTTGAACTCATGAGATCATGACCTGAGCCAAAATCAAGAGTTAAATATTTGGGGCACCTGGGTAGCTCAGTCAGTTAAGCATCTGACTTTGGCTCAGGTCATGATCTCACAGTTGGTGAGTTCAAGCCCTGCATCAGGCTCTGTGCTGACAGCTCATAGCCCGGAGCCTGCTTCAGATTCTTTATCTCCCTCTCTATTCCCCTCCCCCACTCATGCTCTGTCTCTGTCTCTCTCTCTCTCTCAACAATAAATGCACATTAGAAAAAAAAAGAAAAAGAAAAAGAGGTAGACTCTTAACCAACAGAGCCACCCAGATGCCCCAGTACTGACTTGTCTTTTTTAAACAAGGAGTTTAGTTTTATTTTCTCTGTGCATTTGCAAAACATTTAGGAGCAACACAGAAAAAAATAAAAGAAAACCTCTTATGAAAAAAAATTACACTAAAAAACGTCCTGAGAGGAATTAGTGCCTTAGCCCTAGTAAGTTACAGCAATTCTGATTGGTCCAAGGAATTGAGAAAGATATTGGGACCATAGAACAGGAGGCAAGAGAATGAGAAATTACTGAGGAAAATGACCTGGAAGTGGGCCATGAGGGGAGCTGGAGGCCGGGAGGTGGGTCTGGGTGGAGGGAGGGGCCCCCACTGGTAGCGATGCGTGGGGGTCTTGGCAGCCCAGCATATCCACGAAGGGGCATGAGTGGAGGAGGCCCAGTGTATCCATGTGGAGGCAAAGACCCGGGTGATCCATGGGAGATCCAAACAGAGATCACTGGAGGGGCATGCCCATTGGAGGAGGTTCTGGATGAGGCATTCCAGGGGACAGTCGGGTGGTGGCTGCCTCCCAGAGCCTGGGGCCCAGCATGGGGGTTATTCTAAGCCATGAGAGTATGGTGGGCCAGTTGCATCTGAGACATCCCTGGATGAGGCATCCCACCTGGTGGAAATGGGTGAGGATAGGAGTGTCTGTATCCAGGATGTCCGGCCTCTGGGGTTCTTGCTGATGGTGGGCCTTGTCCTCCAGCCCCAGGAAGCATAGGTGGTGAGGGTGTGGTTGGGGGTATCCCAGGTGGAAGGGCTCCAGGGGGCAGCAATGGGGGTGGGAGGGACTGAGGAAGGGGCATGCCTGGTGGAGGAAGCCCAGGCCCCAGTGATGATACCACAGAATTGGGGGGGGGGGGGGGGCGAGGGGAGTGGGATGCATCTGCCAACAGCTGATGAAGGCAGTCAGCCTGGGAAAGTGGGTTCTGGGTTGCCAGAAGTTGTTTGGATACTGAGCTACAGTGCTTACACTTGGAGTCCTTTTTGAAGCCATAGAACACAGTGATAGGGTGGTTACAGAGATACTGCCCTTCATGGCCTCAACAGCTGCATCCAAAGCATCAATGAAGCAAAACTAATAATGGCATAATCTTCCGAGTTGCCTGTGTCAGCATCCCACATAATCTTAGGGGTTTGCAAGATCACTCCAAAGGTGCTAGAAGTTATCATAAAGCAGCTTCTCACAAATCTCTGGGTCCAAATTGCCAATGAAAATGTTAGCCCCAAAATCCAGGTTCTTGTGAGCCTTGTTCACCTGTATTGGTTTCCCACTGAGTTTGACCATGTTCGTGAGTTAATGGCATAGTTGGTATCTTCCTCACTCAAGAATTCTGTAGAGTTTGTGCTGCCCTGACTCTATGCTTTGGCATGTGCCTGGGTGGCTCAGTCATTTGAGCATCCAACTCTTGATTTCAGCTCAGGTCATGATCTCATGGTTCGTGGGATTGAGCCCTGGCATCAGGCTTTGCACTGACAGCATGGAGCCCACTTGGGATTCTCTCTCTCCCTCTCTGTCTGCCCATCCCCCTAACTCTCTCTCTCTTTCAGAATAAATAAACTTGAAAATAAAGAATTACGCATCTATTATTCTTATTATTCTATTATCTATTATCCATATCAAAGAGCTAAATTTGTTGAACAAGCTTCTTTTTTCTCTTTTGATCTCATAAGTAAATGTTCATACATACTACTTGTGGATAATCCAAATAATACACACTGTGTAGTGTACAAAGTAGAAGTTCCCCTTGGTCCTCTTCCCCTAGCCCTCTTCACTTGCCAGAGGTAACCATTGATGACTGTCTGGTGTGTAACTTTTCAGACTTTTTTCTACTACATACCTCCTACAGATGTAGTTTTGAGCCCCATAAATAAAATGGATAATTCTACCCGTTTTTCTGTTACCATTTTTTCACTTATCACATATTGGAGATCTTTCATTCAATATGTATTGCTTTCCTTCACGCCTTTTAACTCTTATACAGGGTCCAATGAAATAGGTGACTTATAATGTATTCAATAATTCCAGCATTTATCAACATTTAGGTTTGTAATTTTCACAATTGAAAGCAGTGCTAAATTTGCACATCATTATATATACATTTCATGGGCACAAAGGTATTCCCTAGGATAGACACGAGACTGTCTGGGCCAAAGGAAATACATATTTAAATTTGGGGGGGCTATTGCCAAATTGACTTTCGAAAATCTCAGAGTAGCATATCATGCCCATTTCTCTATAATCTCAATGACTCTGGATATTATGAATCTTTAATTTTAGGTGATTTTAATTCCAAATCACATTAATTCCAATAGTTCAACAAATATTTACTAAACACCTCTTATGTGACAGGTACCTCGCAGAGTATGTATGTTATACAGCCACTGTTCTACCTCTCCTTGTCTTCCTTTGTCTTTAATAGACTTAAAGTAGACATAATAATGCTAGATCATAAAATTCACCAACCATCTAACCAAGCAAGTAATTATTCAATCACATTCAAATATACTTCTGAAATGAGCAGCCTTATACCATTTTTCTTATGGGAAAAATGACTCCTTTGGGAAAATACTGATGACATACAAAGACCAGAGATTTTTACTCTGGTAAAAGTCCTGGGGGACCTTGATCAGTTATTCAACCTTTCTGAACTTCTGTTTCCTAATCTTCCCTATGAGAATAATAGGGGTGATTACCTTTGAGGACTGATTTTAAGTTATAATGAGATAACAAATAAAAAACACTCAACAAAATCCTGATAATAATAATAGGTGACATCAGACTGCTTGCAACACACCAGTCATCCGTCAAGGACTTTTTATGTATTAAATCACTTGAGCCTCACAACAACTCCGTGAAGTGGTTCATTTCATTATCTTCGTTTCAAAAGTAAGAAACTGAGGCACAACTAGTAACCTTCCTAGGGACTTCCTTAAATCCTGCAAAGTCAGGACTGAACCCTAGAGGGTCTGGCCTCAGAGCCAACCACACTCTACGGTCTCCTGAATAGGCAATCTAGCAATAAATACTATTTCCTTTATTCTTCTCTTCTTAAGGCAGATGCTGTACACAACCCTATTTAAAGAATATAAATATGATGATGGAAACTGATTCATTAAATTCTTAAAGAGTCAGGTAATATTATTTACATATAGTGTATAACAAAGGCTCCTACCCAGGGAAGACTCTTGTTTGCTGGAACAGCTCCAGATGCTCGTAGGTTGTAGAGCAGTGATTCTCCAAATGTGGTCCTTGGACCAGCAGTATCAGCACTGCCTGACTTGTCAGAAATGGAAATACTTAAGCCCAAACTCAAAACTCCTGTATAAAATTATGGAGATGAGGCCCAGTCACTTGTGTTTTAACAAGACTTCCAGATGACTCTGATGTATGTAAAAGTTTAAGAACCACTGTTGTAAGAAATCCATGGTATGGGTGAAGTAAAAACAAAAGAAATAGCCTAAGAGCTCAGAGTGACTTTCAAAATAAACAGATGTGCAGAGAAGAGAGGGAAGGGGGAAAGATGAAAGACAAGTGAGGCCCAAATGCCTTGAAGGATGAACAAAAAGAAGAAATTTTTATTTCATGTTGTGGCAGTACGTGTAGGGAAATAAAAGATGGATGGCAGAAATCATTTTAAAACATTTTGCTTTGTGTTATAAATTAGATGCACTTTCATGCCCTTAAGAAAACAACTCGATTTTCAAGATGGCAATGGAATAGAAGGCTCCTTGCATGTCTTGTCCCACAAACACAGCTAGATAACTATCAATCATCCTAAACACCCCAGAATTGACCTGAAGGCTGATGGAACAAAACTCCACAACTAAAGAGAGAGAAGAGGCCACATTGAAGAAGGTAAGAAGTGTGGAGAACTGCTTCAGGAGAGAATTGGATCACTATTGCTGCAGAGAGGAGGGAGCCATGGTTGTGGAGAAGGGTGAGAGAAAGAGAGAGAAGTACACACAGAAACAGACAAGGAGAACACTTCCCCAAAGCCATTGGCTTGGAAAACGAGAGGGGCTGAATTTTGTGCATTCTTGTAACCAGTGGGGCTTACAGCCTGGAGGGTTTTTGTGTGTGTGTGTGTGTGTGTGTGTGTGTGTTTTTAATTTAAATTTTAGTTAGCCAACATTCAGTGTAATCTTGGTTCCAGGAGTAGAATTCAGTAAGAATTCAACACTTACATACAACACCAGTGCTCATCACAGCAAGTGCCCTCCTTAGTACCCATCGTCCATCTAGCCCATCTCCTACCCACCTACCTCCATTAACCCTCAGTTTGTTCTCTATAATTAAGAGTCTCTTGTGGTTTGTTTCCCTCTCTTCTCTTTTCTTCCTCCCCCTTCCTATATGTTCATCTGTTTTGTCTCTTAAACTCTACATATGAGTGAAATCATATGGTATTTGTCTTTCTCTGATTGACTTATTTCACTTAGCATAATATATTCTAGCTTCATCCACATTGTTACAAATAAAGGCTGACTTTTAAAGGTCACTGAACTTGGCTGGGATAGAGCCTGGAGGACACTTCCCTGTTCCTGGAGAGAAGGCAGACAAAGAACCCAGGAGCAGACAATGTGGAAACAGCATCTGAAAAATGCCTGGGGCACACAGTGGGTAGATTATTCACTCTCAGTCAACACTGCCTCAGTCCCAGCACAGTGGGCCCCTCCCCTAGAAGACCAGCACAAACTCCTGCCCACACCACGTCTTCTGACCAGAGAGCTCTTCAGGGCTTCAGTTCTGGTGGAGGTGGTATCAGGTCTCATTTCACAAGCAGACAAGAGAACACCTATTTAACCTCACCACATTCAGGCCAGGGACCAAACACTGCCCACAGCAGGCAAGGAGAGCCTCTGCAGATGACTGGCCTGAAAGATAGAGCAGCCAAAACATGCAGCACACACCAGAGAAACTCCCTGAAGCACCTGGGCACTACTTAACCTATTCTTCATAAGACCATTACTTTCAGGAGTGGGAGATACAACTGGCTTTTCTAACACAAAGTAGAAGGCAGATACTTAGACAAAATGCAGAGATGGAGGAATTATCCCAAATGAAAGAACAAGATAAAGCCAGAGATCTAAGTAAAATAGATATAGGTAACATGCCTGAAGGAGTGTTTAAAGCAACAATCATAAGGATACTCACTGGGCTTGAGAAAAGAATAGAAGACATCAGTGAGACCCTTACCACAAAGATAAAGGAGTTAAAAAAAAGAATCAATCAGAGACAAAGAACGCAATAAACGAGACTGGAAACAGGCTTGATTCAACGAACAGTAGAGGAAAGAATTAGTTACTTAGAAGACAAAATAATGGAAAATAATAAAGCTGAGCAGAAGAGAGAAACAAGAATTTTACAACATAAGAATAGATCCAAGGAACTCAGTGACTCAATCAAATGTAATAACATTCATATTATAGGAGTCTCAGAAGAAGAGGAGAGAGAAAAGGAGGCAGACAATTTATTTCAGGAAATAATATCTGAAAATTTACCTAATCTGGGGAAGGAAACAGACATCCAGATCCAGGGAAGCACAGAGAACTCCCATTAAAATCAACAAAAACAGGCCAAAACCAAGACATATTATAGTTAATTCTGCAAAATATAGAAATAAAGAAAAATCCTAAAAGCAATATGACAAAAGAAATCTTTAACTTATAAGGGAAAATCCATAAGGCAAGCTGGAGATTTCTCAGTAGAAACTTGGCAAGCCAGAAGGGAGTGGCATGATATAATCAAAGTGCTGAATGGGAAAAATCTACAGCCAAGAATACTCTATCCAGCAAGGCTATCATTCAGAATAAAAGGAGAGATAGTTTCCCAGACAAGCAAAAATTGAGTGTGTTCATGACCACTAAACAAGCCCTGCAAGAAATATTAAAGGGGACTCTGAGTGCTTGCTTCAGCAGCACCTATACTAAAAAGGGGGCTCTGAGTGCAAAGGAGAGACCAAAGTGATAAAGACAAGAAAATATCAGAGAAAATCTTCAAAAACAATGACAAAACAAGTAATATAATGACAATAAATACGTATCTATCAATGATTAATTTGTAAATGGACTAAACGCTCCAATCAAAAGATTTAGGGGAGAAGTACAGACCAATTTCCCTGATGAACATGGATGCAAAAATCCTCAACAAGGTATTAGCCAACCAGATCCAACAATACATTAAAAAAATTATTCACCACAACCAAGTGAGGTTTATACCTGGGATGCGGGGCTGGTTCAATATCTGCAAAACAATCGTTGTGATTCATCACATCAATAAAAGAAAGGACAAGAACCACCTGATCCTCTCAATAGATGTAAAGAAAGCATTTGACAAAATACAGCATCCTTTCTTGATAAAAGCCCTCAAGAAAGTAGGGATAGAAGGATCATACCTTGCGATCATAAAAGCCACATATGAAAGACCCAGTGCTAACATCCTCAATGGGGAAAAACTGAAAGCTTTCCCCGCTAAAGTCAGGAACAAGACAGGGATGTCCACTCTCACCACTGTCATTTAACCTAGTATTGGAAGTCTTAGCTTAGCCATCAGACAACACAAAAAGAAATAACAGGCATCCAAACTGGCCAGGAGGAGGTCAAACTTTCACTCTTTGTGATGACATGATACTCTATATGCAAAACCCAAAAGATTCCACCAAAAAACTGCTAGAACTGATCCATGAATTCAGCAAAGTCGCAGGATATAAAATCAATGCACAGAAATCGGTTGCATGCCTATACACCAAAATTAAGCAACAGAAAGAGAAATCAAGGAATCGATCCCATTTAAAATTGCACCAAAAACCATAAAAAACTAGGAATAAATCTAACGAAAGAGGTGAAAAATCTATACACTGAAAACTATAGAAAGCTTATGAAAGAAATTGAAGAAGACACAAAAAAATGGAAAAATATTCCATGCTTTTAGATAGGAAGAACAAATATTGTTAAATGTTAACACTACCCAAAGCAATCTACATATTCAATGCCATCCCTATCAAAATAACATGAGCATTCCTCAAATTAGAACAAACAATCCTAAAATTTGTATGGAACCAGAAAAGACCCCGAGTAGCCAAAGCAATCTTGAAAAAGAAAACCAAAGCAGGAAGCATCACCATCCAGGACTTCAAGCTGTATTACAAAGCTGTAATCACCAAGACAGTATGGTACTGACACAAAAACAGACACTCAGATCAATGGAACAGAATAGAGAACCCAGAAATGGACCCACAGACGTATGGTCAACTAATCTTTGACAAAGCAGGAAAGAATATCCAATGGAGTAAAGGCAGTCTGTCTCTTCAGCAAGTGGTGCAGGGAAAACTGGACAGCAACATGCAGAAGAAAGAACCTGGACCACTTTCTTACACCACACACAAAAATAAACTCAAAATGGATGAAAGACCAAAATTTACAGGAAGCCATCAAAATCCTCAAGGAGAAAGCAAGCAAAAACTTCTTTGATCTTGGCCGCAGCAACTTCTTACTCAACACGTCTCCAGAGGCAAGGGAAACAAAAGCAAAAATGAACTATTGGGACTTCATCAAAATAAAAATTTCTGCACAGTGAAGGACACAAGCAGCAAAAATAAAAGGCAAACAACGGAATGGGAGGAGATATTTGCAAATGACATATCAGATAAAGGGTTAGTATCCAAAATTGATAAACAACTTATCAAACTCAACACCCAGAAAACAAATAATCCAGTGAAGAAATGGGTAAAGACATGAATAGACACTTCTCCAAAGAAGACATTTAGATGGCCAACTGACACATGAAAAAATGCTCAACGTCACTCATCATCAGGGAAATACAAATCAAAACTACGATGAGATACCCCATCACCCCTGTCAGAATGGCTAACATTAACAACTCAGGCAACAGACATTGGCGAGGATGCGGAGAAAGAGAATGTTTTTTGCACTGCTGGTAGGAATGCAAACTGGTGCAGTCACTCTGGAAAACAGTATGGAGATTCCTCAAAAAATTAAATATAGAACTACCCTATGACCCAGCAATTGCACTACTAGGTATTTATCCAAGGGATACAGGTATGCTGTTTTGAAGGGACACATGCACCCCCATGTTTATAGCAGCACTATCAACAATAGCCAAAGTATGTAAAGAGCTCAAATGTCCATTGATGGATGAATGGATAAAGAAGATGTGGTGTGTATATATATATATATATATATATATATATATATATATATATACAATGGAGTATTACTTGGTAATCAAAAAGAATGAAATCTTGCCATTTGCAACTACATGGATGGAACTAGAGGGTATTATGCTAAGCAAAATTAGTCAGTCAGAGAAAGACAAATATCATATGACTTTACTCATATGAGGACTTTAAGATCAAAACAGATGAATAAAAGGGAAGGGAAGCAAAAATAATATAAAAACAGGGAGGGGGACAAAACATAAGAGACTCTTAAATATAGAGAACAAACAGAGGGTTACTGGAGGGGTTGTGGGAGTGGGTATGGGCTAAATGGGTAAGGGGCATTAAGGAATCTACTCCTGAAATCATTGTTGCACCATATGGTAACTAACTTGGATGTAAACTAAAAATAAATAAATAAACATGGTTAAAAAAAAAAGATGTAAGGTGTCAGAACGTATAAAAAAAACAAGATCCATCTGTATGCTTCCTACAGGAGACTCATTTTAGACATAAAGACAGTAGATTGAAAGTGAGGAGATGGAGAAACATTTACCTGGAATTTAAACAAAAACTTTAAAAAAAGAAAACATGTATCATGCAAATGGTTATCAAAAGAAATCCAGAGTAACAATACTTACATCAGACAAAATGGACTTTAAAACAAAGACTATAAAAAGCAACAAAGAAGGACATTATATAATCATAAAAGGGACGGTCCAACAAGAAGATCTAACAATTATAAATATTTATGAACCCAACATGAAAGCACCCAGATGTATAAAACAATAACTAATGTAAAGGAACTAATACAGTAATACAATAATAGTAGGGGAATTTAACACAACACTTACATCAATTGAAAGATCATCTAAACAGAAAATAAACAAAGGAACAATGGCTTTTAATGACACACTGGGCCAGATGGACTTAACAGATATATGCAGAACATTCCATCCTAAAACAGTAGAATATACATTCTTTCAAAGTGCACATGGAACATTCTCCAGAATAGATCACATATTAGTCACAAAATAGGCTTCAAAAAACACAAAAAGATTGAAATCATACCATGCGCCTTTTGGGACCACAGCGCTATGAAACTAGGAGTCAACCACAAGAAAAATTTGGAAAGACCACAAGTACATGGGGGTTAAATAGCATGCTACTAAACAATGAATGGGTCAACCAAGAAATCAAAGAAGAAATAAAAAAAATTACATGGAAACAAATGAAAATGAAAACACAATGTTCCAAAATCTTTGGGATGCAGCAAAAGCAGTCCTAAGAGGGGAAGTATAGCAACACAGGCCTACCTCAAGAAACAAGAAAAATCTCAAGCAACCTAACCTTACACCTAAAGGAGCTAGAAAAAGAACAACAAATGAAGCCTACAGCCAGCAAAAGGAAGAAAATAATAAAGATTCGAGCTGAAATAAATGATACAGAAACTTCAAAAACAGTAGAACAGATCAATGAAAACAGAACCTGGTTCCTAATAAAGTTTGTAAATCTCTAGCCAGACTTATCAAGAAAGAAAAGAGAAAGGATCTAAATAAATAAAATCGCAAATGAGAGAGGAGAAATAACAACCAACACCACAGAAATACAAACAGTTATAAGAGAGTATTATGAAAAACCATATGCCAACATATTGTACAAACTGGAAGAAATGGGTAAATTCCTAGAAACATATATATTACCAAAACTGAAACAGGAAGACATAGAAACTTGAACAGATTCATAACCAGCAAAAAAAATTGAATCAGTAATCAAAAACTCCCAACAACCAAAAGTCCAGGGCCAGAGAGCTTCCCAGGGGAATTCCACTGACCATTTAAAGAGTTAATACCTACTCTCAAATTATTCCCAAAAACAGAAAAGGAAGAAAAAACTTCCAAATTTATTCTATGAGGCTGACATTACCCTGATACAAAAACCAGATAAGGACTCTACTGAAAAAGAGAACTGCAGGCCAATATCCCTAATGAGCATGGATGTGAAAATTCTCAATAAAACATTAGCAAACTGAATCCAACAGGACATTAAAAGAAGCATTCACCATGATCAAATGGGATTTATTCCTGGGCTGCAAGGTTGGTTCAATATTTGCAAATCAATCAACATGACACATCACATTAATAAAAGAAAGATAAGAACCATATGATCCTTTCAATAGACACAGAAAAAGCATCTGACAAAGGAAAACATCCATTCACGACAAAAACTCTCAACAAAGTAGGTCTAGAGAAAACATACCTCAAAATAATAATGGACATAAATGAAAAACCCACAGCTAATATCATCCTAAATGGGGAAAACCTGAGAGCTTTTACCTTACGGTCAGGAACAAGAGAGGGATGTCCACTCTTACCACTGTTATTTAACATAGCACTAGAAGTCTTAGCCTCAGCAATCAGACAACAAAAAGAAATAAAAAGGCATCCAAATCATCAAGAGAAGTAAAACTTTCACTATTTGCAGATGACATGATACTACATTTAGAAAACCCAAAAGACTCCACCAAAAAACTCCTAGAACTGATACATGGACTCAGTAAAGTCACAGGATACAAAATCAATTTACAGAAACCTGTTGCATTTCTGTATGCCAATAATGAAGTGGTAGGAAGAGAAATTAAGAAAACAATCCCAGTTACAATTGCACCAAAAACAACAGAATACCTAGGAATAAACCAAACCCAAGAAGAGAAGGACCTGTACTCTGAAAACTATAAAACACTGATGAAAGAAATGGAAGACGACAAAAAGAAATGGAAAAAACATTCCACATTCATGGATGGGAAGAACAAATATTGTTAAAATGTCTATACTACCCAAAACTACACATTCAATGCATTCCTTATCAAAATACCACCAGAATTTTTCACAGAGCTAGAACAAAGAATCCTAAAATTTGTATGGAACCACAAAACACCTCAAATAGGCAAAACAACATTGAAAAAGAAAGGCAACACTGGAGGCATCGTAATTTTGGACTACAAGTTATATTACAAAGCTGTAGTGATTAAGACAGTATGGCACTGGCACAAAAATAGATATCGTGACCAAGAGAACAGAATAGAAAATCCAGGAATGAACCCACAACTATATGGTCCGTTAGTCCTCAATAAAGCAGGAAAGAATATCCAATGGGAAGAAGACAGTTTCTTCAACAAACGGTGTTGGGAAAACTGGACAGCTACATGCAAAAGAATGAAACTGGACCACTTTCTTACACCAAACACAAAAATTAATTTAAAATGAATGAAAGACCTAAATATGAGACGTGAAACCATAACAATCCTAGAGGCAAACACAGGCAGTAACCTCTTTGGCATCGGCTGTAGCAACTTCCTTCTAGATATATCTCCTGAGGCAAGGAGAAAAAAAGCAAAATGAACTATTGGGACTTCGTCAAGATAAAAAGCTTCTGCACAGTGAAGGAAACAATAAAACTGAAAGGCAACCTGTGGAATGGGAGAGTATATTTGCAAATGACACATCTCATGAAGGGTTAATATTTGAAATGTATAAAGAATTTATAACTCAATACCCAGACAATGAAAAATCCAATTAAAAAATGGGCAGAAGACAAGAATAGACATTTTACCAAAGACATACAGATGGACAGCAGACACATGAAAAGGTGCTCAACATTACTCATCAGCGTGGAAATGTAAATCACACTACAAGGGGATGTCACCTCAAACCTGTCAGAATGGCTAAAATCAACAACACAAGAAACATCAGGTGCTGGTAAGAATGTGGAAAAAGGGGAACCCTCTGGCATTGTTGGTGGGAATGCAAACTGGTGCAGCCACTGTGGAAAACAGTATGAAGATTCCTCAAAAAAGCAAAAAATAGAAGTATCCTATAATCCAGTAATTGCACTACTAGGTATTAACTCAAAGAATACAAAAACACTAACTCGAAGGGATATATGCACTCTGATTTTTATAGCAGCATTATCTACAATAGCCAAATTATGGAAACAGCCTAGGTGTCCATCGATTGATGAATGGATAGAGAATATCTGAGATAGATATGGTATACATTACTCAGCCATAAAAAAGTGAAATCTTCCCATTTGCAATGACA
Source organism: Prionailurus bengalensis (assembly GCF_016509475.1). NCBI lineage: Eukaryota > Metazoa > Chordata > Mammalia > Carnivora > Felidae > Prionailurus > Prionailurus bengalensis. The sequence goes on from NC_057359.1 coordinate 6,582,654, forward strand.
TGGATGGAACTAGAATGTATTATGCTAACTGAAATAAGTCAGTCAGAGAAAGACAAATCTCATCTGATTTCACTCATATGTGGAATATAAGAAACAAGGCAATGAGCAAAGAGAAAGGCATACCAAGAAGCTGACTCTTAACTATAAAGAACAAACTGATGGTTACCAGAGGGGAGGTGGGGGGTGAGTGGGTTAAATACACGATGGGATTAAGGAGGGCACTTGGGATGAGCACCAGGTGTTGTATGGAAGTGTTAAATCACTATATTGTACACCTGAAACTAATATTACCCTCTATGTTAACTAACCAGAATTTAAACAAAAACTTTAAAAAAACAACCCAAATTTTCTCTTCAATTATTCGTGGGTATTAAACTCATGATATTTGAATGCAGTTACTGTATAATGCCTAGACTATTTGGGGGTCCTTAATTTTATTAAGGTTATGTTGTTACAATGCAATGAATCGAAGTCAGATAGCATTGAGTACATTTAATACAAATCAAACAAATTCTAAAACCACAAAGTGTTGGTGTAGAAGAACCTTACTGATTATAGGGATCACTGACTAGATACAATCGTCAAGTCTAAATACCATGTTCTATACAGTACAGTGTTTGCAAAGATGATGTAGCCTAGGCAATGCACCTATTTCTTAGGTAGGTGTAGGTGTAGGAAGGATAGGTGTGGGAGGAATGCATTGCATAAGAACACAAAGACACCCTTGTAGCTATGAAGGCAGAAATATCTGTCTCATTCCCCATTGCATATCCCGTACCAATCAAGGTTTGACACACAGCAAGTGCTGAGAAATATTATTGTATGAGTGAATTAATGAATAAGAACCCTAGTAGGACAAGATGAGGGTTAGTGACCCCTGTACCAATAATACCTCTAATCTATCGAAAACAAATGACCACTTTAACTCCTTGGGCAAAGGTCTGACTATGGAAGTAATGTACCTTCAGGCAGGAATCTGAAGCACAGAAGTTTGGCCTGAAGAAAATGAGTACCAGGGCACCCGGGTGGCTCAGTTGGTTAAGTGTCCGAATTCGGCTCAGGCCATGATATCGTGGTTCGTGGATTTGAGCCCAGCAACAGGCTCTGTGCTGACAGCTCAGAACCTGGAGCCTGCTTCGGATTCTGTGTCTCGCTCTCTCTCTGCCTGACTCCTGCTCATGCTCTCTCTCTCTCTCTCTCTCTCTCTCTCTCTCAAGAATAGTAAACATTAAAAATCTTTTCTAAAAAGAAAAAAAGAAAGCAGCCAAAGATGACTCCAAGATTTTGGCCTGAGCTACTGTAAGACCACCCTTAACTGAGATGAAGAAAATGGGTAAGAAGCAGGTATACAAGCTCAGTTTGGGATATGTCAAGTATAAGAAGTTCATTAGGTATTCAAGAGGAGAAGTCACATAAGCAGCTAAATATACTAGACTGAAGTTTAGGAGAGAATATCTGAACTGAAGATATGAATTTGGCAGTCCTAAGTATAGATATTATATGTATTTTTACATATTTATTTATTTTGAGAGAGAATGAGAGCAGGGGAGGGTCAGAGAGAGGGAGAGAAAGAACCCCAAGCAGGCTCTTCACTGACAGCAAAGGGCTTGAACCCATGAACCATGAGATCATGACCTGAACCAAAATCCAGTCAGAAGCTTAACTGACTGAGCCACCCAGGCACATCAGAAATTATATTTAAAGCCATGGGATTAGGTGGTATCACCAAGAGAGTGAATGTGGATTTAGATAGAAAAAGAGAAGAGGTCCAATGACATAGATCTGGGATACTCCAGTGTTCACAGTTTGCAGACATTAGAAGGAGCCAGCAAATGAGATTGATAAGGAGGGACCAGTAAAATAGGGGAAAAATCAATACAGTACAGTGACCTTGAAGCAAATAAAGTATTATAAAGAGAAGCTATTCACGATTGCATCAAATGTTGTTACATCAACTAAGGATGGAGAACTATCTATTGTATTTAACAACTGGAGGTCATTGATAATGACCTTAACAAAAGCAATTGCAGATTAGTGAGGCAAAATCTTGATCTAATAGATTCAAGAGAGAACGGGCAGAGGATGGTAAATATAGACAAGTATTAGGGGAAGTTTTTATTAAAGAAGAAGAAAGAAACGTGGCAAGTACTGGAAGGGAAAGCAGAGCCAAGAGAAGAATGATTAATTAATTAATTAAGCAATTCTGAGAAATAAGAGCATGTATGTAATCCAGTGAAATGGTTCAGTACAAAGGTAATAATTCATAATGAGGGAAGGAGAAGGGGAATTGTTGGAGCCATGTCCTTGAATAGGAAGGGGAAACAGATCTAGATCACAAATGAAAAGTTTGACCTTACATGGGAGCACAAAGCATTCATCCCAAATACATTACATTTGGGTCCTTTGAGAAGCAGATGCCAGGATGAAATTAGATGTGCAAGAGATTTATCGGGAGGAACCCTTGTGAAGGATAAAAGAGAAAGGTGGGAAGGTAGGTGGGAAGAGCCTTCAGACCATGATGCAAGTCTGAGATCTGTGAAAGAAAAGAAGAAATAAAAGAGGATTGGGTAGTTATGTGAAAGTTTAAAAACAGAGTTGCCCATGGACCCTACTAGGAATATACCCAAGAGAAATGGAAACAAATGTCCTCACAAAAACTTATACACAAATGTTCACAGCAATATTATTCATAATAGGCAACAAGGAGAAACAACCCAAGTATCTATTTACTGATGGATGGATAAATAAAATGTGGTATGTCCATATAACAGAACATTGTTCAGCAATAAAAAGGAGGTAATGATAAATGCTACAACATGGATGAGCCTTGAAAATGTGCTAAGTGAGAGAAGCCAGTCACAAAAGACCACACATTACGTGACTGTGTTTATATGAATTATCCAGGAGGAGAAAAAAATCTATAGAGAACAGAAAGTAAATTAGTGGTTGTCCAAGACTGTAGGGGATTCGCAGTTTGGACAGTCAGAGCTAACAAGCATGAGTTTCCTTTTTGGATAACGGAAACATGCTAAAATTAATTGAGATGTTGGTTGCACAATTCTGTGACTATAATAAAAACTATTGAACTGTAACTGTAAATAGGTGAAGTGTATGGTATGTGAATTATATCTCCCTAAAGCTTAAAAAAAATACAGGAAAAAAAAGAGGATCGGGTAAGAAGAGACTCAGACTGCAGGGCTACTCAGAAAGTCTTGGCTGGGTCAAGAGGAAGTCTTCGAGCTGACTGCCTGTCAGAGGAATCACATGGGGGGCAGAAAGGACACGGCTCTCGTACTCTCGCCGTGCTCAGTCACTGGCTGAGAGAGACTCTAGAAGGGAGGTAGAAGTAGGGGGAAAGGGAGGCCTCTCTATGTAAACTCTGCAGTAAAACCACAAGCATGTCAACTGGAAGCCATCAGCCAACTACACGCTTCACGGTAGGTTCCCTTGAGCGGAGAACGTCCACGGCTGCCGAAGAGTAAAAGAAGTCAGGTTACATGGCTACCATACTGACAGCGGAGTCTTCTGTGATTTTCCTTTTTCTCTATGCATAGGAAATGAGGTCATCAACTGACAGTGAATCTGGGTGAGAGTGGGTGCAGATGTTGGGGTTTGAAGATAAAGGTGAAAGGTGAAGTCATCTACAAGAGCAGAAGGGTGAAAGGACCAAGAAAATGTAGCTGGACAATCTGGCGGTGTTAAGAGCCCGCTAGATTTCAAGAATTTAAAATGAGACTCAGAAACATGGCTGTGGGGTTTTCTCCACCCACGTTCAGCTGCTCAGGTCAAAGCTCACAATGAAGAAAGTTCAATTAAGGCAGGGTTGGAGTTTTCCAAGGTGAGTAAGAGGAAGTGAAAACAGGGCAAGGAAGTTGAGGGTGTGTGCAATAACTGATTATAATGGTTGATCATTGAATTTTAATTGGGTAAGCAAGGAAGAGAAGATATGAGGTCAGTGAGGGCAACAGAAAAGTATTAATGGCTTGTCCAGTAGGGGATGGTTGAAGGAGTGATCTAGAAACAGAGGAGGTGGAACAACAGAAGGCAGCAGGGTTTCAGGGAAACTTTTGTTGCCAGCTTGCCTACCCTACTCCTATTAATCCAAACACTTTTTTGCCTTTCAAATCAAGGTATGTCTCATGCTCTGGAGAACTATCTTCTGCTGAGTAGGTCTGAGCTCCACAGCCACAAGGATTCTTCTCTCATACGGCCCCTCGTATATTGTGGTTCACGATTATAGGTGTCTCCTAAGTTGATCAAAAATGGTATTTACATTTCTGTTCTCATCCCCCTTATTGCATTTGGGTAATTACCAAGGCCAAGAGGAAACTGCTGTCTTTTGACTCTGACTCAATTGGTCTGGAAAGAAGCCCAAGCACTGGTGTTTTTAAAAAGTTTCCCAGTTGATCCCAATGGACAGCTAGAGTCGAAACGCAACTGTACATGATGCTGATAAACCCATTCTTTTTTTTTTTAATTTAAAAAAAAATTTTTTTTCAATGTTTATTTATTTTTGGGACAGAGAGAGACAGAGCATGAACGGGGGAGGGGCAGAGAGAGAGGGAGACACAGAATCGGAAACAGGCTCCAGGCTCCGAGCCATCAGCCCAGAGCCTGACGCGGGGCTTGAAGTCACGGACCGCGAGATCGTGACCTGGCTGAAGTCGGACGCTTAACCGACTGCGCCACCCAGGCGCCCCAAACCCATTCTTAAAGTAAGGTGAAATTTATAATATTGGATTAGAATGAATAAACTGCCCTCACCCCCTCTTGCCCTTTAAGATATAGGAATCCAGCAGGCACTGGATATTTAATTTCTGGGGCATTGCACAGCCAGCCATACCCCTAATCATTTCTTCTCTGATGGAGATCTGTAGCTGTGCCATATAGTTAGAGGGGAGCCTGATACATTTAGCAGTCCTTGAAAGGACTCAGATAGAGGCCACCAGTTTATTTAAAGAGAGCCACTCAGTTCAGACAACTTTTTTCCAGAACCTCCTCTGATGAAGACCTCCAGCCTTTTTCTTCACCATTCAGCACCTTGCCTCCCTCCACACAAGAATCCCCAGGAACCCTGCATGTACCAGTCCAGGTCTATAAGGCAAAAATTAGGAGTTGGAAGAGGAGCTACACAATAATTAAAAGTACGGGGCGCCTGGGTGGCGCAGTTGGTTAAGCGTCCGACTTCAGCCAGGTCACGATCTCGCGGTCCGTGAGTTCGAGCCCCGCATCGGGCTCTGGGCTGATGGCTCAGAGCCTGGAGCCTGTTTCCGATTCTGTGTCTCCCTTTCTCTCTGCCCCTCCCCCGCTCATGCTCTGTCTCTCTCTGTCCCAAAAATAAATAAACGTTGAAAAAAAAAAATTAAAATAAATAAATAAATAAATAAAAGTACCAAGAAAGAAGCAGAACCTTCCATGGAATCACTGACTGAATTTTAAAATAGAGCAAAAAGTATTCTTACCTTCATTTATCCCCAAGCATGAGGGATGAGTCATCCTACATGGAACTTTAATCCACCAATACCATACCAGCAAATTAACACACATTAAGGGTATGACTCTTAATATTGACTTGACCCTGAAAGTTACTTCTAGATGCAGTTACTTATAGTTCTTTACATGTTTAAAATACTTGATCTTAATACTTAATCCTCAAGGAGCTAGGCAATTTGACTACCAAGGAAATAACAACTGTTATACCATGCTTGTCCCAGAGCTTTCTAGACAGACTATTAGCAAGGAGGAGAATGGGATTAATATCAGAGCCTCATTCGATGGTGTGTGTGTGTGTGTGTGTGTGTGTGTGTGTGTGTGTGTGTGTGAATTTTGCATTCATTAAAAAGAAGCATAAATTATGGGCTAAGAAATGTTACTCTACAGAGGGATCTGTTTACCATTGCAATATAGTGGTTGGCCCACTTATAAAATGCTGAGTATCTGAAGACCACTATTTCTTTCTCTCTTTTAAGTTTATTCATTTATTTTTGAGAGAGAGAGAGAGAGAGAGAGAGAGTGGGGCAGAGAGAGAGGGAGACAGAGAATCCCAAGCAGGCTCTGCACTATCAGCACGGAGCCCAACATGGGGCTTGAACTCACAAACCATGAGATAATGACCTGAGCCAAAATCAAGAGGCTGACACTAAACCGAATAAGCCACCCAGGCACCCCTTAAATTTGTTTAGAATAGCAATAATCTTTAAAATTTGCCTAATGAAAAATAAAGTTATTTGCGAGAATCTATTTAATGTGGGAAGAACATCCTTAGGCATATTTTTGTTGCTATGTGAAATTTTTACAGAGAAATCCACGATACCAAAGAGACCTATGCGTTTGATCAACAAAACTGAAAATGTTGCTTATCTAGCTAGATAAAAGATCTACTTTAACATTAATTTTACTATCAGGCTTCAGATACCTTACCTCTGTAAGAGAGAGACTCTACAACCTGAATTTTTAGTCAAAACCACAGGTACTATCCCTAGTTTTATTTTGTTTTTGTTTTTGCTCTTCATTAATATCATTAACACTCTTGCATCCTTTTCCTTTTCTTTGATTTAATTTAGACAATTTTGAGAGATTACTTTCTTTGGGACTTTTTTTTCAGTGACATTTCTCAAACTTGTTTCATTTTTAAAACCCAGTAAAGGCTTTCCCACTTCCTTTCATATCACAGCTTAAGCCTCAAAAGCCTTAGTACTCGAAGTGGGATCAGACCAGCAGCATCAGAACAACTTGGGAGCTTGCTAGAAAAACAGGAACTTGGGCTCCACCCCAGACGCACTGCATTGGGTACTACATTTTAACAAAATCTGGTGTTATTTTTATGCACGTTGCAGTTTGAGAAACACTTTGTTAAGTTAAAATATATATTACTTCTCATAAGAATTTTGTCATTAACAGATCCACTGTAGAAAAATTCAAAGTTTAAAATTACTTATGAGGTTGAAGTACAAATTGGTACAATCCTTCCAACATTCTGGTAATAGCATTATAATTTTGTTTAAGTTTTTGTTTATTTTTGAGACAGAGAGAGGCAGAGCATGAGCAGGGGAAGGGCAGAGAGAGAGGGAGACACAGAGTCCGAAGCAGGCTCCAGGCTCTGAGCTGTCAGCACAGAGCCTGACAGGGGGCTCGAAACCACGAACCGTGAGATCATAACTTGAGCCGAAGTCAGGACGCTTAACCGACTGAGCCACCCAGGCGCCCCTGTAGTTTTTTTTAATGTTTATTTCTGAGAGAGAGAGAGATTATGTGTGTGTGTGAGTGAGCAGGGGAGGGGCAGAGAGAAAGAAGAGCACAGAGGATCCAAAGCAGGCTTTGTGCTGACAGCAGCGAGCCCAATGCAGGACTCAAACTCATGAACAGTGAGATCATGACCTGAGACGAAGTTGGATGCTCAACCAACTGAGCTACCCAGGCACCCCACATTACGAATGCTAAACTGGTTATAGTCTCAGACCTCATAATGGCACTTTGGAAATGAATCCTAAAGCAAGAATCCAATGAAATGCTAAAAGCTTTACATACAGAGAAGCTCCTTGTAGCCTTATCTAAATAGCAAAAAATTATAAATGAGCTAAATATTCAACAATAGAAAAATTGTAAATAAATCATGATAATCTACCAGATACAATTTTATTCAACAACCAAAATTATGTTCATTAAAATATATAAAATGAACTGAAAATAGTGGAGTAGAGAATCCAGGGCGCTGTCCCTCTGCAAAAGCAACTGATGAGCTGGCTAAAAAAACTTCTAATTTCTTAAAAGTTAAGAAATTAACTTTCGCACAGCTCTGTAACCTACTCAAAAACTTACAACAACCAGAAGATCTAGTAATGAAAGACGCTGCGGGGAACCTGGGTGGCTCAGTCTGACTCTTGATTTCGGCTCAGGTCATGATCTCAGAGTCGTGGAATTGAGACCCCCATCAGGCTCTGTGCTGAGAGCATGCCCCTGCTTGAGATTCTCTCTCTGCCCCTCCCCCTTCCCTTCGGGCACTCTCTTTCTCTCTCAAAACAAATAAACATTAACAAAAGAAAGAAAGAAGCTGCTGCTTTGTGCTAAGAGACCACTGCAGTGCTTTAAATTGCCCACCCACTACCCGCCATGCCTCAGATTAACAGTGACAAGTAAGTGATGTTAATTAGGAAACCGAGAGAGCCTCCCTTGGTAGGCTAAGATGTGCATTTGGTGATCATCAGCCTCTGTGGACAGGATGAGATCCTGCCTACTTCCTCACACCCTTCTCTCACATAAAGAAAAAGCATCAAGCTTTGAACATCTGAACATCTGAAACTAAATATCACTAATAGAAACTTACTTGGAAAATCACTGACGGTTCGGAAATTAACCAACACAATTTTAAGTACTTCTGTGGATGAAACAAATAAACAAGCAAACAAAAATCACAAGGGAAATTAGAAAATACCCTAATGATTGAAAACGAAAACACAGAATATCAAAATTTTTAGGGCACAGTTAAGGCAATAATTAGAGGGAAGTTTATACCATTAATTGATTACATTAGAAAAAAAGAAAGGCCTCAAGTCAAAAATAGAAGCTCTCATTATGAAAATTGAAAAAGAAGAGCTAATTAAAACCAAAGCAAAAAGAAGGCGAGAAATAATAAAGATAAGACTAGTAAGCGGTGAAATTAAAACTAGAAAGACAATAGAAAAAGTCACTAAACACAAAAGCTGGCTATTTTTAAAAAATCAACAAAACTGATACACTTTAGAGAGCTGATCAAAAAAGAGAAAACACAAGACAAAAACTGCCAATATTTTTATAAGAAAAGGGGCATCACTGCATATCATATATATACATATATATATGTATACATATATCTATATCTATATATATATATATATATAGTTAAAGGAACATTAAGAAAATGTTATGAGCAGCATAATGCCATACTCTGGATAATTTATATGAAACAGAAAAACTCCTTGAAAGACACTACCAAAATTCACTAAAGAAGGCGTAGGTAGGGGCACCTGGCTGGCTCAGACAGTAGAGCATGTGACTCTTGATCTCAGGGTTGTTAAGTTTGAGCCAAATGTTGGGTGTAGAGGTTACTTAAAAATAAAAGCTTTTTTAAATGTCCATTTGTTTATTTTGAGAAAGAGAGACAGCATGAGCAGTGGAGCGGTGGAGAAGAGAATCTGAAGCAGGCCACTTTCAGCACAAAGCCAGATGTGGGGCTCGAACTCATGAACCATGAGATCATGACCTGAGCTGCAATCAAGAGCTGGACACTTAACTTACTGAGCCACCCAGGTGACCCAAAAATAAAATCTTAAAAAAAAAAAAAAAGAAGTAGGTAAAATGAATAGCCCAATGTCTATACAATAAGTTTAATTCAGAGTTCAAAAATCTTTCCACAAAGAAAAACAAACAATGACAATGAAAGTGGCCATGAGGGTGACAGCCTGCAACCCTTGTGCGGGTTGCTAGGGCCAGAGGGAGCAATACAAACCTCATTCTCCAAGTCATGTGGTTATGGGTCTCCACCTCTCTGGCAGCTCCCTCAAGGAACTACACAAAGGTTTCCCTTTGTTCCATCCTACTCAGAGCATTCCCAGGGCTGGGGCTACTTCCGGGTAGCTTTTGCTGACGGCATTTAAAGGTAGAGGTATGAGACACAGCAGCCTGGACCAAAGGACAACACTTGAGACAAGAAAGAGACAGACTAGAATGGGAGGGATTGAAAAGCAAATACATGGGGGAATAGGGATTTTAAAAGCTCCCATGTATACCAGGGAATCAAGAAGGTCATGAACATACCCAAGGCAGGACACCCGCTTAGGAAAAGCCCAAGAATACCCAAATCTTTCACATCTAGCTGGCCTGCAAATTCTGTGCAAGCAAAAGTAAAGTCTAAGGCCAAGTTCTGGCAAGGCATTGAAGGAGTGCCTCAAAAAAGAACCAACCTACAAAAACTGGAAGAGGGTTCTTTTCCTCCTTTTCTTTTCTTTTGTTGGTTCCAGGCACTTAAAGTAACTGTCAAAATATGACCTACAGAACAGACTTCAGTAGCTACACTTGACAAAGAATACGTTTCCAAAAAATAGTTTAGAAAAATGACATAAGCAAACAACAACCCACGACAAGAAAAAACAACAAACCCTAGGGAGGGGGTAGAAGCATATTTCTATAGTCGCTGCATTACAATATTCAAAACATCCAATTTTCAACAAAAAATTATGAGGCATGTAAGAAATAAGTAAGCATGGCCCCCTCAAGGAAACAAATTAATAAAAACTGTCCATGAGGAGGCTCAGGACTTACTAAACAAAGACTTCAAATCAACCTTTTAATATGCCCAAAGAACTAAAGGAAACCAGGAGAATAATTTCTCACCAAATAGAGAGTATCAACAAAGAGACAGAAAAAGCATAAAAAGGAACTATCTTAGTCAGTTTGGACTGCTATACCTAAGTACCATACACTGGGTGACTTATAAAAAACACGTTTATATACACAACAGTTCTGAAGGTTGGAAGCCTGAGATCAAGATGCCAATACAGTCAGGTTCTGATGAGAAATCTCTTCCAGGTAGCAGACTGCATCTTCTCGTTGTATCCTCAACATGGTGGAAAGTGAGCTAACTGTTTGGCATCTTCTAAAAAGAGCACTAATCCCCTTCATGGAGTTCCACTCCCATGACCTAACTACCTACCAAAGGTCCCACCTTTAAATGCCATCACACTGGGGGATTAGATTTCAACAGATGAATTTGGGGGGAGGGGGGACACAAACATTCAATCCATAGTGGAAATAGAAATGCTGTAGCTAAATATTATAATAGCTGGAATGAAAAATTCCCTAGAGGAGTTTAACAGCAGACTTGAACTGGCAAAAGAATTAGTGAATATGAATAGGTCATTTGAAAGGATCTCTCTTAGGAGCAGAAAGAGAAAAGAATGAAGTAAAGTGAACAGAGCCTCAGGGACCCTGGGGATACCATCAAGTATACTAATATACACATAATAGGAGTCCTGGGTGAGAGGAGGAGAGAGAGATGCAGAAAGAATATCTGAAGAAATAATGGCGTAAAAGCTCCCAAGTTTGATGAAAAACACAAATCTACACATCCAAGAAGCTCAGAGATTCCAAGCAGGATAAACCAAAAGAGATTCATATAGAGACACATTAATGTCGAATTGCCAAAAGCCAAAACTAAAGGGAAAATCTTGAAAGCACCAAGAAAGGAGGAACTCGTCATGCACAAAGGATCCATAAGGTTAACATCTGATTTCCAGTTGCAAATCATGGAGCCATGAGGCAGTGGGGTGACATATTTAAAATGTTGAAAGAAAAAAAGTCAACCAAGAATTCTAGATCTAGAAAAACCTCTCTGAAAAATGAAGGAGAAACTTCTAGTTTCTAGTCCAGCTTGTAAGGAGTTTGGACATCATCACCCCATTCCAACAACAAATAAAAAGCTGAACAAACAAACAAACAAAATCAACAACTCTTCTCTGATCCATCATAGAAGTGAGTTCACAGGGCAAACTACCACCCAAAACACGGGAGACACAGGCAGGCAGACAGATACAGAGAATCAAGACTTAACTAGAGCCGGAACTCTCAAGCAGAAACCTTCAAAGGAACCAGTGTCCGGGGAAGAAAACCTACACTGTAACCGACTTGGTTCTCAAGGAATATTGGAGAGAAGTTCCCTTTACCATCTGGCAGGAGGAGGGGAAAAGGAACCATTTTGAAATATGGCACAACATTCCATTGTTCTTAATAAGAGCTGCCTCAAGAGAAACTGCTTTACCAAAGCCTCAACTATTGGGGTTTTATCAAGGCCTAAACAACCTAGAGGAAGGGAAATATGCGACTCCTGCCCACTCTAGCCTTACACGTGGGAAAGAGGAAATAACCAATTTTAGCCCTTTTTAGCCATCCAGTCCCACCTAATGGGGAGGGAGAGGGAGAAGTTCACAACCCAGTGGCACAGACTCACTAAAAGACTAATCAAATATGCATAGAATGCTTCCCCTCTCTCCATCCCCTACCACCACACCACTAAATGCCTATTTACCAGATACTCTTTTCTCCATTATACTGTGTCTGGCTTTCGACAAAAATAATTTCAAGCCATATTAAAAGGGAAAAAACAGTTTGTGGAGATACAGCATCAGAACCAAACTCAGATATGGTAGGGACGTTGGGATTACCAAACTGGGAATTTAAAAGGACTATGATGAATATATTAAGGGCTCTAATGGATACAGATGGGCAATGTAAACAGAGAGAAGGAGATCCTAAGAAAGAATCAAAAAAGAAATGCTAGAAATCAAATATACTGTAAAAGAGATGAAGAATACTTTTTTTTTTTTACATTTTTTTTACATTTATTTATTTTTGAGAGAGAGAGAGAGAGAGAGCAGGGGTGGGGCAGAGAGAGAAGGAGACACAGAATGCGAAGCAGGCTCCAGGCTCTGAGTTGTCGGCACAAGGTCCAATACAGGGCTCAAACCCACAAACTGTGAGATCATGACCTCAGCCAAAGTCAGATGTTCAACTGACTGAGCCACCCAGGCGACCCAAGAATACTTTTTTTTTTTAAGTTTATTTATTTATTTTGAGAGAGACAGAGACAGTGCGGGTGGGGAAGGGGCAAAAAGAGAGGGAGAGAGAGAATCCCAAGCAGGCTCCACACTGCGGGCACAGAGTCCAAAGCAGGGCTTGAACTCCCAAAACTGTAAGATCATGACCTGAGCTGAAACCAAGAGTCAGATGCTTAATGGACTGAGCCACCCAGGTGCCCCAGAAAATAAGAATGCTTTGACGGACTCAGTAGTAGACTGGATGTGGCTGAGGAAGAATCTCTGAGTTTGAGAATATGTCAGTAGAAACCTCCTAAACAAAGAGCAAAAATAAAAAAGACTGGGGTAAAAAACAGAATAGAATATCCAATAACTGTGGAACAACTATAAAAAGTGTACATGTGTGGGGGCGCCTGGGTGGCTCAGTTGGTTGAGCGACCGACTTTGGCTTAGGTCATGATCACATGGCTTGTGAGTTCGAGCCCCACGTCGGACTCTGTGCTGACAGCTCAGATCCTGTTCAGATTCTGTCTCCCTCTCTCTCTGCCCCTAACCCACTCTCATTCTGTCTCCGTCTCTCTCAAAAATAAATAAACATTAAAAAAAATTTTTTAAGTGTACATGTGTGAAATGGAAACACCAGAAAGAGAAGAAAGAGACAAAGGAACATAATGGTTAACAATTTCCAAGTTCATGTCAGATACCAAACCACATATCCAGGAAGTTCAAAGAACACCAAGCAGGATAATGCCAAAACAAACAAACAAACAAACAGAAAGAATCCTACACCTAGGCATATCATATTCAAAATGGAAAAAAAAAATCAAAGATAAAGAAAAAAATATTGAAAGCACCCAGAAGGAAAAACTTACCTCATGTATAGAGAAGCAAAAATGAGAATTACATCTGATTCTCCAAAGAAACCATTGAAGCAAGAAGAGAGTAAAGTGAAATACTTGAAGTGTTGAGAGGGAAACAAATTATCAGCCAAGTTTTGGTACCCTGTGAAATTATCCTTCACAAGTGAAAAAAAAATAAAAACTTCACACACAAACAAAAATTGAGGGAATTTGTCACCAGGAGATTTGCCTTGCAAGAAATGTTAAAAGTTCTCCAGAGAGAAGAAAATGATATAAGTCAGAAACTTTGAACTACATAAAGCAAGGAAGAGCACTGAAGAAGGAACAAATAAAAATAAAATTAAAACTTTTATTTTTCAATTCTTAATTGATCTAACAGAAAACAATTTGTTCAAAATAAAAATAAAAGCAATGTATCTGAAAATATGTCCATATATAATATAGAGCATATAATATTATATATATCCATATGTATGTTTATGTATAAGTGAAATGAATGACAGCAATGATGAGAGGGAGGAATTGGGATCCCTTTGTTATAAAGTACTTATACCGAGCATGAAGATGTACAATGTTATTTGAACTTGGATTAGTTGTAAATGTATATGGTAAACTCTGGGGGAAACCACGAAACAAAGTAAAAAAAAATAATAATAAGAAGCATGATATATGCTAAGAAAGCAAGAAATGGACTCACATTAGATATGCAATTAAAACCACAAATGGCAGAGGGGCACCTGGGTGGCTCAGTAGGTTCAGTGTCTGACTTCGACTCAGGTCATGATCTCACAGTTCATGAGTTTGACCCTGCATCAGGCTTTGTGCTGACAGCTCAGAGCCTGGAGCCTGCTTTGGATTCTGTGTCTCCCTTTCTCTCTGCCCCTCCCCAGCTCACACTCTGTCTGTCTGTCTGTCTATCTGTCTCTCTCTCTCTCTCTCTCAAAAATAAAATAAAAACATAAAAACTTTTTTTGAAAAACCACAAATGGCAGAAAAAGAATGGAAGACAAAATAGGAACAAAGAACAAGGACAATGAATAGAAAACAGTAACAAATACTGTAGATATTAATCTATATCAAAACTTACTTTCTTATTTTTAAAGTTTATTTGTTTATTTTTGAGAGAGAGTGTGTGAGCGGGGGAGAGGCAGAGAAAGGGAGAGAGAGAATCTCAAGCAGGCTCCGAGCTGTAAGCTGTAAGCATGAACTCAAACTCACAAACTGTGAGATCATGACCTGAGGCAAAATCAAGGGATGAAACCTAACCAACTGGGCTACCCAGGCACCCCTATCAATAATTACTTTAAACATCAGTGGTCTAAAAACCCTAATTAAAAGTGAAGGATATATTAGGACATACCCAGATAAACAAAGACTGAGGGAGTTTGTCACTAGTATACCTGCCTTACAAAAAATGGTAAAGGGATTTCTCCAGGCTATAATGAAAGGACACTAGACAGCAACTTGAAGCCATACAAAGAACTAGAGAACAATGGTTAAGGTAGCTACATAGGTACACATAAAGGTGAGTAGTATTGCATATTTGGTTTGTACCTCCTCTTTTTTTCTGTTTGATGTATATGGCAAGTGCACAAAGCAGTAATTATAATGCTATGTTAATGGGCACTCAATAGATAAAGATGTGATTGTGACAATAACAACATAAAGAGGAAAAGGATGAAGTAGTAAAGAAACATAGTTGGGGTGCCTGGGTGGCTCAGTCGGTTGAGTGTCCAACTTCAGCTCAGGTCATGACCTCATGGTCTGGTCTGTGGGCTCGAGCCCTGCATCAGGCTCTGTGCTTACAGCTTGGAGCCTGGAGCCTGCTTCAGATTCTCCCTCTCTCTCTCTCTCTATGCCCCTCCCCTGCTTATACTCTGTCTCTCTCTCTCAAAAATAAACATTTTTTAAAAAATTTTTTAAAAAGAAAAGAAACATAGTTTGTGTATATTGTTAAAACTAACTTGGTATA
Organism: Prionailurus bengalensis; assembly: GCF_016509475.1. Taxonomy (NCBI): domain Eukaryota; kingdom Metazoa; phylum Chordata; class Mammalia; order Carnivora; family Felidae; genus Prionailurus; species Prionailurus bengalensis. The sequence continues at coordinate 6,598,052 of NC_057359.1, forward strand.
AATTCAAACTTCATTATAGATGTTCATAAAGTTATAAAGAAGTTATAAAGTTAAGATATTCATTGTAATCCCCAGGGTAACCATGAAGGGAAAAAAATTACACACAAAAAATAAATGAAAAGGAATCAAAACAATAAAATAGAAAAAAACAAGCAAAGAAATGGCAGTAATGGAATAACTGAGGAACAAAAAGGTATAAGAGATGTAGAAAACAAATATTTCCTTATCAGTATTTTTAATGTAAATGCATTAAAGTCTCCAATTAAAAAGCAGAGATGGGCAGAATGAATTTTAAAAAATGATCTGACTATATATTGCCTTAAAGGGACTAACTTTGTATCCAAAGACATAAACAGGTTGAAAGTAAAAGAAAGTGGGGCACCTGGGTGGCTCAGTCAGTTAAGCATCCGACTTCGGCTCAAGTCATGATCTCACAGTCCGTGAGTTCGAGCCCCCCGTCGGGCTCTGTGCTGACAGCTCAGAGCCTGGAGCCTGCTTTGGATTCTGTGTCTCCCTCTCTCTCTCTGACCCTCCCCGACTCATGCTCTCTCTCTGTCTGAAAAATAAATAAACGTTAAAAAAAAAAAGAAAAAAAAAGAAAGTAAAAGAAAGCAAAATGTGATTCTACACAAGTAATAACCAAAAGAGAAATGGGATGGCTATGCCAATATAAGGCAAAATACACTTTAAGACAAAAATTATTACAAGAGACAAGGAAGGCCATTATATATTGGTAAGTCAATCCATTAAGTAGTTGTAAAAATTATAAAATCATATACACCTACAACAGATCCCCAAAACTGACAGAATTGAAGGGAGAAACACACACAGGTCTACAATAATAATTGGACACTCAATAGTCCATGATCAATAATGGATAGATGAACAGACAGAAGACCCATAATGAAAACATTGAAAAACACTGAAAATAGTGAAAAACACTACACTCCAACTAGACCTAACAGACATATGTTAATGGAATGAAAACGTTCCACTCAACAACAGCAGAATACATATTCTTCTCAAGTGTACATGGAACATTTTCCAGTTAGAGGGTAAGTTAGGCCACAAAACAAGTCTCAATAATTTATAAATATTGAAATCTTTCAAAGTATCTTCTCTGACCACAGCGGAATGAAATTAGAAATTAATAACAGAAGAAAAAGTAGAAAATTTACAGATATGTAGAAATTAAACAACACGCTCTTAGACAATTTATGGGTCAGAGAAAAAAAATCACAAATAAAATTAGAGAATACTTTGAAGGTGGTCAATTTTAAAACATTAAAAATTTTTTCAAAAGGTACAAACTTCCATTTATAAGATAAATAAATACTGCGGAGTAATAAGCAACATGGTAACTAGAGCTAACACTACTGTATGATGTATAGAAAAGTCATTAAGAGAGCAAATCCTTTAAATTCTCATAAGGAGAACATTTTCTTCCTTTCTTCTCATTGCATCTATATGGTGTTATCATGTCATACAATCATGGTAATCACTGCGATATATGTAAATCAAGTCATCACGCTGGTGATGCATGTCAATTATTTCTCAATGAAACTGGAAGAAAATAACCATTTAGCTCAAGAAAAAAGAAAATACTTTGAGATGAATAAAAATGAAAACACAACATACCCAAACCCATAAGAATATACCAAAAGCAATGCCACCAGGGAATTTATAGCTGTAAATGCTTACATTAGAAAAAGAAACCGAGGTGGGGCAACTGGGTGGCTCAGTCAGTTAAGCAACAGACTCAAATTCTGATCAAGTCATGGTCTCATGGCTTGTGGAATCAAGCCCTACATTGGGCTCTGTGCTGACAGCATGGAGCCCGCTTGGGATTTTCTCTCTCTCTCTCTCTCTCTCTCTCTCTCTCTCTGGCTCTCCCCTGTGCATGCTCTCTCAAAATAAAATAAATAAACATTAAGGAAAAAAAAAAGAAACTGAGGAAATAAGTTGGGGAACACCTCGTAACGTTGAACAGCTACATATGTTTACCATGCCATTACACTCCAGGTTTATGCCCTACAGAAACACTTAAGTATTTTCTCTTACAGATGTGTACAGGAATGCTCAGAGGAGCAGTATTTGAAATCATAAGAATTTAGAAATAATTAAAATGTCTACTAGCATAAGAACAGATGAGAAATTTTAGTATATGCATACACAGGGGCATTTTACAGCTCTGGAAATGAGCTGTACAGAGCTGAATGAATCACCATAATTATACAATTTAAATATTAAAACAAAACAATACTATATATTGCTTTAATTTAATTTGTATACATATATAACGAAGTATAAAATAATAAATAAAATTTGTAACCACTATTTCAAATTCACAATGATGATTAACTTTGGTTAGGAGGTTGGAAATGAGATCCAGAAGGATTAGGGAACAGTTCTCTGAATCGAATATTTTCTATTTTAAGCTGGATTGTAAGTATGTTTCATATTGCTATTTAATATATAATTCTCTCTTCCTCTCTCGATTTCACTCCTTTTTGAAATCACTTCATGATAAAAATAAAATGTATAGATATATACTCTAATAAAAGAAGGTTACCAATCAATAATATAACTTTATGTGTTAATAAAATGGGGGGGAAGAGCAAGCTAAACTCAAATCTCACAGAAGGATGGAAATAATAAATATTAGAACTGATACAAATGAAATACAGAATAGAAAAACAATAGAAAGTATCAATAAAGCCAAAAGTTGTTCTATGAAAACAGTGACAAACATTCATCCAAGTTGACCAAGAAAACAACTATCTGAAAGCACTAGAGAGTAAGCTAAGGAAGGTGGAAATTGAACGGAGGTCTACAGGTGGAAATAGGCAATATCACCAGGAGAGTTTCCTGGTTTTATAGTTCTCGGCCTGAGGACAAGTCTCAGTCAGGGCCAAACTGGGCAGCCAATATAAGATATAGACATGCAGTCTTGCTGGTTTAAAGAATTGGGTGAGGGGCACCTGGGTGGCTCAGTTGGTTAGGCAACTGACTCTTGATTTCGGCACAGGTCATGATCTCACGGTTTGTGAGTTTGAATCCCACATCGGCTCTATACTGTCACTGAGTGGAGCCTGCTTGGGACTCTCTCTCCCTCTCTCTCTCTCTCTCTCTCTCTCTCTCTCTCTCTCCCTCCCTCCCCCACTCATATATGTGCTCACTCTTTCTCAAAATAAATGAATAAACTTAAAAAAAAATTCTTTTAAAGAGTCAGGAGATATGGTTTTGGGCAAACATGGCAGCTGGAAATGAAGGGACAAATCTCAGTAAATACCATATAAACTTTGCCCAAATTCTCTGTTGACCTCTGAATTACACATGCACAGCACATACTCTAAACAACCCAGCTAAGCTAACCGAGATGATTCAGAGCTAAACTGTTTCCCATGACAGGAAAGGCAGACTTTAGAGTTTGAGTTCAGCCAAGTAAAAGTAAAAAAGAAAAATGGGAACTATTCAAAGGAACGTAACCGAATTTAAGTCTTAATGTATTATTTACAAAGTCCATAATAAATTCCAAATTACTACACTACAAAGAAATAGGAAAATGTGACCCATCCCCTCCACCCCCCAAAAAGGTAATCGATGGAAACCAACTCCGAGATGTCTTGGCTGTAGGAATAAACAGTATGATTCAAGGCAGTCATCATATGGAGGAGCTAGAGAGTATAATGCTAAGTGAAATAAGTCAGTCAGTCAGGGGGCACCTGGGCGCTTTAGTTGGTTAAGCTTCTGACTCGTGATTTCAGCTCAGGTCATGATCTCTTGGTCGTGAGATCAAAGCCCTGCATCAGGCTCCGCGCTGGGCATAGAGCCTGCTTAAGATTCTCCCTTCCTCTCCCTCTGTCCCTCCCACACTCACACATACATTCTCTCTCTCTCTCTCTCTCTCTCTCTCTCTCTCTCTCTCAAAATAAATAAATAAATAAATAAATAAATAAATAAATAAATCAGGAAAGACAAATACCATATAATTTCACTGACGTGGAATTTAAGAAACAAAATAAGCAAGGAAAGGGAAAAAATAAGATAGAGAAAGAGACAAATCAAGAAAAAACTCTTAACTATAGAGAACAAACTGATGGTTACCAGGGGAGAGGTGTGGGGGAGGGGGGGAATGGGTTAAATAGGTGATGGGGATTAAGGAGTACACTTGTTGTGATGAGCACAGAGTGATGTATGAAAGTGTTGAATCACTATATTATCCACCTAAAATTAATAATACACTCTATGTTAACTAACTGGAATAAAAATGTAAAAAAGAGAATAAAGCAGCCATCATAATAATGCTCAAGGATGTGAAGGAAAATATCCTCATAATGAGTTAATGGATAGGATATCTTAAAGGAAAAAAATCAAAACTGTTAAAAAAAAAAAAAGGTGGGGCGCCTGGGTGGCTCAGTTGGTTAAGCATCCAACCTGGCTCAGGTCATGATCTTAAGGTTTGTGAGTTTGAGCCCCACATTGGGCTTGCTGCTGTCAGTACACAGTCTGCTATGGATCCTCTGTCCCCCTCTGTCTCTGCCCCTCCCCCGCTTGCACTCTCTCAAAAATAAGTAAACATTTAAAAAAAACTATAAAAAGAACCAAATGTTCTATTCTAGAAGTAAAATATTCTTTACTACCATACTATTTCCTATTTTAGCATTCTAAGAAAGTATTCTAGAAGCAAAAACACACTATGTGAAAAAAAAATGAAATTTCCCTGAGTGGGTTTCAAAGCATATTGACAATGACAGATGAAAGAGGCAGTGACCTTGAAGATAGATTAGTAGAAATGATTCAAACTGAAGAAGAGAAAACAAAACTAGGGGAAAAAATGAAACAGACTCAGGGACAAGGGACAATGTCAAATATTTTACCATTTATCTAATTAAGTCTCACATGAAGAAAACGAGTGGAATATGAAAAAATACGTTTGATAAAATAATGACTGAAATTTCCCCATATTTAGTAAAAACATAAACTTACATATCCAAGAATACCAAAAAATTCCAAAGAGGATAAATATGAAGAAAATAACAGCTAGGAACATCATAGTCCAATAGTCCTCAAAAGATGAGCCATGGACGTCTAGAGACATCTGAGATATTTTGGTAGAGTCTTGAAAGGTCAAAACTCTTCAGAATAATATGAAGAGAATACGTACCATTTTCACTGGTTGACATTTACACTAATGAGGCAAAAGCAATAGTTGGTCAAACTGCTGCCACCTTACCACGAATCGAGGCAGTGGTACCAGACTGTAGTAACAGTCATTATCCTCTACACCACCAGAAACTCTGATTTAAAAAACAAGAAAAGAAGAAAAAAAGCCAGTTTTATTTTATTTATTTAATTAAAAAAATTTTTTTTAATTTTTAATTTTTTATTTTTAATTTTAATTTAATTTAATTTTTATTTTTTTATATTTATTAAAATAAATACATTTATTTTTTATTTTAATTTTAAAAAATTAAAAAAAATTTTCAAGTTCATTTACTCTTGAAGGAGAGAGATAGAACGCGAGTGGGGGAGGGGCAGAGAGAGAGGGAGACACAGAATCCGAAGCAGGCTCCAGGCTCCGAGCTGTCAGCACAGAGTCCAATGCGGGGCTCGAACCCACAATCTGTGGGATCGTGACCTGAGTGAACTTGGTTGCCCAACCGACTGAGCCACCCAGGCTCCCCAAAAGCCAATTTTATTTAAGAATGTGTTGATGAATCAGGAGGTGCCTGTCTTGATGAATCAGTAAAAATTATTAACTTGACTAAACTTTGACCTTTGTGTATATATCTTTTTTAAATTAATAGACTGGATTTCTTACAGCAGTTTTAGGTTTACAGAAAAACTGAGCAGATGGCAGAGTTCCCACATACTCTCTTTTCCCTACTCACAGTTGCCCTATTTTTAGCATCTTGCCTTAGTGGGATCCATTTGTTATAAATGATGAGTCAATATTGATACACTATTATTAACTGAAGTCCATAGTTCACATGAGAGTTCAGTGCGTTGTAAAGTTCTATGGATTTTGTAGGTCATATAGCCACATTGCAGTATCACACAGACTAGTTACAGTGCCTAAAAATACCCTGTGGTCCACCTATTCATCCTTTCCCCCCTCCCTCAACCCCCTTGGAAATAATTGATATTGTATTGTCTCCAAAAGTTTGCCTTTTCCAGAATGTCATATGGTTGGAATCATCCAATATGTAACCTTTCAGATTGGTTTCTTTCACTGATCAATATGCATTTAATGCATTTATGCATTTAATGTTCCATGTCTTTTCATGGCTTGATCATTTCTTTTCATTGCTGAAAAATAAATATCCCATTCTACTGATCTACCAGTTTATTTATCCCATTCACCCATTGAAGGACATCTTGGTTCCATCCAAGTTTTGGCAATTAGGACTAGAGCTGCTATAAACATTCATATGGACATTTTTTCATCTTATCTGCATAATACCAAGGAGTGTGATTACTAGATTGTAAGGTAAGACTATGTTTTGTAAGAAAATGGCACAATAGGGGCACCCGGATGGCTCAGTCAGTTAAGCCTCTGACTCTTGATTTTGGCTCAGGTCATGATCTCGCCATTCGTGGGTTCGAGCCCTCCATTGGACTCCACACTGTCAGTGCAGAGCCTGCTTGGGATTCTCTCCCTCTCTCTCTGCCTCTCTCCTGCTCACACACATATTCATTCTCTCTCTCTCTCTCTCTCTCTCTCTCTCTCTCTCTCAATATAAATAAATAAACCTTAAAAAAAGATAAAAATTGAAACAGCCCAATAGAAAACAGGCAAAGATTTAAACTGAGATTTCACAAAGGAAAATATAGGAAGCCACAAACACACGAATAAGGGCTCAAAATCACTAGTTAGTGAGACAGTGCTGTAAATGCATCAGAGTGGACAAAATAAAAAGACTGACAATACCAAATATCAGTGAGGATGCACAACAATAGTAACTCTTAAATACTGCTGCTAAACTAAGCTGTGTGGAAAAACTTGGAGGGATGGGTATGTGGGGATTGGCTGGGAAGGAGTTAACTCTCTGAGTTAACTCTCTGAAGAGATGAGAATATCCCATCTTGTCATAGGGTTTTGGGTTACCCAAATATATTCATTTGCCAAAATTCACTGAATGGTACACTAAAGCTTGTGCTTTCACTGTATATAAAGCTTACCTCAGAAAAACAAGTAAATAAATATTGACTTCTAATGAATGATAGGCACACTAAATATTGAATGAAGTACACTGATGTCTACAACTTATATATTTTAACTTACATATTTTAAAATGCATTAAAAAATAAGATGGATTGATAGATGCATAGAGGGATCAACAGATAGATGGTTGGATGAATATGTGATAAAGCAAATTAACTGCTAATTGTAGAATCTAAGTCACGAGTATACATGATTCACTGTACAGATACTTCACTTTTTCAATATATTTGACAATTTTCAGAATAAAATGTTGGGGAAAATTATGCATAAAAGGAAATACAATTGACTTCAGATGTTGAAACTCTGGAATATTTTTCAAGTTATTTTATTATTTTTTTAAATGTTTATTATTTATTTTTGAGAGAGAGAGAGAGAGAGAGAGAGACAGAGCGCAAGCAGGGGAGGAGCAGAGAGAGAGGGAGACACAGAATCTGAAGCAGCTCCAGGATCTGAGCTGTCAGCCCAGAGCCTGGTGGGGGTTTGAACCCACAAGCCATGAGACCATGACCTGAGCCAAAGTCAGACGCTTAACCATCTGAGCCACCCAGGAGCCCCAAGTTATATTTAATGGTGCAGAATAACTTTACAAAGAAAAAAATGCACTTTATGTTTTTTAAAACTTCCTACAATCTCCATGAAAGCAGAAAAAAATAGGTGTTTTTTCCATCATAAATTAATCAGTGGAAGATAGCTTTCTATATAAACATCCATTATAAGTGTAAACTTTAAATTATTTTAATAAGGATAAATTACATGAAGCACAGTTTCTTTGAGCATTCATAGCGCATTATATGGATTGCATGAGTCCGATTTTAGATGTCCTCAAAAGCTTCATAGCCTAATTACATCATAGCCACTGAGTGGTTGCAGGACTTTATTTAGAAAATGTAACCTCTCTATTAGAGACATCTTTAAAAAGGATATTAAAATGCCTGACTCGCTTCAGAAATACTGTGAAATAAAATAAAATGATGGATACAAAGGCACCTTAAAAAATTAATGATACGAAATCTGCTGAAATGTTATTAAAACATTTTCCGCTCTTAATCCATGTTGAATGCTGGCCGTTAGAGAGGCATGAATATTACTCTAATGCATTGGTCGAAGAACTGATTAAATCTGCTGCAGTCTTTGTGATTATAAAATCATTGCTCTTACGCACTTAATTTCCCTACTTTTGTCTATTCAAGAAAAAAGGAAAAAAGCTCTTATAGCTATAGGGATCTTGCCTCACTTGATTGCTTCCAGAGGGCCAGGCAGTAAAGTACTGAAAAATTGTGCTTTCTTTATTAATTGGGGATAATTAATGCTGGTTAATCAGAACGTGCAACTTCCTTTTTCTTTGTAAAAAGGCAACTAGATGCTGGGCTTCAAAGTGACAGTTCCATTTCAGGGGAAGTCCTCTAAGCTGGGACACAGAATGCCAAACTCTCATGCTTCACTGGTCCCATTTGCCCATCTAGGCAAAGCTAGATGAATTTTCTGAAATTGAAATTACCCCATCCTTCTCTGTTATTGACTAATTCCCTGATCGCTCGTACCTATTCGACTTTTAACCTGACTCTAAAAGCCAGAAAAATTTGGGGGAAAGACTGCTAACTCAAAAATCAAACAGAAAAAACAAGTCGTAACCAATTTTTCCGTAAATCCATTACTTGACTTTCTTCTGAGCCACCAGCTCTCTTTGCTAGAGTTTAACGTTGTTCTCATGTAAAAAAAAAAAAAAATCCTACCAAGCTTGAACTCAGATTTTATTTTACCCCTTGCCTTTATATTAAAAGAAATAGAAAATTTTCCTAAGAAGTGTTCTCATTTTTCAAAATTAAAACAGAAACCTCTAGTTTAAAACTTTTGCCTTAAATCAGCTTATTTTTATAAAGGAAGTCCTATTTTTGTAGAGACCTGTAACATAATCAAGTTTAAAACCACAAGGAACTTCTTTTCTTGAGTCACTTTTTCTTACCAAATAGTGGTTCTTACCAAGTGGTTTCCTTTCAGGGCACATTTTACTCACTGATTACAAACTCCTAAAAACAAGTGGGGTGTGTGTGTGTGTGTGTGTGTGTGTGTGTAGCCCAACATTAGAAACTCACCTGCAATTAAACCGGTTCCTACTTGGCTAAACACCCAACATAGTCATAACCAGGAACTGTCATTAAAATACAGTGATGTTGTATGTTCTTTTTAAAAATATATGGCAACTGACTTTTTAAAAAGTTTTTATTAGTCCAATTAGAAAACGGGATATTTTCCACACATGGACATAATTCTACTTATTCTGTAAATCGGTAGGTACTCCTTTTGAAGTATTTGAATTAATCTATTTATACATTATCCCCTATGATAAATTAGAGAAGTGTTCTAAATTATTCAGTCCCTCCCTCTGCCACGTGAACTTCTAATGAGGATTATTTCCCCATCTCATTGATCTTGGGTGCAGTAATGAATCAACTTGCTTTGGCCCACTGCATAATAGCAAATGTGAGTACAGGCCTTAAATAAGTGGCCTGACTTGGCTGCTTATGCGTGGTGGTCCACCAGGAAAAGAATGTATCTCAGGTAGTTAATGGGATTATGAAAACACATGGAGCACAACTGATCCCAACCTGAAGCTTTGATACAAGCCTCGCTGACCTGCCATGGAAATAGAGCTGTCCTAGCTCATCTACACACCCATGAACAAGGGAAAATAAATGCATGTTTTTGTGACCCACTGAGTTTGGGGGCTATTTGTCACTCAGATCTTACACAAAAGCTGACTAATATATTCCATAGTTTTGTGTGTTCAATGGCATAGACATGGTGATAAGCGACTGACACAGTCATATCCTTATATTAACTCTGGGTCCCCAAATCTACAATGACCAGGAGCTTTGGAGACTCAAGTGATCATGCAGGTCCCAATAACCAGTGTTTCTTGCTACCATGAATGGGAACCCTAGGCCAATTGGAAATACTAGCTAATCTTCCATAATGAAGTTGGAGAAAAAGAAATAGAGTAAAGGAGCCAGCAAAAATGTGTGAAAGCTCCAAAGATTCCGTAAGAGTTCAAGAGAAATAGCAAGAGCGGAGAAGAAGGTATGTATTTAACCAGGTAATCCACCTTCCACTCCACTGGCCAAACAATCAGTGATACAGTCCAGCTCTGAATTCTCTCTGAGAGTCACGGGGCCTGAAGTGTTCCCCTCTGCCAGCGTCTCCTCTCTCTTCCTCTCTCTCAACTAGCTACATGAGTACTTCTCCCACCCAGAGCTCAGGGTACTGGGAACAGGTATCCCAGAGAAAAGGAGATGGGTTTATGTAGTATCCTTTTAATACTTCAAAAATCTGCTTCTGGGAAGCTTTTCTTCTCTGCAGTCTCTCTCTGATTTTGTTAGAGGAGCGGCACAGGAAGGAATAAGAAGTTGGATACATCCCTGAGATGCTTATTTTCAGAGAGGGGCTATTTACTTTCACATTTGCATATTCTAGCAATAGATCTGTTTCTATTGGTCAAGGTTCATGATGCAGTTCTTGGCAGCAGTCCAGAGGAAAATTAATTTATATAGTTTTAAAGTGAGGCATTGGGCTACTATCTTGATTAATTATCAAAATGTTCTCCCATCTTCCTATCATAAGAATAATTTCAATGTATTTCACCTATAAATAATTTTTATGTACTGTAAGAATTTTTCCTATGCTTACAAACTAGTGAGTCTCAACTTTTTTCTCCATTCACACTAATGACTTAAAGCTATTTCCATGAGGGCCATCTAGATTACACAGTGTTTTTTTTTCACAATCATTATTTGTAATGGCCGCCTAATCTCTCATTGAGTGGATGTACCATGATCTGATTAACAATTTTCTCTTGTTGGATTTTTAAAATTTTTTTTAAATTTATTATTTTTGAGAGAGACAGAGCATGAGTGGGGGAGGTGTAGAGACAAAGGGAGACGCAAAATCTGAAGCAGGCTCCAGGCTGTGAACTGTCAGCACAGAGCCCGATGCGGGGTTTGAACTCGTGAACCACGAGATCATGACCTGAGTTGAAGCTAGACCTTTAACCCAGTGAGCCACCTAAGCACCCCTCTCTCGTTGGGATTTTTAAGCTGTGACCAACTTTTTTGCTATTACAAATAACTTTCCTGTAATGGATTATGAACTTATGTCATATATTTTTTTAACCTTTTGATTATTTCTTTAGTGCAAATTCCCAGAAGATTCTTTGGGGCCAGAGGATATGAATACTTTAAAATCACTTAATAGCTATTGCTTAAAACCACTTCTAATAGACTTCTGTAATCCCAGTGATAATGTATGAGAGGACTTGTTTTAGTCTTTCCTAACAAACATTGAATATTATTAGGAATGTTGCTTTGTTTCATAGCCAAATGAATGGAAGAAAAAAAGAACTTTATTGTCATTTTCATTGTTACTTTTAATTTATTATTTATTTTTTAATGCTTATTTATTTTTGAAAGAGAGAGAGAGCGTGAGCAGGGGAGGGGCAGAGAGAGAGGGACAAACAGAATCCGAAGGAGGCTCCAGGCTCTGAGCTGTCAGCACAGAGCCCGACGTGGGGCTCAAACTCACAAACTGTGAGATCGTGACCAGACACTTAACCGACTGAGCCACCCAGGTGCCCCTTCATTGTTACCTTTTAAATTAAAAGTGAAATGGGACATTTTCCCATGTTGGTCAACTAGATGATCTCCTCTTCTCCATATGTAAATAGATACTATATTTTATTATACCACAAAAGTACCGAAGTAGCTTTCAGGTAGTGCCTATCAATAATAAAACATATGCTTATTGTTTCTTTTTTATGTGGATCTCTATGTGTATTATTCTACAGATTTGTATACAAACCTATTCTCACAGAATGGGTATGTAAGTTGGGAGCATTCTTTAAGAAAAAAAAAAACAGAGCAATGGCAAAATCTTTCTGAAAAAATAATTGCGAGAACATTTTATCAGCCATTTACCTTGATCCAAAAGCATTGAGTTTATAGAGGGATCCAATCAACTTAGCAAATCAGCCAAAAACAACAGTACATGACAGATCAAATTCCATTTGAACAAACACCTCACAGAGGGCAGAAGTGGGACCAATGGAGAAAGGCTGAGAGGAGACGAGATTTTTGCTAACGATAGGAAGAACTTTCTAGCAATTAGCTCAAACCCAGATCATGCCCGGGCTGCCTGGTGAAGGAGCAAGCTTCATATCACGCTGCTCCAGCAAAGACGGTGTGAGGTAGTTTGGGATAGCGCACGGGTACGAGGGAGGCCTGGCGCTGGCTGAGAGGATGGATGGTGTGGAAGTCCCTTCCGGCTCTATTTTCCCTAGCACGGCCTGGCCCTCTGGGGCCCAGGAAGAGGGGACGGATTGGTATAGGACAGAGAAAGAGGAAGAACCTGTCCTTCTCCTCTTAAGGCGGGGCTTCCCCTTGCCAGAATTTTGAAATAGTCAGACTTTATCTTGGGCATCTTCCTACTTCCCTTCCTGTACTTTAGCTTTACCATCTCCTCCACACCTCGGCTGCCCCCATGCCGAAGGGGCCCTCACCACCAAGCAGGACCACTCCCACCGCATTCCTCCACGCTCTCCAACCATTTCCAACGTCCCATTCTTTTCACACAGGTCGCCTCAGCTAGGTGTGGACCACTTCACTCTAAAATGTGAATGACCGATAGCCCATGACCTTCCCAGCCAGACACGAGTTTACAAAACACGCTGTTTCTAAAACCAATGGCATCTTTAACTGACAACACGTAGTAAATTAAACTCTAATTAGTAGCCCTCCCAGAGTTCGAATCCAAGCTCCATGACTTACTGTATGGTGAACTCGAAGAAATCACGAAGCTACCCTGTGCGTCAGTGTTCTCATCTGTAAATGAGGAAGATTTATTGTTAAGGGAAATGTTGGTTGCTATTCTCCCCTTGGGCCATCCTCCCCACAGAGGTGTGCACAATCATGGATTTCCTGCTGTCTTCCTTCTGTCTCCATTTCAATGTCCATAACCCACAATCTGTGGACTGGAAGGTGAGTATCTAAGCCAGAGTTCGGGTGGCTGAGATCCCTGTGTAAACAGAGGGCTTCCACAAGTTCAGCTGCTCCTATCATCCCTTTCCATTTCATGGTTTCCTGCCATTACATTGTTTACGTTTTCCCCTTCTATTTTTTTTTTTTATTTTTTAAACCTATTTAAATTTATTTTTGAGAGAGTGAGAGCAGGGGATGGGCAGAGAGAGAGGGGGACAAAGGATCGGAAGCAGGCTGTGCGCTGACAGCAGAGACCCAGATGCGGGGCTCAAACTCACAAACCATGAGATCATGATCTGAGCCGAAGTCTGAAATTTAACCAACTGAGCCACCCAGGTGCCCCTACATTTTCCCCCTTTCTTAATGTTCCTTTTGTTATTTTTGTTTGACTGATGGTTGGACTGGGGTGTTATATTTTTATATGTAAGTTTGCTTGACTTATTTTCAATATTTCTGATGTTCTAGTACGTATATTTAAATACCTTTCCTCTTGGGTAGCATGTAGACTATAAACCACAGATTTTGTAAAGGCATACTTCTGTGTCATCGTTACATGGTTTTTAACTTCCACTTGATTTTCTCCTTAACCCAAGAGTTATTTAGTAATGTGTTTTTAATTTTTTTTTTAATGTATGACTTTGGTGGGTATTATTATTGATTCAGTTTGTGAAATCTGCCTGCCTTTGTATTCTTTAGGCACTAGAAAGCCAGCAGCCATGGGGTTGGGGTGGGGGGCGCCTGGGTGGCTCAGTGGGTTAAGCGTCTGACTTCGGCTCAGGTCATGATCTGGCAGTTCCCGATTCAAGCCCCGCATCGGGCTCTGTGCCGACCGCTCAGAGTCTGGAGCCTGCTCAGGATTCTGTGTCTCCCTCTGTCTCTCTCTCTCTGCCCTTTCCCTGCCCTTCCCCCACTTAACGCTCTGTCTCTTTTTCTCAAAAATAAACATTAAAACAATTTTTTTAACAAAGAAGGCCAGCGGCCATTTGGTGGCTCTGTCTTCTCCAGATCTCCTGTCTCTATATTGGTATCTCTATAAATGACGCGAATTCTCAGAAGTTTATACGAGGTGCAGATGGGCTATAAATGAAAGGATGTTTCATTATATATATTTAAAAAATTGATAACACAGTACAGTGCTTTCAGTAAACGATAGCAACAGGTACCCATTTAAGCGATATTCCACCACAACAAACCAACTGTGTTCTCTTAATATGGTGAAAACTGATGGAACCTTAATTAAAACAAAAGAATGCTAAACGAGAAAAATAAAAATCATCGTGTGTGTGTGTGTGTGTGTGTGTGTGTGTGTGTGTAATGCAACATCTGTGCAGGTAAAGCACTTATCTTCACACACTAAATTAAAATTTGGCAATGTCTCCTACTGGTTTAAGCAAGGGAAGTTTAATTATGTAACTGTTGTTACTTTTATAACCGCATTTGGGAGTTCTCTGCTGATTATAAGATTGCCTTATCGTAATGAGAGAACAGAGGTGACATCCTCCCCAACTGGGCCAGTTGTTTACTTATTTAAATATTTATCTTTTTCCCACAGGTACCAGAGACCAAGTCAGCAGTCGTGTTACTGTTAAGATTAAGAGAACATAATCAACCTTATAACTGGGTCTTAAAAGGTGCCCAGAAAGCACCGGTCTGGGGGTTTCCCAAGATTCAGAACTTTCAGGGCTAAAGTGGGGACAGTCCCAGACTAACCAGGACAGTGGGCTGCCCTAATTCTTTCCCAAGAGTAAACTACAGCATTATCCTGGGCCGATCTTAGCAGCCAGCAGACTAAGCTAACTCCTTGGCTTTGTATGATTTAAGGGCCACCAGAAAGGCCATTCTGCCCTTCAAATGACCCTCAAACTCTAACAGTGCTGTCTTTCCTGACCTGCCATTTCCACCATCCTCCTAAGTTATTCCCTCACATATTTTTCTTTTCAGCTGGAATTAGACATCAAAGACCCAGGCATTAGCTCTAAAGGCCTTTGTTGCAAAGCCCAAATCTGGAAAAGGAGATGTTTTAAAAAAATTTTTTTTAACGTTTTTAATTTATTTTTGGGACAGAGAGAGACAGAGCATGAACGGGGGAGGGGCAGAGAGAGAGAGGGAGACACAGAATCGGAAACAGGCTCCAGGCTCCAAGCCATCAGCCCAGAGCCTGACGCGGGGCTTGAACTCACAGACCGCGAGATCGTGACCTGGCTGAAGTCGGACGCTTAACCGACTGCGCCACCCAGGCGCCCCAGAAAAGAAGATGTTTTTAAGACTCTCTTCTCATCTCACAGCCCAAGGAGCCCTTTGAAAAGCATTAACATCCAGGGTGGTGCAGGTGACACAGAATTAATTCCAGGTTTCCCTCTGTATCCTCAGCTTCCTCGCTTCTGTATCCTCCCTCAGGCCATCAGTCCCTTTGTTCTATCACCGCTCCCCCACCCTCCCGCCCGCCCTCGTATAACAAACCCTCTCCCAGTGTAGAATAAGGTTTAGGCCTTCATAAAGTTTAAAGAGTTACTTCTTCGGAGGACACATGCTTTTTAAGTGGGCGTAAAGCCTCTGTTTGTCCTAAGTCAAAGAAAAGAGGCACAAAGTAGGAAATTCCAGCAACAGGCATGAACAGCAGAAAATCTGCAATGGCCACACAGTCACTTAGGCAAGTAATCTCCCTGGCCCGCAGTCATACACACAGTGAAGTAATCTCCCTGCCCATCCAACATTTGTTGAGCACTTACTACGAGCCAGGCACACTGGACTACTGAGATCAAGGAGACAGCAATTCTACCCACAGGCCCCGCTGGTCCAGCACGGGGGAGACACATGTGCAATAGGTGTGTGCTATATAGACATGTGCCTGAGGTGTGCTGGGAGCAGGCAGGGGGAGCCCTGGGTGACAGTACTCAGGGGAGTCAGGGGTTGCAGGGACAGGCACGGCGAACACAGAGTTTAAGCCCACAACACCTGTGCTCCTAAAACCTCCTAAAATTCTCCCTTGACTCAACCTCCCTCTGAAACTGAGTTTTTGAACTCAAAATATCTTCTCTGACTACTAAAAACCTCTAAACATAAAAGTTGGAAGAAAAAATATATAAATTATGTACAATATATAAAATTGAAGTAAATTTCATAGTGTAAATAATTTATGCAATTGTAAAGGAATCACTAACTCAATAAAAACTACTTTTCTGGGGGAATAATGATTCAAAAACCTAAATAAAAGGAAAGACTTTAGCTTTTGTAGATAATGGGCTTGAGGGTTTTTTTTTTTCTTTTAAGTTGCTTGGCTTTTATCTCTTTCTGTTTCATTTCCCAGAAATAAACACTGTTTCCATTCCATTATTTCTACTTTCCAATTATATGACATACTAAGTGAATCATCTTTCATGCTTTGTCTCACAATTAAAGCTTTCAACCCACATTCCCCTCTTCTGATTTTTATAGATCAGAAATTTAACTAATTGAATTAAGGGGAGGGCCGAAGTTTGTTACTACTTTTTTCAACAGCAGAGCTTGGCACCTTCTTTGAGAAGCACTCCACATTTTCAAGGAGCTCATGGAGATGAATAAACCTGACATTACCCACCTCCATGGTATCAGTGGACAAACCAAGACTCATCAAAGGTCAGCTGTGAATGGAAGTCTTGGGTTGCAAGAAGAATCACTCAGGAAAGTTGGAGACCCTTCACCAAACCTCTTGGTCAGACACTGTCTCCATATGTTTACTCAGATGGCAACCCTGAGCACAAGGGGCTAATTAAATCAAAAAGAAGAATCACTCATTAGGGAGAAGTGAAAGGCGACGTCACCTCTAAGGTCCCTCGCAAGTCTAAGATTCTGTAAAATTATTCTTCGGAAAGTTTGAGAACCTTGATTTGATGGTTCTTGCCTTCTGCCAGTGAACCATGGATTACGAGTAGGTGCCTCCTTCCATCAGTTGTCCCGCAAGGAAACAAAGGACTGACCCAACTCTTAAATCTGGACTCCCCACTACAGCTGCCACCCCAAGCCAGAAATCAGCCCAAACTTTAACAAACACTGAGTGAGCATGTTATGTATACAGGCTTGTAAACTAGGTCCTCAGCGAGTTTTTAGTAGTTGGGAACACTGAAAAATTTAAAACACCACGAAAGTTAAAAAAAAAAAAAAAAAACTTTAATGTTTACTTATTTTTAAGAGAGAGAGAGCAGGCGAGGGGTAGAGAAAGAGGGAGACACAGAATCTGAAGAAAGCTCCAAACTCTGAGCTGTCAGCCCAGAGCCCGACACAGGGCTCAAACCCCCCAACTGTGAGATCATGACCTGAGCCGAAGTCAGACGCTTAGCCAACTGAACCAGCCAGGCGCCCCTAAAACACCATGAAAGTTTAAAAAAAATACGACAAAAAGATGTCATCTGAAAGTCTTGGACAGTGATAAGATGAACAGATAGTTTACAAGTCCAGCACTGTTTACTAACTGTGTGACCATGAGCCATTATCACTGATCCTTTACCACATCCGTAAAAGGGGGCATTAATAATTCTTTCCTCATAAAGCTGCAGTGAGGATTCAGCGAGGTGCCCATGCAACATGCCAAACAGGGCCTGGCATAGAGGAAGCTCGACTCCTCCATTTGACCGTCTGGACACCTCCCTTCTCTTCTCCACCTCCCTGGGGGCTGCCTTCTGCTTGGATTTGGTCACCTGAGGGCACCAGGGAGGCAGGAGAGGGAAGATGAGATATATATACTATGGCTCTCTACCTGGAGGGTCATCACAGGGCTGCTGAGGTCTCTCGACAGGTAACCTCAAAGCCGAGATGAGGTGACCGTGCCTGCCTTGGGTTGCCCCTGTCCATGGTTTCCTACGCACTCCCTGTGGCACTGTGAATAGTCCCTTTGTTGACCTCTCCTCAGGTCACCCTGCTGGGGTGCACCATGGGATAAAGTAGCTGTATGGAGCGGCTGTGATTTTTTTTTTTTTTTGGAGTAGAAGTTTAAGAACCAAACAAATTATAATACAGACACTGCGAAATACATACTGTAATGCAACTAAACTCCCCCACCCGCAGAAGGTGGTTGGGATACTTCAGACCATTCCCTACTTCTCAGACCTCTTCATGACACGCCTCAGGAGTAGCTTTCTCTTTGGGAAAAAGCCTCCGGTCACTTACGGTTTCTCCAATTTAGAAAACAACAATAACTGGGGCGCCTGGGTGGTTCAGTCGGTTGGGCATCCGACTTCGGCTCAGGTCATGATCCCACAGTTCGTGGTTCGAGGCCTGAGTCGGGCTCTGTGCTGACAGCTCGGAGCCTGGAGCCTGCGTCAGATTCCGTGTCTCCCTCTCCCGCTCACACTCTGCCTCTCGCTCTCCTTCAAAAATAAATAAACATTAAAAAAAAAGAAAATAACAAAAACAATGGGAAATTTTTTAGGGCACATACGTCACGAACATTGATGTTGCTTATCTGAAACGTATTCACCGCCTGTATTCAAATCTAGCTGGATAGCCTGTGTTTTATTTGGCAACCCTACCGGTCATGGGAGGATTTGGACCCTTTCACTCATTGTTTCGTAAGTGCATATTTAAGAAGACACTTGCCTTTAAAACGGGGTGGGAAAGTCAGGCTTCGTGATGAACCCGTACCTCCTTATGGAAAAACACGTTCATTACCCACCTGAGTTCACAAGAGCATACAGAGGGGCCAACTCTGGGTCACGTTCTATTCGCGACACGCCAGCTGTGTCTGCCCTTCCCTCCATCCCTGCCATGTGCAACTTGTCCTACACACCACTCCTGCCCGAGGAGACTAAGTAGTCCGGCTGGTTGGACCAGGAGAAGGACCACTGCCTGACGGTGACCGAAGTTACCTGGTACAGAAAGGTGAGCTGAACCAATCAGATTTCTGGTACCTCCAGAGAATTTCGACTATGACAATGCGGTCACCAGCAATGGCAGCTGTGGGAACTGAAAAGATGCCCTGATAAGCCTTGTGCAAACTGAATTTGTAAGAAGCAGAAGTTGGGGTAGAGGAAATAGAGTCATCAAAAAGAAAGAATCCAACTGCAGAGCAGAAATCAGCAGACTTGCAAAGAATAGCTAGGGTCCGTTAATGAAGGAGCACCATGGGAAAGCTCCATTCACTCAAGGTCTCCAGAGCGTCTCAGGCTGCAAAACCAGCCTCTGGTTCCTGTCTCCTCAAGGGTCAGTTGTGTTGCTTTTTCTTGCGTGGTGAAGGATGCACATCCCTTCTATACTTAAAATACTTCCTTCTCGGGGCGCCTGGCTGGCTTAGTCAGTTAAGACTTAACAACCTTCATTGTTAGGAAGGTCCTCCATATCCAACCACATTTTCATTACCCATATTTCTTCAGCCTATTAAAACATGCCTCCAAGCCTCTCCCTCTATGGCCCAGATGCTTTCATCAGCTACTTTGGATTATTGAATATTTCTTATTACCACTTCCACCTTTGTCTGATTTCTCACATTCCTGTAGAGGCAAGTATGGATATAGAAATACCCGTTTAATAAGCTAAAGTGACTTCCACACCTTGGCTGCAGTACACAAAATACAACAATCAACATTTCAGTGAGACCTTGTGCCTGATAATTCAGGAATAACTCATACAAGATCTTGACTGCTTTGACACCGATGACAAAATCATTCCCTTTCCCAATATCAAGCAGTAATAAAGTTGGCAAAGCACATTTGAAACTCCCAAGGAAACAAGTTACAAATGATTCTATGTAAACAATTCTATGTAAATAAAATGACTTCAACCCCACTTTTGTTGACAGAGATGCGGAAACCTCAGGTTCCAAGGGGTCCTAAAGAAAATGGACAAGGACTCCAGTAATGAATACCACCAGGAATTTAAGTATTAGAAGCCAGGGATTTGAGAAACTCATCGGTGAGGCATCTAAAAGACTTGGTAAGTGGGTGTTATTACGACAGGCGGTTCACTTTTGGCATCAGCTTGCCAGATTATATATAAAATAAGAAACACAGAAAAGGAATTTCAGAGCTTCAATCTAGTTAACATTTTTTAAAATTTTTTATTAAAAAAAATTTTTAATGTTTATTCATTTTTGAAAGAGAGACAGAGAGAGACAGAGCATGAGTGGGGGAGGGGCAGAGAGAGAGAGCGAGACACAGAATCCAAAGCAGGCTCCAACCTCCAAGCTGTCAGCACAGAGCCCGACGTGGGGCTCGAACTCACGGACTGTGAGATTACGACCTGAGCTGAAGTCAGGTGCCCCAAAAGAAAAATTTTTTAAGTTCATTTTCAGTAATCTCTACACTCAACGTGGGGCTCAAACCCACAATCCCAAGATCAAGAGTCACATGCTCTTCCAAAACTGAGCCAGGCAGGTGCCCAGCGTTTCACTCTAAATTCACTTTTGCTTGAAGCTAGTACATACAATGCTGTGCCCTGCTTAACTGGCACAGTCCATCTGGAAAATACATAGTTCCAGAGCCTCAAAAAGTTGGTAAACTTGTAATGTGCAGGAGTAGTGAATGATAGCAATGTACGTGTAGGATAGCATACAATCCAAAAGCAGTGATGGGAGCAAGAGAAGAGATTTAAACCAATTGAGCAAAGATTTGTGATAATAATTACTCAAAATGTGGCTAACATAAGCAAACTCATGATGCCATTTTAAGGGTTCAATTATGGTGTCTGGTCATGTCAATTTTATAACAAAAAGCACTGAGAGACAAACAGTTACAGCAATAAATAGGAACATTTTATTAACAGAAGCCATAATAAAAAAATGATAAAAATAATAATCTTGAATTTATGTTCCAAATATAGCAATAAATGCATAACATAAAAATGTATAAAAATAAGGTAGAAATGTAACTACAATGAAGAGATTTTAATCCTCTGCTTTCAGAACACTATCAAAAAGAGCATTAATAAGGATACTACAGATCTGAATAATTTATTATATTGCTCAGTACCTCTTAGATAAAGATCTGCAGGCAATCCCTCTCAGGGCTCACAGCCAAGACAGAATTTCCTCTCCTGATGAAGAGATACTCTTTTTTAGCTCTGCAAAACTTTGAAAGTATTTAAGAGAGATTCTGAAATATAAAACCCATGTCGTTTCTATTTTGTTGAGGATGCTAGAAAGCGCAGGGCCAGACTTTGCTCTTAACAATGTCATTTCCTTAAGCCATGACTTTTTAATATAGTGTTAATTTCCTCCCTCTCTGCTTGGGTTTCCGCCTTCTAACATGTATTCCCGGTGCTGATCTTAGTGTATCTGTGCTTTTATTCTAAACCACCTGAAATCCTTTTTTGAAAGTAAATCATGAAAAATAAATCAGTACAAATGCAGTCTGAGCATGGCATCTAATGACACAGAAAAGTGGTACAGACCTGTTGAAAATCCTTGGTCATCCTTGGAACGGGCTTTTTCAAGCCTGGACAGGACAGACAGGCTTCCCTGGGCCACAGCTTTTAAAGGACTCCTTACCATTTGCATAGACCAGCATTAAAATACATGGCCAATCCTGGTTCAGATGGAAGATCCTTGGGCTGACTATCATACCATCTCTGCTGCGCTCGTTGGAATCTGTGTCTCTGACAAGCCTTATGTGCATGGTCCGTCTCCTCCTGGTTCCTGGCTTGCTGTCCCCGTGTTGGCTTCCCCAGCACTGATCTTTCTCCAACGTTTACTGGCATCCCTACTAAGAACCATTTTCACCTAGCAAATCCAGCAAGCTGCCTAATTCCTCCAAGAGCCAACTCTTGTCTGAGCCCAGATCTGATCAAGCCTGCCTTGGTCCTGGCACCGTGGGGGACACCATAAGGGTCACATGCAATCAAGGGAATTCAAAACACATGCTTTCTTTCCAAGTCTCTCTATCAATATACAGTGAAGATTACAGAATGAGAAACAACCAGAGAAGCACTTTGTCATTATAATAAAGTATCAATTCCACATATTAGTGCTATAAACTTGAAAAAGACAAAGGCAGATGGAAATGTTAATTACATCTCAAAAAAATCTCTGCAAGAAAAAATACAAATATCTTAATACCGTCAATACCTCTCTTCAAGTAAAAGCTCAACTTTCCACGTTTCTTCTAAATATCTCACTCATTGACTCATCAGTTAGCTATTGGCCATCTACTGTGTGTCAGGTCTGGGTTGAGCACTGGGGAGACAAGAGTGAAGGAGAGATAGTGAGCTTATGGTTTAGTAGAGGGGCAATCTGGCTCACAACAGGGGTAAGCACAGGGTGTTGTGGGCGCACAGACTGGCTGTCCTGGGTTCCTGGAGTAGGGGAGGCCTGAAGATGAGGAGGGGCAGGACTAGAGGTTGCCTCCCCTGGGGGTGAGAGTAATGAATAGAGGTGGTGCGGGCGGACACAAGAGGAATGCACAGGGGAGAGGATTTGATGAGGGGATTTGATGAGAAGGAGGGGAGAGGTGTGGATAATAGCAGGCCCTGCTTTCAGCAGAAGAATGGCACCTTCACTGTGATGGGCCACACAGGACGCTTGACGGAAGAGGGGAGATGATGCCTGGGGTCAGTTATGCACGTAAGGGGTAGAGCGGGGGGGGGGGGGGGGGGAGAGAAAGGGAGTGGGGAAAAGTGGGGGTGGGGGAGAGGTTGAAGACTGATGATCCCACGACTACTAACATCTCCACTGACCACAGATGCTGGAGCAGAAGGTGGAGATGACTGTACACACTTGCCCTCTCTCACTAGCTGGGTCAAGGTGACTCTACAGCCTTACACCCACCAACTCGGAACACATGGTATGTGTGCTGGAAGGATCCCATTTGCCTGGGCTAGAAGCAAGCTGAGTGCCTTGGAGAAAAATCTGGTAAAATCATCTTTTTTTTTTTAAGTTCAATGCAATTCTTTTTTTTTTTTTTTTTTTAAGTTTATTGTCAAGTTAACTAACATACAGTGCACACGATGTAGTCTTGGCTTCGGGAGTGGACTCCCGTGATTCATCAATTACATACAACACCCAATGCTCATCCCAACAAGTGCCCTCCTCAATGCCCATCACCCATTTTCCCTACTCCCCCAGCCCCCCATTCCCATCAACCCTCAATTTGTTCTCTGTATTTTAAGAGTCTCTTATGGTTTGGATTCCTCTCTGTTTGTAACTTATTTTTCCTTCCCTTCCCCCATGGTCTTCTGTTAAGTTTCTCAAATTCCACATATGGATGAAAATATGTGATATCTGTCTTTCTCT